>NW_020954557.1:23281051-23702584 GCF_900497805.2 Vombatus ursinus
GTTACTCCACCCCCTGCCCCTATTTCTATTTGAGTTTGACACCACTGCTCTAGCCTAATCTTAGGTCCAGGTTCTATATGGTTATATGACTTTAAATAAGACAATTTCCTCAGTGGTGACAAGATGGAGTGAATAGAGGGACAGCCTTGGAGTCAGGAAGACTTGGGTTCCAGTTCTTTTTCTGCCATATACTCGAGTATAACCCTAGGAAAATCTTTTCATCTTTCAGGGTCCTGGGCAGCTCACTAAAGCTGCAAGTTACACAAGAGCATCAGTTATAGTTGAGTTGCCCAATCTGCTTTGGTGGAGGGAGTTTCTACACAGGTCTGGAACAGCAACAACAAAAATACAATTTTGCAGGGGAAGGAGTGGTTTTACACAGAGAAAATAAATGAGAGAAAAAAGAAAGATCTGTTGTTTTTAATTCCACATCTGTTTTTGTTTTGTTTTATTACTGTTTTAAATATGTTACTGTTATTCTGAAAATCTCTTCTAGGACTTATCTAAAATTATCTTATTTCCATTCATTTGAAGAAATTATATTTTTTTTCGATAACTTTTGTGAAAGATATTCTATGGTTCAAAGGTGAGGAGACTGGAAAAAGGCTTTACAGTATATGAGTCATAAAATAAACTGTGATAATGTTAAAAGATATGCACAAACAGAAGCCTGTTCTTCAGCAAACATCGCCTGCACAGTAATGACAAAAATCACATGTTCTGTCTGCTTTCATTATTAAAGAATTACGAAGGAGGAACTTAAGCAGGGCTTAATTGGTTGCATGATTTTCCCCCATTGCCTAAAAGTGAAATATCAGATGGAAAACTCAGTCTCTGCCACAATCATCCAAAATAATCGTCTCAGACATCTTCACACTTGATGGAGCTGGTTAAGGCTGAGTTGAGCGTGAAAACAGCTGCGTACTAATCATGACACTAGATACACCACGGTCTGTTGGCTTTGTATCATTTTATATAGTCCCAGACTGAATACATAGTAGGATTCTATAGTAGATAGAATAGCTGTAAGCCTGATTGGGGAAGGAGGACCTTTTCTTTCTCCTCATTTTCCCAACTCTTCTTTTCCCTCTCCTAAAAATCCAGTACCTCATAATGTTTACTGGGTCCATCAAACCCACTTAAAATGCCCAGATCTTCAGAAGGCCAGTATCCACTGACTCTAGTGGTAAGAGTCTTAACTATGTGGGCTGGTCTGAAGTCAGGTGGGCCATTCAATTTTGTCCAGACCACATACCTTACTCTAGCCCTGACACTTGGACTGCATACTTTTGTTGTGTACCAGACATGAGGGTAATTCTATTTTATGTTAACCAACTACCAGGAAGCATTTCATTTCATACTTCCTGTTTCCAAATCTCTTCAGTACACTGCTGCATAAAACTCATATTTATGAACATTTGGGATCAAAGTATCTTAAAGTAGGTGGCTGCGAAGACATGGCTAATACTGTACATTTATAGAGAGCTTTTAAGTTTGCTAAGCAATTTGCACACATTACCTCATTTGAGCCTTGTGACAACCCCATGAGATAGAATATCATAGGTATTCTTTCTGCCAATTACTCCCATTTTTTAGATGAAGAAACTGAGTTTCAGAGAGGCAGAGCGACTTGCCCATGGTCACAATGCCAATTAGAGGCAGAGGTAGCATTTGAACCTAAGTCTTTCTGACTCTGAGTCTTGCACTGCGGACACTGGGCTATGTTGTTTCTCAGATACTTAGTCCTAAAGGACTGGAGATGTATAAATGGACACCAGTGATGTCAAAGGGGAAAAGAGTTTTTTCTTCTTTTGGAACACAGGCCCCAACCATGGAGGTTAAAGGAAACATTTACCCATGGTATAATTGCTCACAAAACTTTTCTCTTCAGTTCAGGGTGAGAAGATTTTGATAAATATGAGCCTATATAAATAGATCACCACCCGTAAATAGATCAATAGTATATGTACAAAGGAGAATCAGATGTGCTAACAAGTCCTCATGCAGCATGGAGCTGCTGATTCATTGCAGGGAGGGCACAGGCTCTACTTTGTTTTCGGAGGAGGTGTGATGGATTTCTGTCATCCTTCCAAACTCTCTTGTTGGCTCTCCGTGAGGATCAATTTAAGAGGCAAGTGTCCTAGGTCAGGGTTTCAGTCTGTTGCCTGGATGCTGCTTCAATTCCAGCAAACCACAAGATCCATGCCCAAACTACCCATGGTGACAGTTGGATGGATCAAACATTTTACTCATTAAACAAGCAGTGCAAAAAAGAAGCAGGGAACTTGCCTTGTGGCTGTTAGGAAAGCCTCATGATAAAAATTTGTAAGTGAACACAACAAACCAATTAGTAGACAGCAAGCATTTATGTAGCAATTTAAAAGCAAAAAACTTTATGGATATCTCATTCTATCCTCACAACAACCTTGTTGGGTAGATGCTATCATTATCTCCATTTTACAGATGGAGAAACCAAGGCAGACAAAGGTGAATTGACATGACAAGGGTCACACAGAAGTTTCTGTAGCTGGATTTAAATTCAGATCTTTCTGACTCCATGTCCAGCACTCTATCCACTGTACCACTTACCATATTTATTCAGAATAATAGAAATAACCATTTCTGTGACATAGAGTTATGATAAGATGGCCTATCTCCTCTGACTTCAATTCCTTTACAACACTGTTTTACCTGTGGCTCTATAGCTTAAGAATGCTATGGCAAAAACTGAAGTCATACCTGTGACAATCAGGCCACAGGATTGAGGCCAAGGTAGTCAGCAATGGGATCATTCAGAGTAAAGCAAGGGTTTTTTGAGGGGCTGTTGGGTTATACCGGGAGTTTTGAGCTGTTCTGACGGGAAGCTAGGTGGTGGGCAGGGGGCCTTTGCCTCCCCTGTGGGCCCAAGGAGACATCTCTGAAGAGTACAGGCTTCAGAAACTGTTTCTAAAGAGATACAAAATTGGCAAAACAATTAAAGCTGGAATGAGGGTCAGGGAGTCTCTTAGGGAGGAAGAAGAGGAGGCTGGTCAACCACAGAGTGTAAAAACCCTTAGAGCAAGGCTCAGGATACAGGCTCTGGTGTGTGTATGTCTTATGATTCATTTGCTGCAGACTGTTTTTATATGCTTGCTCCTCCTCCACCCCACCCCGTCTTTGCTTTTATACCTCAACACTTGGCTATACTTGGCTACAGTGAGTCTGAAGCGTATGTGTAAAGGTTCCAGTTCAATCTAAACCAACACGCATTTATTAAACACCTCCTGTGTTCAAGGAATTCTCCATCAGGGATAGACAAAGATAAAAGGAAAAGCATCTCCTGCCCTCAAGGAATTTGTATTCTATTAGAAGGATATAACATGTAAATGAGTAAATGTATACATGGTAATTAGAGGAGGGAATGAACATTGTCTGCTTGGTGGAAGCATTTTGGACATGCATCAAAACTGTCATAAAGAATAACATTAACAGTAGTTTGTGCCCAGATCTTTCTTTCATTCATTACTAAATAGTGTCTCAAGGACACTCATTTTGAAGGACGGGAATGGGAGAGAAATAGAGATAGGGAGGTGGGAAAAAAACTAGAGAAAGATTCTCATCTTTGTTGCCTCAAATACTTATTATTGTCAGGGAGAACAGAGTGGAGGGAAGGACAAAGAAGAGGTGCTGTGAGTTCTTTTGGATATGACTTGATTGATCCAGATCATTACATTTTCGGTCAAGCAAATTCTGAACTAACTGCCCAGGTTTCAATTCTTTCCTATTTTCATGTGTAGTAATAACAATAATAATAACAACAACAGTTTGTGTGTGTGTGTGTGTGTGTGTGTGTGTGTGTGTGTGTGTGTGTACACATACATATCACTTACTATGTGCCAGGTGCATAGGCAGTTAGGTGGTACAGTGGATAGAATGTTGGGCCTGGAGTCAGGAAGACCTGAGCTCAAATTTGACCTCAGATACTTACCAGCTGTGTGACCCTGGTCAAGTCACTGTTCGCCTTAATTCCACTGGAGAAGGAAATGGCAAACTACTCCAGTATCTTTGCCCAAAAAAAATCCCACAGGCAGTATGATCTACAGGGTCATGAAGAGTCGGACATGACTGAATGATTGAATAACATGTTCCAGGCATTGTGTTAAACACTTCACAATTATTATCTCGATTGATCCTTAGAACAACCCTGTAGTTAGGTGTTGTTATTATCCCCATTTTACAGTTGAGGAAACTGAGGCAAACAGATTAAGTGACTTGCCCAAGGTCACAGAGCTAGTAATAATTGTTAGAGGTTAAATTTGAACTCAGATCTTCCTGCCTCCAGGCCCACTGCTGTCTCCATCAAGCCACTTAGCTATCTCTGCTGTACAGTACTGGTTTGTAGACTGAGCACTGGTAATGTAGCTATTGTCTACATAGAAGAAGTAGAAGGTTGGTAAGGATCTGGATGATTTTCTCGGTCCAGACCATCACATCGGGTGGTTTGGGCACGGCTTTCATGGCTTGCCTCACACTCAGCTGATATGGCTATGTGATAATTGGCCACAAAGAACCATCACTCTGAAAGGGCTGAGCATGCTTCCCAGTGCTGACTACTTAAACACAATTAAAAATCTTTGAATAGATGCATCTCCTTTTGGCTTATCGGGTATTTATTTCCCAAGAGTTTCCTCCATTATTTTGCACTAGCAGGTCATTCTCTTCAAAGTCCTTGGGAGCAGGGAGGGAGATTTTCTTTGAAAGAAAGGGGCCTTAAAAGGGCAGCTAGGTGGTACAGCCTTGGAAGCAGGAGGACCTGAGTTCAAATGTGACCTCAGACACTTGACATGTACTAGCTGTGTGACCCTGGGCAAGTCACTCAACCCCAATTACCTCAACAAAAAAAAAGAAAGGGGCCGTCCAGCTGTTTTGTCCAGGGCACTTAGATTCTCTCCTTTTTTTGAAAAAAGGGGCAGCAAACCTACTCAGCCAGACCTTGGAATTGGATACTATTAGAACCAGAAGGAACTTTCAAGACCATCTCGCCTTGTGGTTTTGGTTTTGGTTTTTGTTGTTGTTGTTAAAATTCCATCTTCTGGTTTCAAGTTCTGAGAATTAGAGTATCAGATGTTAACTCAATTCTGAGTCCAAATTCCACTATGGCTTAGCCAACTTTTCTCCACCTTTGTACAAAGCAAATTCAGTTTTACTAAAAATACTGCGAGATTTAGAAGCAAGGAGGACAAGGCTTGGTCCTGTGCCCGCAGCAGGCACTCCATAAATATGTTTTGATTAACCGATTCCCTTGGGTAACTCTTGCCTCGTATGTGCTGACTCCTATTTTAATATTTCCACTCCCCGAAGTACTAGGATACAGTTATTTCCCTCTTCTAGTTTAAACAGATGCTGCTTTAGAGAATTCTACTAATGCATCTCTGATTCCCATTTTTTTTTACTCCTAAATTTTACTTATTTAGATGAATGAATAAAAGAGCATTTAAGTGCTTGCTATGGGTCAACCACTGTGATAAGGGCTGGGGATATAAATACAAAAGCTGACAGTCCTTTCAAGAAACATTTTCTAACGGGAGAGATAATACATATAGGGAATGTTGGGCCTTGGAAAGGGAGGTCAATTGGTATGCCCTTTCCAGAAGAAATGGTAGTGTTGATTTGATTACAGTTCTCAGAGCAAGAGATGTAAAGAAAGATTAGCAAAGAGTGTGTTTAGTGGCAAGTAAGAAAAATGGCTATGGCCAAAGATCATGTTTGGGTCTGGGGCAGAATAGAGAGAGGTCTCTAGGTCTCACCCTTTAGGACATCCATGTACTAGGGAAGGAATTCCAAAACTCTTTCAGGGCATGATTTCCAGACATACTACAAGAATGTAACCCTTTATTGGCAAGAACATTGATTGGAACTAAAGTTTTGCTTTGTTTTGTTTTGTTTTGTTTTCCAGCTGGAAAGAGGAACTGAAGGATGATGGGAGACAGAAGCTTCTCACTTGGGTAGGTAAGGGGTGGGAGGAGCTCCTTGAAGTGGACAGGGTCTCAGGAGTGTGGATATCCAATAGTTACCTGCCAGTTGTAAGTGAATAGCATTATTACCGTGAATTAAATATAATCATGAGCAGTTGGAGTCTTGTCTGGCTCACTTACCCACTTAAGGAATGATCTGCCTGTATAAAATTTTGCTGGTTCCTTTACCATCACTGCCATTGAGACCCTATGAACTCATTCCTTCTTCACTTCCTTCACCTCTTGCCTCGTCACTGTGTGAAGAACTGGCATAACATAACCTAGTGAACTTCCTGCTCTCTTTCAATCTTGTCTATTTTATGAGACTATTTTTATTAACGGGTCCTTGTCTCCAGATAAAGATAAGTTGATTTTTATTGCATTCTGAGTATTTGCTATAAATGAGTGGACCACACAATAGGAAAGGACAAAGAGGAGTCAATAGACCAATAACTCTAGATTTAAATGTGTGCTTATATTGAAGGGAGGGTGGGGAGATAGAGACAGAAACAGAGAGAGAGAGAGAAAAGGAAGGAGCTTCAACTACATAAAAAAGGTATTTTCTTAAAATTAGTTTCTATAATTTATAGATTTTAGGAGAGTTATTGCTTTGCACAGTGCCTGACACATAATAGGTGCTTAATAAATGCTTATTGACTGACTTTGTAAAATCAAGGAAATCATGTTCATTTGGAAATAATTAATAATACCTCATATGTAACCAGCTCTTACCCTGCATAGCAGTTGCCTTATTTTAGAGATGGAAGAGAACTTAGGAAACCATCTCGTTCAATTCCTTTATTTCACAGAAGAGAAACTGAGTTCCAGGGAGGTAAATAAAAGCAACTTACTAAAATAACACACCGAATAAAACCCTGAGTTGTGACTAGAAATCAGATCTTTTAACCTCCAGTTTGGTCATCTTTCCTCTATTTCCAATTGTCCATATACACAACTCAATTGCTGTTTTATTTAATTTAAAAATACACATATACCAACATATTCCTTCACCAAAGAAGGTTTTCTGCATGACATTTCAATGACCCAAAAGAGGGAAGAATGAATATATCTCATGAACATCTGGGCAGAATAATAAATAGAGCCTAGCTCAAAAACTTCTCCTACCTGATATTCTATTTTATTTGGAACACGTATTTGTTAGCTCAGCTAATTACCTGTCATTTTCCGAAGTCCTGGCAAAGTGGATGCTTTAAATTCTGTTTTTTCTGCAGGAAAATTTACATTTTGTCTTTTGGGAATTGAACCAAATCAAACTGCTACAAAAATTAATGTTTGGAAAGAATGATTCCGTATTTCTAAGCTTGAGGTATGTCAAGGACCTACATAAATAGATCTGCCAGTGGTTTTATCCACCAGTGGTCATTCTACTAATCAATGATTTCTTTGTCTCAAACCTCCATTGGTTAGGAGTTGGTAGATGAACTAGGAGCAGTGTGGTATCACGGAAAGAGCGCTGGATTGGGAGTCAGAGGGTATGAGTTCAGGTCTTGCCTTTACTTTCAATGCTTCTATGATACTGGTCAAGTCATCTTATCTTACCTCTCTAAATCTCAGTTGCCCAAATTGTAAAATGACAGTGCTAGACTATATGATTTTGAAAGTACCTTCTAGTTTAAAAACTGTGACCTAGTGGGTCTATATTTGTTGTTGTTCAGTCATTTAAAAGTCATCAGCTCCAACACCCTTATTATACATATTAGGAAACAGATACCTAGAGAGATTAAGGGACTTGTGTGTTATTCAGTCCTGTCTGACCCTTCATGACCTGATTTGGGATTTTCTTGGCAGATACCGGCATGGTTTTCCATCTCCTTCTCCAGCTCATGTTACAAATGAGGAAACAAAGGCAAATAGGGTTAAGTTACTTACCCAGGGTTATACAGCTAGTAAGTGAGGGAGGCCAGATTTGAACTAGAGGAGTTTTCCTGATTCTAGGCCCAGTACTCTATCCACTGTGCCACCTTGCTGCCCAGTGGGTCTATATTACTTTAAATGAGTCTATTTTATTATAAAAGAATTTTCTTACCTCAATAACTTAAGGACCTTTCATTTCATTGGTGTGGGTCTTCCTTCCACTAGAAGATAATGACCCCTCTCTAATTTACTAAATTGCTTTCAAGAATCGCTGTGTTAAGGTCACCACCCTGTGGCCATCCTGGTAAGAAGTCTCTCCAAAACTTAAGAAGGTTGCTCCTTGGATAGCAGTCTACCTCCAGACCCTAACCTGAAGGCTTTCCAGTTTGATCGATCAGAGATCATACTCCATTAGCATAGCTTTTGAGAGGTGAAAGTGATCTCCACGCCACAATGAGTTATCAGATTAGGAGCACAGATCTAGATCTGAAAGGACCCTCAGAGGCTAAACCCTTCATTTTATAGATGAGAAAATTGAGGTAGGTGGCATTCTGCACCATCAGTCCCCTGGAATTGTTTGTCTTTGTATCCTTAGTACGAAGAGTGCCTGGCATCTAATGGGCACTTAAAGGCTTCTGAATTGATTGACTTATGATGTAGGGGAAAGAACACTGGTTTGTCGTTGTTCAGTTATGTCTTGGTAAAGATACTGGTGTGGTTTACCATTTCCTTCTCCAGCTCATGTCACAGATGAGGAAATTGAGGCTAACAGGCTTAAGTGACTTGCTCAGGGTCACACAGCTAGGACATGTCTGAGGCCAGATTTGAACTCAAGAAGATGAGTGTTCCTGACTCCAGGCCAACAGTATCCATTGTGCTACCTAACTGCCCCAATGAACACTGGACCTAGAGTCAATATGCCTACAGGGTTGGAGCCTGGGCTTTGCTGATCATTGGCAATGTGAAAATAGAATATAAGAAGTTACTTCAGGGCAATGAGTTTTTTGTCTTTGTATTATCCTGAGCAGCTTGCACCATCCTTTGGATTTAGGCACTTAAGAAAATAGTTGAATTGAATTGCACGACCTTAGGTAACTTATTTCATTTATCTGAGTGGGCCTCAGTTTTCTTATCTGTAAAATGAGCAGATTAGACTAAATGCCTAATCATTTCCAGCTATAACACTGTTTAAGTTTCAGAGGTGAGCACAGAAGTCACCAGTATGTGACATTCTGTCATCCATTTTTCCTTCCTATGTAACCTTTTATAATACTAGTAATTAGCATTGTAAAGATAAATAGGCTATGAGCTTAGGGTAAAAGAAATATTTAAAAACAGGCAATGATATGAAATAACTTTTTACTGCCATTAGTATATAGAGACAGCACACCTTGTTCAAGAATCTGTAGCTTTTAAATGTCATTGTTCTTCTATCCTCTTCTTTTTATCTTCTCCCTAATGCCATTAGTAATAAATGGTATTAGCCCCAGTTTATAGGGCGTCCTTTATGTGGGAAGAAAAATGACTAAGGAAAGAATAGAAATAGTTTTAGGGAGATGGAAGGGATCAAGTCTGGTGCATAATTACATGAGGCGGTATTGCCTAATGGTCTGAGAATAAGACGGGAATCATTGTGCATCTCCGGGTGTATGTCTGGGCGAATAAAAAAGGTTCAATAGTTCTCATTAACCTCATTGGGATGTTGTGTGGATTAACTAACAATTATGAAGTGTTTTGAAAATATCAATTGCTATGCAAGTGTTAATTAGAAGGAATGAGTTCCATTCTCTGTAGCTTCAGTAAGCAAACACCCAGATTGCTTTGTGTTTTTATATATTGTCTTTCATCTTAGAATTTCAAAAGACTTTTCAAAATAATAAATGATGACAAGAGTCTTTATCCATTTGGTTTGGCTGGAGAAGCTATATTTTAAAGAGGTTAACTGACCCATCCCTAGAAATAAACGCAATAATACCATTCTAGAAAACTCTGAAAGACAGCCCATGAATTGTATTTCATTCTCTCTTCCTTTTTCTACACTAGACTTTCTTAATTTTACCTGGCAAAAAACTTAATTAGGGTACTTTTATGACATATCCAGTTACTCCAAAGTTACTTTCAACGTAAGTCAATGTTATTTCAAGTTTTATAATCCATTGATCAGCTTTAGCATCCGTGGAAATCAGGGATTTCAGGCCCCCAGAGAGACTGTTCTCTGCAACTGGGCCAAGAAATTTTGTTTGCATATTGAAGTTATCTCAGGATTCTTTTTCCTGTGTGGATATAAGCAGAGTATCCAGTAAGATCAAGTAAATAAGGAAAATGAGAACGACAAAGGTAGCCTCCTTTTCCAAGGTTTTCCAAGGTACATAATACAGGAAAAAGAAAACTAGTTTGAAACCAGAGGAACTGGGTTCAAATTCTAGCTATGCTTCTCTATGTTTCCATGTGACACTGGGCAAATAATTTCAGCTCATCTCAAAGGTCCCTTCCACTTCTAAATCCTTTGCAGATTTCCAGAAATTCTTCTGTCCTGTAAACTTAAAAGCTATTTAAAAAGACAATCTGTCCTACCAGTATTTTAGACTAAGGTCAATCACTTCCTTTATTAATGTCACACTTATCATGACATGAAGGTTGAACCAGAGTTCTTGAAGGTTCTGCCAGTGGAACAGAAACTCTGGAAAATCTGCCCAAGCTGGAAACACTTTATATACTGGCTCAGCAACTGATTTAGGTGTCTGCTCACTGAGGACTGACCTAGCTAAATTTGACAGAGACCATCATCACCAGGTTGGCCAACAGGTGAAGAATATTTTAAACCATAGTAACTAACTCATAAAGACCAATGACTGAGATAAGGAGGAGTTGTGATCTACCTTGGTAGAGGGAAAAACCCATGTGAATGATCTCAGGATCCCAAATGATAATAACAGTATGAAAGTAATATTTTTTTAATCAAAAAATTGTCCCATCTAGATGAAAAAGTTCCTGACACTGGCAGAAATTGTTTTTCCCTCAAATCCCATTGACTTCCATATAAAACTCAGTCATAATCTTTCTCCTCACACATTCAGGCAACCCTTCCAAGTACATAGTAAGGGTTGAGCAAAATGTCAGCCTAAGATGAGGAATGCTCACAATGTTCAATAGAACCTTTTCATTGACCTCAGGAAACTTTCATGACCATGAGTCAGGGCCCCCCATTCTCTTTGTAGGACTTTTTGAGAGTCAGATTATATAGATTCTTGTTAGTGTTTATACCCAGTAGTCCAGTAATTTTGGTTGCTTTGACTCTCCAAGGAAGTCTCATTTGCAGGTGTTAACATATCTATACAGGCCTTGCTGAGCACACACACATACACACCCTTATCCTTTCAATAAACTCCAGTGGTTCCATATTACCTTCCGGGTCAAATATAAAATCCTGTTTTGCATTCAAAGACCTTTATAATCTGACTTTTTCCTACCTTTTCCGTCTTCTTATACTTTACTCAATTTAATTCAATACACATTTATTAAGTGGTATTCACTGTGTTAAGTGCTGGAGACACAAATAAGAAAAAGAGAGTCCTTGCCCTCAAGGAGCTTACAATCTTACAATGGGGGAAGACAACACAGAAAAGGAAGCTGGAAAGGGGCAGTGGAGAATGGGGGTGGGGGGGTGGGGAGGCATGGTATTGAC
The DNA here is from genome assembly GCF_900497805.2 of Vombatus ursinus. NCBI lineage: Eukaryota > Metazoa > Chordata > Mammalia > Diprotodontia > Vombatidae > Vombatus > Vombatus ursinus. Next base: position 23,292,605 of record NW_020954557.1, read on the forward strand.
CAATAGTGGAAGTTACAAGGAGGCAAATTTTAGTTCAATATAAGGGAAACTGTTGACAATGAATGCTGACATCAAAACAGAATAGCCTGCTTTGAGAGGTAGTGAGTTCCTTGTGATTTTTCAAGCAGAAGATGGATGACCATTTCTCAGAAAGATTATGAAGGGGATTACTTCAGTTTTGGTTTGGATTTGACCTCTGAGGCAGTGGAAATGGTGGAAAGGGTGCTGGAATTGGAGTAGGAGACCTCCGTTCAAATCCAGGCTCTTCCACTTACTAGCTGCGTAACCTTGGGCAAGGGCAAGGTCTTTCTTGGCCTCTGTTCTCTCCTCTGTAAAATGGAGATAATGCTTGTGTTACATAGGTTCCACATAGGGTTATGAAGAAAGTGCTTGGTCAACCTCAAAGTACTATATAAACAGGAATTGTTACTCCCACTCTGTGATTCTAAGATAAAGGTTATGAGACTTTTTGGATAAATTTTACCATTCAATGTATATTTTTACTGTTTCACTGACAAACTAATACATGTATGAAGTTCACAGTCACAGCTAGAACAGGGAGAAAGCTTAGAGATCATTAAATCCAACCCATTCAATGTACAGATAAGAAATATGAGACAGAGAGAAGAGACCTGTCCAGAGTCACACAGTGAAATAATGTTAGGGCCAGGACTATAATTCACGCCTCCTGGCTCCCTGTCCATCGGTTTTTCCATTACACTGCTAACAACTCACTCATTCCTTCTTGGACTCTGGTGATGTTATTGGACGGTCCTGCCCTCAACAGTCAACTTAGCAACATCCCACCTACCTTTCTAGGTTTAGCTAAAGCAAGTCACACCTTCTCCAAGAAGTATTTCCAGATTAATCCACTTCCTGAGCCCTACTTACTGATCTCCCTCTCCTGTGAACCCTTCCAGTGCTCTCTGTCACAAGATTACTTCGTACTGATTACGCATATTCTGTGTTTTATGCATTTCCACCTCTTGGTTCCAGGCATTTTCTCTGTCTGTCTCAGATGCCTGCAGTGCTCTCCCTTCTGAACTCCACCTACTGACTTCCTTTAAGTCCAAACTAAAATCCCATCTTTTATAGGAAGCCTTTCACAACTCCTCTTACTTCTCATGACTTCGCTCTTTAAGTTATTTCCTATTTCCTATTTCCTATTTTTTCTATTTCTGTATATAGCTTGCTTTGTATATATTTGTTTGCATGTTGTACTTGGCGCACAGTAGGTGCTAGATAAATGCTGATTGACTGCAGCTGTGAACATCCTGCTTCCTCTCAGTAGAATGTAAACTCTGTGAAGGCAAGCATTATACTGTTTCTGTTTTTGTGTTTCCAGGCATAGTAGCACCTGGCACAGTCTAAGCACTTTGTGAATGCTTGCTCAGTTGAATTAAATTGAATCAAAGTCTACACCACAAAATGTAGGCCTACTTCTACAGTCCTGTCTTGTTTAGTATCATTTCACATGTGATAGTTTTGTTTCTTTAACTAAATAACAATCTCTTCCAGGGTAGAGACCATGTCAAACCTGTTCTATGTCCCCACAGTGTTTTTAAGCATATCATAGGTTCTCAATAAAAACTTGGTTGGTTGTCAAAAACCCACTTGAAAGAATGGCCTGTTTGTTGGTCCTGTGAAAAGATTTATGTCCTTCCTGTGGGTGGTTGGAGGTCAGAGAGTGGCTGAGGAGTAGGTGAGAAAGTAAGCCAAATGGATTTAGTTCTGAGAAGGGGTGTGCTGGTAAATGTTTAATAACCTGGTTCAAATGTTTAACAACTTGGTTGCAGGATACATGTATCAAGTTTAATTTGCATTATTAACATTTTCCCTGTCACTTTCTCAAATGTAGACAATCAAAGAAACAATATATGAAGCCCCAATTTGTTGATAAAAATCAATACACTTGATTTCCAAATTGTAAATGCTCACACTGAAAATTTAACTACCAGCTCTCAAACAATGTAACAACCTGGCACCAGCACACCCTCAGCTGAAAGGAGCAATAAGAGGTCTTGTAGATGGAGCGTTACATTTAAAGATGGGAAACTGAGAGTCAAAGAGTAAAAAAAGTTCTCACAGATAATAAGCATCAGAGTCAAGACTCAAATCCAAGACTTAGGACTCCAAATCCAGTCCTCTTTCTACTGCATCATCTCTGTTTGCACATTTTTTTTTCATGCTTATTAGAGCTGGCTCCAAGAAGCCGTAGAGTGTACAGCAGCCATACCCCAATAAAACCTTCTTAACTGACAGACTAAAACAGGGTGAGGGCAATTGACAGTCCTCAAACCCATTGGTGAGTTTAGGGGAGTATCTACCCCAAGCATGTGAAGACTTCCCTGGGTGGAATGGGCAGATGAGAACAATTTGTTCTGATGGCCATAAAGGTGGCTAAAGCGGGTGCCATGGAGCATTTAGAGCTTGGTGAGGCATCAAAGATGCCAAGATAATCCACTGCATCCTGGACCATCGCCAGTGGTCTTGACTTTTTTTCCTACCATTGGACTCTGATGACTCTGGAGGAGAGTGTGAGGCTGATGACTTTGTGCAACTCTGCCTCACTTAAATCCAATTCACCAGAAAGTCAAGATATCACCCTGTGATGTCATTGGTCCTCTTTGAAAATGAAGGACAAACAATAGTTAAAACTGAAAGGGACCTTAGAGATAATCTGGTCCAATTCCATTTTAACAGATGAGGAAACAGAGAGCTATCAGAAGCTCAGTGAGTGAAGTGACTTTGCCAACGTCACACAGCAAAGCCAAGAGCTTGAACCCAGGCCTCCTTAAATGCCATGATTTTTCAACTAAACCATGATCCTTAACTGGCTACTCTACAGCTCTGGGTGGACAAAGCAACATAGTCTTAAGGACCCTTTTATGTCCTTTGTAACCCTCTTGCCATCCCAACAAAGGATCCTTAAAAATACAGTTGACTGATGATGAGGAGGAAACTTTTAGAGCCCTTAAGTAACTTTGCTCATCTTTCTCTGGCTTTCTGCCCAGCCCTGTTTTTACACAGTACTTAACTCTGGGACACCTGATACATTGCCCTCCTCTTTTAGACAATTGGAATGTTCTGCCTTTTTTTTTTTTTTAATTAGGAGATGAGTCAATGGCATGGCTTTCTTCCACCCAGTAATAATAACACAGGAAAAGCAGACCACAGAGACAAAGCAAAGCTCCCCAGTGAGGGATGCGGTGTTTGACCCACCAAAACACAGTACCTGTGTTTTGAGCTTGGAAAATACTTGATGCTAGAAATGAGTTGTGACGTCAGGTTGTAAAGGCCTTCTTAATGAGAGTTTATGTCACATTTGCTTTGCAAAAGGATCTGAAAGAGTGCTTTAAAGTACATATGAGACTTTCCATCTATTAAAAGTACACTCAGAATGAAATAAAATTAAGTTCAATCAGAATAAACTTTTATTTAGTGCCTACTAGGTGCCAAGCACTGTGCTAAGTAAATTCATAATAATAAGCAGTATTATAGGATTTTTTATGGCACAAGCTTGTGTTGTCATTAGGGTAGAAAATTCTCTGTGAAGAAACTCCCTCCACAATGTAGATCAGCAGTTGCTCTACAACTTATAGTTATAATAATAATGATGAATATATAATGTATATAATATAATATATTATAATAAAATGATAATTAGCATTTATATAGCATGTTACGATTTGCAAAGTGTTTTACCTATGTTATCTCATTTTATTCTCACAACCACCCTGGGAGGTAGATGCTATTATTATCTTCATTTTACAGAGAAGGAAACTGAGGCAGAAGTTAAGTGACTTGCCCAGAGTCACAAAGTGACCTGAGTACCTGAAATAGGATTCAAAGTCAGATCTTCCTGACTCCAAGCCTAGCACTCTATCCATTGGTCACCTTTTTTGGAGAGTTGCATAAGGCAAAGAGAGATTAAGTGACTTCCAAGGGTCATAGAGTCATTGTAGGACTGCTGAGATGAAATGTCTATGAGTGTGCCAAGGTGAATATAGTGCTCAACTTTGAGCAGGGAAGACCGGGGTTCATATCTCATCTAAGGCATTGGTTGAACAACCATTGGGTTAGTCAGTCATCACTCTGAACTTCAGTTTCTTTAACTGTTAATGATGATATTCAGGCGTGTCCGACTCTTCACGACCCCGTTTGGTGTTTTCTTGGCAAAGATACTGGAGTGGTTTTCCGCTTCCTTCTCCAGCTCATTTTATAGATGAGGAAACTGAGGTAAATAGGGTTAAGTGACTTGTGCAGGGTAACACAGCTAGTAAATGTTTGAGGCCAGATTTGAACTCAGGAAGATGAGTCTTCCTAACTGCAGGACCGGTACTCTATCCATTTTGCCACCTTGCTGCCCCCTTATTTGTTAAATCAAGATACTAATACCTAGAGGACCCACTCAGAGGGTTGTTGTGAGGCTCAAATGAAGAAACGTATGGAGAGCACTTTGTGCATCTCCAGGCACTGTGGGAATGTGAGTTAAGATTAGAAAAGAACATACCCAAAGCAAGAATTAGAACTCATGGCATGTCTGACAGAATCAAATCAAGGTGATTAACAAAGACCTTTGTTGGTGCTGTTGTGGTTTTATTTTTTTAATAGTAATTTATTTATTTATTTGTTTGTTTTCAACATTTACTTGCACAAGATTTTGAGTTCCAAATTTTCACACCATCTTGCCCCTCCCCCCACCCCAAGATGGCATGCATTCTGAATACCCCTTCCCCTAGTCTGCCTTCCCTTTTATCTTGCCACCCTTCTCTTATCCCCTTCCCCTTCAATTTTCCTGTAGGGCAGGATGGATTTCTGTACCCCATTTCCTGTATTTCTTATTTCCCAGTTGCATGTGAAAACATTTTTTTTAAACATGTGTTTTTAAAACTTTGGGTTCCAAATTTTCTCCCTCCCTCCCTCCCCACCCTCATTGAAAAGGCAAGCAACTCAATATAGGTTATACATGTGCAGTTATGCAAAACACTTCCATAGTAGACATGCTGTGAAAAACTATTTCCCTTAATCCTATCCTGCCCTCCCCCATTTATTCTATTCTTTCTTTTGACCCTGTCCCTCCTCAGAAGTATTTGCTTCTGATTACCCCCTTTCCCAATCTGCCCTCCTCTCTATCATCCCCCTACTCTCTTGTCCCCTTCCCCCCCTATTTTCCTGTAGGGTAAGACAGATTTCCATACCCAATTGAGTGTGTATGTTATTCCCTCTTTAAGTCAAATCCTATGAGAATAAGATTCACTCATTCCCTCTCACCTTCCCCCGTTTCCTCTTCACTGTAAGTCTTTTCTTTTCTGGTTTTTTTTTTTTTTGTGTGTGTGAGATAATTTACCCTGTTCTACCTCTCCTTTTCTCCTTCTCCTAGTATAATCCTCTCTCACCCCTTAATTTCATTCTCCAGATATGACTCCTTTATTTTCAACTCACCCTGTGCCCTCTATCTATCTATATATACGTACTTATAATCTTTTCCCCCCTAACTACCCTAATACTGACAAAGGTCTCATGAGTTACAAATATCATCTTTCCATGCAGGAATGTAAACAGTTCAACCTTAATAAGTCTCTTATGATTTTCTCTTTCCTGTTTACCTCTTCACGTTCCACTTGAGTCTTGTATTTGAAAATCAAATTTTCTATTCAGCTCTGGTCTTTTCATCAAGAATGCTTGAAAGTCCTCTATTTCACTGAATGACCATTTTTTCCCCTGTAGGATTATACTCAGTTTTGCTGGGTAGGTGATTCTTGGTTGTAATCCTATCTCCTTTGCCCTCCAGAATATTATATTCCATGCCCTGGAATCCCTTAATGTAGAAGCAGCTAAATCTTGTGTTATCCTGATTGTGTTTCCACAGTACTTGAATTGTTTCTTTCTGGCTGCTTGTAATATATTCTCCTTTACCTGGGAACTCTGGAATTTGACTACAATATTCCTAGGAGTTTTCCTTTGGGGATCTCTTTCAGGAGGAGATTGGTGGGTTCTTTCAATTTTTATTTTGCCCTCTTGTTCTAAAAATATCAGGGCAGTTTTCCTGGATAATGTCTTGAAAGATGATGTCTAGGCTCTTTTTTTGATCATGGCTTTCAGATAGTCCAATAATTTTTAAATTTTCTCTCCTGGATCTATTTTCCAGGTCAGTTGTTTTTCCAATGAGATATTTCACATTGTTTTCTAATTTTTCATTCTTTTGGATTTGTTTTACAGTGTCTTGATTTCTCATAAAATCACTAGCTTCCAATTTCTCCATTCTAATTTTTAAGGAAGTATTTTCTTCAGTAATCTTTTGCACTTCCTTTTCCATTTGACCAATTTTGCTTTTTAGGGCATTGTTCTCCTCATTGGCTTTTTGGACCTCTTTTGCCATTTGGGTTAGGCTATTTTTTAAGGTGGTATTTTCTTCAGTATTTTTTTGGGTCTCCTTTAGCAAGCTGTTGACTTGTTTTTGATGATTTTCTTGCATCACTCTTAGTTTTTCCTCTACTTCTCTTACTTGCTTCTCAAAATCCCTTTTGAGCTCTTCCAAGGCCTGGGACTGGTTCATATTTTTCTTGGATGTTTTGGATGTAGGAGCTTTGGTTTTGTTGTCTTCTTCTGGTTGTATGTTTTGATCTTCTTTGTCACCAAAGTAAGATAATATAGTCTGACTCTTTTTGCACTGCTTACTCATGATCCCAGCCAATCACTTGAGTTTTAAACTCTTTGTTAAGGTAAAGAATGTGGAGAATGCACTGTCCCAAGCTTCAGGGGTTTGTACAGCTGTTTTCAGAGATACTTCTAGGGACCTGAAAATTTTCAGTTCTTCCAAGGTGGTATGATAAGGGGCGAGGTGTTTTCTCTCCACCACCCCAACAAGTTCCACCACACCAGTGTTCCTTCTCGCCCCAGGACCGCCTCTCAGAACTGTGACCCAGATCCAAGCACGTTGTGGTTTTATAAATTAGTTTTTCCATAACATTTTCTGAAGCTGTTTGTTGATAGCTCTTGCTGCAATGGTCCCAATTTGGTCTTATTGTGATATGCTGAAGAGCCTCATGATTAGGTATTGTTTCATTTTTTTTCTGTTTGCAGCCCCAGTGCCCAGGACAGTGCCTGGCTCATAGTAAGTGCTCAGTAAAGACTTGTTGATTGTTTAATTAATGGGATGGGATGTGGATACCCATCTATGTGAGTGGGGCTGAAAAGGGATGAGTGACCTCTGGGCATCCCCAGATGGCTCCTAGGAAGCCTGTCCTTGGACTGGTTTTCATTCGTAGACTGGTAGAGCTGAGAGGGACTTCTGAGGTCACATAGTCAAATCTCTTCATTTTACAAATGAGGAAACTGAGCCTAAAGAGGTAATGTGACTTCTCCAAGAGCACACAACTAGGAGGTAGCAGAGATAAGAGAAGCTGGATCACTTAAGTCCCAATTCTTTTCATTGCATCCAATGTCCTTTGTGCTCTGTCTCCTTGCCCAAAGCTCACAAGAAATCTTTTCTTTTCTTTCTTTCTTTCTTTTTTTTTTTTTTAGGCAATTGGGGTTAAGTGACTTGCCCAGGGTCACACAGCTAGTAAGTGTCAAGTGTTTGGTCTGAGGCTGGATTTGACGTCACGTCCTCCTGACTTCAGGGCCGGTGCTCTATCCACTGCCCCACCTAGCTGCTCCTACAAGAAACCTTTTCTCAAGAAAAGCCACCTCTTTGATTACCACATACTCTGCTGCCCCTGTTGCCCGGTAATTCCATGTTATGCCACATGTGTGGCTTTACAGGACTTCCCACACTTGGTTCTCAAGCAGTCACCTGATCTCAGCAGCTATTGAAGGGTGCTCTGGAGAGAGGTCTTCATGCAAGACTTAAGGGAAACAGGTTGGTATGGAGTCACTGTCATGCTGTCAGAGGCCCTACTGTCAGTTATTATTTCATGTGGTTTGTGGCTTATACGAGACACTGATGAAATTCCTCCAGAAATTAGATGGAAGAATTTTACTAGTTCTAGGTCTTCCAGCCTGCCGTATTAACAACTGCCATATTGGGGTTAGAGTGGCATAATAGAAGACAGGCCACAATGAGAGAGGGTTGAACAGAGAGGCCAGGATCATCACTGGGAGCATGATATCTTGAAAGAGCTCTGGTCTGGGGTCAGAGGACCTAAGTTTAAATTCATCCATGGTTGTTGATTAGCTACGTAATCTTGAATAATGTAACACCAATTATTTTAACTGCCTGTGCCTCAGTTTATCCATCTGTAAAATGAGGGATTTTACTATATGACCTCTATGATCTTATGAACAATCCAACTGAACAGAAAGGACCTAGCAGGTAGCAATAATAGTAACAATAATTTACACTACAATAATAGTAATAATTCATCCTAGCACTTAGCACAATGCCTGGCACATAGTAGGTACTTAATAAAAATTATTGATTGTTTGATGTGCTACTCTAGTGCTGTAAGATTTATAAAGCATTTCCCCTACAGAACACTGTCCAGTGGGTGGTATAAATACCATAATCCACATTTTATAGATGTTGAGATTCAGAGAAATGTGACATTAGGTGTGGGACCCTGATCACAGAAGGAAAGAAAGAAGGAAACAGTATTTTTAAGTGCTTTCTTTGTCCTAAGCATTGAACTAAGAGTTTTGAAGTATTATCTCATTTGATCCTCACAACAACCTTGGGAAATAGGTGCTGTTATTAATCTCCATTTTACAGTTGAGAAAACTGAGGCAATCAGAGGTTAAGTGACTTGTCCAGGTCACACAGCTACTAAGTGACTGAGGCTGGATTTTAATTCAGGTCTTCCTGAACCCAAAACCCAGTGTTCTATCCACCGTACCCTTTAGCTATCATCAAGTCATTTAACCTCTTTGGGCCTCGGTTTCCTCATCTGGTAAAATGAAGGAATTGGACTGGATGGCCTTTAAGGTCCCATCCAGCTTTAAGTTTGCCATCCTGTGATTTGCTTGTGGTCACATGGTTAGCAGCTGGGAGAGCCAGGTATCAAACCTGAGTCTAAGACTGGCTCTTTCCGTTACAAGCTGCAGGTCTAAGAAGTCAAGTCCAAGCAATCAATAAACCTTTATTAAACACTCACTATGCACCCGGGCGTCTTGCTGAGTGCTGGACAAACAAAGAGAAGACTGAAATAGTTCCTAAGGCAGGACTCATCAAGTAGTTATAATAGGTTTAGGTAGAAAAGCAAGCTAGGAGGTGCATTGAATAGGACTCTGGGCCTGGAATCAGGAAAACCTGAGTTCAAATCTGGCCTCAGATACTTAGTAGCTGGGTGCCCCTGGGAAAGTCATTTAACCCTGTTTGCCTCAGTTTCCTCATCTGCAAAATGAGCTGGAGAAGAAAGTGGCAAACTCTTCCAGTATCTTTGCAGAGAAAACTCCAAATGGAGTCATGAAGAATAGGACACAACTGAAACAGCTGAACAACAGCAGGAAAAGCAAGATCTGTATCTGAGATGACAAAAATTAAATAAAGTTGGGAGTGACCAGCAAGGCAGACAGATTCTGATCCTTGGGCAAAGCTATGTACCCCGTGTCCTATTTGTAGGTTCATAAAATCTAGTGCCAGAAAGAGATCTTCTGGCTACCGTAACAGTCCAACTTCCTCATTTTATAAATGGGAAAACAGGCTCAGAAGGGTGAAGCAATTTGCCCAAGGGTATATTCCCAGCAAGTACCGCCAGAGCCAGTATTTGTACCCAGGTCCTCTGATTCCAAATTCAGCTGAATTTCTGGGTTTATATGGACTGGGTTCAATTTTGGGAGTTTCACTTTGACTCATGACTTTGCCCAGATTTCCCTTGGGATGTAAAAATTGGTTCATGTTGGACCCACCTAAGGTGGGATCTGGCTTGTGTGTAGGTCTTTAAAAAAAAAAAAAAAAGGAAAAAGGCCTCAGCTCACATTTAAGCTCTCAGGTTAACAAAATACTGACTATATGAAAGACTTTATTAAGATGAACAAAAACTCTTATCTGTACCCATAATGGGCAGCTAAGTGGTGTGGATACAGTGCCAGGTCTGGAGTCAGGAAGACCTGAGTTCAAATGTGGTCTCAGATACTTAGTAGCTGGGTAACCCTGGTCAAATCACTTAACCTTGTTTTTCTCAGTTTCTTCATCCATAAAATGAGCTGGAGAAGGAAATGGTAAACTATTCCAGTATCTTTTCCGAGAAAACCTCAAATGGGGTCACAAAGAATCAGACATGACTGAAATGACTGAACAGTAAGTACCCATAATAATAAAAATAAAACTCCTTCCTTCTCTGAGGATATCTGCTTTCCCCAGTGAGCCATACAACCTACAGTGGGGCAGCCAGGTGGCACAGTGGATAGAGGGTCAAACCTGGAGTCAGGAAGACTCTGTTTGCCTCAGTTTCCTCCTTTGTAAAATGAGCTGGAGAAGGAAATTAAAACCACTCCAGTATCTTTGCCAAGAAAACCCTGAATGGGGTCATGAAGAGTCAGATACAACTGGAAAACGAAACAAATACAGTCCTAAAGACAGAGTATTACTTTGGGTCAGCACCATTTATAAAAATGAAAAAAAAATCAGAGCTGCTAAGTGTCAAACTGCTCTCTCCAGTAAGCCCACTTCCCAGGGACCTCTGCATTTCTCTTGACTTCTAGTACTTCTCTGGATGAGATTGCCCCAACAAGGGAATCATTCAGAGCAGAGATAGTCACCTCCCTTCCCTGGGTCTGTCTCATCCATGTAACTCAAAGTAGTCACGATAGAAAAGGCTCAGATTTGCTCCCAGTGAATCCAAGAACTCAACTATTATGTCCAGGAAGCTGAATACAGAAACTCTGTGGGGTACAGGGAGCTCCCGCATTGTTCTGCCACTGTTTCTCCAGTCTGACCCAGGAACTCCCCTCCTCTTCCTGTTACCAGTAGCATCTGGATCCCTGTCTGATTTCTTCCATCTGCATTTCTGTGGTCCTACCCACATTTCTCTTTGCTCTCCTTTTAAAAGGTTAAATCCAAGGGTATATACAGTGGTATAAACCGACCATGAATCAATCAATCTGTTTTAATGGGCAATTTGGGACAAACCAGGAAATTCATCCCTCTTCATGGAATTAACTTCATCAAAGAATTAATCCCTCGAAAACATCACATGCCTTGTTAAAAAGACCCAGGACCATAGATTTGGAGCCATGAGGAATCTCTGTTGTGCAGTTGTCTGAGGTGTGTCTGACTCTTTGCGACCCCATCTGGTATTTTCTTGGCAAAGATACTGGAGTGGTTTGCCATTTCCTTCTCCAGCTCATTTTACAAATGAGGAAACTGAGGCAAACAGGGTGAAGTGACTTGCCCAGGGTCACACAGCTGGGAAGTGTCTGGGGCCAGATTTGAACTCAGGAAGCTGAGGAACTCAGGAAGCTGATTTCAGGATCAGTACTTTATCTCGTCCAACCTCTTCATTTTACAAATGAGAAAACTGGGCTCCAAAGAGGTTAAATATGCCCCAAATCACACTGATTATAAGTGAAAGTAGCAGCATTTGAACCCAGGACCTCTGATTTCAAACTCAGTGCTCTTTCCCCTGCACTACCCTGCCTTCTAGCATCATCATTCCTAGAGCAAAGTCCTTATCAGTGTTGGACTTTATACCTAGTACTGGGAAACCTCATTAATGCCAGAAAACAAAACAGAATAAAACCCCAGAAACAAGCACTAGTCATCTGTAGAACGTGGGGGAGGCTGAAGGCTAGACTGCCGGGTGTGGTCATCCTTAGGTCTATAGGTGTGTATTGACTGTAGCCAGGGGAAGCCTAACCCTGATTCCCAAAGAGACTGAAAAGTCCAAATTACTTCCCAGAAAGCTTAGAGTTACACTGCGGCATGCCTGGCTGGGTCTAGGAGGACTAAAGTTAACTGCCTAGGTTGAATTTCAATCAGTCAGTCACTCACAAAGCATTTGTTAGGTGCTTACGGTAGGCCAGCACCGTGCTAACCATTGGGTGTAAATAACTGGGTCCCTGCCGTCAAGCAGTTCCCATTCTAATGGAGGAGATAACTAGGTAGGTTGGGGCCTATCTGGCAGCAAATCTTCTGAGGACCCTTTTGTAGCAGGTTGACAATATTTGTTGTAAGTTAAGTACTTGTCTTTTGCCTTTGTCTTTTGCCTGCTGCTTCTTCAAAGAGGAGGAAGGAAACAGTATTTCTTGGTTGCCTACTATGTGCCACGAATTGTTCCATTTTATAGATGAGGAAATTGAGGCAAACAGAGGTTAAGTGACTTACCAAGGGTCACATAGCTAGTAAATATCTGAGGCCAAGTTTGAACTCAGGTCTTCCTGACTTCAGGCCCAGTGCTCTGTCTGCTGCACTATTTAGTTGCAAATAATAAAACCTTTCCACTCAGAAAAGAGCAAGAAGTCCTCAGGCTGGGGTCATGAGAGGCATAGTGGCTACAATGCTGGAGTTAAGAGTCAGGAAGACCTGGGTTTAAATCCCATCTCTAACACTTGGTAGCTTTGTAATCATGACCAAATGACTTCATCTCATTGGGCCTCAGTGTTGTCTTCTATAAAATGGGGATAATCATACCTCTAACTCCCAGCCTCAGATTCCTCATCTATAAAATGAAGCGGCTGTACTTGATGACTTCCAGCTCTAAATCTGTGTGAACTTGTGATACTGTGACCTATCCACCTCCCAGTGTTGCTGTGGGGCTCAAATGAGATAATTTATACAAAATATTTGGAAAACAATGAAGCGTCAATGGTTATTGATCAGAACAAGTATTATGTTTGCATGCATGTCTGTAGTGGTGGGGGCAGGGGACCCTTAATTTAATTTTAATTCAGAATGGATATAATTCAGAAAGCAAAGTAATCCTACTGGATTTCAGACCTCGGTGTGGAAATCTATATAACAGCAAGAGAGTATTGGTTCATTTTACTGTTTAGGGGAAGGAAGTGTCTTTCATCCGGTTTTTATTATTGTTTAAACTCTTTCTGGCTTTAGATAACATTCTCTGTCTGGGGAGAGATTAATCATTTTAACTTGAAGATATTGAAATATAACCAACCCTTGCATTCCTTAATAAAAATACATAGAAATTAAAGTCTATTATAACGTTCTGGAGAACTTGATGGATCAGGGAAATGGGAGATCTGATGAGTTAACATTGTCATTTACATTTGAAAAATCCAGTTTTAGGTGCTTGGATTTTTTTTTTTTTAGTAGATCATAAATAAAACAACTGTTCCTAAGTAAGGAGAAAATCTGATAGGAACATTAATACATTTCATTTGAAGGCTTTCTAGGCATAGGGACCAGACCTAGTGAGAAAATTCCTTCTATCTATACAAACGAGCACCTCCTCTGGCATTTCTCATCACCACCAGGCAGATCACAGAATGAGACTCTCAGAATCAGAGGACTTCAGAGTCATCTAGTACAACTTATACTTGATCAGCAATTTCTCCTATAACATCCCAACAAGTAGTTGTCCAGCCTTTGTATTGAGACTTTCAGTGTACAGAAACTCCTATCTCCCTCTTGCATTGTTAGAATGTGTTAGAATGTTTTTTCCAAATATCAAGCCTAAATCTTTCTCTTCCACCCATTGCTCCTAGCTTTGCCCTCTGGGCCCAAACAGAGCAAATCTAATCCCTTTAGCATGTGACAGCCCTTCAAATACTTCAGATACAATTATTATGTCCCCTCTAAGTAAACTTCTCTCTAGGCTAAACATCTGCAATTTCTTCAGCTGACCTTAACCCAACAGATTCTCCAGTCCCTTCACCATCCTGGTTGTCCTCTTTGTCTACATCTTTCCTAAAATGTGGTATCCAGAACTCTAAATCGTGCCCCAAATATGGCCCCGACCAGAACATAGGGTAGAATTGTTGCCTCCCTTATTCTGTATACCAGGCCTCGCTTAATACAACCTGGACTATTCTCATCAAATCTTTTTTTTTTGACTGCCATGACATAACTATTTATTGACTCTCATTGAACTTGCAGACCACCCTAAACTGGTAAATTGTTCCTCACAAACTATTATCTAGCCACATATCCACCATTTGTAGTTATGAAGCTGATTTTTGGAAACCAAGGATAGACCTTTATCCCTTTCTCTTCTGGGATAAAACCCAACTAGCACCTTGTGTGTACTTAAGCAGTGCTGGCAGAACCACAAACATGACATGTGCTCAGGACTGTTTCTTTGAATAGAGATTTATGATGTGAATCGAGAAGCTAACACTCATTCCTGAAAATAGAGGAAGAAATAAATCATTTTTATACTTAAATATTTAAAGGAACTGGATTTTATTGGCTTGTTTGCTCCTTTCCTCGTCACAGATTACAAACTTTTCAATAATTTAATAGGTGGCCTTCAACAGCTTCTGCAGATGAAGTATTCCTCATCCCACAGCTGGTCTGATCATGGGCCTCCACAAACTGATTATTATGCTGATCATCAGATGACAGAGATAAAGTCTATCAACAGACCCAGTTTTCAATTATCAGTCCCATATTAACAAGTTATACTAGAAGACAGTTTTTCAGATGCAGTAGTAGTGAAGAATAAGTCTTATTCTTTCAGAAAGCTTTAGTTTTACAAGTCTCTAAAGCCAAAGTTGGACTGAACCCTACTTGAATAATAATAATAAATAAATAATAGTACTTATACAGTGCTTTAAGTTTTGCAAAAGCTTTACCAATTTGCTTTATAAATATTATCTTATTTTATCCTACAATAATCCCAGGAGATATGTGCTATTATTACCCCTATTTTACAGTTTAGAAAACTGAGGCAGGCAGAGGTTATGTGACTTGCCCAGGGTTACCCATTAAGAAGTGTCATGGGGGCAGTAAAGTGGTGCAGTGGATAGAGCACCAGCCCTGGGGTCAGGAGGACCTGAGTTCAAATTTGGCCTCAGACACATAACACTTATTAGTGTGACTCTGGGCAAGTCATTAATCCCAATTGCCTCACCAAAAAAAAAAAAAAAATGTTACAGGCTGTACTGAATTCAGGTCTTTCTGACTCTATGACCATCAATCCATCCACTGTTCCACCCTAGTTCCCTCTAATAATGTCAGTCAGCCTTTCATCACATGAAAAGCTGAAGTTGAAGTGATTCATGTTTCTAGGCACAAAGCCACCATCTGGTACAACAGTACTGGTCAATTATAAGTGATGGCTAAGCCATAAAACTACATTATTTTAAGGAACCATGGTTGACATATACAAACACAAATTTATGTGAAAAATACCTAAGGAATGAGTCTTTGCTCCTCAAGGGGAGTGTTAGAATGGGGGTGGAACAATTGGGTATGGAAATCTGTCTTACCCTACAGGAAAATGGCGGGGAGGGGATAAGAGAGCAGGGGGATGATAGAGGGCAGGGCAGATTGGGGGAGGGGGTAATCAGAAGCAAACACTTCCGAGGAGTGACAGGGTCAAAAAAGAGAATAGAATAAATATGGGGCAGGATAGGATGAAGGGAAATATAGTTAGTTTTTTACAGCATGACTACTATGGAAGTGTTTTGCATGACTACACATGTACAACCAGTATTGAGTTGCTTGCCTACTCAATGAGGGTGAGTGGGGAGGGAGGAAGGGAGAAAATTTGGAGCCCAAAGTTTTAAAAACAAATGTTAACAATTGTTTTCACAAGCAACTGGGAAATAAGATATGCAGGCAATGAGGTATAGGAATCTATCCTGCCCTTCAGGAAAATAGAAGGGGAAGGGGATAAGAGAAGGGGGGCAGAGATAGAAGGGAAGGCAGACTAGGGGAAGGAGTATTCAGAATGTATGCCATCTTGGGGTGGAGGGAGGGACAAGATGGGGAGAAAATTTGGAACTCAAAATCTTGTGTAAGTGAATGTTGAAAACAAATAAATAAATAAATAAATGAATGTAAAAAAAAAAAAAGAATGGGAGTGGAATAGGACACTGTTGTCCAGTCATTGTCATGTCTGACTTTTTGTGACCCCATGGACCATACTGTCTATGGAATTTTCTTGACAAAAATAGTGGAGTGTTTGGCCATTTCTTTGTCCAGTGGGTTAAGGCAGGCAGAGTTAAGTGACTTGCCCAGGGTCACACAACTAGTAAGTGTCTGAGGCTGGATTTGAACTCAGGTCTTCCTGACTCCAGGTCCAGCGCTCTATCCACTGAGCCATCTAGCTGCCCCCTGAATGCAATGTTAGAGGTCACCTAATCTAACCACTTCATTTGTCAGATACATTCACTCATTCTTTCTATTAATATTTGAGTACCAACTCATTTAGCTTATTTTCTAGTAAGATAGCCCTTGTCAACAATACTATGATAAGTATGATACCAGATATTAACTATAATATAGGACAAAATGTAAAGTCACAGAAAGATATAAAAGGTGCTATAGGGAATCAGAGGAAGCAGAAATTACTTCTAGCTGAGAGATTCAGGAAAGGCTTCATGAAGGAGATGGTATCTGCATTTGCCTTTGGATGGGTAGCAATCAGACAGATGGATCTGGGGGAGAGAAGGGACAGTGTGAGTGAAAGCTATAGATGTCAGAGAATGGTGAGGGCTCCAGTTTGATTGGAGGATAGAGTGCATAGAAGAAGGTAGTGGGAGATAGAGTTGGGAAGGTAGCTCAGAACCAGGCTGTGGAAAGCTTAAGCACTAGGTCAAGGAATTTTAAAATTATTCATAGGTGATTAGTAGCTACTGAAGATTTTCAGGTGAGGGAGGGAGATGAGCAAAGCTGTGTTTGAGGAAGGTAAACTCATCAGTGGGATGAAGAATGATTGTAGTGAGAGAAGGACTGGAAGCAAGAAGACCAGTTGGGAAACTATTATAAAACTCTAGTTATAAGGTATTGACTTTAGTTACAGCCATGGGAATGTAATGAAGCCTGGTATAGCAGGAGGAGCACATGACCAGGAGTTAGAAGACCTTGGTTCAAACCTGGACATGGTCGCTTTCTGTGTGACCTTAGACAAGTCATTTACCAAGAAAATAGAGGTCAACCTCAGGCCTCAGCTTCCTTATCAATAAAGCCAAAGCATAGGATTAGATAATTTCTAAGGTTCTTTCCAATTAACAAATACCATGATACTTCAACATATCAGCGGATGTATGATCCTATCAATGTAGATATTCTCTCCAAGATCACAGACCACAGCCGTCCACATGTTCTTATCCTTATCTACTCTGACTCATGTCCTCCCATGAATCATAAACAGTCTCCTTACTCTTTATGACCCCCCTCATTTCACCGCCCCACCCCAATATGTTCTGGAATGCTCTCCCTCCTTATCTTCACCTCCTGTCTCTCCTGGCTTCTTTCAAATCCCAGGTAAAATCCTACCTTCTACAAGAAGCCTATTCCAATCTCCCATAATGCTAGTGCCTTCCCTCTGTTGATTATTTCCTATTTATCCTGTATGTAGCTTGTTGGTGCCTGTTTTCCCCATTAGACTGTGAGCCCCTCCAGGACAGGGGTTGTCATTTGCATTTCTTTGTATCACCAGTACTGAGCACATAATTGGGAGCTTAATAAATGCTTATTGATTTATTGGTTGATAGAGATCCATGGTGAGGGAATCATTTCCTAGAAAAAGGGTTTGAAGGGCTGGAGGTTGCAATAAAGTTGAAGAGTAGACTTCGTAGAAGTGAGAGTGGGATAAATGGAAAGATCAGCTGATGAGAATTTCAGAGTTCAATAAAAAATTATTTTCGAGCATTCCCAGTGCATTTAAATTATATACACATAATATATATGTATATGTTTATGTGTGTGTATATATGTATGTATGTGTGTATTTATGTATACAAATATATATTTAAAGAAAATGTTCATTGCATAAAGCAAACTATACCTCCACTGCTTCCTTCAGCTATCCTAAGCACTACTACAAACAAAGAAGTATTTATTTTAGGTGGAACATTTTGGTGTCTTGGCAGGTTTTTGCCTGTGATTATTACCATATGGAAATATTGCTCAATGATGTCTGTTCTCCCACCCATGCTCATAAGGTACGATGAACAGATGGTTTTTGATGATCCTGGAGGGATCAGGCTTGGAAATTGATGAGGCTGCTTGGCAATAGAGAAATCATGTCCAACAATTAAATTCTACAATTGGTTTCAATTCAAAAAGTATTTATTGAGTGCCTATCATATGCCAGGTATAGGAGATACAAAGATAAAGGAAATTAATTTATCCCTCTCCCCAGAAGGTTACCATCTACTGGAGAGTGAGGCAGAAGGGTAGGCTACAACATGAAGACAAAAAAAAGCAGAGCACATACAAATTAAACATTCTAGGAAGTAGAGAACACTAACAGCTGAGATGTATCAGGAAAGGTCTCATGAAAGAGGTGGCACCTGACCTGGTACTGGAAAGAATGCTAGAACTTCTAAGAAGCAAAGGTTCATAGCAGGAGATGGAATGCCATGGATAGAGTAGCCTGCTGACTAAAGTGTAGGAAATGTGAGAGAGGGCTAGCAATAAGAAAGAAGACTGGAAAAGAGGGCTAGGGTTGGGCAGGGCTTTAAATGTTAAACTGAGAATGCTGAATTTTTATCCTATAGGCACTAGGGAGCCATTGAAGATTCTTGATTATGACAGTGATATGGTCAGACTTATGTTTTCAAAAGTTGATTATGATAGCTGGGAGAAAGATGAATGAGATAGGGAAGAGAATGGAATGAAGAAAACCAAATAGAAGGCTACTTCAGTGTCACTATTTCATGTGACAGGTGATGAGAGAGTAGAATAAGGTAGTGGTCATGTAAGTAGAAAGAAGGGAACACGTGCAGGAGAACTATGGAGAGAGAATTGACAAGATGGAGGTGATGGAGAACATGATTGAGGATGACATTGAGATTTTGAACATGAAGGATGGTGGTAGACTCAATAGAAATAGAGAAATAAAGAGGAGGAGCAAAAGAGAATGAGTTCCATTGTCAATCAGCTGACCTCCATTTTCTTGGTAAGGTTCTGCTTAGAGTGAAAGGAAAATATGATATTGGAGGCCCAAAGAAGGAAGACAAAGCTCAGAACAGTCACAGTGGGGAGTGAAATAGTCAATTGGAGAAGAATAAAAAGATTTGCATGGACCAGGGAAGCCTCAGTTGATATCAGGTAAGATAAAGTAGATGGAGTCATCCTATTTTGTGACTTTCTCCAGTGGTGTTCAGCAACATGTCAGTAGGAATGGGAGTGAGGAGTCACATGACAGGGAGGCAAGGAAATCAAGGAGAGAAGACAGTGTCTAATTAAAATGCTTAGCCATAAGGCCAAGGCTGAACGAAGAAGAACAGTAAGGGAATACGGGGAAGATAGGGAGAGTGGGGAAGAGGGAGGACATGCTCCCATAAACAAGACAGGTTTAGGAGGGGAGAGAGACAGAGGATGAGAGGAAAGATAGGAAGTGATGGTTAGACAAATTTTCAGATTTCTGGGTCATGGAAGTCCCTAGTTATGGGGACTGGTGAGATGAAAGCTGTGACCTTCTGGGGATATCTAAGGTGGAATGAAGGCATTGAGAATGTTAATGCACTCAAGGTCTTTGAAGGGACATGGAAGCATATCCTGAAGTCTTTAAATATGAAGACAAGTATTGGAAAAGAGAAGAAAACAGTGAGCTAGATGCTGAATTCCTTGAGAAAAGATGTTGAACGATGTGGTATCAGGAAATCACTGCAACCAGGATGTGGATCAGTTTATCTATTGTTGCCTGCAACTAAGAGTCACACCTGAGAGGAGAGCGTGAAATGAAGAAACATGGGCCAGGCAGGTCAGCCAAGACTGAACCGTTTATTCATCTGAGGGTCACAGCATATATAGGAAAAAGTTTGGAGCTACAAAGGATCCCTTGTGTGGGAAAACTATGCATATTCTGTAACTGTTGCTGATTACACTTTCAAGGTTTAGAAAGATGCCTTCAGGACATACATCAAAGGAGCATACAATAGAAGTGTCAAAAGAAAAGGATTACATCATTTTAAACAAATGGTTACAAGACAGAGATTAACAGTCAATTAACAGGCCTCCACAATCATTCTCAGGGCTGTCTCAGGTTCTTATCTCAAAGTATGTGACTAGTCCTCCCTAGTTTGCCACATGTTATCCCTAATGCCAGACTTTTATTGTGTCACAGTCAGGCAGTTCCAGGAGCCCCTTAATGAACAGGAGAGTGGTGAGCCAACATCCTGATTAAGTGAGCCCTTGAAGGTAAGAACAGGCAGGAGTTAAATTCCAACCTGAATTCTTTAACCCTTTGCTAGACTGATCAGAGCTGGCCCTCGACAATCTATAAATCAATCAGCAAGTATTTATCAAATACTTACTATGTTCTAGGCATTGTATTATGTGCTGAAGCAACAAGGACAAAGATGAAAGAATCCCTGCCTTGAGGAACTAGCATTTTATGGGAGGTGATAACATGTGTGTGTATACACATGCACATATACATGAATATGCAAAATACATATGAGGTAGATTTTGGTAGGAGGGGATAACACTAACACTTGGTTGTGGTGGGAAGGAAGAGATCAGGAAAGGCTTCAAGAAGACGGTAGCATTTGACCAGAGCTTTGAAATAAAACTGGGATACTAAAAGGTAGATGTGAGGAAGGAATATACTTCAGGTATGTACATGTGGGGCTTGAGGTGCAGCCTAGGTAAAGGCATAGAAATGCAAGATGAAATCCTGTATGAGGAAGAGCTAGAAGACCAGTATGACTAGAGCATAGAAAGTTTGAAGGGGAGTTGTGTATAACAAGCCCCAAGGTAGGTTGGGGCTAGATGAAAGGCTTTAAATGCCAGAGGAATTTGGAATTGATCTATAGCCAGTATAGAGTCAATAGGAAGTAAATGAAAATTATTGAGCATGGGAGTTACATGGTCAGACCTGCGCTTTAAGAAGATTACTTTGGCAATTGTGTGGAGGCTGAATGGGATAGAGGAGAGATCTGAGCAGGGAGAAAAATTAGAAGTATGTTGCATTAGTGCAGACCAGAGGTGATTTGAATCTGAATCAGGGTGATGGCTATGTAGGTAAAAGGAAGGGCATGGATATGAGATATGTAATGGAGGTAGAATTGAAAAAAATTGTCAACTTATTGGCTTTGGAGGAGAGTGAGAGCAAAGAATTAAGGGTAACACTAAGATTTTGAACTTGTGTGACTAGAAGGTAATGGTGCTCTAAAAATAAATAAGGAAATTTGAAGGAGGAATGGGTTTTGAAGAAGAGATGATGAATTGTTTTGGACATACTGAATTTGAAATGCTTACAGGACAATAAGTTCAAATTGTCTAAGAGGCAGTTGGTGACATGAGACTGGAGCTCAGGAGAAACCAAGGCCAAGATCTATAGATATAGACATCATTGCACAAAGATGATAATTCAATTCTCAAGAGTAGATAGTCAGCATTTATGAAGCCCATATTGTATGTATACCTTGCACTATGCTGAGTATTAGAGATAGAAATACATGTAAACAAGGCAGTCCCTGTCCTAAGGAAGTTTTCCAATAGGGGAGGACAGAATATAAAAAGAAGTTGGAGAGATGTGGGGAAGGAGACAGCTGGAGAGGTCAGAAAAGGTCTCCTGTAGGAAGAGGCAGTGTCTGATATGAGCTTGAAGGAAACAAGGGATTCTAAGAGATTCAAGTGAGGAGAGAATAGATTCCAGGGGACAGTCTGAGAAAAGACATGGGAATGGGAGATGAAATATTATGTGTGAAAAACAGCAAGAAAGTCAATTTGACTAGACCTAAGAGTATGTGAAGGGGAGTAATTTATAATAAGACTGAAAAGGTGACATGGTCAGATGTGTGCTTTAAAAATATCACTGGCAACTTTATGGATAGGGTGGTTTTGTGTGTGTGTGTGTGTGTGTGTGTGTTGAGAGATATTGTTAGCCTGAACTAGTACCATGGTTTTGGAGAATGGGACATTTGGAGAAAGGGTCAGTTGTGAAAACTGTGGAAATAGAATCAATAAAACTTGGCAATCGATGAGATACATGGAGTTAGCGAGTATGAGGAGTGGAGAAAGACTTGAAGGTTGTGAACCTGCATGAATGGTGATACCTTTGACAGAAATACTTTTCTACTTATATTTATTAATAGTTCAGAAGAAGGGCAAGTTCGTGGATAATGAGTTCTATATTGAACATAGTCTCTTGGACATCTAGTTTAAAATGTAAGCATCCAGTGACTGACGTAAAATCGGGGCGCAGAAGAGAAGTTAGAGCTGGATATACAGAGTGTTTCGAGAGTCTTAGTGCAGTTCTAAGCATTAAGTTTAGTAGCTAAAACATCGATTTCGAAATCTTTGAAACAGAAAAGATAACACTGAGAGAATAGGAGAAGAACAGAACAGGTCCATGGGATACACTTATAGTTGAGATGCAGGATGTAAACGATAGTCCTGCAAAGGTACACCGACCTAGAAGCAGTCAGACAGGTAGGGGGAGAATCAAGAGAGAGGTGCAACAAAAAACTGGAGAGGTGAGAGGAAAACAGCTATGCCTTCCTCCTAGAGCATCGGGTTCCTTCGCTTCCTTTGTTCTAACAGCTTCCTATACCTCCCTCCCTATATGAAGCCTTCCTTCTTTCCTCAAAATTTTCTGTGCACAGTGGAAACCCTCCATTTAATTGTTATTGTTTGCACATTTGTTTTTACTAAATCAATCTGTTGGCAACAAGGGTGAAATAGAGAATAGAGGAATGACTCAGGTCAGAAAGGCCTGAGTTCAAATTCTGATTTAGACACTTATTAATTATTTAACCCTGGGCAATTTGATTAACCTTTCTCAGATTCAGGTTTTTCATCTGCAAAATGACATCTACTTCATAGGGTTGTTATGAAGATCGAGTGTAATTATATAAGCACAATGTTCTGAAAACCTTAAAACATCATATAAATGTTAGCTATTAGTATATAGCACATTGGCATAATTTTGTCCCCAAAACAAATCTGTGTTATTTTTCAATACATATCTTTATTGTCTTTTCCTTTCATTTTATTTATATTTTAGCTTTGACTAATAAATGAAGGTATTCAAATATATGATTGAGAACATAATAAAATTATGGCAGTTAGGTGGAGCAGGGGATAGCATGCCAGGACAGGGGTCAGGCAGACTCATCTGAGTTTAAATCTGGCCTCAGACACTTATTAGCTGTGTGACCACAGGCAAGTCACTTAACCCTGTCGGCCTCAGTTTCTTCATCTGTAACATGAGCTAGAGAAGAAAATGGCAAACCACTCCAGTATCTTTGCCAAGAAAACCCCTAAAATGGGGTTAAAAATGGTGAGATACAGACTAAAATGATTGAATAACTAGAAAAATAAAATTAACAAAATTACACATAAGAGAGATTGCAAATGATTGTGAATGTTCATCTGATGGAAGGGACTTGCAGGCTTGTTGGCAGGGAAACTGCTGATTGGACATCAATAATGCTATCGTTGTCATGGAGATCAATCCTGTGGTACTGCTATGGACATTTTCCCTCTTTCTGATTTCTCATAGCGTGAAGGAAAATGCAGAGGAAAAATGATGCAAATCCCAGACCTCATGGATAATTAAGAATGCTAAGAAAATTATATGGGGTCATTTTTCTCAATAGCTAAAAAACCAATGCTGAGAAGCTATGGGTTGGGAGTATGGCAGAAAGGGCACTGAACCTGAAAACCAAAGACGTAGATTTGAGTTCACCAGTTTAAGTTAGCAGTGTGGTCTTGCTGTGTATCAGTGTCCTCATCTGGAAAATGCTAATAAGAATATGTGTATACTATGGACTTCATGGTGTTCTAATAAACATGCTTTATGGAGTATAAAGTTATTCATAAAAACAAACTATTATTATAGGGAACAGATATTCTGGGACTATGAGAAAGAGAAGTTGGTAAGTTATTAACTATCAGAGTGATGATAAGAGAGGAAGGAAGCTGCCTCCAAGAGCATCTGGCCAGGGCCAGAGGTAACAAAGCCAAGGGAAAGTTTCATATAAAATCAAAAGGTTTAGGGCAATTTATTTCTATTTAAGTTTAGGGAAACAAATGTTATTTTAAACAGTGATTAAGAATTGTTCAACAATTCTACCTAAATTAATCTATTTCTTCAGTGCCATACCAATCAAACTAGCAAAAAATTATTTTATAGAACTAGAAAAAATAGTAACAAAATTCATCTGGAAGAACAAAAACTCAGGGATATCGAGGGAATCAATGAAAAAAAAATGCGAAAGAAGGTGGTCAAGTCATGCCAGAACTCAAACTGTATTATAAAGTGGTAATTATCAAAACAATCTGGTACTGGTTAAGAAATAAAATGGTGGATCAGTGCAATAGATTAGGTACAAATTATATTATAGCAAACGACCATAGTAATCTAGTATATGATAAACCCAAAGATCCAAGTTTTTGGAACAAAAACTCATTATTTGACAAAAACTGCTGGGAACACTGGAAAATAGTATGGCAGAAACTAGCTATAGACCAACATATCACACCATATACTAAGATAAGGTCAAGATGGGTACATGATTTACACATAAAGGTGATACCATAAGCAAATTAAGAGAGCATGGAATAGTTTACCTGTCAGATTTATGGATATGGGAAGAATTTAGGACCAAAGAAGATATAGAGATAATTACAAAATGTAAAAGAGATAATTTTGATTATATAAAATTTAAAAAGTTTTTGCACAAACAAAAACCAAGACAACCAAAATTATATGGAAAGCAGAAAACCAGGAAAAAGTTTTTGCAAAAAGTATCTCTGATAAAGCCCTCATTTATCAAATATATAGAGAATAGTCAAATTTATAAAACTACAAGTCATTCCACAGTTGACAAATGGTTAAAGGACATGAATAGGAAGTTATCAGATGAATAAATGAAAGCTATTTGTAGTCATGAAAAAATGCTCTAAATCACTATTGATTAGAAAAATGCAAATTAAAATAATTCTGAGGTACCACCGCATACCTATCAGAGTGGCTAATATGACTAAGAAAAAAAAAAAGGAAAATGTTAGATGTTAGAGGGGATGTAGAAAAAACTGGGACACTAATTCACGATTGGTGGAGTTGTGAACTGATTCAGCCATTCTGGAGAACAATTTGGAACTATGCTCAAAAGGCTTTATAAAACTGTGCAACCCTTTGATCCAGTCATACCACTGTTGGGTTTATACCCAAAAGACATCCAGAAAAAAAGGGAGAAGGACCTGTTTGTACAAAAATACTTACAGCAACTCTTTTTGTGGAGCTAAGAATTGGAAATCAAAGGGATACCCATCAACTGAGAAATGGCTATACAAGCTGTGGTATATGATTTCAATGGAATATAAGAAATTGTGCTATAAGAAATGGCAAGCAGGATGATTTCAGAAAAACCTAGACTTACATGAAGTGTACAGAACCAGGAGAACATCGTACAAAGCAACAGCAATATTGTTTGATGAAGAACTGTGAATGACTTAGCTATTCTCAGCAATACAGTGATCCAAGATAATCCCAAAGGACTAATGATGAAGCATACTATCTATCTCCAGAGAACTGATATTGATTGAATACAGACTGAAGCATGCTACTTTTCACTTTCTTTTTTTCATTTTTTTTCTTTTATCAGTCTTCTTGTATAAAATGACTAATATGGAAATGTTTTACACAATTGCACATGTATAACCTATATTTGATTGCTTACCATCTCAGTAAGGGAGGAGGAGAGGGAGAGAGAGATAGAATTTGAAACTCAAAACTTTAAATAAAAATATTTTAAAAAATTGAAAAAGAATCGTCTAAGATTGGTAAGTAAAGTAACTGTGTACGTAACTGTTATTTCTTTATTTACACATATTGCTGGGTATAATTTTTATAATAACAATTGTACTTAGCTATGTAAAGTTGAATTTTAGAAAATTTAATAAAAATAAAATAATTTTAATAAATTTTAATAAAAAAGCACAATTAGATGGGAAATATGCTCTTCGCTAATTCAGTCAACCATGCAAATATTGAAAAGCCTTGCTGTTCAGTCCCTAAGGCCATAACTAATGCCCCACATACTTGAACTTTATCTTAATTATAGACCAAGTGTCATGGAAAGAATAAAATGGTCTCTGGATTGCTGGCCTGGAAAACTCAAACTAATAAGGTGAGAACAAACATTACAAGGACAAATGAAATGTTAGGAAAAATCAACAGACTTTCACAATGTTGTATTTTGTCAGAAATAAAAATAAGAAGTCCAAGAGGAAAGAGTTCATTTGGCTAAGGCATTGGCAGGGTGACCTGAAAGGAAGTGACTGAGGAAAATTATAGCTCACTGTCTGCTAGAATGATTCTATGTTCTTTGCATTCTAACATGAGGTTCGTTTCAGGTCAGATCTCATTTGATGTATAGTCTGAGCTTCATGGGCATAAACAGTTTCTTTGAAAAGTAGGCTATTTCTTTAGCCCTCCCAGGGCTTACTGGAACAGTAAACAATCACACATATTTTATATTTTAGATAGGTGATATTCCCACCCTTAATAAGTTAAGCATTTACTAGAATGATCCAGTATTGACCACGTAGGCCAGAAAGTGGTATGAGGTGACTTCAGCATGATCTACGTTAAGTCAAATGTCACATTAGTCAATAACATTTACTACTTTGATCATAGAATATTAGAGTAGGAAGGTGCCTGAGAGATCTACTCCTCCATCTCTACCCCTATGGGAATTTCTCCATCAACACTCAGTAACAGGGAATTTCCAGTGACAGGGGCTCATAGCCTGTTGGAAAGTTCTTTTGTATTTTGATTTGAAATCTTCTTCCCTGGATTCCTATTCATTGATTTTACTTCTGTCTCTTGTCCTTGGAAGCCATGCAGAATACTATTCAGGATGTAGAAGGGAAGGTAGCAGGGAGGGGTTGGGACATGGGGTAAAGTGGAGAGGAAGCAATCTTAGAATGGCTTTACGAAGTATTACCTGCGTGGCCAGCAATAAACTCCAGCTTATCTAAGGAATGGCTAGTGTTAGTGAACCATTGATATTACATGAAACTAGTTATATTGTTCTTCAGCTGCAAGATGAAAGACAGCCCTAATGCTAGAGAGCTCTGGAAGGCCCAAAAAGCATTATGGCTTAGTGTCCTGGAGTCAAAGAAGTTGTTGTTGTTGAGTTGTTTCAATTGTGTCTGACTCTTTGTGACCCCATTTGGGTTTTCTTGGCAAAGATACTGGAGTGGTTGCTATTTCCTTCTCTAGCCCATTTTACAGATGAGGAACTGAGGCAAACACGGTTAAGTGACTTGCCCAAGGTCACACCACTGGTAAGGGTCTGAGGCCATATTTGAACTCGGGAAGATGAGTCTTCCTGACTTCACATCCAGCCCTCTCTCTATCCGCTGTACCACCTAGCTGGCCATTAAGTATCAGGAAGACCTAGGTTCAAATCCAACCTCATACTTCCTAGCTGTGTGATCATGGGCCAGTGACTGTGCTTCTCCAGCCTGAGTTTGTTCATCTGTAAAATGGAATAACAACACCCATTGTACCTACCTCACCGGGGTGGCTGAGAGAATCCAAGCAGAGGATGTATATAACAACCTTGCAAACCTTTAAGTCCTGTATTACAATCAGCAATTATTACCTTCAGTTCAGGGAGCATCTGTGGCCATGGGGATTCTGGAGTCCCACAGGGGTAGGGAACCTACAACCTCAAGGTCACATGTGGCCCTCTAGGTCCTCAAGTGCTGCTCTTTGATGGAATCCAAACCTCACAGAACAGAGTTCAGTCAAAGGGCTGCACTTGAGGACCTAGAGGGCCACATGTGGCCTCGAGGCCATAGGTTCCCCACCCCTGCTAGCCTCTTACCTCCTGTGCTGATGGTAAGAGGCAAGCAGTTCAGGGATTCAAGCCAAGCAAACACCAAATGGCAGTTGGTCAAGGAAGAGATGAATACTTGTAGGCTAAGCTAACCGTGGTTTGCCTGACATTTCTTAGGATTACAACACTAACTACCCTGGCCCTCACTGCCTGAAAGACCAGGTGCGTTAAATTTCTCTTTTCCCCAAGAATTCTCTGGTTTCCCTTATGGAGATTTGGGTGTATCTAGGCTTTCTGTCAATGGTTCTGGCCTCCACCAATGTGGGAGGGGGGCTCCCCTGTATCCCAAGTTTCCTTTAGTCACTAACAGTTGAATTAATTTTTACAAAGAGATATTTACTTCAACAGTATAATCACCAAGAATTTCCTCCCGACCCTCCCTTCCCCTACTTTGCATCACCTCATCCCTGGTTTGGGGAATGGGATTAGGTTCGAAGCTTAGCTGGGTTCCTATACAACAGCGCTTCTTAAGCTGTGGTTGGCAAACCTATATGGGGTCGTGAAAAATTTGGCAACAGTAAAAGGTTTCTGAATGTGCAACTACTGCAAATTAATTAAAAATCAAACGTAATGAATTTGAGGTGTTCGAAAAGGAGTTTCGAGTGGAAAAAAGTTTAAGAAACCCAGCTATAGAGTACACAGTCCAAATTTAAAGTTCAAAATCCCCCTTGGGCTTGAGTCCCAGATTCCCCTACCCTCTCTCCCTGCCTGCAGGGATGGCTGGCTACATCATCCTGCCTGCAATCCTAGCTCCAAGGCTACCACGGCTCAAATTCCCCCCCATTTCAGCGTGATCACTGCCATCACCTGAAACTGAAGACAAATGACGCAGAATAGAGACCCCAGGCCCATTTCTTGGAGCCAAAGTAAAAAGAGAGGGGTAAAGGGAAGGTATCCCCCCAGTCTACTTTACTTCACCGTGCCCACCTAGGCATTGCATTCTTTACATTGTGGATGCAACAAGAAAGAATAAGCAGGAAAAAGAGATTAACTGCCTCGTTTTTGCCAGTTTTAAAGACACAGCCTTTTGCATGTTTAAGCTCTGCTGTCAATTAAAGGAGACTCCATCTACCCAATGATAGAATGCCTCCATTTTAGAAGAGCTGAGCATGCCCCCTTGGGGGATGTGTCCAAGTTAGGCAAACTGGGCAAGCTTAAAGGGTTCATTACAGGATAGTCTGTTTTCCCTAAAGATAGATAGATAGATAGATAGATAGATAAATAGATAGATAGATAGATAGATATATGTATGCCATTGTTATAACTATATCCTTCTTTTTCCTTTTATAGCAAATTTCTATAATCAAGAAGTTTTATAAGGACAATATTAAACCTATTAAGTAATAGCTTAATGCTGGAATATCTCTGAGTTACTATAATAGGATGCAAGTATGAACATTTTACAATTGTAACCTATATTTGTGGTCAAATTATAATATAGGGATGATATCCTCCTAAGGGGAAAATGATTAGACAAGGTAAAAGAACAAAGGTGTAATGTGAAAGTTTTCTAATTAAATGGAATAGTAAAAGCAGCAGGATTAGATTGTTTTCTCTAAGAACTATATACATATGTTTATGATTAGTTTCCTAATTTATTTATCATGGAAATTCAGGCTTTGAGTATGTTTTAGTAATAAGTTCTCAAAATTGGATTAAGGATTTATTAATTAAAGATTAAGGATTTTACATGTAAATTGTATGGGTTAATGGTAAAGAAAGTTAAATTATTTTCCCATTACTGAAGTATTTATCTGATAATTTTAATAGGCAAAAGAGTTAATTTTTACAATTGGACTCTCATAAATTTTTAAAAGATTCTTGTATCAGCTATAGGATTTAGCTAAGGATAGTAACAGCAAATTGTATATAAACTGAAATTATCTGAAGTTTTAAGATTGGAGAACCAAATTTAAGTGATTATACTAAATTATACCAAGTCAGAATTATCTAGGAACCTCTAGATTTGGAACCAGAGAAGCAGAGCCCTTGTAGAGCTGTCCTGAGAATAAGCACACTGTCCAAGAAAAGATATCTAGGGACCAGATAACTACAAAAAGTGTGCTGATTAAATGGATATTGAGAATGGGTCACTAGAATACAAGGAGACTTGATTTTAGTCAATATTGGTGATGACTAATTGTATTACTTTTGTCTTTTGTCTCAAGATGTTTATATTTAGGTTTTCTTGTTTACCTTGGTGATATGTAACTCTCCCTTCTCAAAACTTATCCATTGTTAGCCCTCTAATTAGTTTGACCTGTACCTGACTTACTGTAATTATACAATTATGGGAATTGTGAGAAAAATGTTATTGCATTGTTTGAACCTATTCCTGTATGGCTGGGAAACTGGGTCATCTCTATGTGTTGTTGAGAGATTCTTAACTAAGGACCTGTGTTATGCTGACCAGAAACTCAGATCCAAAGATTGATGCAAGAAGTTTTCTTATCTGAAAATTGGCCCTGTACTGATCAACCAATCATTGTTTCTAAAGGACCCTATCAGTTCCTTCTGACTACTCCCACAGCTGTCAAACTGGTGGGTATGGACTCCTGGATCATCTGAAGAAAGACTCTGCTCTTGAGCAGATGACAGAACCCTCCAAGGACCTCAAGGTTCATCTGGTATGGACCCAGAAGCAGCAGACATCTAGAAGAGTCAGCTGCGCCAAGATTCTGGATGAGGGCTGAGTATACCATCCTACTTTCTCCTCTTCCCTTTTGTTATGTGCCCAACCACCAAGGCCCTGATTCAAACATGTATTGGCATTTTCTCCTTCTACATTCTTGGCCCCCTCTCTTTTCTGCTTGCAAGCAAACAATGGCTAGCAATGATACTTGGGACACACTTCCCCAACAGGTCCCCTCAAGGAACTGACTTCCTGGGATAAAAATGCTCATCCTGGCCCAACTGGCCTCTTGTGGAATCTTGGCTTATATCTGCCTCTCCTTTATCGGCCAGAAGAGTAGGGGTTCTTCCAGGCTCTCTCCCTTTGACCACAAAGGGGAAATGTTAAGATATTATGAGACATCTTGTTTTCCAGAGCTAAGGCCCAGCAAGCAAGCTGTAACCTGAGCTTGGCATAACAACAATCCTTTGTGTTCACCTTCTGGATGATCATACCCTCGGGCAAAATCACATAATTATTGTAGTGCTTTGGCCAGCACCGGTGTTCTCTGAGCTCAGACAAACACTGGATAAGCTCGGACAAATTCCCATGTTCTAGTCCTGAAGTCCTGCTATGAATCAAACTTGTTTCATTGTTGCTGTTACCCCTCATTGTCAGGGCTACAACTCACTGTGTAGCCAGAGGTATAAGTATTGAGATCTGCCTACACTGCCTGGGGTCCCCTCCAGTAGGGGCGGAGCTCTTATGTGTGTCTTTGCTTGCAAAGCCATTTCCCTCATTTTGAAATTAAACTTCTGCTTGATTCCTTACTCTCCTGTCTCTAGCCTACTCTACTCCATTACAGGATAGTCTGTTTTCACTAACGATATACTTGCTTCAAAGTTTTGTATGTAACTCCCCTTCACACATCGTGCTACCATTCAACAAACATTATTAGGTACCTACTGTGGGCAGATCCCTAAACGAGGGGTGGATGAGATTAAAAAAAAAAAGTTCAGATAAGGCCTATTCCCTACCTTCATAGAGTTTGTGATCAGATTGGGGCATAAACCATATATACCAAAAACAGTAACACTAAAACTTTAATGATTTTTGAATAAAGGAGGTGCAAATTCATTACTGGTTGAGGAAAATAGGGAAGGCTTCATGGAGAAGGTAGCATTTGAGTTATATATCAAAGGATGTATAAGAATTCAACTGATGTCAACTAGGGATTGGGGAAGGCATTCTATGCATAGAGAAGAGTGTGAGTCAAGGTCCAGAGGTGGGAAAATAGGGGGCATTTATAGTAGACATGTATTGGGTGTGATAGGACCTGTGTTTTGCTAGTACATCTCCTTTCTTCTCACCCATAATGTGAAGAGGGTCTCCCTAAAAGAAAACAAAACTGCCTTGGTAATTCATTGAGGCCAGTTTCACTGGTCATCTAAGAGCACAAAAAGCCCTGGCCACATGAAGTCTAGGCTTTTCGGAGTTGATGGATTTCTTTTTTTTTTTTTTTAGGCAATTAGGGTTAAGTGACTTGCCCAGGGTCACACAGCTAGTAAGTGTCAAGTGTTTGGTCTGAGGTCGGATTTGAACTCAGGTCCTCGTCCCCCTGACTTCAGGGTCAGTGCTCTATCTACTGTGCCACCTAGTTGCCCCTTACAAGTGCCTTATTTTTGACTCAACATCAAACGTAAATACTGGTCTTAGAGTCACCTGTGAAATATAGAATAATGCAAAACAGGAAATGATGTGTACAAGGAGATCCTGACAGTGCTCTCCAAGGCACTCTGAGGAGGGAGGCCACACTTTCAGCTGGGAAACAGGGATTCTGAAAGTCAGAGATGAGGAGGAAGTACATTTCAAGGATGGAGGGTAGATGGTGGGGAGAGGAAGTATTGGATAAATGCATGGAGGTAGGAGACCACATTCAGTTTGAAAAATAGCTGGCAGTTCACTCTGTCCTAGGGTAGAGTATATAAAGGGAAGAAGTGTGAAAAAAAAAAGGCTGGGAGGTTAGGAGCCATTTTATGGAAGACCAGGAGAACTAGGCTAAGGAGGTTATATTTTATTTTGAGGGTAATAAGATGCTGTGAAGGTTTTTGAGCAGGTAAGTGTATGGTCAAGAACTATACCTCAGACAAGCCAAGATGGCAGAGTAGAAGGAAAGTATTATGAATAAAATGAACCTCACAGCCATTCTACAAAGATCTAGAAAATATATCAGACCAAGTCTTGATTGGGAATTACAAGAAAAAAAAAGTCACAAGGAGTCACTTTTCAATCTGAGGTCAGCGTAGGGAGACAGAGAGTTCTTTGGACCCTGGGGAATAGGTCTAGCCCAGAGCACATAAGGAGTTTCCTGCAGGGGACTGAACAAGCACCTGTATATAGGTAAGCACCAGGGGAAGAAAGTTCCTAGATCCAGAGGGCCCAAGCTTGTTCCAGAAGCAGGAACAGATGCTGACTTACAGATTGTTCACAGCTTACAAAGATCAAGTAAGAGCTAAGGAGGAGACCTGAACCTGGTGGTGGTCCAAAGCAAGGAGCAGTAGTCACTATCACTGCAGGTCCTTGGCTATATACTACAAAGGATCATATACAAAAGCAAGCAGTAGCTGTGAGACTCTGACCTTGAGAGAGGAGCAGAGACTCAGATCCATACCCCAGTTCCACTGCAGTGGAATAACCAAGGAGCCCAGAGTAAATGCTGATTCTGCTGTTCTGTCCACTCTGAAGTTTTCCAGCAGGCCAAAAGAGTCTAAATCCAGCAATAGTCCCCTGGAGCTCCAACCAGGGACAAGGTCACATTTGTATTGCTCAGACTGAAACACAGGTGAAGAACTTGTAATGCTCAGACTTTGCCCTGGATCAGATCAGTTTGGAAAGCTTGAAGGTCACCAGCCTGAGCTGTCTTTGAGATCCTGTAACAACAGAATACTCAATACCCCAAGAATGCAGCAGTAAGATCCACGAGGACACAAAGCAAGATCTAGCACAGGGTGGCCATGCCCCATCAGACATGCACAGAGCCTGGTCCTAACACAAAGCCCAAAGTAAGGAAAGAGGGAGAAAACCAAAAAGAATTCTTATTATGATAAGAATCTATGGTGACAAGGATGCTCAAGACACAAACCCAGAAATGAATAACCACAAAAAATTTGGAACTTTGCACCAAACGTTTCTTAACTGCATATCCATTGGTCTAGTTGCTTTGACCCATTACCCTATAATTTTAGTGTTTCC
Organism: Vombatus ursinus; assembly: GCF_900497805.2. Lineage (NCBI taxonomy): Eukaryota > Metazoa > Chordata > Mammalia > Diprotodontia > Vombatidae > Vombatus > Vombatus ursinus. The sequence continues at coordinate 23,326,344 of NW_020954557.1, forward strand.
AGCTCTGTTTACTGGAGTCTCAGAGGAATGAAAGCTAGAAGGCATACAGAGAAATAATCCAGTCTAATGCTTTCTTTTTATGAAGAGGTATTTAGTTATGAAGAGTACAAGTGACTTGCCAAAGGCCATATATCTTGTGGGATTCTGACCCAGTTATTCTGAATCCAATTCTAATACTCTACACAAAACTTAACTCAGTAGCTCCAGCACTACATAGTTTCACTACCCAATTCCATTCAGCTCAAGCAGTCATGCAGTGAACTTTCCCAACCTTTCCTCTACACTGAAACAAGCATTTTCTCAGTGCTATTGATCTATTTAGTTCTTAGCAGGAAAACAAGCTTCCAGAATGACTTAACATGCTTAAGTTTTTTAAATTCCAACTTAAGGTGTTTTTGGGAAGTACCTGATGATAAACCCTCAAGGAATTCAATTGGTTAAAGGGTTAACTCTTCTAATTTGTTAGACACATTTTAAAGAGAGGAGTCAATTAGCCAAATGAATATATATTCACACTTCTTTTATTACAACCAGGTTAGGCCTAAAGCCAAAATAGATGCCTGAGGTATTTTTTTTGAATTTCTTAGATTATAACATCACGAGTCCCCAGGCACCTAAGTGGCCCAGTGGATAGACAGGAGTATCTGAGTTAAAATTCTTTGTCAGACACTTACTAGCTGTGTGAGGTTGGGTAAGTCACCTACTCTCAGTTTTAGTTTATTTACAAAATAGGGATGATAAGAGCAATTCCCTCACAGGATTGTTGTGAGGATCAAATGAGATGACATGTGTAAAGCCCTTTGAAAACTTTAAGGTACTATGTGAATGCTAGCTATTATTACCTAGGTTTGCTGGAGGGAACAACAGTGATATAGATGGCCTCAGATATCTATATAACTTTGCTTTTCTGGGGTAGAGAGATTTAGAATTAGGTTAGGCTTATCACTACAGGCATACCTCAAAGGTGTTGTGGGGTCAGTTCAAGACCATTACAATAAAGCGAGTCATATGTATGCTTTTGTTTCCCAGGGCACATAAAAATTACGTTTACATTATTCTATAGCCTATTAAGTGTGCAATGGTATTATGTCTAAAAAGACAACATATACAGCTTAATACAAAAATACTTTATTGCCAAAAAAAATGCTAGCCAACTTCTCAGCCTTCAATGAGTCATAATCTTTTTGCTGGTGGACGGTCTTGCCTTGATGTTGATGGCTGCTGACTGATCAAGGTGGTGACCGCAGGGTGGCTGTGGCAATTTCTTAAAATAAGACAACAACGAAGTCTGCCTCATCAATTGACTCTTCCTCTCACTTGACCACTTAGAGGCCATTGCAGGGTTATTAACTAGCCTAATTTCAATACTATTGTATCTCAGAGAAAAGGTTGGTGGAGCAGTCAGAACACACACATTTATCGATTAAGTTTGCTGTCTTATATGGACCAGTTTGTGGTGCCCCCAAACAATTACAATTGTTACATCAAAGATCACAGATCTCCATAATAGATATAATAATGAAAAAGTTTGAAATTATTGAGATAATTGCCAAAATGTGACAGAGATATGACATGAGCACATGCTGTTAGAAAAAATGATGTTGATAGATTTGCTTCATGGAGGGTTGTCACAAACCTTCAATATGTAAAAAACACAATTATCTGAAAAGTATAAAAAGTGAAGTTCCATAACAGATAGAGAGCTGGCCTGGAAATAGGATGGGTTCAAATCCTACCTTTGCTGCAAACTGACTTGAGCAATTGCACATGTCTCTTAAATTCTCAGAATTCTAAGCATTTCTCTAAGGCTTTAAGTTGCAGAGATGTTGACCTTTCTTGGCAAAGGAGTTTCTTCATTTGGGAATTCCCTAGTCCAGTCTCTATTCCTAATTGCTAGAGGACAATGAGAATGGAGTTTTAGTGCTTGCATTTTCAAACAGAAGTAGGAGATATGATAGATTTGGCTTCCTAACAGGGTAATGGCAAGATAAAATAAGTGTTTAACGGGGGGAGGCGGAGGCAGAAAACACCTAGGAAGTTGTCATGGTGATGTGGATACATAATCCTCAAGGCTCTGAGATTTAAGAGATATTGTAGAAACTGGTTGGATTTAATGAAGGATTTGATAGGGTATGGGGGGGTATTGTGAAAAGATATAGAAGATGATGGCATGCTAAGCTGGATATAGTTTGGGCAGAGGGGGAAAGGAAAGTTGATAGTAAGGTTCTGGATTTGGAGACTGGGAGAAGAGGAATGCATATGTGGTCATATTTTTAGCTAGGAAAACAAAAGGGACTTGGGAAATTGGAGAAGAGCAGTTTAGATAGTAGGCAGGATTTCTGAGAGATGTCTTACAACCAGAAAAAATGATGGGGCAGTCATGTAGGGAGTGAGGTACAAGTAGTCTATATGTTTCACTGGTGTCTGCCCAATGTAAAATGAGAGGAAGATCCCCAATATGTTGGGAAGCTTCTGTGGAAGATTTAAGGGAGGGCATAGCCAAATAGTAAAGGATGAGACTGTTAATGTGTAGGTGTGTATGCATACGCATACATACACATGATCATATACACACGTATATGTGTATGGATACACACATAGAATACATAGGAGATACGTGTCTTTATATGTATGTGGGATATACATATAAAGAAGTCACCATTGTATACTGATACACACACACACGCACACACATACACACACATCCTCCATATAAGAAAGAAGGTAATCGAACGGACTTTGGACTTGGAGTCAGGAAGATCTGAATTTGAATCTGGCCTCAGGCACTAGTTATGTGACCTGGGCAAGTCATGTAAACTCCCTGGATTCAGTTTCCTCTTTATAATGTGAAGGGTTGGATCTGATTTGACTTCTAAGGTCCCTTCTCAGTTCTAAATTTATGATCCTATGATCTCATGGCTCACATGTATATAAACTTGAGAGTTTTAAAGTGCTTATCTCTCAGCCACCCTGTGTAATAGGAGATAGAAACATTTTGTGTTCCTTTCGCAATAAATATAATGAGCTTCACTGAGGTCATGGCTTTTAGTTTTTCCAAACTATCCTCCCCCCAAAATAAAACCCCAAATCCAAACTCCCAACAGTTGTTCCACCACATCATCTGTATGTCTGATTCAACAAACATTAAGCATCTATTCAAGTGGTTAGCTTTTATTAAGCACAGCATTAAGCTAGCTGCCATGCTCTGCTTAAAGAGCATTTTTAAGAGCATTTTGCTCTTAAAGAGGAGGGAGAGATACAGCATGCACAGACAGTTATCTAAGACAAGAGAGACCGCTAGGAACTGGGGAGATCAGGGAAAGCTCATCAAGGTGACCCTGGAGCCGAGCCATGAAGGATTCTGAAAGCTGGAGATGAGGAAGAAGGCCTGGTGCATAGGATCTATAAATGTGCAGAGATGAGAGATGGAGTGTCAAGTTTAGGGAACAGGTAGTTGTCCAGTTTTACTGGAATGTAGAGTGGGTGGAGGAATGCAGTTAGAAAAAAGGCTGGAAAGGTGGCCTGGATCTAGCACATGAAAAACCTCAAATGCCAGACTGAAGAGTTAGTGTTTTATTCCAGACAACAGACAGTTGATGTAGGGAATAATATGGTCAGGTTGGGAAAGGCTATTTTCATAGCATTTGGATGATGGATTGGAGAGGGCAGAGATTGAATGCAGGGAAACCCATTAGGAGGCTATTATAATAATTCAGGCAAGAGATGGAGGGCCTGAACTGGGATGATAGCTATGTGAGTGGAGAGGAAACACACATGAGAAATTATGGAAGTATAATTAAATAGGACTTGGGAAGTGATTGGATATGAAGGGTGAGGGAGAGTGAAAAATAAAGGAAGACTGAGGTCACAAACCTGATGACTGCAGAAGTAGCGCCTTCCCCAGAAATAGTCAAGTTTGGAAGCAGGAAAGATTGGGATAAAGATGAGTCATTTTGAATTTCTGATTTTGAGATGCCAGTAAAGTTGGTAGAATGGAGTAGGATGAGATATACATATAAAGGAGTCATCTGCATTTAAATGCTAATTAAACCGAAGTATCATCGAGGGAGAAAGTTGAAGAGGCCCTAGGATAGTTCTTAGGGGGCAAGAGATGGATGATAATCAGGCAAAGGGGACAAAAAAACAATCAGAGAAGAGAATCAGGAGAGTTGACATTCGAGTCAGTATCTATGAGTATGTAGGAAGTTTATATTTATTTTCCTACATAGCAACTGCGATTAACTATTGAAGAGTAATACTTTAATGAATCTATTAACACTGATGTCTGTACTACCTCCAGTAGTATAGACTGTAATCCATTTGAACCTTATCCTGTATAATTCTTGCCCATGTCTTCCTTCTGGATCTACCCAAAGGATTCCTCAGACCTCAGACCATCAATCTTGCTTCTAATCCAGTCATCACAAACACTGTCTGAAGACCATCCATTTCCACCAAGCGCCAACCAACTGCCACTCACAGGGCAGATGTGCTGGCCTAGCTGAAGCACTGGGCACCCTAAAATAGATAGGAGGCAGTACATGCCAGGTAAGTTGACTCACCAGCACCATCACTTTGACCATCATCTCCGCTTGGGCCCTGAACCCAAGAGCTTTTGGAAGAATAACGCTTTCAGTTTGGTGGAAACAGCCATCACGCTTGGAAGCAGCCCCTGTGGCAATACCGCCTAGCAATGGTCCCTTCAGATGCTTTGGCCATATCTACTGATTCCCATAACAGAAAGTTCTTTCATTAAAGTCCCTGGCATTGTCAAATGGTCTAACATCAGAAACTGCTTTTATCAGCTGCACTGCCACTCTACCCTAAGATCCACAGGACTTCTCCATCTGGCTTACAGCTGAAATCTTTCATTTGCTGCCTTCTCCATCACAAAGTGAGCTCTTTGAGAGCAGAGACTGTTTCTCTTTTCAATTCATATTCCCAGGTTCAACACACAGTATACACTTAGCAAATACTTTATTCATTTGCTGGAGGTCTCCTTTTGGGTCTTTAACATTTAGCAGGCACACTTCAGCTCTTCATGTTAACACTCACTTTTGTGCTTCACAAGTGGTCCCAACTCCTTTTGGGTCATACATCTTCTTGACTTCATGCAAAGCTTCTTGAACATCACTCTCTATTGGTAAAACTGTATTAGTAAAATTCTCATCAAAATATGGGTGTTTCATGATTCTCAGATATCTGGAATCGTTAGAAGAGTCTTCAAGGCTACATTTTGATCTACCAAGTCAAATGCTCTTTTATAGTCAATGAACTAAACCAGAAGCCTTTATCTTCTGTATTGTTCAATAAGATGTAAGATGTAAGCTCCTTGACGGCACAGACTGTCTCATTTTTGTCTTTGCAATTCCAGTGCCTGGCAAAGTGATTGAGGTGAAGTGAACTTAATGTTTGTATGCTGTAGGGTAATGGTTCCAAACTCAAATAGAAACAGGAACCACTAATCTACATGTAAGAATCCCTGCAGGCTGCAGATTCTTAATTTTAAAATGTAATAGTTATTGTTTTATTATATTTTTATTATTTTGATAATATTTCTCGATTACATTTTAATCTAGTTTGGGTTGCAATCAGAAGCGTTGCTCATAGGTGGTGTGTTTGATAGCTTTGCTGTAAGGTATTGCTTGTACACGTTCTTTTAATTGCTTTTTATCCATCTCCTTTGTTTGGGAGGGGTGTGTGTGTGTGGGGGGGAGAACTGAAACCATTTTTGCTTTTTGCTAATCATTAATATCTTTCCTTCTTGTTGATTTGAAAATATCTGCCCTGACTACCTTAAAGAGTTGTAAGTATTAAAAGGCATGACATACACAAGATCACTTGAAAAAGGGTAATGTATTATAAAAACACAAGATGCTACTGTAACTTTTTTGAAAATGTCTATCTCTTAAAAAATACAGGCTGCCAAAATTTAGTATTTATTTTAGAAAAGGAATAACGTTAAGACAGACACAGCAGTACGATAAAAAAATAAAGTGCAAAGTCTCTTATTCTGTTGTTAAAGAGAACACATCCAGCTATAGTCCACTTTTCTAAGTTTCCGTAATTCTTTTTCTTGAGTTTTAGAAAGCTGAGGTATTATTTCATCCCCTGTAACTGTGTCATTTGTTGCATTCTGGATCTTTTCAGATAAATCATTTTCTTCATCTGAGTCATCAGTTGCTTTTTCATTTTCCATTTCTATATCATCCGGAATTTCCTCAGCACTACAACAAAACAAAATTATTCAGAGATACAAAATTATTACTATACAGTGACTTTTATAACACTCATCTTACTTATACAGCAACATATTACCAAAAAGATTTCTTAGCAATTACGTTTTATAAATTGGGTTTTGCTTCATGAATTTCTACAAAATATTTTAAATCACAATGAATTCTATTTAAGGTACACAGGAAATAATGGTTTTTCCTATAACTTGCATTCACCACATTAGTTTACAGTTTAATATGTTAATTTCTAAACTGCTTTAATTTTTAGCATAACAAAAACATACTGGCCAAATAACCTTATGAAGAAGAAAGCATCCAAACAGTTATAACAGCCATTATCATGTACGATTATACAAAACCACGAACTAGTAAGTGATTTATTTCAAGGCTTCTTACTTACCTCTTAGTACCTTTGGATATCAACAATGAATTAACAAACATGGAACACAGAAAAGAGGCAGATGGTAGTACATGGGCAGGAGTTTGAAGCAGCTAAATTTAAAAAAAAAAAAAAAGAAAAAAATTTTTTAATTTAAGTTTTGCTTTTGTTTTACTCAGAACTTTTCAATTCCTCATTTTACTAAGTGCTATTACCTTCACCTTCTATGTACCCTACCTAGTTACATTAAAGAAAGTATAGCAATAAATACTAGAATGAATGGTATGGAGAGAAGTAAAACCAAATAAATATACAATTATTTTTTCTATATGTCTCAAAGCAACACACAACTTGTCCTGATCTTTTCTGCTTTAAATCTGCAAGCTATGTAATTACTTAATTAGCATTATCTTAAAGGAACTAAGGCAGCATAGTACACTGCATACAGCACTAGACTTCTGAATCAGAAAGACAAGTTCCGCCTCTTTGCAGCTCTCTGACCTTGGGTAAGTCACCTTCCTTCCTCTAGGATTCATTCTCCTTATTTGTAAAACGGGGACAGGGGTTGAAATAGATATCTTTAATGTTGCCCCTCCCACCTTCTTCCAGCCCCAACATTCTCTGAATATTAAGAAACTAATTCTCCCCTGCAATGTCTCTACCTCCCCTCCTCTGCCCTCACTTCGAGGAGGCTTCACTTGACCAAAATGAAGACAGATTTCTCTTCAGGTTCTTAAATATTGAGCAGAGTAATAAGTTATTTAGAAAAGTAAAGTGGTCAAAAAACCATCACCTTCACTGTATGCAGTCTGACATTTTTATTGGTATTACCTCACTGATTGCTGGTATATCTTCTGCTGAAGGGTGATAGACGAGCTCATTCGCCATCATTTCATTTGGATTGGTTTCTTGCTGCCTTCTATGCTTTCCCATTAGGAAATAGAAGGGGGTTGTTGGAAGGCTTTCTTCTGCTATTAGCTGTAAGAAATGAAAGAGAGTGGTGGAGAGAAGGCTATTGTAAGGGTTGCAAAAGAATCTCCTAGAAAGTTACTGGGATTATTCTACTATAACCTCATACTGTACAATGGGGTCATCAGCTTGAGACTAAAGACAGCAGGTTATTTATTTGCTTAATCTAAAATACAGAGTATGAAATTTACTATTTTATAGGTGGCTACTGGACTAAAAAAAAAAAGAACCTAAGGGTATCTGCCTCAAGCCATATCTGAATAGTAGAAAGGCCCTTCCTTTCTCTAACTCCTGTGACACATATATATAAAATAGATGTCAAATCAAATCTAAGCAGAATTTGAACTTCTTCTTAGTTGCTGTGGCTCTTGGTCACGTCTTGCTAATTAGCAAGTATGCCCTGAGAATAGGAGAAAACAATGGCAAAACCAAGACCTGGAATACAAGTAGAGCTTAATCCACCAGGGTCCAGGATGAGAAGTGGACTTTTGGTTGACCCTGAGCTAGTTGTCTTGGCATGGTGCTAATTGGAGGCTTATTTGCTGTTGGCCTGGTCTTAGGTGCTTGTATATATAGTTAACAACAGGTACTATCACCCTTCAAATCTGATTAGCAGTCAGCCTACAAATATCAGCTGCAACTGGATTTGGGCCCTGGGGCAAATCCCCACCATTCTCTACCCTTTCAATCACTTCCACCTGAGCTCAGCATCCTCCTGATAAATTTTTTTTAACAATCCTATGTGAATATCTTTAAATCACAGCACCAAAATCCAAGGAATCCAAGGGTATGAATCCTAGAATCAAAACTGAAGGTCATCACAAAGGCAACAGAAATATAATGGGGTCAAAGCTTATGTGAAAAATGCAGGAATGACTGTAGAAGTGGAGTTGTCACAGGGCAAAAACGAAGAATAGATAAGTCCAAGTGTGCAATAGGGCTCAGAACATATTAAAAAAAAAAAACCTCAAGGAAAATTTCCAGTGCATGGGGAGTAGATCTCTCCTGAAGATTTGTAGAAGGACACAGATAAAAATCACAGACACAATCATGAAAAGATTGTGGTAGCATGACAGAAGTAGAAACAGTGCTGGAATTTTCTTGTCTTTGAATTTACTGTGATTGATTATAGGCAAGTGACTTATCTGCTCTTCCTGATTCTCAACTTCCTCATTTACTCACTCATTCATTCATTCTCAACAGGCACTGAATAAGTATTTACTATGTGCCGGGCACTGTGCTGAGCACTGGAAATATAAATACAAGTAGAAAGATAGTCTCATCTATAAAATGGGGATGGTAGCTCTAGTATTTTCTTAATAGGATGGTCATGAGGATCAAATGGGATACGGAGTATAAAGTACTCTGAACTAATTAAAGCACACTAACGATGTTACTTATTATTATTGTCATCTTCCTCCTCATCAGATTTGCACCTATGGTAGGAGTGCCCATATCATATAATTATGAATCCAGGCAAAGTATATTTTTAATTTTTACAACATCACTGGCTATAGCATAAATTTAAAATAACAAATATACTAAATATTAGCAGGTACATGTATTCTTTAGCCTTTCAACATTCCTTTGTATATAGTCTCAGAGGTGGTCACTGTATTGGATATATTTAATTACTTTCCTTTGTCATAAGGGAGGGTTCAATCTAGAGAGATCAGGAGCAGATTTTTCCCTTCTAAAATGACTGTGATATTATTGCAAAAAAGACAAAAATAAAATAGAAGGACATGGGCAACACATATTTTTTAAAAGTCTTTAAATATTCCTTAATGCAATGTGCTTGGAGCCATTTTTAATTTTTAAAAGGTATTTGAAGGGGTATGGGGGAGAGCTCAAGCAAGTCACTGCTTTTACTCCTTCCTTAATTCAATATGGCATACTAGATACAGGGCTGGACTTACTTACCTGGGATCTAAATCCAGGTCTTTCTCTAACTTTTGCTAGCTATGCAAGCACAGGTGAGTTAATTAGCCTCTCTGGCCTTTAGTTTCCCTCTCTTAAAAGAAGTGCTTGGACTGGATGAACTCTTTTCAATCCTTTCCAGTTTCGACACTATGAATAATTTTTGGAATGAGACTCACAGAACAGAGTAAGGTGCTGGGTTTGGGGTCAAGAGGGCCTGGGTTCCAATCCCTGGCTCAGTTACTTACTACTTGTGTGACTCTGGGTAAATAACTTCTCCAAGGGTTGAATTAGATGACTTAGCTTAAGAATTAGGATTTTATGATTCTATGCTAGGAAAGGTGAAGGAAAGAAAAAAATAAAAGCCTACATTCATTTATGAAGAAAAGGAATGCAGCTTTAAATTCAGAAATTGGCTATGCACAATATTTCATTATTTTTAGCTCTGTGCAAAGGGTCAGCTCATTGTTGAGATATAAGAGCCCCTTATTTTGTAGGGTCGCCTTCAGAATCTCAGCACCAGGGTGGATCTAACATACCTGTTTGCTTGATGGAGTAAGTTTCTCTTCTGGGGATTTTGTACTGAATGTCATTAAATCCTAAAAAGAGAAAAAACAGCAACAAAAGGTTGAGAAATGTCAGACAAAGCTATCATCTTTTGTGATATAGATTTCTTCATAGAAAGATAATAGTAGCAAATGGCCGGTGGTCTGCTGGAGTCAGGCAGACTTGGGTACAAGGCCTGCCTCTGATACATCCTAGCTGTGTGGTCCTAGATAAGGATCCACAGTTAATGCCCCAGGCAGCTCTCTAAGACTAGAAGATGATTTGCTTTCTACCCTGACAGTTACCCACACCAAAATCATAAATCTGAATCAAGAAAATAAAATAATGCAAGACTTTAAACATATTCAACCATTATTTTCAAGAATGTTAGAATGTCTCTTGGAAGACTCCATATAAAATTTAGTAAAACCAAACTGAAGGACAATACTTAGGTAATTATGGTTTAACCAATGTTGTTTTATTGGTTTATAGCATTGTCCACCCAAGCCTTATTCTGACACCTCGTGGCAGCACAAAGCTTAGTTAAACCTGGGCTGGTGAAGGCTGTGTCTGTGATGGAACTTCAGCTCTGGCAAGGCCAACAAGGGAGAGGGCAAGTCTGTGCCTTTGACCCGAGGATCAGCTGGGACAAGTCTGGAGAGACGCATCACTCAACTGGCCAAAAGTGATCAATTTTTTTTTCACTATAGAAATACACAAAGACTATTTACTACAGCCCTGAGGTGCTGCTCTTTGGGTAGGAAGTACTTACACTGATGAAATCAAGGACCCCTGAAATTTTTTACAGACTTTATGTCAATGTCAATGTCCTTTGCTTGCAATGTGTAGAATTACTATGACATTTAATAAAGTGTCCACACCTTGGCATGTGGGTTGCCTGGATTTTGATACTATGCATAAATTTCTTCCACATATAGTACTAGAGAACTATTCAGAACATGGAGCGGTTAAGTGACTTGTCTAGGGTCACACAGTATGTATCAGAAGTGGGATTTTAACTCAAATCTCCTTGGCTTCAAGGTTGGCCCCCCAGTCAGCATGCCACACTAAGCCTCCTATTAAGGAAAGCACTATACAAATGAGTTATTATTATAATTGTTAATTTATAACACAGGACAATTCAGAAAATAAAACTCCTTTTGGAAACTGAAAACTTTAATGAAATAAGTCGCTATGAGAGAGGACAGCTAATGGGTGCAAGGAGATACATCCTAATCAGTGCAAGCCTTCCACTATTTAGTTACCAATTAAAAATGAAGGTTGTTTTTTTTTTCACTTTAAAAAAAATCTCTAAGTGCTAGTTACCTGTGATTCATTTAAGAAGTAAAACTGGGACTTGTTTAGCCACTGGTAATCTTCTGAGATAAATGATTCAGGGACATCTCTTGGAACAAACACAGCACACTGGACTTTTTCTCTACAGATACTCTTTTGAATACACAATGGCCTTGGCTCACTAGGTTTAAATACAAATACTGAGGGGGAGAAAAGGAAACATGTTAACACTCTGAAAGGTAAAGTTAGTTTTAGGTAAGTACATATATTTTTTCATCAAAGAATTGCAAGGTATTCCAAACTTATGAACTGCTCCATAAAGTATATGTCCTAGTCCTTAATTATTTTCAGGAAAACATATAATTTTCTCAGAACCAAGTATGAATGCAGAGCCTTAAAATGTGCCTGGGGACCAGAAATCAGGAAAGGGAAGTGGTCTGTCTCAGGCAAATGAAGATTTGTTTTGAAGTTAAATCTAACTCAATTATCTCACAGGTTAAAAAAATAATCAAGTATTATCTCTATCTACTTTGATCACCATTTGCTAGTGAAGGAAGGCCTTGTACTTACAATCTGAACCTCCTGAGGACCAAGACACTGCAGCAATATTATCTGAATTGGGATCAGGCTCCAAAACTCTAACATTGAGTTGTACACTCCATTCCACTGTAAGAATAATCAGTCAGAAAGAAACTACTTAATTCTTAGTCTTACCAAACGATAAAAAAATGGACAATTTTTTGTCCAAAGTTCAGACGAATAAGTTTCCCAAACTTACAGTGACTTCAAACGAGGGAGAGAAGACAACATAAAAAGAATTAATATTTAACACTTCTATCTCAAGTATGTATATAGACTTAAATATTCTTTGGAATATTATGCTAGAAAGCCAAAAAAACAGGGCAGAGCTACAGAACACCCTCTATAACCTATTCCCACCTCATCAAACTGCCCCTGGTGACAAACAAATTTCATTGAACCAAAGTATATCAGTGGCAACTGTCTCACATATTTTTCTATTGGAGAGAGCAAGATGCGGTATAAAGAATACTATGGAGTTAGAGAATGTGAGTTTGTTTCTTAACTTTGTCCTTAACAAATTGTTGTTCAGTCACTTCAGTTGTGGTCCACTCTTCATGACCCTATTTGGAGTTTTCTTGGCAAAGATATCAGAGAGGTTTGTCATTTCCTTCTCATTTTACAGATAAAGAAACTGAGGCAAAAAGGGCTAAAGGACTTCACCAGGGTTACATAGCTAGTAAATGTCTGAGGCCAGATTTAAACTCAAGGAGATGACTTTCTGACTCTAGGCCCGGCATTCTATCCACTGAACCACCTAGATGTCCCCTTAACAAATATTCTGACACCTATAAAGGTGCAATACTTCAAAAGCTGGGGAATCTAGTTGGCTAGGAAAACAACAAAAACTGAGTGGCCCCTAGAGAATTAAAAGAGAATCTGGATGGTTTTTATAATTTCCAGAGTTCACTAGCAATTTCCTGTATGTTGTGAGCATTTTCTTTGGAAGTCATAATGAATTAGAAAAAGATCTTACATGCACAAGTGAGCAGGTTCCAACAGCACAGGAAACTCTTTTCAGTTGTACCCAGAAGGTATCTGCAACAAGTTTGTCTCCCAAAGCAAAGGTTCCTGGAGAAAAACAAAACCAAAAAAATACAGGAAATATGCACTCTTGCTTCTCATATTTTATAGTCCCTGGACTAGCTAGATTTACGTGAACTATAATTTTGAAGGGACACATGAAAACTCCATTGTTTACAACTATTCAAGTGGAAAATGGGTCATGGGATATGATAGCAAGATATATTCAGGTAATCCATTTTATTTCTTAAAATTGAAGTAGGTGACTTCTGGGGGGGAAAAGAATCAATTTTATATCTCACATTTGATCATATATTTCTATAGAGATTGCCCAAATCATCTGACAAATACAAGAACGAGATGAACTTATCACTGAATGTTTATTTAGCTAGAAAAAGAACATCTCTCACACTAAAACCTAACACAGAGCTCTTGCAGGTAGGAACAGAACTTCTGAGTTCCAAGTTCTGCTATATATTATCTTTGGAGTAAACACAGTAACAAATTTCTCTGGACAAAGATTTATTTCCAAATTTTAGAATGTCAATAAATACAACCACAGCTAACATTAAAGATTACTTACTTTATTTTCCCAGGACGTTGACAAAATGTACATTTAAGCTCCCAAGTAGCTGAATCCCATATTGTTATTATTTCCTCGAAACTAACTGCAAGCAAAGACTCATCTTCAGAGAAACAGCAATTTGTTGCTTGGTAATTGTGGTAACTGCCTACAAAATCACAGGTCCAGCCCACAGCTTGTTCTGTGAAAACAGTGAATGAAATTCTAATTGGCAAAACAGCACCATACATCATAATAACAAACCTGCATATTCACAAAACAGAAGTATTAATATAATATAAAAGATTACGTTACATAATGTGAATATAATTTACCATACTCAATATGTGTAATAAATACCGATGAAGAAGAGAAAATGTTGAAAAAAGAATTTTTAAATGGATTACATGATCTCAATGTTCCCTCCAAAGATGCAGATACAGTGTATGGAGGCCCATCAATCCTGTGTGATTACTGATCATGCCCTAAGTTTTCCACAGAAGTCAATTCAATGTACCAGAGTCCTTCCTCAGTTTCCCCTGGCATCACAAGAATACTAGTGGAGCATTGTGCCCCTTACCCCATGTGAACAAACATCTTATCCTCTCTTCTTAGCATCAACTTTCTTGGCAACAAATTAGTTTCTGGATTCTCAGTACAGGAGGAGCTAGGTTAGAGACTACAGCTGAGGACCTGAGGAGAAAAGGAGGTTTGAAACAGATGCCTTCTACTTCATTCTCATTTATGCTAACAACTGTTACTGTCTTTAAAAATGGAAATATACCCTGAAAAAACTTGAGTTGGTTCAACTGGGGATAAATCCATTAGTTACTAGTTTCCACACAGGCAAGGGCGTGAAGGGAAGGAGAAGGGAGAGGGGAGAAGGGAGAGTATTCCTTTTCCTAACATAGCCTTAACAATGCTGAATACTTTCCTCCATTACTGACTTATCCTGCTTATAAGCAAAATGGACTGATCTGAATTGTTAAATTGTATTTAGTCTTTTATTTTGCCCTTGTGCTCCCTCTGGTGGAAATGAACTGAAATGGAAAACAAACTCCAGAGTCCAGACAAAACTCCAAAAGATACTGTTTCTAAAAATGTAAAGCAGACTAAAACAAAAGCATTAAGACTTAAAAGACTATGCTTACCTAAAACAATCTGAACTCTATGAAAACAACCAACAGAAGAAAACAATGCTCAAAAATCTCAATCAATAAGCATATATTAGGTGCCTTCTACATGCTACTTACTGTACGAGGTGCTGGGCAAACAAATACAAAATTGAACTAGTCACTGTGATAAAGAATTTACAGTAGACAACATAAAACTATTTATGAAATATATAAAAAGCAAATGAAATTTTTTTGGGAGGAGGGGGGATTCATGAGGAGATGAGGAAAGGCTTCATTTTTTTGGGGGGGTGGCTAGGCAATGGGGTTAAGTGACTTGCCCAAGGTCACACAGCTAATAAGTGTTGTGTGTCTGAGGCTGGATTTGAACTCGGGTCCTCCTGAATCCAGGGCCGGTGCTCTATCCACTGCACCACTTAGCTGCCCCGAGGAAAAGCTTTATAAACAAAGTGGAGTGTGAACTGAGCTTTAGAGGAAACCAGGAATTTCAAGTACAGGGACAGCCAAGGAACAGAAATAAAGATGAGAGATGAAAGACTGTGTGTTAGGAACCAAAAGAAGAGCTGTCTGGCTGGATCACAGACTGTGTGAAGGGGGTAGTTGGAAAGCTAAATTGAAGTAATGTTGTGATGAGCTTTTAAGTGTCAAAGAGAGGAGCTTGTGTTTGGGCACGGGGTTAACAGGAGAGAAAGCCATTGGAGCTTAGCAGCTGAACGGAAAATGGATTCAAGAGAAGACAGCTGGGGCAGAGCAATCAACTAGAAGGCCAATGTGATATTCTAGGTAAGAGGGGATGAGGGCCTGAACTAGGGTGGCAGCTGAAAGGAGAGATGAGGGTATGTGGGAAGTAGAAACAGTAAGACTTGACAACTGACTGGCTGTGTTTGATGAGGAAGAATGAGGTAAGAAAGACTCTATGATTGCAAATCCAGGTGACTAGAAGGATGATGGCACCTTAGATACAGGGAAATCTAGAAGATGTGTAGAGTTTTTGGGGAAAGATATTAAGTTCTTTTTTTTTCTGGACATGCTAAATGTCAGGAATGGATATAATTCTAGAAATTGTAAGTCAATAGAAAGTGTGACTAACATTGACATATACAAAAGTTCTATTCAGCAAAACAGAGTCAAAGCAAAACAGTCAACATTTCAAACCACAAAGACATCTCAAGTGTATGCTATTTTAAAAGTACTGTTTAAACAATGATATGGATAAACTGAATAAAACTTCCTAAACAGCTTACACAGTTCTGATTTAAAAATTTGCTGAATTAATTTAATAAAACAAAGATGAACAGAAACATTTCTGTTATAGAAAACATTATAAAGTTTCACTGGAAAACTATTCAAATGTCAAGCCAAATAATATACTCAACTTTAAACACTGTGAAAAAAAACAACACATTTAAAAAAATAAACTTACTATATATATCTGAGTCATCTGTTAATATCCAGACTTTAAAGTGGCCATCTTTACTGGTGGTCACCAAGGTAGGAGTTTCTGAATTTTCCGTATCGGAGAAACATAGAGCAGTTACATGGTCCTCATGTGGCATGTTGATTCTTGTGTTAAGAATAAACCTAAATGAGAGAAAATAAAATCTCCTTTTTACAAATCTTACAACATATGTCAGTCATAAGTGCACATTTATATAAAATATGTATATTTATTTTGGGGGGCCTGTGAGGCAATCAGGGTAAAGTGACTTGCCCAGGGTCACATAGCTAGTGTCAAATGTCTGAGGCTGGATTTGAACTCAGGTCCTCCTGACTCCAGGGCCAGCGCTCTATCCATGGCGCCACCTAGCTGCCCCTCTATAAAATCTTTTACACAGAATTTATTTCTTTGTATATACTTCTATTTGGGAAAAGGCCAAGCGATACACTACTATCTTCATTAAATCATTAATGGAATGCCTATTATGTACAAGAAATTGTGGGTATGGTTCCTGTTCTCAAGAGGCTTATTACGGCTACACACTGTGTGGCCTGTTTGCATGTTGGAATGGTTTTCACCAAATATTTAAGAGTCTTCACGTGAAAAGGAAAAAGAATTTTATATAGAATGCAGTGTTTCTGCTTTCAGAAAGCTTCTGTCACATTCAATTTGCCTTTTTCAAACTTTTCAATCTCATTTAAAGCCTGATACTTGAAAAACATAGTGATGAGCTTAATAACAAGTCAACTCATTAATCCTTTCAGATTATGGACTGACTGGTCACACATTACCCTTGCTGTTGTTCATTAAACTCCCACAATTTCATCTGTAATTCAAGCTCTGCATCCTTCTCGTGCCGTTGCTCCACTGTTGCGAGCCACTTGCCTTGAGAACTAAAGGCAGCCTTCATTAGTTCAATATGAACAAGACCAGGATCATTGATATATTCCTGCTGTACAATATCTAACTAAAGTTTTGGGGAAAAAAAAGACACAAAAAGTATTTATTAACATATGACAAAATATTTTTATGTTGCAGCGAAGATAAAGAACACTGATATCTTCCTAACAATGTTATTAACTTGTACAGACATAGGGATTTTTCTGTCCCAAAGCTGCATAGGCTGCCTAAAGAGGTGGTGGGCTGCTCTCCACCGCCCTGCCCCCTTGGCCCCCCAACCTCCCAGCCTTGGAGGCCTTCCAGCAGCTTCTGGACAACCACTTGTGGGTTATGTTACACTGGGGAAATCTTTTCAAGTATGGGTTGGACTACAGACAGCTGAGGTCCTTTCCAACTGCCAAAATCTGTAATTCCCTGTAATATGTAGAATCTGAGAATATCAGAGATGGGAGATTCATTTTATAGATGAGGAAACTAGGGTCCAAAGAGGTTAATTATCTTGTCTAAGATCACCTGGCTAGTGGCAGTACTGGAACTAGAACCCAGATTGCCTGAGTCTTAACTTTCTCAGTATCTTAAAAAGATTATATGAAAATAAATTTTATTATGTTTTATAGAGATGAAAATTTTTAGTACAGAAGAGCTGAAATAACTAAACTCTTGATGTAACTTCCAAAAACACAAAGGAAAACAAACTACCTTAAAACATCAGTAGCTTTTTGCAAACTCAGGGATGACTTAATTGGCTTTAGGGATACAAGATGTTTATTTATCATAAATGGTCTCAATGTCCCGTATTGAAACAATAATTAGATCTGTAACTCAGTTTCTAAAATGAATTAAATATCTTATCCCAGAAGTGTCAACCACTTATTTGATACCACTGCTTTATACAATTATTTCATTAGACTTATCACATCACTGTTGTACAGAGGAAACAGGAACCGCCCCCCACCCCAAAAAAAAGAAAAAGTAAAAATAGGTCATTTACAAAGAGAGTGGAAAAAAAGGTCTCTGTCTTTCAAGCAGAAGAAAACAAATAACTAGGTTCTATGTTTTGTGTTGCTTTTTTTTCAGTAGAGCTGATGGATTTGTGCTGATCCATCCATGATTTCATCTGATCTCCTTATTACCAAGGAACAATGGGAGCAAGACAGTCAGAATTTGAGGTTCACTGTGTGATCATGAAATAAAACAAAACTAAATAACCCACAAGAAGATCTAATTTGAAAATGTGACCTCTTTAGCACTGGTTGAACTAATCAGCTACAGATGGTATTTACTGTGTTCAAGTAAACACAAGCATGTAACTTTTTACTGATTGCTATTAAACACACAGTTTCTTTGACCTCCAGGATCTTCTGTAAATTATTTTGGCAATACTCTGTTGACAGTGCACTGAATATAAACTCACATTGTACAGCTGTTTGTCATTTTGGAGAGAGTAAAACTGTAGATGGCCAGGTTTCCCATTCATAACCAGGGCTTTAGTTCTTGGATCAATCATCAAACCAGTGTTGACAACACTATCTGCAAAGGAAAAGTGACAAGTAGTTTCCTAGTTAGGAAATGATGGTTTATTAACACAGGCAATTACAAATGATCTTTATTACACAATACCTTTCACAAGTCCTTGGATTATTGCGGAAACCTCAAGGTTTCGGTGAATGATCATAATCTCTGTGGAAAATAAATAAATTTAATTGATTTTATGTGACTCCTAAACATACAGATTCAACAACTACTTTTTCCTTTTTTAAAAAAATGGATTTTTATTAATATATTTTTTTTATCACTAAAACTTCTTCATATCCCTCTTCTCTTCAACTTTTTTTTTTTTTGAAAAAAGAAAAAAGTAGTCAGCAACACTGACCAATTCATTGAAAAAAAAATCTGACATTATATGCAGTGTTCCATACCCATGGACCCCCAACCTCTGCCAGGGAGTGGGGGAGTGGAAGAAACACCTTTTACAGTTGGACTAATTCAGAACTTTATAATGCTTAAATGTAGGGAACAACTGATAGTTTACTCAAAGCATTGTAAGTGATCTATCTAAAAAATCACTTAATCATAAACTCTAAGGTTTGGAAGGGATCCTTGCTTTAACACCTAATTGAACAATGAAACCTCTTAACAGCACCCCTAAGTGGTCACCCAACCAATATTTGAAAAAACTCAATTTCAAAGGGAACTTTGCACTCGCCCAGGCAGTTAATTAATTTTGTGGACAGTTCTAATGAGCAGCATGTTCCTGCTATTTTTCAATCAAAGTGTACCTCAAGAACCTTCCATCTTTTGGTCCTATTTTTATCCCCTGGCACCAAGCAGACTTAAGTCTAATCCAACCTCCACAGAAAAAGCTTTTGATTATGTACATTATGTCCTTAAGACTCCTTTTTTCCCCTCAGTTCTTTCAACTAAACCATGTATCTATATCTATATATATCACATACATATATTTTTGATCTAACAGAAAAAAATTGTGTTAAGCATTGAGCATTTCAGAATTTTACCAAGTACTGCTAAAGAATGCTATCAATGTTGATTCAGAAAAAGTCATACTATACAAGGAATGGTCTCATTTTAGTATAAATATTTTGACATTTTGTACTCAGGGAGGCACTGCAGAGAAGTGAAAAGAATGCTGGATTTGGAGTCAGAGGACCTGGGTTCAAATCTTGGCCCTGTCACTTACTACCTGTATGACCTTAGCACTTAACCTTCTTGGGCCTCAGTTTCCTCAATTACAAAACAAAGGGGTTGGCCTTGACAGAAGTTTTCTTCTCTAAATCTATGATTGAGATTACAAGAGAATGTCACTTGCCATTTTATTGATTTTTGGAGGAAGAACATAAAAGATGGAGAAATCAAGCTTTGTTATAGTTCATGCCACTTTGCTGTTACCCTATCTACTTCATAAAAAACTAAAGGAGGAGGAATAGGAATAAAATTGCCCATTAAAAAGTTATCCAAGGGCAGCTAGGTGGCATAGTGAATACAGCTCTGGCTTTGGAGTCAGAAGGACCTGAGTTCAAATCCAGCCTCAGACACTTAACACTTACTAGCTGTGTGACCCTGGGCAAGTCACTTAACTCTGATCGCCTTACCAAAAAGAAAAAAAAATAAAGTTATCCAAGATCTTGACTGATTTTAAGTCCTGTTTTCTATCTCACGGGATGTTAACTTTTTATTTGGTTATATTACCAGATCATTTTAAGATAATTTATGTACTTACTATTATCAGAGTGAGAAGTGCAGAACAAATCCCCTCCTGGTGAAGCTGAAATGTGTTCAATGGTGCCTCCTAAACGGGGCAGGAACTCTTTATTTTTCTCTATGCCTCCTCGCCATTCTACTAGGACAGATTCACGCCCACCACTCAAAAGACTGGTGCCTTTCCATCCATTACACACACAGAATGAAGAAAATATTTATTAGAGAAACTTTAAATAATAGTGTTAAAGGTATGAATACTTCAAAATACACATAAGAATTTAACTTCTAAGATCTCATATGCCACTTACAGTTGTTTTACTATTATTTTGGAAAGAAATGATCACTTAAATGTATTAAGCATTTGTTCAAAGACTAATGAGCCTTCTGATCTGTTAGTAAATAGTGCAAAACAAAAATTTTGATGGTAGAGATCATGGTGACTTGTCTTTACATTTCCTGTAAGTTGTGATAGATGTTTGTGCTTGGCGTTGAAATCAAATACAACTTGTAAAATTAACTTGACACATTGATAATGCTTGTTATTGTGCATCTGCTAATAAGGCACAAATGAAAAGCAACTCATAAATTAATGTAACTAGCATGTTTTCACAGCCAAACCAAGACTCTATCAGATGTATATATCCAGGTGGACTAGCTTTGTGTGCTGTGCATTGAAAACCATATTACATTTTGTACAACTTCATGCCCTTAGATTTTTACATATGTGTCGTTTGGCAAATTCTTGAGTAATTATGAATTGCATTAGGAAGATATCTGACATTGCAGGGCCTGATACACAGCAGAAAGTTGTCTAAAAACAGGAACATCTGGAGGATCCCAACAATTAAAGAGGCTCTTTTTTATTGAGACTTTGCTGGATAACCTCCAGACCAGTGGCAAAAACCTTAGTCTTACACCTTGCTTAATATTATGGTTTCTATGACCTTAACATATGCATGGGAGTCACACTAACGAAGGGAGCCTTTAAGGCAACATTTTGCACTATTGAATCAATTGTTTTTATAGCTCAGTGGATATACTCAGTGGAATCTTGTATTTTCTAAATCTTTCAGTCAACTGTGTGATAGTAAAGATGTGGTCTACTGTAGAATATTATTCACAAATGCCAACCAGGTCCCTCCTTATACTATTACTAAGGATGTCCTTGAAGTGTGTATAGCTTTCTTTCAGATTATCTCAAGAATTGATCCCTTAAGGGGTAAAAGATGTAATATGGAGAATAAGATACACATTTTTAGACACAGTCAATGTATAGATTGGTTTTGTGTAATACAGTGTAGTAAATTCAAAGACAAGGCTTTTTTGATTGTGTCTTGGTTTTATTGTTTTCTACATCTAAGAGAGAAAGGGGAAACAGCGATAGGTAGGATGTGTTTCAAGGGAAGAGGGAGGTTCAGATACTAAGTTGCTAATTATGCTATTAATTAACACTCCCCTCTACCCCTTTACTTTTGGGCCACTGTGGATAGTTGTGAGTTTTCTATATACTACACAAGACTTTGACCATTTTCTTTTTTTTAAATCCTGTATCATATTTTCCAGCATTTTTTCATAGTTTACACCTAAGCTGGTCTTCGCCTTGAAATTACCAAGTAACACACAGATTTAATTTAAAAGGTCTTTATCAATATTTCTGTAGAATTTCTCTATCTTCTCATTCTCTCTGAAATAGGTATTGGTGCTGAAGCTGCAATTATCTTCAGGTTTTTCCCCCCCCAAAAAACTCATCATGAGTACTGCAATATGAGATGTTATTTTATTGTTGTCCAAAGGCAACTCTCTTAAATATGGCTCTTTACGGAGAGCTTGTAAACCATCCTTCCATTTAACTCAAACTTCCTTTTGTTTTCTCATTTCCATAGATACTGTCAAGATGAATACAATTCACTTACTCTAGTTTCTCAACTTGTTGGTCATTATATAAAGATTGCACATTTAAAGTACCTACTATTAAATTCATACTCATAGACAGGCTAAGAAGACTGATTCTTAGCATTCTTTATCCTTCTTTTCTGCCATTGCCACTGTGAAGGAAGAGACTGCCTAGAAGTGAGGGCCATTTTGAAATTTTTTTCGGGGGGCAGTGGAGGGGTTGCCACAGTAGCAGAATTCATTATCTAGTGTCCAGCCTCTTGTGATGATCTTTTCCAGACTCAGTCAGACTGCTCTATGGAAAGGAGGTACAGTCTGTTATCATTACTCCACTTGATGTCTAGCCTGGCAGAATATACTAGAGCCTGTGTCTTCCTGTCATACCTTTCAATGACCCTAGGGGTCCCTTCCATGGCACAGTGAAAGATGGGAGCAGGACTTATGTTAAACTATATTGCAATGTGAAAACATATACAAAAAGAAGAGCTAAAATTATACATTTCTGCTAACAGATTAAGCAGATCCAAAAACTGCTGAGTGTACTACTCAGGATTCATTTCCACATTCAAAATATTACACATATACTCACCTTCTATTGAAAAAGCTAGATCCATAACTACATCATGATGCCAATGTAGAGATGTATAAGTATAGTTTTTATTGTCATTGAAATTTCTCCTATTGAGGAAAAAGACACTTAATTTCAGTTAATTCATCAGGAATGTGGTAACAGCCTGGATCCTATAAATGCTATCTTGTCTGCTAGATATCCTCACATGGATAACCTATAACTTAAGATGTCTAAAATGCAACTCACGTTTTCTCTCCTACCCATCCCTGCTCTAAACTTCCTGATTTCTGTGGAAAGCACTACCATGATTCTAGCTGTTCAGTTTCACAACCTTGGAGTTCTTTTTGATTCTTTAGCCCAGCAGCAGCCAAGCTCCAGAACTTCCTTACTTCAGCTCCTCCTGTCCACTCTCATGGCTTTTACCTCTACCAGATTAACACAACAGTGCCCCAATTACTTCCTGATTTCACTCTCTCCTCTTTCAAATCCATCCATCACACAGCTACCAAATTGGGATTCCTCAAACATATATCTGACCATTTCACATCCCCTATTCAAAAAACTTCATTGGTTTCCTATTGCTTCTAGAAAATAACACCCAGAGACAGGGATTTAAAACCCTCCACAATAACTCCAACCTGCTTTTTCAGTCTTAATTCCTATTTCTTCCCTCACACACTCTCTTTTCCCAACAAACTACTTTTGCCTATACTCTGCCCAATACACTCAAATCATCACCTATCCCTATGACTTTGTAGAGGTGATTTCCCATGTCTGGTATGCACTTGCTTCTTATCTCTGTCTCTCATTATCTTCAGCTTTCTTTACAAAACAGTTCAATGCTACCTCTTCCATGAGGCCTTTCCTTATCTTATCATCGTAAATACTGCTTCTCTCTCTCTCCTCTTGAAATTTTAGTCTATGTATAGGGTGTTCCAAAAGTTTGAGTGATGTGTAAAACACTGATAGCATAAAATTTCTACTTACTATCTGTGTATGCCACATCTTCTCAGTAGAGTATAAGCACCAAGAGGATGGACTGTTTATTTTTGTTACAACCTCAGAACCTACCACAATGTCCTGTACACAGCAAGCACTTAACAATTTACTGACTAAATCATCACATAAGGCTGATTGTTTTTAACATTCATAAGTTAAAATACTTTTCTCTTTCACCACCTATCATCTGTAGCATTATGTGAGCTGTGCTGAAACACACCTCCTATTTTCACTTTCTTCCTTTTCAAAGTGGTGAGATAAAAGCTACTATCTTCCAAAGGCCAATATAAAAACTTTGTTAATAAAGGTAACAATAAAAGAAGACAACAGCACTTAATTTTAATTAAGTGAATCTTCAGCGCTCTCTCTTTTGTTTACATACAATTACAAGTTCTTCAAAGCTAATGCAATATTATTGTATACAAGATTGATATGATCTTCATGAATCAACCTACCAAAGACGAATTCTGCCATCCTGATGTCCAGTTGCTATACAATCTTCTTTAGGGTGACATGCTACACAAGTAAAGATATTATTGCAATTCTTCTTATTTCCTGAAGGCAAAGAAAACCTTAAAGGAAAAGTTTTTCATGATTATAAAAATAACTTTTACCTATGTCAGTAGTGCTATGTTTATATAAAAGGGACTCCTAAAAGTACTGGAAGGAAAAAACTGTAATTTTCAAAATCTATTAAATGGAAGATTAGGAGGCAAACAAAAAATAGACCAGTAAAGTAAACAATAATATGCAAATTCCACATGTATTTGAATCTAACATTCCCCTATTTTACTTGTTAATTTGCTTAGAGACCTTGGTGTATGTTATTAGACATACTGAGATCCGTATAGATCTCAGTTTCCTAATCTATAAATGGGAAGGTTTGCCACTACCCTGTTTGATGGCTTAAACTTTGGGCCTCAGGTTCCTTACATATAAAATGATCAAGGTGGCCTACATAATTTCTCAGGTGTCTTCTACTTCTGATAGTCTAAGTTTAGTTGAGGTTGAGTTAGAGCCAGACACTTCTATGACTGGGGACTAAGAATCCCTTCATAAGGTTTAAATTTCCACTTGAACTATGGAGATAATTTGGAGAAATTTGGAGATAATTTTGAAGTATAAATAAAACATCAACCCACTCACGGCATTAAGTGACTGAAGAGGATCTGGCACCTATTAACTGGCCTAGATTCACTGCATGGGCTATTCACTGTCAACCTCCTGGCACTTGCAGCTATAATTAACTCAGAAAAACAAAAAAGAGAATCCAAATAGGAAAAGATACAAAAATCCTAAGCCATTATAGTATTAAACAAGCATTAACAAGCATTTTTGAAATTTAGAGTGCTACAGGTTAAACAACTACAACAATAACAATCTTAAGTTTTAGAATAAGTTTATTTTATGGAGAAAAAACTTAACACATTAAACAAAAATAGTGACAACTAATAACAAAATAAATTCTTACCTAAATGTCTTTTTCTTTTTGAAGAAATATACAGACAGGTACAAGTCTCGAGCTGCAACAACATACTGGCCCTATGTTTTGAAAGAGAAACAACTTGATCTTAGCCATGATAAGCTGATTATATTTCTAAAACTGAAGCATCAAAATTGTTTAATTGCAAATATTCTTCTCCTTATAAATGTGCCATATTTCTATCAAAATTAAACATTTAAAGTTTATTAGGGTAATGATATCCAAAAAGAAACTAAGGGGTGCCTACCTATAAAGGAAAACAACCTCGGAAAGACTTTAGAACTCTTAGCAATGCAATGGTAAACCAGAGGACCAAAGATGAAGCATGCTACCTGTTTTCTGATAGAGAAGTGATGGACTTAAAATACAAACGAGAAATACATCTTTTTCAACAAGGCCAATAATGTAATTTGCTTGCTTGATTACACATATTTGCTACAAGGGTCTTCTTTATGCTGTGATTGTTGAATGGCCAGGGATGGGGGTGGGTGGGAGGTAGAGAGAAAGAGGGAAAGAGAGAATAAGAATGTTTTTTAATTATAAAGGAAGTCAAATTTTTAAAAATTCTGGGGCACCTCTGGATATTATAGCTTATCACCAAAAAGCTTCTTAAAGTCAATGAGAACATATGTTTACCATCTCTTTTGCCTGGACTTCAAAGCCACTAAAGTTGTTAATGCTACAAACAGTATGAAGTTTCCCCATTTCATCAGAAATAATCTCTCCTTTCTATATAGCCACAACAGTGGTCACCCTGTCAATGTCTTAAATGGAACAACATGATGTGGTGTACATAATTCTGGTCCTTTGAGGTACCCTGAGTCTTCTAATACTCTATCCTGGACCCCCTTCTTTTTTCCCCTAAGCTATTTCATGTGGCGATCTCATCAGCTCCCGTTTAATTGCAAACTTTCAATTTTTCAGTTCAGTTATCATCTTTAAACAGATTATTTCCAGATCTACTTGTCCAGCCCTAACTTCTCTCCTGACCTCCAGTCTTACACTTCCACCTGCCTATTGGATATCTAGAACTATATGTCCCATAGACATCTTAAACTCAACATGCCTAAAAATCAACTCCATCTTTCCTCTTACTCTTTCACTCTCCATATCCAATTAATGGTCAAGTCCTGTCTTTTCCACTCATGTAACATCCCTGGAAAATACCCCCTTTTTCCCTGACATTATTGTCACCCTGTTCCAGACTCTCATCACTCATACCTGGACTAGTATGCTGGCTGTCTCCCTGCCTCAAGACTCTGCTCCAACACTAAGCTGTCAAATTGATCTTCCTTAAGCACAGGTCTGACATTTCCTCTTTCCCTTCAAAAAACTCCCGAGGTTCCCCATTACCTCTAGGATCAAATATAAAATCTTTTGGCTTTCAAAGCTCTTTGTAATCTGGCTCCTTCCTACCTTTTCAGTTTTCTTATGTCTTATTCCCCTCCACATAATCTCAGATCCAGTGACAATGGCCTCTCTTGTTCCTCAATCAAAACACTCTTGTCTCCAGACTTCCAAGTGTTTTCACTGGTCATCTCTCCGGCCTGGAACATTCTGTCTCTTCATCTCTGCTTCCTGGCTTCCCTAAAGTCTCAGTTAAAGTTCATGTTCTGCAACAAGCCTTTTCCAGTCCTCCTTAATTTCAGTACCTTCCCTCTGAGACCACCCCCAACTTATTTTGTCTATATTTTGCTTGCATCAGTTGTTTGTATGTTGTGTTCCTCTATTATATTAGGAGAGCCTTAAGAGAAGAGATTGGGATGGGGGAGCTTTCTTTGAATTGCCAGTGATTAGCACAGGGTCTTGCACATAGTGGAAATTTAATAAATGCTAGTTGACTGATTGTAGCCAACACAAGCTGGCCACATATCTCTGTATCTATGGAATATCTGTAACAGGGGTGGGGACCCTGCAGCCTTGAGGTCACATGTGGCCCTCCAGGCTGCAGGGTCCCCACCCCTGATCTATAACTTCAGAGTTATTATTTAAAGACTTTCAGCATTACTATTTCTAGGGGTGGCCAGCGTGCAAGTTCCTGAAGTAGATCAGTAATTCATTGTGTCAGAGAGCTGCTTAAAGCAATGAAATTTTAAATGAACTGCCCATGGTATGAGAGGTAGGATGTGATTTTAGGTCTCTCTTATTCAAAGATTAGCCCTCACTATTTTCTATTACTCATGTAAATAAACAAAATCCATAACTGTTAAAATATATTTATTCATCTTCTGAAATAGGAATTAATCATAAGTGCCAAGAAACAAAAACAAAAATGGTACCTCCAAGAAAGGTGCATCAGGGTGCATGAACATGATTCCACCCAGTCTTCTACTTAAAGTATATCAGGCCTTACCTATCAGATGCAGTATTTGTTGACCAGATAGATAAAATGAGCTGAAAAATGTGTTCCCAAGGTCCCTTTTCGTATTCATCCTTAGTTTTCTACATGGGCCAGGTATCCCAAAAAAATCAGATATTTCCTAAATTTCACGAGATATTGGGAGAACTGGGATAAGAAATGAGACTGTTCTGGAGGAGAGGATGGTAGGATGGTAAAATTAACTTGTAATTATAAGCAAGAATAATGAGTAACTAGTATGGTAGGCCCCACAAAGTATATTTAAGCCAATTTTGTAGGTCAAGGAAAGTAAATTCCAACATGGATTGTAAAATTAATTGTTTCTAATTTGCTGCTGATCTTTTAGTGAGTTTACATTTCTGGAGCTAAATATCAAGGATTCCTTTCTTTTGCTAGTAGTACTGATAGAAACCCTAAAAGGCAGCATGGAAGTTCTGCCATGAGGTAGTTTTGTAACCATGGCTAACTTAATTCCCTTCTCTGGGACCCAGTTTCTATATTAAATGATGTCTAAGATCCCAAATTGTAATCTATTGGTAAGAAGACTTTATTTTGTGATGATAACCATTGTCAGAGGGTCTAAAATGCTTTAAAACAAAATAACAACTTCTTAAAAATGTCATTCGTTTTAAGGATACTCAGTGACATTTGTTCATACTTGGTTTTAAAGTTGTCACAAACATCTAAAACAGGGAGTTCTCTAGTTTTGGGAACACTAAAATTTTAGCGATTTAAAAAATTCTAAACAAAAAGTCATCTGAACAAAAATGTAAAATGTATTAACTTTATGGTAGATGGCTTACACAAAAAAGAAAGTCTAGAAACAAAACTTACTTCTCTTCCAAAGGCAGTGCACTTAGGTGACTGGTTTATGTAATCCAAGACAAATGATAACTCTTTAGCTTCTACTTCTTGGCTTGGTGATTTTGGAAGTTTCAACGAAGCCAATTGGAACCCATCTAGCCAAAAAAAATTGTATTAATGTGTCTACAGAGGGACTGACATGCATTTTTTTACCAGAGAGATTTACATTAGTAATGTGAAATTCATTTGATGCTTAATAATTAGTGATTCTTAGTAATCGTTAGTAATTCTGGGAAATATTAAGAAAGATATTCCTTTCACAGTAGAAATTCATGCAACAGAAACGTATACCATAAAAACAGTAATAAATAAAAGATTAAGTATTTTTTCCACAAGCCTCTACTTTCCAAAGCCTTAAACCAGGTAAAAAGATTACTACAGAGTTTAAAGGCACAGAGAACAATTCTATTGATAAATAAGGCACTTGAAAGCAATGGAAAACTGGTGTGGAAATAAGGAAAGTCTCCTACACCTGAGATTCTCTAAACAGCTCTGCTGTTTACAATCTGTGTGATCTCAGACAAACCATTCTCTTTCACAGGCCTTAGTTTCTTTGCTTTTAAATGAAGGGGTTGGGCTATATGACATCTGAGATTCCTTCCATCTCTAAACCTATGATCACTATGACCCTACTTTTGTGATGATGATTCTTATATTAAAAAACAAAGATAGATTTTGCTTACTGGATAACTTCTTTTACTCTAATAACTTTTCTAAACTCTAAAATGCACTTTGGCATAATAGAAAATAATTGAATTAGAGTCAGAAGGCATCACCAAAACTTAATGTATGTATGACTGTGGACAAATCACTTAACTTCTCTAGGCCTGAGTTTCTTCATTCAATTGTACATTAGTGAGTTGGATGACATGTTCTCTGAAATCTCTTCTAACTCTAAAGTCCTATGTTTGGAAACAGAACAACATGATAGATGTGTGGTAGTGGTCGTGGTTGTTTTCTATTATAGCCTCCTGGAATCTTCTTCATCTTTCACTAAATATATTAAGCAAACATGAAATCAGCATTAAGAGAAATCTTAGGAACTATAGAAAGATGGCAGTCTGTCAAGTATTAGAGGTGCTCAGATCCCCCACAACCACTGCTGAAAAGCTACAAAAATGCACCAGAAGGAATAATGATGAAGAAAACAAAAGAGAATCATCTACAAACTCTTTAATACAATCTGAGATTGCACAAAAAGACTGACAAAATCCTGAAGAATTGTGGAGATAAGCTAAGCTAGATAAAAAGTAAAGTGCCAAACAGGTTAATCTCACAGCATTAGACCAGTGCCAAGCACGAGGAGATACAGGTGCCCCATGTATAGTAAGAGACAGGGCTGGACCAGTGTTCAGCATCCAAGAAGCCTGAGATTAAATTACAGCAAGAGACAAAACAAGATAATGCTTCCAAAAGATGGTGCTTCATTTTAAGCTATCACACTCTGCATCAAGCAGGGCCTACCCAAACCACACAGGAGTATGGGAGCAGTGCTTGTCCCAAGCACAAGTCTCCAATCTGGAGACTGTGAGAAAACCAAGGTAAAAGCCAGAAAAAGAGAGCAATTCTAAAACAAGTTCAAGAACAGTTTCAGAAAAAAGAATATCTCGGTCCCAAGGACAAGAATTCCCAGAAGAAATAATATAAAAGATAAATAATGGAACACCTAGGGTGTAAAGAGAAATAACATCTTAGAACAGATGGTAGTAAACCCTACCCAAGAATTAAACTCCTTGAAAAGTAGAATAGGTCAAACAGAAAATGAAGACTCCATAAGAGAAAAAATGTTGAAACAAACAAAAAAACCTTTAAAAAAGAAAAGAAAAAAAAAATCTAAAGCACATTACACAAAACAACTGATCTGGAAAACAGGTCAAGGACAGATAATTTAAGAATCATCACACTACTTGAAAACTATGACCATAAAAATGTTTGGATATCAGATTTCAAAAAAATCTTAAAATGAAAACTACCCAGATCTCTCAGAACCAAGGACAAAGTAAAAATAAAAAAGATCTATCAATTAGCTCTTGAAAGAAACTCCCAAATGAAAACTCCCAGGAATATCATAGCCAAAATTGAGAGCTTCCAGGTCAAAAAAATTAAAAAAAAAAAAAAAAAAATACTGCAAGCAGCCAAAAACAAACAGATAAAGAAAGAATTCAAGTATAAAGAAGCCAAAGTCAGGATAACATAAGATTTGACAGTTGCCTCTAAAAATGAGAGTAAAGACTGGAATGTGATAATCCAAAAGATTAAGGCTTTTAATAACCTATCTAGCAAAACTGATTATATTACAACAGCAGGGGAAAAAAATGGACCTTTAACAAAGTAAAGAATTTCCAAGCATTCTAGATGAAAAGGTTGGAATTAAGTAAATACTTTGAAACAAAAATACAGGAGCTAAGTGAAATACAGAAAGGCACAAACATTTGATAAAATGGAAGTAACTATGTAATGATGAATTGTGTACATGCTAATAATGGAGGGGAAAGGGTTCCCCTTAGAATCCTAGTGTCTTCAAGGGTAATAAATAAAGTAAATGACACAGAGGGCCAGGTGGTGGTTCTGTTCTATCTTGATAGTCTTAGGACATCTTCCATGAAAAAAAATGAACACAAATCTTTCTCTCAGCTTTATCTTTTATTGGATATTGCTAGTCAGGGAATCATTGAAGTTATGTATGTTGATGAATTTATCAATGAATCTTAAATAATCTTAACAGATGCATGAATAGAAAGTCTGTAAGTTTGTATTTTGCTATGCCAAATCAAATTTTTTTTTTTTGCATTCACTATACCTTTGTCAACTGTATGACAAACTGGGTCTTCTGTATACAATTATTTGTTAAACTTTGCCTATTACTTTCTCATTTTCATCAAGGATTCCTTCATGCATAAGCAGGAGGACATCCTCCAAGATTTCATAAAGATAAGAAAGTAACCACAAAGGTTGTAGTCATTGATGCCTTCCAATAACCTTTACTTTGGTAATAATATTGTGATTTTTTCCCAATGATTTGGTATCTTTCTTCTAAATATCTTGCAAATGAATCCTCTTCCCGTGGTACTCTTAAAATTTTATTACTTTCACATAGATCTCTGATAAGAGTGGTCTAGTTTTTTCTTAAGTGGTAGTAAGTGACATTCTCTTATAGCGTATCAGGAACTGAAGTGTTAAAAGAGTCTAAATGTTACAGTGATGGAAGTAAGTTGTTATAAAACTGCTAACAACAAATATCCAGCAATATTTTTTAAAAAAAACCTAAGTTCTGAAAAATATATTAATAGCAGCAATACCTCAACTCTCCTCTTTTCCAACATTTTGAGCAAATAGATTGTCCAGTATGTCTGGCGCAATAGTAATGGTCAAGAATATGGAATGAAGAACAGACATTCAAAAAGAACATGTTTCAGTTACAAGAACACATTACAAGTCTGGGTGAAAAAACAATCTGTGATTGTTAGGCTTGTTTTTTGTTGCAACCACTCCTTTACTACACCACAGATTCAAGTTTGTTGGGATGTTATGTTCCATCATTCCTATAGTATGTGTAAGTCAAAATAAGCCCCAAAATGTGATAACATATAAAATTAAGCTCCAATTACAAAAATTGTTAAGTTCATATAAAAATTAAGTCAGTAATTACAGCCAGAAATTTGTTTGAGCCCTAATTACACAGAGAGATCTTGGAATCTGAATATATGATGTTGTACTCGATACTACACAAAGAAAGTTATTAAAATGTACCTGGTATTTCTTTATTTATTATAATAAATACCGAGTCTTCAAGATGGACAGGTGCAAAGAAGGCATAGAGTTTACACCCAACCACAAAAGTCTGAAAGATAAAAATCACACAAGAATATTACAAAATCTAAAATTAAAATATTCAATTGTTACCATGAGTTGGTAAATCTAGAAAATAACTTTGCTTGTTATTAAACATAACTCATGTAGGATGGTATATATTCCATAATTCAGTCAGAAAACAATTTCTGCAAACTTTTAATTTCCAAAATTACTAATATCTAGTAGAAAAAATGAATTTGGAAAATCTTGACTCTACTTTCTCTTAAGATTCAGCTACATGATTTCTTCTGCAAAGTGTACTTTAAAAAGGAGAGATTAGGCTTGGTCCAGGCTTCTTCTTAGCCCATGTGACAGAATAAAGTAATTTCTAAACAACAGCCCTTTGATTCTACAGACACAGATAGCTTCATCAATATTCAATTAAAAAAATACTGATTAAATGCTTATAAGGCACTTTTCTTCTTTTCTTTCTGCATGTGTATTAACAGTCATTGCACACAATGCCACAAGTGTTTCAGTATTTGTACACTGGGATAATTTTAGGGGTAGAATAAAAGATTTTAAATTACAATGGGGAATTTTAAAAATGATTCTTATTCCCTTACAACAAAAGGTAACATCCTTGGTAACTAGATTACCAAATTTCTGCAACTATATGGTAAATGGGAATCTGGGAGTCAAGAAGACACGAGTTTAAATATGGCCTTAGATACTTACTAGCTTTATGACCCTGGGCAAGTCACTTCACCTGTCTGCCTCCTGAGATAACTGTAAAGCACTTAGCCCAGTGCCTGGCACATAATAGGCACTTAATGCTTGTTTCTTTCCTTCCTTTCAACACAAATAATTGTAAAGAAAAAACTTTGCTCTTAGAGTATACTCCTCAGTCAATGTCCTCTTTATCTTTCCAGCCTTGGAGAATATGCAAAATGGACAACTTCAAACAGACCTAGACCACTAAGGATGTAATTTTATTAGCTCATGCTATCTCACATTGAGAGACAGAAAGCCAATCCACGTACCTTTATCAGAATGCCATCTATGAAGTCCCAGAGTTTAACTGTGCCATCAAGAGAACAAGAATACAGCTGAAAGGGTGAGAGCAACATATAACTGATTAGAAAACAGAATCCAATAAAAACATCAAATTATAAAAAATTAAGCTTTTCATAAATAATAAAAGTTTTTCTTATTTACCTCTGAAGAATTAAGACAGGTTTTCTGTCTTTGAAAAATGGACAGTCTTACTATATTTGTTTATGCTAGGTACTTTTATCAGTCTTAAGCCATTTTAGTTTGGAAAGTCTTGGTTAAACTGTACCCCTGGAATTAATTGGCTGTCCTGTTTACTAAAACTTGAGGTTTAACCTGATGTTGGGCTGTTTATATTATCAGAAAATTGTTCATTTCTGAAGAGACTAGGAAAATTATTTAACTCTATGTCTGAATGGCTCTAGTACAGACTCTACAATCCAAACTTCACGAAACAAATCTCCTTAATAAAAGGACCGATTCTGTAAAACTTGGACTCAGTCAAAAGGCGGCACCTGAGGAGGCCCCATGTGGCTTTGGGGCCACAGGTTCCCTACCCCTACTGTAGTATCATCAGCAGTTTATAAAATTACCTCCAACCAAAGTGTCTTAAACTAATTCAGACTATTGAAAGGATGGCGTTTTGCCTCACTTCCAAGTGGAATGAATGAACTTGGGTGTATTCCTAGCAGAAACCCACTAAATTCCCAAACTAGCTTCAATTCTAATTTTCTGGTAAAATCAGTAAGAGAAGCAAATGTTTAAATATTTAATTATAAGTAATCAGACAACCTGTAGATGGTTTTGAGGATTGAGCTGGATTCCAGTAACCAAATTGCTGTGTCCCTGCAGTACATACATACATCCTTCTGTAGCTGTGCTAAATACTTTCACAAAGTCACCAGAGACACAGAAAAGGTACCTAGAAATAAAAGACACATTAAAAGGAAGAAAAGAGATATGTAGGGCAGTCCCATGAACTATACAGATGACCAAAAGCATTTCTAATAAAATGTATAAAAATGAGGATATGCAACAAACTTTCCCCCCTGTCAATATTATGGTTTTTATACAGTGAAAATAAATTAGTGGGATAGCATACTATGAAAGTGTTTACACAGAGTAGGTATTAAATAAATATCTGGTCAACTAAATTTGTTGAACTAAAATGCTATCTGTGACTTAAAGAGTTCTTTTACTAGAACAGCATACCAATGAGGGATGGTCAAAGAATTTCATAGCTAGGAGGGATGTCATTCTACAAATGTTTTTATTTTACTAATATTTTACTACTTCTATTTTACTAAGTTTTCTTAGACCTTACTAAAACAATACTTTCCTAATGACATAGGCAGAATAATGGCAGAAATGAGATTTGAACTCAAACTCCAGAGTTCTTTCCATTGCCTCTTGTTCCATTACTAAAGAAGAAGTGAGCCAAGGTCACAAAGTGAATTAGGTCACTGTGTGAATAAACACATCAATGCAAATCCACGGCCAGCACTGGAAAAACAGAACAAAGCAGTGTTCCACTGATGGCAGCTGAGCCACGCTATCTTCTATATGGAGGGCAGCACTGAAAAATACATGTCCTAATGAAATGTCCGAAGTGGCATTTTAGTGCTTATAGTTTCCTATGTTGAAGCTCAAATAATATTATGTAGTACAAGTGGTAACTAACATTAAATATCTTTTTACCCTGGAAACAATTCACATTTTATTCATATGGGTGTCCTTGGTATTAAAAAAATGATCTAATTAAAAGAAATCACTACCCATACATATTCCCTTTTGGTTTGTGGCTTCAACTATTATGATCTTTTACATTAGACACCATCATCACTTTTGAAAAGGAAGAAGAGCAGAAGTAATAATATCTCATTTTCCAGCAGGGTTGAGGACTGAAGTATCCTGGATGAGTAAATCTTAATGATGAAATTTTAAAAATTATATACTTAAATATACTCCTTGACTTATCCATAATATCTTCTGAATATAATTTAACATTTTATTGAAGACTCATTCATCAATAGTAGTATTAACATTGCCAACGGACACACAACCTGAATAGTAGCTTTAATAAAGAGAAAAGAGTAAAATTCCTGCTATATTAGGTAGATCCTTCATAAGATTTATAAATAAAATATATGCAATAATCACACAAAATAAGAAGACATGAAGGCATCATAGGATTTAGGGTCTTGTAGATAATCTAGTCCAACCTCATTTCACAGATGTTTCAGCAAATTAAGAAACTATCAGTCAATACATAATATTAAGCGCCTAAGATGTGCTGGGCACAGTGTTAAGTACTCTGGATTAAAAAAAGAGGCAAATGATAGTCCCTAACCTCATTGAGCTCACAAGCAAAAAAATGTACAAACATACTATAACCAGGATAAATAGGAAATAATTAAAAGAGGGAAGGCACTAGGATTAACAGTGGTTAGGAAGGACGTCCTGTAGAACATTTGATTTTAGTTAGGACATGAAGGAAGCCAGGGAAGCCAGGAGGCAGAGATGAGGAAAGACAGCATTATATAGACATAGGGAACAGCTAAAAATAATGCCTGGAGCCAAGAGATGGAGTGTCCTATTCATGGAACAGTCACTAGATTGAAAAGTATGTAATGGGGAATAAGACACATGAAAACTAGAAAGGTTCAGCAGAAATGGAGTGGGAGTGTTAGTTACGAAGGGCTTTGAATGTCCTACAGAGAAAAAGATTTTGTATTTGATCGTGCAGGTAAGTGGAAGCCACTGGAGTTTACTGAAGGGGGTGATGAGGACAGATCTGTGCTTTAGGAAAATGATTTTGGTAGCTGAATGGAAGATGGACTGAAATGGGGAGAGACTTGAGACAGGCAAGCAGACCCACCACCACCAGGCTATTGCAAGAGTTTAACTGTGAAGTGAAAAGGGCCTTCACCAGGGTGGTGACAATGTCAGAGGAGAAAAGGGGGTCTACTTGGGAAATGTTGCAAAGGTGAAATTGACAGGTCTTGGCAACACATTGGATGTGGGGGGATGAGAGGCTGTGAGGATTCCAGGATGGCTCCTAAGTTGTGAGCCTAGGAGACTGGGAATTTGGTGGTGCCAGCAGCAGAGAAGTTTGGAGGTGGAATGGCTGGGGAAAAGATAACGAGTTTGGTTTCAGACCTACTGAGTTTAAGATGCCTAAGATGTCTGACAGACAACTGGCGATGGAAGACTGGAGGTCAGCTGAGAGGTTATGGCTGGATAGGTGGTTTTGAGAATAGTTATCACAGAGATAATTACATTCATGGGAACTGTTGAGATCACCAGTGAAATAATACAGAGGAGGAAGAGAAGAAGGCCCATGATAGAGCATATGTGACACTTATTGTTTCAGGGCATAACCAGGATGAATTTCTGGCAAAGGAGATGCAGGTAGGAACAGGAGAGAATGGTGTCCTGAAAATCAAGACAGAAGGATATCAAGGAGAAGAGGGTGACTATCACTAGAGTCCAAAGCTTCAGAGAAGTCAAGAATTAGGATGGAGAAAAAGACATTGGATTTGACAAGAGATCACTGATAACTTTGGAGACATCAGTTTTAGTAGAATGAAGAGGTCCAAAATTGGATTGAAAGTGGTCAGAAGGGAGTCAGAGAAAGTGGAGGCACCTATTGCAGGCAGGCTTCTCAAGGAGTTTAGCCACAAAGGGTGGAAGAGATATGGAAGGGTTAAGTGAGCACTAGGGAAAGACATAGGCATGTTTGTAGGCAGTAAGAAAGGAACTAGTACACAGGGACAGATTGAAAGTGGGAATGAGAAAGGGGGCAATTTGTTGGAGGCGATGGGATGGAATGGGACCTTTTATGCAAATAGAGGGCTTTGCCTTAGTAAGGAGTAATGCCACCTCCTTGGGACAAGGATGAAGGAGACAGAGGAAGAAAGGAGAAGAGGGAGAACACTGCTAAGAGCCTCAATTTTTTTTCCCTATAAAACATGAGGCAAAGCTCTCGGCTGAGAGACTGTGGAGAGTGGGTCGGGAAGTTCACTGTGAATGTGTCAGTGGATGAACACAAAGTAAATATGAAACAACTGCCTTCCTTTCTTTATCAGTGCTTAGCATGGTGCCAGGCATATAGAAAGAGCTTAATAAATGCTCCCTTCCGTTATTTCTTCTATTGGATACATGTAAGCTCTTCCTTGAGGGCAGGAACTATACATATGTTTTTCTTCATATTCCCGTGCTTAGCACTGAGCTTGGCACTCGAGAAGCGATAGTTCATTGATCCAAGGGCCTGCCTACCATCACCCAGCAGCATCAGAGAAAGCCGTCAAACCCAGAGGTTTCTCCCGACGCTGAATGCCGGGTGGCATCCAAGCCATCGAGACGCTGCTGCTCATCCTCGTGGGGGAAGAAAAGACCGACGTCCCTCCTGCCAAAGGCAGAATTAGAGCGGCTCTAGGAGGATAAAGAGTTGTGAGATCGCGCGTGGGGGTTTTGTCCCCGGATTCAGTTTACTGTGTACACACACAGTGTGTGAGGGCAGATGTGCGTGCGTGCGTGCGTGTGTGTGCAGGTGTGCACGTCTCACGCGTCCGGCACTGTGAGCTCGGGACCTCCCGGCCCTCCCCACTCTGGAGCAGGTGCGGGAGATATCGGGATCGCCCCGGGATCACCTCATTCCCGCCTCGATCGCCCGTCATGCGTGGGCACATCCACGGATCGCCGTTCCCTCCGCTCTCCCCCGCCCCAGCCCTCACGGCGGGCACCTCCAGCGAGGCGCGCGAGGAAGGCCTCAGCTCGTGTCCGCTCCCCGCTGCTCACGCCCCCCCGCGGAATTCTTACTTGGAATCGGCCGAAAACACCGCTCTCCGGAAGTTCAACTTGCTGCCTCCGCTGCGAACCACGCGAAGGTTCTCCTCTGCCACCATCTTGGCCCCGGAGCTGGAGCTTCTGACCTCCGACCTTCGGCCTTGGGGGCGGGGCTTCTGCTTTTATGGCTCCACGGGCACACCCAGCTGTTTGTTCTAGGCGGAAGAGTCCACGTTAGGTAGTAAGTTGGACGATAGTCCGTCTGGGGGAGACTCTCAATAGACGAAAGCTGACACAAAGCGTATCATATAAATCATCCATTTTATCCAAAAAACCGTCACTCAATTTTGGCCAAAGAAATAAGCCTCGAAAGTCTCCTCCGCCCGTAGTAAATATGGCGATTCCATGGGCACGCGTCGGCTTCCCTCACCCCACCTGAAAGGCGCAAGCGACGTCTCATTGGTGAGGCTTGTCTCGGCGCTTCCTGATGACGTTATAACCAGGGGTCAAACGTGTCTTTCGTGGCGCTCGGGCCTCTGGCGCGCAAAGGCTGAGGTTTGCCCGGGTCTTCATTTTTTCCAGTTGTCAGTCTCTTTAGTCTCAGCGCGTGAGGTTTGCACCCGAGCCGTCTAGTCCACCCCCGAGACCTTCTCCAGGGCTCTTTTCTGCTTCACTGAAATTTGGACAAAAAAACAGAAAGAAGAGGAAGAATGCAATGAACATCCAAAAGAAAACATTGAGTCTGAACTGATAGGATTGCCTGGGCAAACTTCCAGAGTTTTTGTACCTCAATCAACTTCGTGGTTCCGCTTATACCGCCCTCTTTAGAGCTAGGGGAAAGAGTGAATAAGAAAACATGCTTCATGTGATACTTTAATGTGATTGTTTTTATAATTCTAGTTGAAGTACGAGGGGAAAAATTTCGTCCTGTTTTTCATGCGTAGCCAGAGCAGAATAGCCCTATTGAAATTATCCGTTAGGTGCTATGCAAAATTGGGCATCTGATAATAACGGCTTACTAATTGTCTGTTGCTAGCTGCTTAGTGATAGCGTGTATGCTATATCAGGGTAAAGGCAGGCAGGATAGTATGGGTCAGTGTTCTTTGGCTTGACCGTTTGCTGCTATGGCCACTACATGACTCTACGACAGTAGACAAATTTCTGATCAAGTAAGAGCTTGTCATATCTCGAGTTAACTCTATTTCAATAAATTAGTGAAAATCACAATGTTTTCTAAGCTCAGGGACATCAAAGATTGTCTTTTGTAAAAAGTGTATTCTCTAAAGCCTAAGTAACTTTGCTTCATATAGGTTTTAAGTATTTGTTGATTTCGAGATAAGGCAACTTTTAAGCTCGTTGTAAAAGAAATTGGTACAGTGTTAAAAGAAAAAAAATTAAGCTAGACCAACAGTGAAGGGGAAATTACTGCTGTTGTCTCTCCGGAGGAAGAGAGACTCCACAAGAATGGGTGAAGAGGCAATGGGAAGGATGGAAACGGAGAAAAAGAAAGGAGCAAATCTTGTTTCAGTAGTGGTACAGTGTACAAGGCAATAACACAAACTGTTTAGAACAAGGAACCCAAAATAGGAACCTTAGAAACTTTAATTGCTTGAGGAATGGAGAGACTAAACAAGGATTAAGGAAGGGCCATAAATCTAGTAACAGTCTAAAACAGACATAAAGAGAAGATTAATGAAGAGAGGAAAAGAAATTCTTTTTAGAAAAGGTATTAAGTTTTAAAAACTAAAAACTTGAAGGGGAGAGAAAGTGGAATTTTATTTGATTAATTAACAGAAAAAAAAGGATAATTAAATAGATAAAAGAAAAAGGAACTGATAAGCAACACTCCAAAACTAGGGAACGAGATGACAAATGGGAGTAAGAGGACTCAGAAGAAAGCTGGTGGGAATGAGGTTGCCATAAAATACATTAAAACTAAAGTAACGGAAGACATATACTTAGTGTGTTTACAGAGAAGGGGGAGGGGAGAATCCTAATTTTGGGAAAAAAATTTATTGGAGACAAATGGGGAGAGATGTAAAGCTAACTAATAACTAAATGTGAATGGATTAAATAATCCAATTTAAAAAAAAGTGACAGATAAGAAAATAAAACCCCACCATGTGTTGCTTACAGGAAACATTTAAAAAACGAAGAAATAAATGGAATAAAGATAAGGGGCTGGAATTTTTTTAATTAGGTGAATCCAAAAACAGCAGTAGTTTCAATCATGCTATCAGACAAAGTAAAAAAAAGGAAGTCAAGGGAACTACATTATGTTGAAAGGAACCATAGAAAACAAACTAACATCAATATTCAACTTATATACTCCAAGTATTTTAGTATCTGAATAAGTAAAGGAAACATCGACAACTACAAGAAGACATAGACTAATACAATAGTGGCAGGAGATTTCAGTGTCCTTTCAGTTTTGGCCAAGTCCAACAGATGAAAAGGGAAAATATAAAACTAAAAAAATTTCTGGAGAAACTAGAGCTAAAAGAATTATGACATCTAGATGGGACTAATAAAGAATATAAGTATTTTTCAATACCACATGGAACTTAAAAAAAAAACACCGTGTTTTAGGGCACAGAGAAACTGCAAATATAAAAAGAAGTAGTAAACACATCCTTTACAGAACATATTGCAATAAAAATGCTAATTGGTTCAGAGAACGCAACAAAAGACCCAGGCCCAAGTGGATACTTAACCATGAAACCCTAAATAATAAATGGATTAAAGGACAAATAATAGAAATAATACTTATATAATGGGAAGATGTTGAAACAACATACCACAATTTCTGGAATACAGCTAAAAATTATAATTGTACAGATATCCATTAACAAAACAGAAAAGAGAATTATTGAACTGAATACACTTAAAAAATTAGAAAGCAAACAGAAAAGAGGAGGTATTGAAAGTAAGAAACAGACAAACTGAAAACTCCTAAAACCCATAGAAATAAAAAACTCTAAAAATCTACTTCTTTGAAAAGGGTAAAAATTGATAAACCTTTAGTCATTCTGATAAAAAAGAAGAGGGTAGAATATCAAATCAACATAATGGCAAATGAGCAAGGTGAAATCAAAAAACCAGAAGAAATCTTAAAAAATATTTAGAACCTACTATATGCAGTTATAGTCTAAACTGAGAACCTAAAAGAAATAGAGGAATGCCTTCAAAATATAAAATACCCAAGTTAGAAGACCAAATAGCTTAAAAAAAACCCACCACCACAACAACAACCCAATTTCAGAAAAGGAAATGGAAGTAGTGTAAAAGCATTACCAAAGGGGGTTGGGAGGGAAGTTCTGGTCCTGGTATATTAATAGGAAAATTCTATTAAACTTGAAAAAAAATTAGTAATTATATATTTTCAAAAATTGGGAAAGAAAGCATCCTACCACTTTCCTTTCATGAGACAAATATAGTCATAATACCTGTGGATAAAGCACAGGAAAACTATAGGTCCATCAATCATGAATATCAATTTAAAAATTTTAAAGAACATCCTGCCGGCCAAACAGATTTTAGCAAATTATCCAAGAAATCATTCATTATGACCAAGTTGGATTTATACCAGGGATGCAAGGATTATCCAGTGCTAGGAAAACAACATAATCGTATTAGAAACAAAAACATCTCCAAACATATGCTTATCTCAATAGATAACAGGGAAAAATTTTTTTTAAAAAAACTTTGACAAAGCACAACACTCATTAAAAACTCCAAAAATTGTAGGCATTGGAAGATCTTTTGTAATAGCATAAAAGTATCTAAAACTAAAAGCAAGTATATAAAACAGGGATACATTGATACCTTTGTCAGTAAATAGGGGAGTCAATCAAAGATGTCCACTCTCTACCATTTCTTGTATAGTTCTATGGAAATGCTAGCTACAGCAATATGACAAAGAAATTAAAGGGATATAAATAGAGAAAGAGGAGATGAAACTATCCCTATTTGCTGATATGATGATTTACTTAGAAATCTAAAGAATTAACAAGGACACTGATTGATACAGTTTCAGTAAAGTTGTAGGCTACAAAATCCACAAAAATCAACATTTCTATCTAATTAATTACAAAATTCAAGAGTCAATAATAGAAAGGGAAGTCTAATTCCACATAACTACAAAATGTGTAAAGTATCTGGAAATAAGTCTCCTAAAGCACACAAAGAACTAACTTACAGCTTACTTATAGAAATCCATAGATAATTATACACACACACACACACACACACACACACATACATATATATTCAATTACAAAGTGCTCCTTCAAAAAAAAAAAAACAAATAGCTTGAGGAATATTTGGTGTTCGTGGCTGAGCTGTGCCAATATAATAAAAATGGCAGTGCTGCCAAAGTTAATTTACATTTTTTCATGCTATACCAATGATATTACTAAGGGGATACTTTATAGAGCTCAGCAAAAGATTAACAAAATTGGAAAAATAAGATATCTGGACTATCAAAGGAAACAATGAAAAGAGGTAGGGATGAAGGGGAAATAGCACTTCCAGACCTCAAACTATATTATAAAGCAGCAGTTATCAAAGCCACCTGCTATTGGTTAAAAAAAATACATAGATCAGTGACAAGGTAGAATGAGAAAAAGTGGAACTCAATAATCTGGTGTTCGACAAACCAGAAAATAGAAATTATCTAGGAAAGAACTCCCTATTTGAT
Organism: Vombatus ursinus; assembly: GCF_900497805.2. NCBI lineage: Eukaryota > Metazoa > Chordata > Mammalia > Diprotodontia > Vombatidae > Vombatus > Vombatus ursinus. The sequence continues at coordinate 23,369,045 of NW_020954557.1, forward strand.
AAAAACTGCTGGGAAAACTAGAAAGCTGCCTGGAAGTAATTAGGTTTAGACCAATACCTTATGTTATGTTCCACAATACAGTTTACGTAGACCTTAATATTAAAGATCATGCTATAAAAATTTAGAAGAGATCATATCTTTTCATATGTCACACAACTGTGAATAGGAGAGCTATGGATAGGAGAGTTATAATTAACCAAACAAGTAATAGAGGCAATTACAGAAGAAAATAGATAAAACTTTGATTACATGAAATTGAAAAGCTTTTGCATAAACAAAACACATCTAACCTAAGAAGGGAAGTGGTAGAATAGGAAAAAAAAACTTATATCAAATGTCTCATGAGGATTTGCTATTAGATAAACGTGTGTGTTTATATGTATGTTATATATATACACATATATGTATATTTATGTGTATATATGAACATTAAATAAAAGCCATTTCCAAATAGATAAATGGTCAAAGGATATGAACAAAATGTTATAAAAAGAAGTGCTACAAACTATTAACCATGTAAGAGAATGTCCCAAATCACTAATAATAAGAGAAGTGAAAATTTTTTAAAAATCCTTGAGGTTTCCATCTTTGACCCTGCAAATTGGGAAGATGAGAATAGTTAATTTTGGAGGGGTTTTGGGAAGGTAGGCACACTAGTGCATTGTTGGTGGAGCTGTGAGTCAATATAGCTGTTTTAGAAAAGCAGTTTGAAATGATGCAAATAAAGTTACTAAAATTTTCATACCCTGACCTAGAGATTCCATTACTGGGCTTCCATCACTTGATACCCAAGGAGGACATTGATAAGAAAAGAGCGTCCATGTGTACCCAAATTTTATAACATCATTTTTTGTGATAGCAAAGAATTAGAAACAAAGTTGGTACATATCAATTGGGGAATGACTATACAAATTGCTCATGAATGTAGTTAAATGTTACTGTGTTGTAAGAAATGGTGAAGTTGATGAATAAAAAGAAGTATGGAAAGATCTACATGAATTGATACAGGGCAAAGGAAGCAGAGCCAAAAAAACAATATATATAATGATTGCAACAATGTAAATGGAAAGACTACCCACCCCCAAAAGTAAATGTTGCAAAATTATAAGGAATAAGTATGCCTTAAAAGAAAAGAGAATGAGAAGACATAGCTGCACAAAATCCCTAAAGCTTGGGACAGACAGTACACTCTCCACACTGGAAGCAGACCCCCACCTTAACAAACTCAGTTTAAAACTCAAATAATTGGCTGGGAAAATGAGCAAACAGTGCAAAAAAAAGTCAGACCATAGAATCTTTCTTTGGTGACAAAGATCAAAATATATAACCAGGAGGCAGCAAAGTCAAAGCTCCTACATCTAAAGCCTTCAAGAAAAATATGAATCAGTCCCAGGCCACAGTGTAGCTCAAAAACGATTTTGAGAAGCAAGTAAGAGAAGTAGAGGAAAAACTGGGAAGAGAAATGAGAGTCATACAAGAAAATCATGAAAAGTGAATCAACAGCTTGCTAAAGGAGACCTAAAAAAATACTGAAGAAAATAATACCTTAAAAAATAGCCTAACCCAAATGGTGAAAAAGGTCCAAAAAGCCAATGAGGAGAAGAATGCCTTAAATAGCAGAATTGGCCAAATGGAAAAGGAGGTCCAAAAGCTCACTGAAGAAAATACTTCCTTAAAAATTAGAATGGAGCAAATGGAAACTAATGATTTTGTGATAAATCAAGAAATTGTAAAACAAAAACAAAAGAATGAACAAATGGAAGACAATGTGAAATATCTCACTGAAAAAACAACTGACCTTGAAAAAATATTTTAATACTTAAAAAAACCCTAAAAACTCTTGTTCGATCTCTGGTAGGAATTATAATTGAGTTTGTGCCCAGTCTTTGTTTTTCTCTAAGCCAATGTTTACAGATGTTTTGGAGTCATTCTCTCCTCCTTCATTTGTGTCTTAATTGTCCCTGCCACTAAAAATTGTTCTTTTTTTTTTTTCTAGGCAGTGGTGTTAAGTGACCTGCCCAGGGTCACATAACTAGTTGTGTCAAGTGTCTGAGGCTGGATTTGAACTCAGGTCCTCCTGACTCCAGAGTTGGTGCTCTATCCACTGAGCTGCCCCTAAAAATAGTTCTTAAAGTAGGGTTTTGTTTTTTTTTTTTTGGTCCAGTCTTCCAGCCTGCTTCCCAACTTTTGACTTGGTGTTAAGGCTGGGCTCTGCCTTACACTTCTGTAGGGACAGTCTAGGCTGGTCTTGTTGCTGTTTTCTTGGCGAATCAAATATTATGTTATTCCAGGATCTTAGGGACAGGCTGAGGATTTGTAAGCTTTCATTGCCCCCCTAAGTGATGTGAACTAGGGCAAAGTCTGATTTGTTGTACCTCTAATTTGAGCTCTAGAAGATCCTGACCAGAGTTTGGGTCTGAGGAAGAGTAGATTGCTGTGGGACTCGGCCATATTAGCCATCTGAAAAGCTCTCTCACAGTGGTTCAGAGTAGCAGAATTGTAGGCTCCACTTTCATTTGAGATTTCCACTCTGGTTATTCCTCTACAGTCTTTGCTAGGAGTTGAAAATAAGATCCTGCTTTTCACTTGAGGTCTGAGCCACACTACTATTGTTGTGGCTACTTTCTGCTGGTTTTTAAACTTCTTCCTTTATCCATACACTGCCCATGGCCTTCCTACCTATTAAGGCCACTATCATATACAGGTTCCTTCTCACCTGGAGGGTTGCTTTATCTGCAACTTGGGTCTGGGTAGCATGCAACAGACCTGGAAGTTGGCACCTGCTTCTGTTACTGTGCCCTAAGGTGGGTCTGGGAGTACCTCAGCATGGGTCTGAGATCTTTTCTTGCTCTGGTGCACAGCTGGAATGTTCCCTGAATAGTGTGCTCTTGTCCTGCCCTGCAGTGCTTATAGACCTCCCTCTCTATCTCCCTGTGCCAAGCTGAGCTGGACAAAGGACTCACTGTGACTTTTTCTATATTTCCCCTTTAAGATTTGGATTGGTGCATTTTCTAGATCTATTAGGAAGAGTTTATGGAGAAGAGTTTATTGCATTGCTTCCTCTCACTCTACCATTTTCATCCATCCCTTTTCACTCTCAAATCTCTATACTCACCCTATCTACTGGTTCATTTCCTGCTTCCTTCAAACATACTTGTGTTCTCAATGCTTATATTCACTAGACCACACCATCTCTTCAAGTTATTGTTCTAGATCTTTCTTCTTTTTTTTCAGCCAAACTCCTTGAAAAAAATTGTCCATACTTGTTCCCCTAACTTGTTTTATTCCTCAACCTTTTTGAACTAGCTTCATTATTTGACTGAAACTCTTTTCTCTAATGTTATCAGTGACTTCTTAATTGCCAAAGATACGAGTCTTTCTTCTAACTTTATCCTTCTAGATCTGTCTACTTCATTTGACACTTGACTACTTTCCTTTTGGATACTCTATCCTGTTTGGAGCAGCTAGATGGTGCAGTAGCCAGAGTGCCTGTCCTGGAGTCAGGAAGATTCATCTTCCTGAGTTCAAATCTGACCTCAGACCTTTACAAGATATATGACCCTGGGCAAGTCACTTAATACTATTTGCCTTAGCTCATCCTCTAAAATGAGCTGGACAAGGAAATGGCAAACCACTCCAGTATCTTTGCCAAAAAGACTCTAAATGGGGTCACACAGAGTTGAACATGACTGAAATGACTAAACAACAACAAAATCCTGTCTGAGCTTTTATGATACTATTTTCTCTTGGTTTTCCTCCTAATTGTCCAAAACACTCTAGCTCAGTCTCCTTTCCTGGTTCAATATCTATATCATGTTGCCCTAATTTTGGGGGTTCCCCAAGATTCTATCTTAGACCCCCTACACTTCTCTTTCTCTATATTCTTTCATGATAACTTTCTCAGCTGTCATGATTTGATTATTATCTCTATTCTGATAATTCCCAGATCTAATTATCCAGTCCCAGTATTTCTCTGAACTTTGAAACATCATCAAATGACTATTGGTCATTTTAACTATATGTCCCAGACATCTCAAGTTTACCATGTCCCAAAATGAACTCATATCTCCACCTAAATTATCCCCTCATCCAAATTCTGTTGTTGGCACCATCATTCTCCCAGCCTTTGGTTTATAATCTTGGTATTCTCTTCAACTCCTCACTCACTCTTACCCCACATTTCCAGTTAGGAATCAAATCTTGGCATTTCTATCTCTATAATATCTCTTGCAGCTGAGTGGTCATTGGATAGAGCATTGGTCCTGGAGTCAGCAAGAGCCAAGTTCAAATGTGGCCTCAGACATTTACTAGCTGTATGACTTAACCTTTGTTTGCCTTAATTCACTGGAGAAGGAAGTGGCAAAACACTCCAGATTCTTTGCCAAGAAAACCCCACGGAAAATATTGGTGTGCTATGGTCTACAGGATCACGAAGAGTTGAACACAATTGAATGACTGAACAACAACAAATATCTCTTGCATTTAATACCTTCTCTAATTGCATAGGTGCCATCTTAGTTAAGATCTACATCACCTTTCACCTAGGTTAATTATCTCTCCATTTCAGTCTATCTTCCATATTGTTGCCAAAGTGATTTTCTTTAAGTATACATCTATTCATGTCATTATTCTGTTCATTGTTAGTTTCCAATTGCCTTTAGGATAAAATGTGAACTTCTGTTTAGCTTAGAAAGTCCTTCACAACCTGGCCCAAACTGAAGCATTTCTAGCATCATTGTATGTTCCTTCTCCCATATTCTGTGATTAGCTAAACTGGCTTTCCTTCATAGAACTCAAGCACTACCTTCTATAGGAAGCTTCTCCTGATTACTTCAACTTTTAGTGAATTCTCTCTCAAATTTCTTTGTATTTAGTCCATCACTCAGTAAGAACTTATTAAGCACCTACTATGTACCAGACACCAGTGCTAAGTACTGGGGATATAAAAAGAGGAAGGATAATCCCTTCTCTCAAGGGGGAGACAATATGCAAAAGATTATGTGCAAACAAGCTATAGGATATATATATATACATATATATATATACACACATATAGATAGATAGATAGATAGGATAAATAGAAAATAATCAATAGTGGAAGGTACTAGAATTAGAAGGGCTTGTGAAAGGCTTCCTTCCTGTAGAAGTTAGGATTTTATTTGGGACTTGGAGTAAGCCCAGGAAGCCAAGAAGCAGAGGTGAGGAGGAAGAACATTCTGTGCATAAAAAACAACCAATGAAAATACCTGAGTCAGAAGGAGTTGTTTGAGGAACAGCAAAGAGACCAGTGTCCCTAGTTCCAAGAGTTTGTGGGGGAGTGTTAGGTGAAAGAAGACTAAAAAGGTGGTGGGGAGGGACTTGGTTATAAAGGACTTTGTTCACTTTATATTTATTCTGTATATACTTACATATGTGCTTGTTATATTAGATGTAAGCTCCTTGTAAGCAGAGACTGTCTAGCTGGCTCATTATTTTGTTGTTGTTCAGTTGTTTTGGTTAGGTCTGATTCTTTGTGACCCCACGTGGTGTTTTCTTGGCGAAGATACTGAAATGGTTTGCCATTTCCTTCTCTAGTTCATTTTACAGATGAGGAGACCAAGGCAAATAGGGAAGTGGCTTGCCAACGGGTCACACAGCTAGCAAGTGTCTGAGGCCAGATGAGTTTTCCTGACTCCAGGTCCAGCACTCTATCCACTACATGTACCACCTAGCTGCTCTGCTGGCTCATTATAGGTACTTAATAAATATTTATTGATTGGTCTGATTTGGCCTTTGCTTGACAACCTCCAATGAGGGGAAATCCATTAGATAGCTAGCTAGATAGAGACATTTATTAAGTGAGCACTTACTATGAGCCAGGCACTGTGCTACATGCTGGAGATACAGATACAGGAAGCAAGGCAGTCCCAGCCCTCAAAGAACTCACATATTCTAATGGGGGAAGGCACATAAAGATGGGCTGGAAAGGAGGTGGTGGTGATAAGCATAGTGGCATGATATAGAAGTGGCCTGAGGTGCTGTTCTGGGTGGGCCTGATTTAGGCAGGTCCCCAGGAAGTTTGTTAAGGTTGAATACTTGAACAAAATGAGATTCTGTTTGGTCATTCAGTAATTAACCAAATTTTACTTAGCCACAGCAGGAGATATTCAACAAGAATAGCCAATGAGGACACCTTGAGTTGAGTTAGCTGAGCAAAGCTCCCTTGTTTTAGTTACCCATCTGTCATCCACTAATCAACCCTCAGAGTACCTTAGAGCCCCTATAGCTACTTTGCATTCAATTGATGAAATGAGATCAACAGTGTGAGCCTTTGGTCCCTTGAACCAAATAAGGAGAAATTAACCCAACTTGCAAAAATCAAGAGGAATTAGGATATTGTTTGTATCACCATCGTGGAGGCCTGGTTCTGGGCAACACCAGGTGAAAATTCACTTTTCACAACTGGGGGACCTATGGACGGAGCCCAAAGATTCAAAGGGAAAGAGATGAAGTGTAGGCAGTGTAGTGAGGACATTGCTGGGGAGTGTCATGGAGGCCTGGTTCCAGGCTTGATAAAGCAAATCCTCCTCTATCAAAGCTGGGAAGTCCAGAGCGCAGAGTCCAAAGACTCTGGAAGAGAAATGAGGATGTTGTAGCATAGCCAGGAGATGGCCAGGAAGTAGCCTACTACTTCCCAAGGTGGTCCATTCTATTTTTGGAGAGCTCTGATTATTAGGAAGTTTTTCCTTACGTGAAACCTAAATTTTTCTTTTTCCCATTTTTACCCATTGCTCCTGGTTTTGATCCAAACAAATCATGTCTAATCCTTCTTCTACAAACTATGTTCCTCTTGGTGTTTTCTCAAGACTGATAATTTCTTGTTTGGTCAGCACTTAATACAGTGCCTGTCACATAGTAGCTACCTAATACATGTTTATTGACTGACCAATCAGTCTTCATATTATGAACTTTTATCCTTTTGGACTATATTCTTCCAGAGACCCAGCCTAGCTAAGTAGAGAAAGGCTTATCAACAGAAGGTAGCCACCACATGATGACTTGAGGGAAGAAAAGACTGCAGTAACTCATAAATAGTCTATTAAGGTGTGCTGGCATTGTGAAGAGTGTCAATAGAGAGTGTGCTCACCCTGGTAAATTCACAGATATAAGTGAGAGTCTTATCTCTGTAAATTTGTGTAACATCTGGAACGCTAAGATCTCTGACTCTGGGAGCCCCTTTTTACTTTTCTCAGGATCATAATGGCTGGTTTGAGTAATCGGTTATGCAAATCTCATCCCAAGCCCCCATATCCCTACCTAGTATACAATCTTCTGTCTTATGGATCATGAAGTTATAAATCAAATTGCAAAGGCATTTAATTAAACCATAAAACAATGTAGAACAACAAAGGGGAGAGTCAAGTTGCAGAGTCATTGTTTAAGCTTTAAAATTTCCCCTCCCCTCCCCTTAAATGTGCATAATCTTTTACAGGTGCTAAGGGGAAATATACTTTTTCCTTCAATGCCTCACTCATCCTCACAGAATAAGGGACTCAGGGGTAGGAGTTAACCATGCCGTTCCATCTGCCTCCCTGAGTTCTGCAGAAGTCTTTCAGCTTAGTGCTGATGTTTTCAGGATTCTATCAGGGTTTAGGGATGCCTCCCCAGTCCAATTATAACATGCATCTGGTCTCCCTGTCTGTGCTGTTTTGTCCTTGTTGCTCTGGCAGCTCTGCTCTTTCTGTTCATAGTTGCTCAGGAAACTTCACAATTCTTCAGATGCTGAGCCCACTTGTCTCTTCATTTTCCTAGGGGTCAGTTACTTCCTTTTCCAATTTAACGTTGCATGGGTACAAGCTCCCATGCGAGTTTGATGTTCTTCATTTTTTCCAAACAAATAGCTTTTCTTTTCATTGTGTGCCCTTGAAGTCATACTAGAAAGCTCCCGTTAAAGGTAGAGCCACCGTCGGCTCCTATTACAGCTATCAGCTACTTGGGGGGACTTTTTATTTATGTCTTCTAGAATGAATGTCTAGTACAGGATCTTATGCACAGGGGAAATCACAAGTATTTATTTATTGATTTGTATATGAGTTGTCAAAAAAGCACAGATCTTCTTTTTACTATTAAGTTGGGGTACCACGTGGAACTCTGGACATTTAATTGATGACAGCTGAAGAGCATACTCTTTTTTTTTTTTTAATTATAATGAAAACAGCAAAACTTTACATCTGCCACATGATGGCAGCAAAGTTACACTAACTTCTAAAGTTCATTATACTCTGTTAGGAAACAGGGAAGGTTATGATTGTCTCTTAGTAGAATCAAAAGGTATTTTTTAATGTTTTACTAATTTATGTGTAGACTTACTGGAAGTTGACAAATTATTTTTTTCTTAAACTCTTTCCCTGAGAGTGAAGAATTGCCAAAAGATAAATATAAGTTTCTTTATTCTGAAAAACAAGCATCTTGGCAGTTGTTCAAATTTCTTTGAACTTTGTCTTAAGACTTCTGCAAACTTTCTCCTTTTTTTTTCTTCCTCGCTGCATATTGTTAAAGTTACATGAACATGGAAAATAGTTTTCTGTGACATTTTAGATTTGTAGTTTAGGGTCTGTAAGGGTCATGGGTGGTGTGCAGGATGTAATACTGTAGAATGTGGATCAATACAAATTCCAGCTGTTGATGGTACATGCAGTCCTTTTTTGGACAGGCTTCTTCTTGGGCAGGGTGCCTAAATTTAATTTCCTTGCTTAAAGTCATACTTAAAGTATGTAAACGAAACCAGATGTTAGGACTCTGTGAGTGCATTTGGTGCATGAAGAAACTATTCCCTATCCTCTCCTCCTACCTCCATTTTACTATGAATATCATCCTGGAGTCTCTATAGAATCCTCAGGTAAAGTTCTTTCAACTCATGTGCCTCTAAGCAGTTCATTCCCAGAGGAGTGTAAAGTTCATTGTCTTCATTAATGACAATTACCTTACTCACCTTACTTCCCCTTTAAACATTTAACGAATTGTTCTTTTGTTAAGAAATTATGTTTCCCAATGACAGGCTTCCTTCAACTGAATTTTAGCTTACTAAAATGATCATTTGCCATATTTTATTATTTATCATTTTACTATAGATTAGCAGTAATAAAGCAAGACATCTGTGCCAAAGCTTATAACTCTTTTTTACTGTGGAGTTTGCAGATGGTGAAATTCTGTTGGCATATAAAAAGTGTTTTAAGTGTATGCCAAAATCTTGCTTATGTTAGTGAATGTTCACAAATGTAGTTTAGAGAGAGATTTACATTCATGTTGTAATTTACACCCCCATTACTCTTCACTCAATACAAAAAAGGGAATATAGAGTAGTTGGGAATGTGTTTACATGTTCCTTTCTTTTGAGTGAAAAAAAAATTCTCCATTGGTTTAAAGTCTCTGAGTTTATTTACATGGCTTTAAGGTGATGAAAATACAGTTCTGTTGTCAGCAAGCTCAGACACTTCTCTGCTATGTCACGGGCTGTCGCAATATTTGCCATGGTAATATGGAAGAGAATTACATGGGATGGGCAGGCAATCTATCACAAAGAGATCACAGATCCATTGGAGTAAACACAAAAAAGCCCTTTATTCACAGGATTAAATTTGTCTTTATACTTAATCACTCAGGACAATAAATATATGTCTTAGATTTGGGGAAAAGCTGTCTTGGAGAGATATCTTGAATCTTTAACTTCTTTTCTTACCGTCACCACCTTGTGTAAAGTCCCAATTAATACATGGACTATTATAGTAGTCATTCAATGATTATCCTGTCTCCTCTTTTTCTCTTCCTCACCTTTCCTTCTTTCCCCACATGCTCTTTACATCTGGTAATGTCATTCTTTTGTTCAAAAATGTGTGGGAGTTTCCTATTGCCTCTTTGAATAAAGTTTGAACTCCCTTGCATGACACTGAGGGCCCTCCATAATCTGGTGCCAGCTGATCTTTTGTCTTAACTCATTCTACTACAAGACAAACTGAAACGGTTTCTGTTTCCTGAATATACCTTGTCCTCCCTTCTATGCTTTGGCTCGAATTGCTCTTGATTCTGGAAATGTCTTTCTTGTTCTTCTTCCCCTACCTATTCTTTAAAGCCCTTACCTAAGCATAACCTTTTCCATGAAGCCTAACCTTGATTGTATGCAGTTAGTAGTGTTCTCCACTGTGGATATCGATGTTTTGTACTTTTCTTATTATACTTAGGAATTATTTTGCATCATAATTATCTATGTATGTACCATGTATACATGTCATCTACCCCCATTGGAATGTAAGCTTCTTGAGGGCAGGGAATATGTTTGCTTTTTCTGTCTCCATTTTTAGTGTAGTGCCTGGTACGTCATAAAGTGCTTGTATAATGTTGAACTTGTGAGTCAGAAAGACCTGAGTTTGAATCCTGCCTCATTCATTTACTGGAAATATAATCCTGGGCCTTCAAGGTCAGAAAGGTCATTCAACCTTTCTCAGACTCAGTTTTGTCATCTGTAAAATGGGGATAATCACACCTATCTCATAGGGTTGTGAAGATCAAATGAGATAACATGTAAAATGCTTTACAAACCTTAATGTGTTATTTCAAAATGCTAGCTGTTATTTATTATTTCTATAATATATGCTTGCTGATTGATAACTGATTTAGAAGATCAGGTTTTATGTTATTCCCAATAACTTGTACAGCCCTGTGTACATAGTAGGTGTTTAATATATATTTGTTGAATGTGTTGTTATATAGGCTCTATGTATTAGGACTGACTAGTTTCACAAATTCATATTTGAGAAGCAATATTATATAGTACATGCTAAACCTGAAGTCAGGAAGACTTGGGTTTGAATTCTGATTCTAATACTTACTAGATATGTAATCCTTGGCCAATTTAGCATCAGTTTCCTAGTCTATAAAATGGTTAAATCAATAGGTCTTACCACATTGGGATAGTGTAGTGGTCAAATAAGATAATGCTTATAGCATATCTTACAAACTTTAAGACATTATATAAATGTGAGTATGCTATTATAATTAGCTTCATAGTTAATTGTTATTTTTGACTGCAGACGTTTTTTGGCTAATTTAGATCGCTGCATCTTTAATTTGCTCTATTAGCGACAATTTAAAAAGTTGAATCTACAAACAATCCATTGTTTTCATAACCATTATAGTCAAGATCACAATGTTGATATAAAAGTTCAAGATATCTGCTACCATCCATGTCATTGTAGTTAGTCTTTAGACAAGCTTCTTCTAACTGCATAACTTTAGTAATTTTTTATTGTTTATCTACTTATAAATATTTCTAGTATTTTTCAAAAAATGTTATAGAATTTCCTGCTCCTGTTTTGGAAAATGGTTTTCTTCTCAAATGATACATCTTTCTGTCTACTAGGTGAAGTATTGCCTATCCAATGTGAAAAATGATAAATGCTTTTGTTTTAACAAGTATATAGCTATCATTCAAAATGTTATTTGAAGACATGTAGCCTAAGGGTAGTTCTTACTGTATGCCTTATTTCTCAGATCACAGAATATCCTATTTCTCTGTATAAACTTTTTTCTAAACTGAAGTCTCTCATAATGTGTTTGATATCAGGCTACTTTTTTTTTTATTTCTGTCATCATGAATTGTAATTATAAAATAAGCAGACTTTTAAGTGCCAGACTTTCCATTTCAAAGTTTCCATCAGACTGTGGTTTGGAGGAGGGTTGAAACGTTTCTAACATTCTTTAAGTTTTGTAGCCTGGAGTGATTTCATAAATACAGAGTAGAGATTGAGTAATTTAGATGGTGAGACCCATTGGAGAAAATTAATGGTTAACGATTTTGCCACAAATGAATTTATGATTATAAAGAGGCACGGTAAGAGGCAGTGACTTAAATTTTTATTTTGTACATTAAAGATTTTACTTTTCCATAAGAAATTGGAAGAGAATTTTATTCTGGGTTTCTTGGTGTTTGAAAATTTTTGCCCCCCATGTAAGTGGAAATCTATTTAATGTCATTATCTCCATTATGGAAACTGGGGTATATTGTTTATCCAACCTTTTTAATGTGTACGAAAATGCAGTCTTTTGCTAAATGATTGACTCATATGGCAGCCGTATTGTCTGACGTAAGCATTCTCTACATTTTTCTGGGATTTAGTAAACACATGGAGCCTGTGCTTTAGCCTTATTGCCAGATAAGTCTTGCTTTTAAGTGTTAATGTGCTTTTTTTTTGGCTGCTTTGTGCTACTTACCAATATCAACATTAAAGCACATGGTTCAGTCCTCTGTGATGAAAATTATAGGAAGAAGGAAGATTATGGTAGGTTGCCTGGGCTTTTTGAATGTTCTATCAAAGGAAAAATGCTACTGGGTATATCTAAGGATTGATCACATCTAGATATAAGATAAATACATTAGACTTGTCCTAGTCTATTTTCTGATTTATTCTATTTTTCCAGTTATTCTTCTATACCTACAAAGAAATCTCAGCAATTTTTGAAATAAGGAACAGAAATTATGTCTAGACACGATAAGGTTGGGCTATAAAGCTGCAATGCAACACAGTGCCAAAGGCTATAAGATCTCAGTGTACATCAATCTAGATTTAATCTTGGTGGACTGCTCTTCCTCCGTCATATCTCTTTGGTTCATTTTGCCCTCACTCAGACTTTTCTTTGGAAACCTCAGAAGCCCCACTAAATCTTCACAGTTTTGAGTAAGAGGGTTCCTGGTTTCCATGCAAACATGAAAGAGAACAATGTATAGAGAGTATGGAAGATAAGGAAATAAGCATTTTTTAAGCACTTCTATAGACAAGCACTGTGCTAAACACTTTAAAATATGGTCTCATATGATCCTTATTTTATAGTTAAGGAACTGAGGCAAGCAGAGGTTAAGGGACTTGCACAGGGTCAGATTTTACCTCAGATCTTCTTGACTGTAGGCCCAGCACTCTATCCACAGTGCCACTTAGCTGCCTTTATTTCACTGGACAGATAATGTGGAAAGCACAAAGGGCTCACAGTAGCCTAAGTGATAGAATTCTCTTTCCTTTTCAGTGAGTCCTACTTTCCCCACTAAGGGGCCAAAATAAGCCTGCAGGTTTAAGTCACTACTCTGTGATTTAGGCTTCCCTGGAAATAATCTTAGGGTTGTTCCCCAACGCCAGGTTGCAGCTACCTAACAGTGATTCTCAGGACTCTAGTATCAGAACTGTGCTTAGCTATCTCTGGATCTTATAAAGAAGGGCTGCCGTAGCTCTGTCGGCTCCACTTTACAGGGTTATCAAACTAGCACCTCTGATGTGAGGGCTTGCAGAACCCTTTTCAGGGCTGCCCATCTACTTTTGGTGCCCACCTGTCACTCAGCTCTCATCTGTGGCTCCAAGAAGCTGCAGCATGCACAGTGGCCACACCTTGGTAAAACCATCTTGGCAAATGGGCTAAACAAGTTTGAAGGTAATTAATAGGCCTCAAAACTGTTTGGTGAGTTAGGGGGAATGTCTGCCCTGGGTGTATCAAGACTTCCCCTGGCAGAATGGGCAGATGAGAACAATTTGTTCCAATGGCCATGAAGGTGGCTAAAGCAGGTGCTGTGGAGTACTTGGAGCTTGATCAGACAACAAAGATGCTAAGGTCTTCTGCTGCATCCTGGGCCATCGACAGTTGCCTTGACTTTTGTCTTGCTACTGGACTTCGATGATTCTGGAAGCATGAGGCTGATGATTTTGTGCAACTCTGCCTCACTTAAATCCAAATCACATGCAAGTCAGTACGTCACCCTGTGATGTCATTGGTCTTCTTCAAAAATGAAAAATGAACAACAGGGTCATCACAAATGGATAGCTTCATCTATAAGCAGGCCAAACTAAATAAATTATCTTTAGGGAATTGTGAATGGGTAAACAAATGGGTACGCTCAAAACCTCCTATTTTGAGATACACCTCTTGGTAACTGCATCTGAAGACTCCTCTGAAATAATCATCTTGTGTAAAGAAGGAAGGGAGTAGAAATCTTTGGGATTGTTTTTTGGGTTAAGATGCTATGTATGTGAAAGATGAACTTGTTACAGGTCAAGAAGATAATGTCTAGCCTCAGATATTTCACAGTGCCAAAGGGAGAGTTGAGGCAATGATGCAAACTATTTAATTTAAACACCTATTTTTGACTCAGAACCATCTTAGATAATTCTAGAAAATGTGGTTCTATGCTTTTCTTTGCCAGTGGAGACTTGGACCCAAAATTAAATGGAACTGGTATAGAATGAACTTGATAACACTCCACGTATTTTCCAGTTTTATGCTTGATAAGTAGGTAAGTAGGAAAGGGAATAAGTAATATTTTGCTTGTGATTTTCTGTACTAATCCATATAGTATAGGGGAAAGTGCATTGGATTTAGAATCAGATCATACACATGTCAGAATTAAGATAAGATTTCTTAAAAGATATAACAACAAAGAGAACCTTGTTCTATCATTAATATCAGAGGAGTCATGAAATAGGGAGATAAGTGCTTGCCAAGGATGTTCAGCACTATCATGCAGAGTTCAAGCCTGGAGTTCAAGTTGACTCAATAAACATTTATTAAATATCTACCATGTCAGTCAAGAAACATTTATTAAGCATTTGCTACATTCCAGATACTGTGGTAAGTGCTGGGTACAAATAAAAAAAAAAAGACAGTTCTTGCCTGCAAAAAGCTTACAATCTAATAAGGAAAGACAATACTCAAAGGAATCTGCAAATCCGGGTTTGGGGGAGGGGAGAAAAGTGAAGATACCCAGCTTGGGGGCATGATGGAGATATCCAAAAGAGTACAGCTGTGTGGGAAATGAAGAAATAGTTGGCCCTTCTTAAATAGAGATTGTGGGATGAGCTCTGTACTTCAAGTACTCTGTACTTATACCCTCTTCCATCAGAGGGACCCCAGGGGCAGAGGATACTGATGGGTATGAATACCAGGGCTGAAGTGATGAGTACCTGGGCAGGATGATGAGGTGCCAGACATTATGCTATGTGCCAGAGATACAAAGACAAAAATGAAGCAATAAATTTCTTCCATCAAGAAGTTTGCATTCTATTAGGAGGGACAACATGTACATAAATATACAAAAATAAATTTACGTTGAGTTTTTTTTTTCAGATCCCTGTGATGTTGAATAACCTTTTGCCTAAGCATAAGTCATGCTCCTTCCTAACCCTTTCTTCCATTCCTCTCATCCTTATTCACTTCAATCCTATCTCTTCCATGTCCCACTTCAGCCCTGCCCTCTCCTTACACTGTGCCCTCTGGAATTCCCTGATCCATAGTTAACAAATATCCTTTCATTTTAGGTCTCTTTCTCCCTTACTTCTTCAGTCTACTCACAATCACAGAGACCTGGCTTCTTTCGTATGACACTACTTCCCTAACCCTGTTTTACAACACTGGCTTATCTTTTTTTCTCATGTCTTTCAATAAAATGCTGGTCTTGGAGTAGGATTCCAAATACTCCTTGGTCCCAGTTGCTACTTCTGGACTCTTCCTTTGCCTTCATCCCTTAGCAACTTCTTTTCCCTTGAGGTTCATTCTATTACAATTTATCACTCAATCAAAATAATCACATCTGTCATTCCCTATGGCATTTTGCCTCTTTACTTCAAGTTTAGTTTATGTGGTTCACAATCTTCTCTACTCGACACTTGCCCTCATACTAAGGGACTTCATGTATGTTGATGTCTTAGCCAACAAACTTCCAACTTTTCAACTATCAGGACCTAGCCTTCTTTCCACCTCAGCTATACACAAGGATGGATAGTCAGAGCAATTTCCCACAGGTATTCTGCTACTCTGATAAAAAATTCCCTTTTTTAACCTTCTATCATTCCATCTTCCTCTATGCCTCACCCTTCCTAAACCTATTCTTCATCCTCACTGTGTCTTTCAATCCCTTCATCCCACAGTGTTCTCTCATGTCATCACCCCTGATTTAATCTGATTTTCCTTCCTCCCCAGTCTTGACCCTATGGCTAACCATTTCAAACTATAACCTCTGCTGCTCTGGAATCCCTTAACTCTCTATCAATACTCATACCCTCACAATCAAAAGTGATTACTCCCACCATCCACCTCCTCTTCTACTGACAAGTTGTCATGGGCTGGGCCTGACTTAGGCCAGGGCCCCAATATTTTAGGTCCAAAATTATAATGGCATATGATATTAATAGTCCATCTAACAGTTAAGAGAAGAAGGTTTACTTAGTTATAGCAGGGGAAGGACATTTAGAGCATAAAGGGATGCTCATCCAGAATATAGTTTAGTCTGTAGTCATAGGCTTGATGGGAAAAGCTCTAGTCCCTCATATCCTATTTTTTTAATACCCAAGCAACCAACCCTAATACCTTGAGTCAATTTTAATATTTTAAAAATATTTATTTTATATTCTATTTTTTCTCAATTACATGTAAAAAAATTAACATTTGTTTTTTTAAAATTTTGAGTTCCAAATTCTTTCTCCCTTTTCCCCTTCCCCCATCATTGAGAAGGCAAGCAATTTTATATAGGTTGTACATGTGCAGTCATTCAAAACATATTTCCATATTAGTCATGTTGCAAAAGAAAATGCAGACCAAAAATACCCAAGAAAAATAAGGTTAAAAAAGTATGCTTTGATCTACATTCAGACTCTATTAGTTCTTTCTCTAGGGGTGGATAGCATTTTTCATCATGAGTCTTTTGGCATTCACTTTGTGTCAGTTCATGTCAGTCTTTCCAGGTTGTTCTGAAAGAATCCAGCTCATTGGGGCAGCTAGGTGGCGCAGTAGATAGAGCTCTGGCCCTGAAGTCAGGAGGACCTGAGTTCAAATTCGGCCTCAGACCAAACACTTTCCTAGCTGTGTGACCCTGGGCAAGTCACTTAACCCCAATTGCCTAAAAAAAAAAAAATCCTGCCCGTCATTTCTTATAATACAATAGTATTCCCTCAAAATCGTATAACATGACTTGTTCAGCCATTTGCCAATTGATGAGCATCCCTTTGATTTCGAATTCTTTGCTACCACAAAAAGAGCTGCTATAAATATTTTTGTACCTAAAAGTCCTTTTCCTTTTTGTTTTTAATCTCTTTGGGATATAAACTTAGTAGTGGTATTGGCTAGGTCAAAGGGTATGCATTTATATTCCTTTGAGCATAGTTTCAAATTGCTCTCCAGAAAGGTTGAATCAGTTCACAACTCCAACAACAGTGTATTTTAGTGTCTCAATTTTCCTACATCCCCTCTAACCTTTGTTATTTCCATTTTCTGTTGTATTAGTCAATTTGATAGGTGTGGAATGGTACCTTACAGTTGTTTTAATTTTTATTTCTCTAGTCAATAGTGATTTAGGGCATTTTTTGTATGGCTATAGATTGCTTTGATTTCTTCATCTGAAAACTGCTCATATTCTTTGACCATTTTATCAAGTAGGGAATGGCTCTTGTTTTTATAAATTTGACTCAGTTCTCTATATATTTTAGAAGTGAGGCCTTTATCAGAGATACTGCTTACAAATTTTTTTCATACTTCCCTCCATCCTATTTCCTCCCCCCCCTTTTATCCTATTCTCTCTCTTCTTTCACCTTGTCTGTCCTCTGAAGTGTTCAGTTTCTGACCACCACCTCCCCCAATCTGCCCTCTCTTCTATCGGTACCCATCTTTCTTCTTCCCTTCCCCTCCTACTTTACTGTAGGGTAAGATAGATTTCTATACCCAACTGAGTGTGTACATTATTCCCTCTTTCAGCCAATTCTGTTGAGAGTAAGGTTCAAGTTCTCCCCTCCTCATCTTCCTCTCCACTGTAAAAGCTCTTTTGTGCCCTTTTATATGAGATAATTTCCTCCATTCTAGCTCTCCCTTTCTCCTTTTCCCAGTACACTCCATTTTTTTTTTAAGTGAGGCAATTGGGGTTAAGTGACTTGCCCAGAGTCACACAGCTAGTAAGTGTCAAGTGTCTAAGGCCAGATTTGAACTCAGGTCCTCCTGACTCCAGTTCCGGTGCTCTACCCACACTGCACCACCTAGCTGACTGTACATTCCTTTTTCTCACTTAATTTAATTTTTATTTTTAGATATCCCATCATATTCAACTTTTACCCATGCCTCCATGATATTTGAATTCTTTCTTTCTGTCTGCTTGTGATATTTTCTTCTTGACCTGGGCGTTCTAGAATTTGGCTATAATATTCCTGGGGGTTTTCATTTTGGGATCTCTTTCAGGAGATGATTGGTGGATTCTTTCAATTTCTATTTAACCCTCTGAATCTAGATTATCAGGGCAGTTTTGCTTGATAATTTCTTGAATGATGATGTCTAGGCTCTTTTTGTAATCATGGGTTTCAGGCAGTCCAATAATTATTAAATGATCTTTCCTAGATCTATTTTCCAGGTCAGTTGTTTTCCCAGCAAGATATTTCACATTTTTTCTATTTTTTTCATTCTTTTGATTTTGTTTTATTGTTTCTTGATGTCTCATGTAGTCATTAGTTTCCACTTGCCCAATTCTAATTTTTAACGAATTGTATTCTTGAGTTAGCTTTTGTACCTCCTTTTCCATTTGACCAATTCGACTTTTTAAGGAATTCTTTTTTTCAGTGAATTTTTGTACATTTTTTCCTATGTGACCAGTTCTGCTTTTTAAGGAGTTCTTCTCTTCAGTGAATTTTTGTGCTTTTACCATCTGGCCTATTCTGTGTTTTTGTTTTTTTTAAGGTGTTATCATTTCTTTCCCCGATTTTTCCTCTATCTCTCTTATTTTTAAAATCTTTTTTTTTGAGCTCTTCTAGGAATTCTTTTGGGGCCTAAGACCAATTCACATTTTTCTTTGAGGCTTTGGATATAGGAGTTTTGACTTTGCTGTCTTTTTCTGAGTATGTGTTTTGATATTCCCTATCATCATAGTAACTTTCTATGGTCAGGTTCATTTTTGTTATTGTTTGCTCACTTTTCCAACCTATTTCATGACTTTTAACTTTATGTTAAAGTTGGATTCTTTTCCCAGGGTAGAGGGGGCACAGTCCCAAGTTTCAGGTTTTTTTGTGCAGCTGTTTTCAGAGCTAGTTCTGGGGGTGTCTGTAAATTTTTGGTTCTTTCAGGGTGGTATGATTTAAGAACAGGTGTGTTTATTGCTCCCCTGGCTTGTACTCTGGTCTGTGAGTGACCACACTTTTCCACCTTGGAACTGTGACCAAGGCCCTTGTACCCCATAACTGCAAGTTCTGGTGTCTAATGCTTCTTTTTGCCATAGGACCACAACCTGGGAGTGTGGCCTGGATCTGTGTCCTGCACTCAGTGCCAGCAAGGGACCCTCGTAATATTCTTTTAACCAGTTATCTGACCCCTTTACCATCTGTTGACTGAGAGCTCTGGAAGTTGAAGCTGTTAATTTAGTAGCTCCCTAAGCCTGCTGTTGTCTTGCTGGGCCATTGCCTGCACTAGACTGTGCTCCGCTCTAACCCTAGTGAGACACATCTTTCCTGCCAACCTTATAAGTTGTTTTGGGTTGGAAAATTGTCACCTCATCTTTTTGTTGGTTCTGCCACTCCAGAATTCATTTTGAGGAGTTATTTAAAGTTGTTTAGAAGAGGAATTTGGGAGAACTCATGCAAGTCCTTGCCTTTTTTAGCTATCTTGGCTCTGCCCTGCTAATTTCTGTGTTTTTAAGGAAAAAATTGCCAACTTTGGGGTGGTGATGGTGGCAATGCTTGGGATATTGCTACCGTTACACATGAATGGAATTGGAGGAAATCATGCAGCTGAGCCAAGTGGGTCCACGGTTATTTATAATTTATTGTTGCTGGTTAGTTATTCAATCCTGTCTGACTCTGTGACCCATGGGCTGTACTGTCCGTGACATTTTCTTGGCAGATACTGGAGTGGTTTGCCATTTCCTTCTCCAGTGGATTAAGGCAAACAGAGATTAAGTGACTTGCTCAGGA
Source organism: Vombatus ursinus (assembly GCF_900497805.2). NCBI lineage: Eukaryota > Metazoa > Chordata > Mammalia > Diprotodontia > Vombatidae > Vombatus > Vombatus ursinus. Next base: position 23,388,994 of record NW_020954557.1, read on the forward strand.
TCACACAACTAGTAAGTAAGTGTCTGAGGCTAGATTTGAACTCATGTGTTCCTGACTCCAGGCCCAGCTCTTTATCCACTGAGCCATTTAGTTACCTCATTATTTATGATAATGAGGTAATCTCAGCTGGACTTTTTCCATAGTAAGATAATTCTTTTGCTCTTGCTGTAATTGATTCTCTGTCCTACTCACCATTGTGGCTGTTCACACTTTTTTCCTTGAAGTTCCTACATTTTTCCTTCCTTCCTCCCTCTCGACTGGGCATCTTACTTCATATTTTACTGTGAAAATAGAGACTGTTCACTATGAACTGCCTCTTTTTCCTTTCTTTACATCTCAAATCCCTGTCTCTCATAGTTTCCTCCTATATTGTAGTCTTAGAGGAAGAAATGACTTTTCTCTTTACCAAGGCTACCCTTCTACATGTACCATTGATTCCATTCCCTCCTGTGAAGCAGATTCCACCCATTTCTCTCCCCCAACCAATCTCTAATCTTCAGTCTCTATATACACTAGTTTCTTCTCTGCTGCCCACAAATAGGTCCAAGTCTCTCGTCCTGGAAAAATCCTCACCAGACCCTACCATCCCCTTAAGTGATCATCCTATATTTCTCCTCCACTTCACAAGCCAAACTCCTGGATAAACTTGGCTATATATGTTGCATCTACTTCTTTCACTGTCTTCTCAGCCTTTTGCAATACGGCTTTGGACTTTAGAATTCAAGTGAAACTGCATTCTTCAAAATTATTACTAACATTTTTAAACATTAAGAAAATTTAAAGATAGATAAAGCATTAAGTGCTTGCTATGTGCTAGACATTGTGCTAAATGCTATGGATAAAAAAACAAGAAAACAAGATGGCCCATACTCAAGGAGCTTATATTCTGACAGGGAAAAATAAAACATAAAGGGGAGCTAGAAAGTTGTGGAGTGAGGACACCTTTGGGAGAGGGACAAGGTAGTTGGTGTGGAGGTAGAGTTGACACAACAGTAAGCAAGAAGTGGAAAATATATTAATTGTTACTTTTACATTGCCTTTATTTCTTCTTATATTCCTTTCCCTTCTTTCTCCCAAAGATCCAATCTTTATAACAAATAATTCTGAAAAAAGAAAAAGAGGAAGAAGAGAAAATTCAGCAGAACCAAACATACTGAAAAAAATCTGTTATATGTAATTTTACACACCTGTGCACTCCAGCATCTGCAAAGGAGTGGGGGGGGCGGAGGTATCTTCTTATATTTCTCCTTTGGAACCAAGCTTGTTCTTTATAATTTTGTAGCATTCAATTTTAATTGCTTTGTGGTGGTTGTTCTTCCATTTATATTGTTGTAGTCATTGTGTATATTGTTTTTCTGTCTTTGCTTACTTCATTTTGCATCAGTTCATGTAAGTCTTCCATGCTTCTCTGAATTCATCATGCTTATCATTACTTAGAGCTACTTACTTACTTAGAGTGGGCATCCTTTTGCTAAAGTGATTTTTTCCTAAAAATGCTCATCTGACCATGTCACACCCCTTCTCTAATGGCTCCTTCTTGTCTTTGAGATCAAACATAACCTTCCATTTAGTTTTTTTTGTTTTTTTTTGCTTTTTGTTTTTTGGTGAGGCAATCAGGATTAGGTAACTTGCCCAGGGTCACACAGCTAGTAAGCGTCGAGTGTCTGAGGCTGGATTTGAACTCGAGTCCTCCTGACTCCAAGGCCAGAGCTCTATCCACTGTGCCACTTAGCTGCCCCCCCATTTAGTTTTTAAAGCCCTTTCTCAACTAGGCCCCAAACAGAACGTTTCATAAATGTTTCAAACTCAACATGTTCAAAACTGAAATACCTTCCTAAACCATTCCTTTCCCCATCTCCCCACAAAACCTACCCTTTCTGAATTTCCTTTAGAGGCCACAACTATCCTTCTAGTCAACCAGATTCACAACCATGGTATTATGGCAATGTTCTCTAGACATTCCTGTTTGTGTTCTATTGTATTGGTTGTATCATTCCTTGTAACATTAAAGAGACTCCTAAATGAGATTACTCAGAAGAATTAACATATCTATTCATACAGGAAAGGTGAAGAGGACAGATAATGACAGTTGTCCAGACAGTTGAGTAGACAATTTATAGAATTGCTCTGTCATCATATATATCTTTGACAGATATTAAAAACAGACAGAGAGAAAGGGGCCCAAAATTCAATTGTAGGAGAGAAAGATAGATAGCCTTTGGGAAACTGCTGACTTATTTTTAATGACCCTAAGCTTCTCCTTGCTGCAAAGACCTGTCAGTGATTACATTAAATTTAAAAGTTCTTGCAGAAATAAAACCAATATAGCCAAAATTCGAAGAAAAGCAGAAAATTAGGGGAAAAATTATAGACAGTTTCTCAGCTAAAGGTTTCATATCTCAAACATATAGAGAACTTTGTCAAATTTATAGGAATATGATTCCCTAATTGATAAATGGTCAAAGGATATGAGCAGGCAGTTTTTGGATAAAGAAATCAAAGCTGTCTATAGTCATATGAAAATGTTCTAAATCACTAAGATTAGAGAAATACAAATTAAAACAATTTTTAGAAATCATCCCACACCTAGTAAATTGGCTAAAATGATAGAAAGGGAAAATGACAAATGTTAGAGGGGATGTGGAAAAATTGGGACATTAATACACTGTTGGTGGAATTGTGAACTGAACCAACCATCCAGAGAGCAATTTGGAATTATGCCCAAAGAGTTATAAAACTGTGTATATCCTTTGACCCAGCAATGCCATTGTTAAGTCCGTTTTCCAAAGTGATAAGGGAAAAAAGGAAAAGAACCTATATATTTTATGATACTTGCAGCAAAGAAATGAATGAAGTGAGCAGAACCAAGAAAACATTATATACAGTAACAATATTGTTTTAAGAACTGTGACTGTCATTTTTTACTATTATAAATACACAAATTAAAAATAAAAGACATACAAAGAGAGATGCTATTGGCATCCAGAGAAAGAATTGATAAATAGAAAGATGTATAGAGTAATTTCATGTATATATAGCTATTTGTTTGTAATGGTAGACATCTCTAGGGTAGGGGGGAGGGAAGAAAAAAAGGACAAAGAAGAAATTTATGTGATAACTTTGTTGTATGTTTGGAGGGAATAGCAAGTTGTACATGGTAGATTTGCAGTTCCATGTGCAATCATCCTTTTTATTGTACTGTGTTATGGAAATGCTTGTTTTGTTACCCAAATTGAAAATAAAATAAAACATAACAGCTCTGTTTATGGTGGCAAAGTACTGGAAATTGAGGGGATACCCCTCAATTGGGGAATGGCTAAAGTTGTGGCATATGTTTGTGATGGAACACTATTGTGCTATAAGACATGATGAGCTGTTTGATTATAAAAACAGAAAGACTTGTATGGAATAATGAAGGGTGAAATGAGCAGAACCAAGAGAATGTTGTATCTATAGTAACAGCAATATTGTTCGAAAAATAATGGTGAACAACCAAGTTATTATGAGTATTACAAATACTCATATCAACTACAAAGGACCTATGAAGGAAGTTGTTGTCCATCTCCAGAGAAAGAACTGATAAATAGAAGTAGGCATAAATCTGTGTCAAACAGTGGCCTTCTCTAGTGCTGAATGGAGAGAGAGAGAGGGAGAAAGTTTAGAACTTAAAACAAAAAAATACATCTTAAAAGGTCTACCAGTGATGTTTTTTGGCTGCAAATCTGAAACACTATATTCTCCAAAGAATGAAAGTTGAAGATCACCTGTGGGGCAATAGAGAGGCATGTGGTGGGCATGAGAAGCCAGTGACACGTAACAAATAAGGAATTATGAAGAGGAAGTGGTATACAGAATCTTGTCAAGAGGATTTATGATCCAAAGAGAAGATGAGATCTTTGCATGATGAGAGATAACTGATAGGTGGTCCACATGCTCCACTGGTATCCTTGCCATGTGAAGAGAACTTGGGGATGGACCCTGCAATGTTGAGTGTACGTTTTGTGTCGAATTTATGGGAGGACATGGACAAGAGTAAGAAAGAATGGTCATACATAAGTTGTATTCTGAATCATTGGAAAGAATATCCACACCAGTAAAGTCACAGAACCACTGGACTACAGGAGAATCTGGATTGTAAGGTTTGATTATAGAAAGTCAATATGGAATTTTAGTCCTTAGGTAATTTTTCTCCTTTCACAATGAATATTTTCTAGTTGTCATGAATTAATTCTCATAGGTAAACATTTTGGTTGTATGACAGTTTTTATTTTCATTTGTCAATTCGTTGATTATACTGGTAAAAGTTCATCAACATAGTCTGTATATATATTTAATATGCATATGTGTACATATGTATATATTTATGTTTGTAATGTAACTGTCACCTTTACATTGGCTCTACATTTTGAGAGGCAAAAAAACAAATCCGTTAAGATCAATTCTACAAGTAAACATCAATTTCAGTGACTAACTCCATCTCATTTGGTATATAAAGGGCTTTAGGCTATTTATTTTACTGTTCCCCATTTATTTCCTTCTTTTGTATAGAAGAGAACAATATATTGACTTTAACTTTGAAGTGGGTTCTTTATGCTTGCTTTTTTGGTTTAATAATTAAGCAGCTTATTTAGTACTCTGATTTTGAGAGAAGTGGTTGTACATTTCTTTATCAGCAAATCTGAGTGAGGCATCTTCAGGTTGGAAGAGTGCTTTAAATTAAAAATATTAATTTGGATAACCATAACCAGTGTCTTCTATTTTTAACATTAAAAATGCTGCACCTTTCAGTGAAAGCTCTTTTATCCTCCATAACAGAATTTGGAGACTTAGTTGCTATTATTGGAAGGTAAGCTTAACATTTTTCTTTTCCAAGAAAATGAAAAATAGAGAAGCCCTTACTTCCTGACTGCACATCAACTCTTCCAAATGCCTTTAAATAAGGGAAATGGAGCCTGTATCTTCAGTGTATTTTGAATAACAATTTCTTTTATAATACATATTGTCCTCTCACATCCTTTCTGCAACTTACCTTTATTGGTTCCTCCAAAATGGTTTTTGATTGTTGCCAAACTCCATTATTTTCATTAGAATTAGAATTGTGTCTCTGGGTAGGTGATTCACAAGCAGTAGAGCTGAAAATGGAATTGGTCTCCTGAGTATATTTATATTCTTAATCATACACAGCTGCAGAATTGGTGAAGGCTCTTGAATTTTTTGAAAGACAGAAACATTTTTATCTTTTGCTCTTAAAACACTCAGAACATTTTCACACTAGCAAGACAATGTCAAGCAGCAGGATAGCTTTGAAACCTAAGTTTTGAAGGTGAACATTCCCTTTCAGAGCATGGTGTGTATATCTTTTAGATATTCTATGCTCAACTATTAGCACATTTGTGACCTTTTCCTTTGATGCAAACCAGCTGTAGCTATGTTTCAAATGATACAAACAATTTTTTCCAGCTCTTATAGTTTCTAAGCACGACAGAGAGGTTTTCCAATCCACTTCTAAAATGTTCTTGCTATGGTAATTTGTTCTTTTATCCAAACAGCATTTTAGGCTTCTAGAGATGCAGCTGTAACAATCAATTTTTAAGTGAAAGAGTTCAAAAAATAGATGAAAAACATGATTTACTTGTAAGTTTGTTAGGATAAAAAATGGTGTGTTTACCCACAAGCAGACATTTAAGGTATTGTTTTCATAATACAAATTTATACTAGCTTCTCCAGTGGGGATAGTTTCTCCAGCTTCTCTGAATCACCATATAGGTCATTTGCCTGGGGAAAATGTGGCTTAAGTTGAGAGAAAGACTAGGGGAAGGAATTATATGGAAACAGAATATGCATCCAGTTTTCTCAGTCCACTGATTTGTCATGATAAATCATCTTTTTTAATGCTGTTGGTGTTGATTTGTCTGTGGGGCTCTTTGTGTTCTTAAAAAAATAACAAATGTTTTTTAGGCAGCTCATATTTGAACTATATCTTGCCCAAGTGGCTTTAACATATAAGTAAATATAGGTAATTTAATTGGACCTAATTTTCCAATTATTTCCCAAGTGAGCTCACTGGAGATAATAGCTGGGTAGAGTCATGTGGTGATCACAGAAGACTTTCCATAACAGCTGAGGGAAGAGGTACTATGAGGTTCTTCTTTTGGAGATTTAAAGTAGGAAAAACAACTTGGTATAAAGAGGTTGTGGCCAACAGCCTTAAAATGAGGTTAAAGAAGGCTGCTATAAGAATTACGGTTTGAAAGCATTACAGTGTTCTGATGTTAGTGATGCTGTGTGTTCTTGGCTAGGCCTCCATATTTTAGGACTCAAGAAATCTAGAGTACACTGCCATCTTGGTGTCTATGAGTGTGTGAGTGAATTCATCTTCTCATTTGGCAATGGAGTCATTGTCACAGTGGAGTTTTATTGGAGAAACACATTTTGCCAGACACATACACACAAAAAGAAAATGCAGTAATTGAATATATTATTAGGAGCAACTGTTTCATGCTTTGGGAAGGAATATGATGGAAGTTAAAATAAAATTGAAATTCACTGATCTCATTAAAGAAATCTAAGTTTTCTTTAACCCTGTTATAGAATTTGTTTGGATTGCTTGAACTCATAGACACATAGACCCCTAGAGTTGGAAAGTACCTCTCAACTCAACTAGTTCAACCTATCCCTAAAACTAGAACCTACTCTGTGACATCCTCAACAAGTTTAAATTTTACCTTAACTTGAAGAGGTTCAGTGGTGGGGAAGTTACTGTCTCTTTAAAGAAAAAAAGTCTTTTAAAAAATCACTGTTCCCAATAACCTCATTCCCCTATAAAAATAACTTTGTTTTCTTTTTGTTTTTATATCTTAGATTTTATTGGTGCAGAGAACTTCTACTAATACAAATATACAACTTTTCTGCAAATTATAGTCTCAAAGAGTTGCCTGGAACACTGAGAAATTTAAGTGACTTACCCAAGCTTACATAGCATTGGAAGGACTGAACTCAACTCTTCTTGACTCTTAAGACCAGCTATGCCTTGTCACCTTTAACAAAGAATTACAAATCAAAATCGTTGACCATGTCTGACAATGTTTGCCACATTTCATAGAAGAGGAAATAGATTTATTGTGCTTAGCCTAAGAGCAGAAGAACTATGGGTAGAAGTTTGAAAGAGGAAAATTTAGGGATGTTAAAAAATTACTAACAAATAGAGATTTCCCAAAGTGGAATGGGCTACCCTAAGATTGTGGACATTGTGGACTCCCCTTTAGTAGAGATATTAAAGAGAAGCTAGTTGACCCCTTGTCCAATATTTTGTAGAGGGGTTTTTGTTCAGGTATGGTTTAGACTAGAAAATTTCTGAGATCCCTTCCAGTTCTGTGATTCTATGATTCCATTCTCATGTTGTAAATTCTCTGCTGGACATGTCTATTTCTACCTAGATGTCCCACCAGTACTTCACAGCTGACATATCTAAAACTAAACTAATTTTCCTTCTAAAACTTATCCTTGTCCTGAATTTCCTATTTCTATAGATGGCACACCAGTCTCCCAAGTCACATAGAATTGAAGCCTCATAGTCATTGATTCCTCTGTCTCCATTTTAAAAACTTTGTTCATGCTCCTTGACTACTAATCTATTAGATAATAACCTTTGGTGTTATAAATTTGTGTCAATTTCTTATATTTTGGATCAGACTTTTACTGATGATATTTGGTACAAATATTTTCTCTACTCTGCTCTTTCTTTTTTAATTCCATCTTAATGCATTTTATTTATCTAAAATCTTTTTCTTTTTATGAAAATTTATGAAAATTTTCTATTTTATCTTTCATGATTCCTTTAATTAGTTAAGAATTCTTCCCCTAACTAGAGTTGTGAAAGCTATGATAATCTTAAAAATCTGCCTCAGACACTTGTTAGCTGTGTGACCATGGGCAAATTACTTAACCTCTTCATGCCTTAGTTTCCTTAACTGTAATATCAGGATGCTAATAGAACCTATGTCCCAGAGTTGTTGTGAGGATAAAATGAAATAACATTTGTAAAATGTTTAGCACAGTGCTTGGCATGAAGAAGGCGCTGTATAAATACTAGCTATCATCATCATCATTATTATCACTAATAAATGAAATGACCTTTATGATTATACCTGAAAGGAGAATGGCAATAAATTACCATCCAAAACTTGTTCCAGACCCAATGAAGTCTACAGTACAGCTAGTGGAAGAGGAGCAGAAGAGCCAAACAGTGCTCCTTTGAATGAAATATATAGACAAAGCGAGGGAGAGTGCATAGAGCTGAGCTGGGTTTTGTTCTTAATCAATATCTATACCATTAGCCTTCAAGCTTTACCTATTCCTTTCATGCATAATGTGTTGTCAGTCATGTTTCTTTTTCTTGTCTGTACTTATATCAAAATGTTAGGAGCAATATCTGATTTTCTAAGCTCTGCCGAATCTAAAGGTCTGTAGTGACGTCCTCTTTAGCAAAAGGGAAAAATTAGTTTTAAATCAAAGGGTCCTACTCTATTCATGACAGAAATCCACCTTAATTCTATCAATATGATTCATTGAGTAGTACAGTTTTGAATTAAAGGCATCTGTCTCTGTTTACAAATTTAACCTGAAATGTCAGGGACCAATTTTTCTCAACATCTAGCCAAAGCTGGATAGGGAGGGATGGGACAAGATAAGATATTATGCTTCCTCTTTTTAAATGGTGACAAGGTAAGTGAGTATTATTTGTTAATATTGCTAAGGATGGCTAGGCAAGCGTGCCTAGGGAAAGGATTGTCATTTTTCTATACCCAGTGCCTAATGCAGTATATACTCTTAATTAACAGCCATAGTTTTGTATTCAGTTTAATAAATATATATTTGATAAGTGTGGTCAGAAAGTTAGGAGGAAAACCTGGATATAATATTGTGAAAACAAGAGATAAGACATTAACAAAGAGGAGATGGTCACCAGTGTCAGGTGCTGTGAAAAAAGTCAAGGAATTGAAAGAATGAGAAGTCACTGGTGACTGGAAAAACAAGTTTTAGGAGAGTGGTGGTGAAGAACAAATCAGTTATCCCAGCATTGAGGATTTAATGACTGGTGATGTACTTAAGGAGGATGTAAGTTCAGCTAGCTCTTTCTTAAAGTTTCATTTTGAAGGGGTATTGAGAAATAATATGAAACAAAATTTTAAAAATCCTAGAAAAACTACAAATTTAAAACCTTCAATTAAACACCAAAATAGAAATTCTTAAAGTCAAAGTAGATAGTAATAAAACTGAAACCAAAAATCCCACTGAATTAATAAACAATAGATTCATTTTTTGGAAAAAATCCCACAATAAAATAGATTAACTACTAGCTAGTTTGATCTTTAAAAATAAAGAATACACAATAGGTCAAAGAGGTAGCAGGGTCAAAGGATGCTCAGTTTCAGGACAGGGAAGACCTGAACATGTTTTTAGGCACTGGGGAAAGTGCCAGCGGAGAAGAGATTGAAGTTGGGAGGAGGCAATTAAAAGAATGAAGTCAATGATGATTCAGGACAACTGGGAAGTACAGTAGATAGATGCTGGGTCTGGAGTCAGGAAGACTGATCTTCCTGAGTTCAAATCTGGCCTCAGACACTTACTAGCTGTGTGACCCTGGGTCCTTGAAACTTAACTTTGTTAAGGTCCAGAATCAAACCAAGCCACCCCTCATGTATTAGAAACTCAAGGATGGTATGGTCATTTTCTCCTAATGTTCAATCATTTCTACTTTCTCATTCAGCTTATCCTCCTTATTTGTTAGAATCAAGTCCAGAACAGAAATTCTTTGCATCATGTTTTCTATCTGCTAAAGCATAAAATTATCATCAAGGGAAATTAAGAACTTATTATGTGCTCTATTTTCGTAGCAGAGATGGACCTTTAATTAAAATCCAGGTAGTTAAGACCCCCTTTATGCCCATACATTATCTGAAGTACAGAATAATGAAATCAGCTTTTCCCTCCCTTCTGAACAGGTAATCTGTGGTAATCCTACCATATTAGCTCTTCTTGACATTTCCTCCTTTTATCATCAACTGAATGTTTTCTGTCTCAGGTTTGTGGATTTCCACAAATGGAGTATTTTTATTTAAGTACAATGCAGCTCCACTGCTCTTTCTGTCTGCTCCATTCCATTTGGAGAAAAGTATTACTACCTGTCCACTGAGGTATTCATGTTATTACATCTCCTCTCATCATGTTACAGGGATACTTACATAGTAATATTTATCTCTTTGTGTTATGCTCTTTAGTGAAATGTATTTATAGTTCGTATTCTGTACATTGCTGTATTGACATCTGGGGCTGTCAGTGAAATTTCTTCGACCCTTTTTGGTTTTCTCTTGTAGCTTACTGGTCTCTAATATTGATATTCCTTTAATGTCATTCCCATTGCTTTTTCTCAATGCTAGTGCTTTCCTTATGAGATTACCTTCCAACTAGACTCTATATATTTTATAAGTAGGTCAAAATGGGTATACAATTTAGACGTAAAGGGTGATACTATAAGCAAATTAGGAAAGTAAGGAATAGTTTATTTGCAGATCTGTGGAGAATGGAAGAATTTATGACCAAACAAGAGATAGTGAACATTATGAAATGCAAAATAGATAATTTTGATTATGTTAAAATAAAGAGTTTTTGCACAAACAAAGCCAATGCAACCAAGAAAGCTGAGAAACAATTTTTATAACCAGTGTCTCTGATAAAGGCTTCATTTCTAAAATAATGATAACTAAGTCAAATGTATAAGAATATAAGTCATTCCCCAGTTGATAAATGGTCAAAGGATATGAACAGGCAATTTTTAGAGGAAGAAATTAAAGCTATCTATAGTCATATGAAAAAATGCTCCAATTCACTATTAATTAGAGAAATGCAAATTAAAACAACTCTGAAGTATCACATCACACCTATCAGATTGGTTAACATGACAAAATAGGAAAATGGTAAATGTTGGAGATGAGGGAAAATTGGAACACTAATGCATTGTTGGTGGAGTTGTGAACTGATCCAACCATTCTGGAGAGCAATTTGGAACTATGCCCAAAGGGCTATAAAATTGTGCGTACCCTTTGACTCAGCAATACCACTACTAGGTGTGTATCCAAAGGAGATCACAAAAAAGGGAAAAGGATTTATTTGTACAAAATATTGATAGCAGCTATTTTTGTGGTGACAAAGAATTGGAAATTGAGGGAATGCCCATCAATTGAAGAATGGCTGAACAAGTTGTGGTATATGAATATAGTGGAATATTATTGTTGCATAAGAAATGATGAGCAGATGGATTTCAGAAAATCCTAGAAAGACTTATATGAGGGGCAGCTAGGTGGCCCAGTGGATAGAGCACCGGCCCTGGAGTCAGGAGGACCTGAGTTCAAATCTGACCTCAGACCATACACTTGACACTTACTAGCTGTGTGACCTTGGGCAAGTAACTTAACCCCATTGCCTAGCGCCCCCCCCAAAAAAAGACTTACATGAACTGATTCTGGGTGAAGTGAGTAGAACTAGGAGAACATTGTACACAGTAACAGCCACATTGTGCAATGACCAACTTTGATAGACTTAGCTCTTCTCAGCAATACAATAAACCAAGCCACTTCCAAAAGACTTATGATGGAAAATGTTATCTATATCCAGAGAAAGAACCATGGAATCTGAATGCAGATTGAAGCATATTATTTTCTCTCTCTTTTTTTCTTTCTCATAGTTTTTCCTTTTTGTTCTGATTCTTCTTTCATAACATGACTGATGTGGAAATATGTTTAACATGAATGTATTAGTATAGCCTGCATCAGATTGCATGACATCTTGGGGAGGGTGGGAGGTGAGGGAGGGGAAAATTTAGAGCTCAAAAATCTTAAAAAAGTGAATGTTGAAAACTAAAAATAAATAAATAACATTAAAACATTTTTATATGTACCTAATGGTTTGCATACTGTTTCCCACATTAGAATGTGATCTTCTTGAGGTCAGGCACTGTTTTTGCCTTTCTCTGTAGCCCAAGGGCTTGGTACATTGTAAGCTTTTAATCAATGCTTGTTGACTGATTGATTTGGCATCTGTTTCAGCAGCTGCGTCTGGGCACGTCTCTCCTGCCCCCAGCCCCACCATTTCAATATAGAGCCTTATGAAATTAGAGTAACAAATTTCTATGGAATACATTCATCCCAGTCTTTATTGGATTAACTCTTTAGCCAAAAGTGTGTATCTTAAGCCCTAGTTCAGAAAACCAAATCCCCTTCTCCAGCACCAGTTTAGTTAATTATTCACTTCCCATACCCTTCTTTCTCATTTTTGATTAGTAGCGATGATGGAAATACACTATTGTTTCCAAGTTCAAATATATCAGTCTTCTTTGCCTTAGTACGAGTCAAAAAAAAAAAGTAAAACTTTTATTTAAACACCATGTGATGACGTGAAAATTACTTGCTGGTTATAGATACTATTTTTTAAAAAAATCTCAACTAATATTGTCCTTTTGAATCTGTGTATACCTGATAGTTGTAAATATTTTTAAGAAGAGTTAAAGTACTATACTTGTTTAATTACACTTGTTCAATGACCATACCTAAGAAATGAAACACAATGCTTTGTCTTTTCAGAATCTCAAAAACTCTCAGAAAATTAATTCATTACCTCAGGACATCTCCATTTAGATATCCTATCACTACCTAAAATTCAACATGTCCAAGATCAAGCTTATTATCTTCATCCAAACTAGATTTTCCTTTTATTTTCATTATTTCTGGCAGTGGCACCGTCATTTACCTTGTCTCCAATGTCCAATACCTTGAGGTAATCTTTGACTCTTTTTTCTCTTTCTTCTCGCATGTTTAGTCACTTCCCAAGTCTAGTCAAATGTACTTTGCCAGTATCTCTTGCCACTATTCTCTCTCTCCCCTCCCCCATTTCTGTTACCACCTGCCTATTCAGGCCTCCATTAACATCCATGTACACTTTGCAGCCTCATCACAAGGCTCCTCTTATCCATGCTTTCCTCTCCAATACGTTGTTTGTAGCACTGGTAGTCATATTGCTTCTCTATTCAAATCCCTTTGATGGTTCCCTATGTCCTGACTTGAGCTCAAATTCCTTAGCCTACCATTCAAGGCCATCTAAAATCTGGACTCATACTTCCTTTCTAGTGTTTTATTATACTGTCTCCTTTCACATACTCTCTGCATTAGCCAAACTGGACTACTTGTTGTGGCCTGTACCCATCCTATGATATGCCTTTTTGGGGGGGGGTGAGGCAATTGGGGTTAAGTGACTTTGCCCAGCGTCACATAGCTAATAAGTGTTATGTGTTTTAGGCTGGATTTGAATTCAGGTCCTCCTAACTCCGGGGCCAAGGCTCTATCCACTATGCTGCCTAGCTGCCCTCCATGTCTTTTCTTAACCCCATTCCTGGGATTCCTTGTTATCCTTTTTAACCTAACTCAGATACTATTCCCTCCATGAAGTTTTTCTTCATCTCTCCAGTCCCTCATAACCTTTTTCATTTAGAGTTCATGTAGCACTTTATTTGAACCTCTTATGTACTTTTGAGTATTACTTTGCCTTATAATTATGCATAAATGCCTACTAGAATATAAGTTCCCTGGGGGCAAGAATATTTTCTTTAAATTTTCTCTCTCCTAAAGCTACCTAGCAAGTCATAAGTACTTAAATTTCTTTTTAAACTGAAAGAACACTGGATTTGGAAACAGAAGATCTGGGTTCACATCCTGGCTCTGCCACTTATTTGTGTGACCTTGGGCAAGTCATGTCATCTTCCTTGTCTCAGTCTCCTCATCTGTAAAAAGGCAATTGAAACTAGATGAATTCTAAGGTATTTCTTGCTGTTCTAGTTTTTACATCACCCCTATATGGACAGACATAGCTTCATTTTGTAGATGGAATAATTGAAGTATTGGGATAGTTATAGTCAACTTGTAAAATCTGGCATCATCCCCTGGGACTGTTGAACATATGCTATGATTATGTATTAGTGCTCATGTTTATAGTCAACAAGCATTTATGAAGTACCTAGTATATGCCAAGTACTGTGTTAAGCCCTGAGGATACAAAGAAAGGCAAAAGAGAATCGCTATTCTCAATCTAATGGGGAAGATAAAATGCAAAAAAAAAAAATTAAGTACAAACAAGATATGGATGAGATTAATTGAAGACAACCTCAGAGACAAAGCATTAACAACATTAAGGGGGAATCAGGAAAGGCTTCTTGTAGAAGGTGGGATGTTAGCTGAGCCTTGAAGGGAATCATAGAAGTTAGGAGGTAGATGTGAAGAGGGAGAGCCTTCTAGGCATAGGCAGCAGCTGGTGAAAATAGAGTATGGAGATGGACTCTAATGTTCAAGGAACAGCCAGAAGACCAGCATCACTAGATCATAGAGTATAAAAGGGAAGAGCAAAGTACAAGAAGACTCGAAATACATAAAGGGTCCAGGTTGTGAAGGACTTTAAAAGCCTCAAGGAGTATTTTATATTTGATCTTAGAAGTAATAGGGAGCCACTGGAGTTCCTTTACTTAGGGTTGGAAGTAGGGTTGTATGACATGGTCAGGTCTGCATTTTAGGAAGATCATTTTGAGAGTTGAGTGGAGGATGGACTGGAGTGGGGAGAGACTTGAGGCAAGGAAGATCAACCCTGAAGACTATTGTAGCAGGTGATGAAACATGGGGTGAATAGGGCTACACCAGAGAGGGGAAAGTGTCAGAGGAGAAAAGGAGTTATATAGGAGAGATATAGAATCAACAAGCCTTGGCATCTGATTGGAAATGGGGGTGAAAGAGTAAGTGAGGATAACACCTAGGTTGCCCCTTGTGTGACTAGGTGGGGGTTGGGGATGGTGGTGCAGAACGTGAGCTCAGTTTTTGATGTACTGAATTTAAGATGTGTGTAGGACATTCAGTTCAAGATGCCCAATAGTTTATAGCTATCAGATTATTACTATTTCCATTTTCAATTGTGAGTTTGAAGTTGATTACAGAATGTGGCTTTTATTTTTAGTGTGGTACTGTAGTTTCTGCCTTTTTTTAACCTTTTACTTGAGTTTGTACTTCCTGCATAACTCCTTGTTGACCAATAAGTGGAATGTTCAGCTTTTGCAGATGTTCATGTCAACTGTTCTAAATTTTCTAAAGGGCATAATAAAAGCAACTTGGCTGATATTCACTCTGTAGACTTGTACATGGTGTTTGCTCCCAAAACTCTTTTTTTTGCCAAGTCTTTGAAAGTTCATAGTTATAATTATTTATGCTCCCCCTATAATCCTATCAGGGGATCAGAATCTTATTGCTATGTCATTGCCTTTTTATGACCCAACTCCTGTTAGGACATCAGTGTGGAAAATGTATTTCATGTTATAAAAATGGACAAGATCTCAGATCATATTAGCCCAGGTCAGGTCTTAATTCTGATAATTATATTCTTCACTTTTAACCTAATTTCATGTCTTGTTCTGTAGAGTGTGCTGTTACAAACCTTCAGAGCACCAGTCTCCATTTTCCCCTCCCAGTTTATTTACTGGTGAAGGGTGGCCAACCAATGACATGTAGGCCAATTTTAATCAATGCATGTTCTATCTTTTGAAGGGCTACTTCTGGTCGTGAAAATTTCCCCACTCCCTAGCAGCAAGCTGACAAGTTTTGAGCACTTTTGAACATCTTCCCAACCCTATGCAAGTTTGGGATTTGAGTCAGAAGCCAGCTTGAAATCAGCATTCAAAGACTGTCTGTATGACCAGTGTACGAGGGTCAGAACCATGACATAATCTTTTTTTTTAAATGGCCAATTCTTTGAGTTGGGACACCTGTGCAACTGTTTAACACTGAAATGCAACATCAGTTTTGTGGCCCACAAAAGATACAGTAGAGTTAGGGCAAAGGCAACAGCATATAGGATAGGACATCGCTCTAAGGGTAGTTGCTGCTACCCTTCCTTCTGGTGCAACTGTCTTGTGCCATGTTTAAAGGAGTGATGCTTTTTTAGGGTTATGAGGAATTAGATTATAGGGACCATGCCATGGAGCATGTTCAAAGGGGCAAATCCTGGTTCCATTCAATCACTTGAGAACTTTGAGGTCAGTTTCTAGCCATGTATGAATCAGAGCTAAAGGGCTCATTGGAAGAGCCCCTTATTTACTATACAGCTGGAAGAAAAGATGACTCAGTTGGCATAGAAAAGGGAGTGACCATCTCCTCAGATTCTCTTTTCCTTTCTGGCTCTTCTAAGCAAGGCTGAACTGAGTTTGGGCTACCTCTTTTGTGTTTGTTCTTTCCAGATCTTAGTTAAATCCATACTTATCTTGATATGAAAGGGTCCAGGCTTGTGGGTGGCCTTGTAAGTTTGGAAGTCTGTGGATCAGAGATGAATATTTTCATGTTGGAATACTTAGAGATACTTAGAATACATTTAAGGAGTATGGCTTAGAGAGGACTGGACAGGCCTAGATGTTTTGTCAACAGGCATGTTCAGGGAGTTGTTTGAACAGTGTAGAAGAGAGGTGATTAAAATGTCTAATTTAAAACTGCCTCCCATAAACTTGAAGTATTGTAAAACTTGCCTTTTTAAAACATCCAGTTTTTAAAAAAATTATGAGGTTTTAAATAAACAACTGATTAAAAAATTGTAATGGGAATAGTATGCAAAAAAAATCAGACTTTTCTATTCTCCATTGATATGCTAAATATTTAAAACTTCACCCTTGTGCTGAAGCAGTTCTTCCACGTACATTAGGTTAGGCTTGCAGATGTCTATGTTTGCGAAGGGCATTCTGCCCTCGGGAAGACCAGATGGCTGCAAACTAATCATATGTAAACAGAATGAAATCAGTATGGCATTATCACTTGAGCATATGCTTAAAACTTAAATATTCCTTTTGCCTATGGTTAGTGGTGTGTATACCCAGCTCAGCTGAATGTTAACCTGTCTACCTCACTATTTATCTTAAAAGTACTATTAAATTTTTTTAAATCTCTGAGCCAGAATCCTATTCTGAATTGAACATAAGGGTAATGTCAGACTTTGATTACTGTGTATGTAACACTCAGAATAATATTGGCTACTGTTCATGGAGAGAACAATTAGCATATTAATGAATGTGCTGTAGTTTATACTTCTATTCCCAAAGCTCATTGTCGGTTTAAGCAACACGTTATGCCTTATTTATGCACCTTACCAAATGAGAATTGTTTGTATTTCCAAAGCATATTGGAATTCCTTAGGCTTGTATTTCATAACAGGAAGTAAGGGCGATGAAATAGTTTCATATGATAATGCTTCCCCCCCCCCAGATTTGTAGGCTAATTTCAAGGTTTGGAAAGGGTTGCTCATTCCATAATGGTTAGCAGCTAATACATTTTCCAAGTCACTAAAGGTGAATACACAACTCATATATTCCAGTGAAATGTGTTAAAGAATCTTAATTATTAGAGAGATGAATTATAGCTTGTTGGATTTTGAATGAAAATCTGATTCATGTTGCCGTTAGGTACTGCTTCAGGTGCTTCCAAAAGAAAGGCATGCTCCTCCTGAGTTGTAGGGTTTCCTTTCATCCCGTAACAGCTTTCTTCATGGCAGTATAAGTACTAACATCTGTGTGAGGGTTGCAGATGAATCTCTAGCCACAATGTGATTTGCGGCTGGATTGCTCCTGTTTTTTATTTTATTTTATTTATTTATTTTAGGAAAGCTCTCCTTATGAGATAGGATCATAAATTCAGAGCTGAAAGGGATCCTTGAGGTTATCAAGATCAACTCACTCACTTTACAAATGAGGAAACTGAGACCCAGAGAGGGTGAGTGACTTTCCTAGGGTCATACAGTTAGTGTCTGAAACATGATTCAAATGTGGCCCTTCCTGATTACAAATCCAGCACTCTCTCCACAAAACCACACTGCTCGGTGAGTCCCTTCTCTCTTCAGAGGTTTTTGAAAATTTACAAGTGTTAATTAGTTGTGGGATATGCCCCTGAGCTGATGGACACTCTTTTCTCAGTGCTAATTGACCAGATAGAGTACATTAGCCTAGCTACTAGACAGTCCTTTCCATACTTTTGAGTGGTCTCTGAACCTCAGCAGTCTCAAGTGTAGGTACTCATTGTGTGTGTGTGTGTGGTGGGGGGAATCTGAAGAAATGCTTCTCATAATTAACCATAAGAATGATGTATGGTCAGTAGTTATCTCACATTGGGCAGCCTGCTCATCTTGGATACTAATGTCTGGAAAATGACCTTTGTAGGAACTAGTTATCTTAGAAGGGAGAAGAAAAAACCTTTTGAAAAATTTAGAAAAAAAACAAACCAAACCAAAAGCAGATGCACTTTTGAGAAACAGATATGAGGCTATAAACAGTAATACTTTAAAGAAAACTATTAACTCTTAATGTCTAAACAAAAAGGACTACAGTAAACAAACTTCAGGCAAATGTTTCTTCCATTTAGAAAAGGAGTCTCCCAGAATGGGGGTCGTACTTGCTGTTTCTGCATGCAGTAAGTAATAATAATTATAACAACAACAACGACAATAATGACATTGGGTGATTCATTAAGAAATTCATGCATCAGCAGCACCTTGAACCATGAAACAGGTCACATTAAAAAAAAATAAGGCGTTGAAAGAGAAGAAAGGCTACTCAGAACATACCTCTGCAGCAGACAGGAGGATTGTGGATATAGGTACCACTGGCCCTATCTCTGTATCACTTTACTTCATTATAAGATCCTAGAGGTCCAGACCCTATCAACTAGTAATTACCTGATCCTATGTCTAGCAAATTTTCACCTTTTTACCAAGGTAAATATCAACAACAAATAACAAACAACAAAAACCCGAAAAATAAAAATATTTTCTTTTCAACACTTCCCTGAAGTCTCGTCCACATCCAATTTGTCTTTCTCCTCCAATCTTCTGCTCTTTACATACCATGTGCCCACTGGACATCTTTATTATCCTCTCGTTGAAAGAGAGCTGAGACAATCTTTTATTGGTCTGGGCTGCCTCCAAGATAATTGGCCGGCTGGTACTCATAGAGGAGCCACGTGTCAGTGGCAGCCTATAAAAAAGTGCCATCGCTCTTCGCCTTTTTCACATTTTCCCTGTTTAGAAGATAGACAAGAGTGTAGCAGAGAAGACCTGTAATCTTATAGGGGATCAAGGAGGGAAATGGGAAGGATGTCTGTCCCTGTTCATAGATACCCCCTGCACTCCATCCTGGTGAAGAATCTCATGGGGGGAAAAAGGAAAATAGAAAAATAAAGTAGTTTATCAAAACGAACCAACCCAGATTTTAGAGGATGTGCAATGTTCTAAAATATAGTCCCCTGTCTTTTCAAAGAAGAGAGAGAAATGAATGCTCTCTCTTGTTTTGTTTTGTTTTTTGGTTCCTCTAATTAACATTGTCTTTCCTGGTTCTGCTTACTTTGCTTTGAATCAGTTTATACATATCTTCACATGCTTATTTGAATTCTTCATATTTATTGCATCTAATATTCATGTACCATATTTAATTTAGCCACTCCCCAGTCAATGCATACCTACTATGTGCTAGTTTCTTGCTACCATAAACAGTACTCCTATGAACATATTCTATATGAGACTGTTCTTCCCTAATTTGACCTCCTCTGTGGTATCTACTTAGCAATGAATTTGCTGGATCAGAAAGTATGGTATTTTAGTCATTTTTTTGCAAAATTCTAAATTATTTTCAAGAATGGTTGGACTAATTCACAGCTCTGCTAAATGTACCTGATTTCCTCTGTTCCCTCTGCTATCGATTACTTTCATTTTTTTGTCATCTTTGCTATTAGCTGTGGGGTTAGATGTAAAACCTCAGTAATTTTGAATTACATTTCTCTTATTATTAGTGACTTAGTATAATCTTTTGCACAGTTAGCCATTTGTAGTTCTTTTTTTGTGAGAATCATTTGTTCACCTTCTTTGAGCACTTAGACACTGAGGAATGATTCTGTTAACTTCCTTTATATCAAAGATAAAAGATAAAAGACTCTTCTCATTCCTCCCCACCCCCCCCAGTCAACAGTTTCTTAGCTCCATTCACTTTGTTTTTACATTTCTTGTAACTGAAATTATCTATTTGTTCCTCCCCATCCTTTGGTTAAGAAGTCTTCTTTTGGCAAGAAAAAGCTTTTACAGTGGAGAGGAAGAGGAGGGAGGTGAGAGGGAATGAGTGAATCTTACTCTCACTGGATTTGACTTAAGGAGGGAATAATACACTCAATTGGGTATGGAAATCTATCTTACTCTGTAGGAAAATAGGGGAGAAGGGGATAAGAGAGGTAAGGGGGGGATGATAGAAGGGAGGGCACATTGGGGGAGGGGGTAATCAGATGCAAACAGTTTTGAGGAGGGACAGGGTCAAAGGAGAGAATAGAAAAATGGGGAGTGGGATAGGATGGAGGGAAATATAGTCAATCTTTTACAACATGATGATTATGGAAGTATTTTGCATGACTACACATATATAACCTATATTGAATTCCTTGCCTTCTCAATGAGGGTGGGTGGGGAGGTAGGAAGGAAGAGAATTTGGAATTCAAAGTTTTAAAAACAAATGTTAAAAATTGTTTTTACATGCAACTAGGAAATAAGATATACAGGTAGTGGGGTATAGAAATCTATCCTGCCCTACCGGAAAGTAGAAGGGGAAATGGATAAGAGGGGATGGTGATAGAAGGTAGGGCAGATTAGGGGAAGCAGTATTCAGAATGTACCCCATCTTGGGTTTGGAGGAGGGAAGAGATGGGGAGAAAATTTGGAACTCAAAAACTTGTGGAAGTGAATATTGAAAACTAAAAATAAATAATTAATAATTAAAAAAGTCTTCCTCTGGCTATAGTTGTAAAAGGTACTTAATCTAATTTTCTTCTCAATTGTTTTTGTGGTGTAACTTTTAAATTCAGGTTGCATATTCATTTTGAGCTTATTGCATAAGATGGTTTAAGATAAGGAAGCAGAATGGCACAGTGGAAAGAGAAGCTGTTCTGGAGGCAGGAGATGTGTGTTCAAATCCTGTTTCTGACTTTTGTGACCTTGAGTAAGTCACTTAATTTTCCTAGGTCTTACTTTCCTCATTTATAAAATAAAGGCCTTATAATGGATTGACTTTAAGGTCCTTTCCAAATCATGACCTTGTGATTCAATGTTGGTCTGAATCTAATTTCTGCCAAATTGATTTCTAGTTTTCCCAGTAGTTCTTGCCAAATAGAGAATATTCCCTAAGAAGGCTTATTGGACACTGGGTTTTGGAGTTAGATTGCTTTTGATTTTTGTTTACATAGTTTTTCTCTTTGATGCTTTATAATGTGATTTGACATCTGAAAGTGTTTTCCTCTTCTGTTTTTCATTATTCTTCATAAAATCTTAGAGAGTTTTTTTTCTCTCTCCAGATGAATTTTATAATTATTTTGTATAGCTCTATAACATACCCCTTTGGTATTTTGATTGGTATAGTGCTAAATTTGTAAATTAATTTAGGTAGTATTGTAATTTTTATAATGTTGGTATGGCCTGACCATGAGCAATGAATATCCTTCCAATTATTTGTCATATGTTATTTCTTTAAGGAGTACTTTGTAATTGTACTTATTTGTCTAGAGTGGGTCTTGATAGACTTCCAGACGTTTAATGTATTTTATAGTTATTTTGGATGCTATTTCATTTTCTATTATTTGCTCCTGGATTTTGTTACTATTACATATAAATGCTGATGGTTTTTCCAGACTTATATTTTGCTACTTTATTGTGGTGTCTTCTTTCCTAATGGAAGTGACATCACAGGGACGCCAAACCATATAATTATATCAACAGGCACAAAAGAGTCTTTAAACAAAGTACAACCCTCATATATACTTAAAAACCTTTTAAAATAGCACTGGTCCTTGAGTCAGGAGGACCTGAGTTCAAATCTGGCCTTAGACACTAACTGTTGTGTGACCCTGGACAAATCACAACCCCAATTGCCTCAAAAAAAACCCCCCAAAAACCTCAAACCTTAAACGCAGTATAAAAGAGCCATTTTGAGCACAATAAAATAAAATACATGTCCAAAAGCCAGTATTATTCAAAATGGAGAAACACTAAAACCTTCCCAATAAATAAAGGAGTAAAGATAGGATGACATTTTCCTTACTATTATTTGACATAGTTCCAGAAATGCTAGGGATCGTAATGAGATAAGAATGGAAATTAAAGGTATAAAATAGTGAAAAAGGAGAGAAAATTATTCCTTTTTGCAGACAACATGGTATTTTATTTAGAAAACCTTAGAGAGTTAACAAAGAATCTAATTGAGGCTGATTGTCAGGGTCTCCATTGTTCTCTCCCCTACTCCAAAGGGCAGTCCTGGACTTGGACAAAGGGCCTCAGTCAGTAATAGGATAGGGCCAGCATTCCCCTGAGGGGATTCCTCTGTTAACAGACATATGGTTTCTTCAGGGTCTTTTGGTAAACATAGTCTGCCTATGACTTAGCTGCTCTATCTTTCTTGGGAAAAGCCCAAAGGAACCTATCCACTGAGAAACATGATTTGTTCCAGGACTGTTTGTTCCAGGACTGGAGATGAGTTGCAGTTTGTTGTTGTGGTCCCCTTTAAAGATATCTCACTTTCAACTATCAGAATACAATCACAGTTGGGCATCTTGATGAATATCTATGATACCTTTATCCTCACTTAAATGATACCTCCATCTTCCCAGATATAAGGGCGTATGTAGTAGGGAGTAAGGGTACAGATGTATGGCAATTTACATCTTGAGAAAAGGGAGGCCCAACAATCTTATTTATTAAATGGATTTCCCTCCAGAGATCAAACTGGAAATAAGACACCTGAAATACCTCACAGGGTCAATGTGAAACTCAAGTGACATAATGTATATACAGTGCTTTGCAAACCATAAAACATTATAAAATGTCAGTTATTATGTATATTCTTATTGAAAAACAATGTTACAGAGGAGTTTGATTAGTCTTAGAGATTTGCCTGAGCACTTCAATGATCACACATCAGAGATCACAATCTAATCATTATGTCATAAATTGTTATTTCTTCCCATAGCAGTGAAGTGTTGTGTTCTTTGTTTCTTTTTGCTTTTGCCCATCCTCATGGCTTTGGAAACATTTGGAAAGCTACAGCAAGGTAACTAGAACTGAACTGATATCAATGCCAAGACTGGATTGGACATCAGCCAGGAGAAAATCCACCAGAATAGGTCTAGTTCTTGGGAACTGGTGCTTAGAACTAAGATTAAACTAGAAAGAATATTTGCAAACTATGATTCTGTTACTCTTTTTATATGTAATTGTACTTCTTTCCCTGATGTGTCTCAAAAAATTTTGTAGTAAATTTGTGACTTTGGGGGGAAGGTGGTGAATGGAAGGAAACCCTGTGGTTTTTTTCAGAGATCCTCAAGGAACCCGTGAAAGCTATGGAAATTGGTAGTGGCAAAATACTAGTCAATGTGGCTGGGTCCCAGGATGGTTCATTCAAAGTGAAAGAAATGCTTTGGGGTCAGTGAATTCTGGGGGCTCACTAGGCCCAGGCCACATAGCAACACAGGTACTAAGTAAATAAATACTTGTTGAATGAAGGAATGGATTTCTCCCTCAGCAGATTATTTTATATCTTATAGATTCATGATTCCAGTGGTGCCATGTTGGTTTTTAATATTTATGAAAATTCAGAACTCTCCCAGCAGGGGAGGCATTGAGGCTGACCTTTCTGGAATGGGGGAGGTGGCAAGCAGACATTACTCTAAGAAACACACCTGTGCTTCCAAACTGGGAGAAAGATATAATTAACTGCTGGAGTTAAGGGAAGGAGGCCAGACAAAGAATAGCTGTATCTAACAGCTTGAGTTGGAAGTAGTTTGGAAGCTAGTGCCATAAACCACATGTGTAGTGTGAGTGATGAGCAACTGTGAGACCAAGAGTGGTCTGGGATTCATCAGGTGCTTTTCTCTTTGAATCTGTGCCCTATGGTGATGACACACTTGTGAGAAAGGTTTCCAGGGGTTTTTTTGTCTTTTTTTGTCAGTCATCATACAATGTGGCTGTTCCTGTGTACGATGTTCTCCTGGTTCTGCTCATTTCGCTTAGCATCAGTTCATGTAAGTCTTTCTAGGTTTTTCTGAAGTCTGCCTACTCATTATTTCTTATAGCATAATAGTATTCTGTTACATTCATATACCACAACTTGTTCAGCCATTCCCCAATGGATGGACATCCCCTCAATTTCCAATTCTTTGCTACCACAAAAAGAGCTGCTATAAATATTTTTGTACATGTGGGTCCTTTTCTCTTTTTTATGATCTCTTTGGGATACACAGTAGTAGTAGTGGTATTGCTGGGTCAAAGGGCACGCACAATTTTATAGCCCTTTGGGCATAGTTACAAATTGCTCTCCAGCACGGTTGGATCAGTTCACAACTTCACCAACAATGCATTAGTATTCCAATTTTCCTACATCTTCTCTAACATTTATCATTTTCCTGTTTTGTCATGTTAGCCAATGTGATCGGTGTGATGTAGTACCTCAGAGTTGTTTTGATTTGCATTTCTCTATTCACTAATGATTTAGAGCAATTTTTCATATGACTATAGATAGCTTTAATTTCTTACTCTGAAAACTGCCCGTTCATATCCTTTAACCATTTATCAGTTGGGGAATGACTTGTGTTCTTATACATTTGACTCAGTTCTCTATATATTTTAGAAATGAGGCCTTTATCAGAGACACTGGTTGTAAAAATTGTTTTCCAGCTTTCTGCTTCCCTTCTAATCTTAGTTGCATTGGTATGCCCATTTTTTAAATGAAGAAAATGAAGCTCAGAGAAGTTACTTGAAGCCAGATCTCACCTGAACCTAAGTTGAGGAATCTTCTTGATACATATTAACCTTCTTTTGAAGAAGGCAAATTTTGATTTCCTGAAAGGTGATCACTTAAGACAATTATTCAAAAGCGAGTAAAACCAAGAGAAAACTGACATGTATAATCAGCCTATCACCTTGTAAAAACCTTGAAAGATTCTGGCAACTATAGACTAAAACCAGAGCCATTTATTCAAGTTGCTAAGGAGATTTGATTAAGATTTTCAGTATAGTGTAAATGTCCTGGGAAAATTTTCACTTGAGAATTTAAGAGTCTGCTGTGGGAGTCTCTGGACTTGGGAGTTTCTGGGAAGGGAGGAGTGGCTCATGTGTGATTTAGAAATTTCATGGTGAAATTGCCAAGATGTTTCACTGGTGCCAATGTGGGCAGTTATTTTATATTTTTTATATTCACCACATGCTTTTGACAGTCTCTTCTACTAATTCATTCTGTGAGAATGATCTTTGTTTTAAAGGGGCTATTAAAATAGGAGGGAAAAAGTTGGTAGACATTAAAACTCAAATGTTGGCTAAATAAAGCATGACATAAAATTAGTCCAAATACTTGGGCATTTGTAAATAGTCTTTTATGTTGTACTTAAAAGCAATGTTTCTTAAGGAATCATCTGGAAGTAATTTTATTTTGGTCTTTGTGTTTTCTTACCCTTAGAGGATGATGCCCTGTAGTAATGGACATTTCTTTGATATCTTTATATCTAAAAAAAATTAGGCTAATTTCAGTACCTGGCACTGTACACTGAGAAAACCACAAAGGTTCTGGTTTATAAATAACTTTATTTAAAAAAAATAGATGAACTTAAAACAAACTTAAAACAAAGTGACACAAATGAAGTTTGTATTTCAAGAGTATTCATTGAATAATCTTCAGTTGACTGTATTTATATATATATATGTAGATTATATATATGTATTTATACATACTCTCCAGTTTGTGGCGAGCAAACAATTACTCGTAGAGTTAGGTGGGCCTGAAAGTAAAATTATAACATAGGTGGTATTAGTTCACTGCATCCATTCCCCTTTGCTCTGCTGTATTCCTGTACTAAGTGTCCTCACCACTCTGGAGTCCTTCTTGTTAGGAGGAAATAATAGTTTATAATTCATTGATAATACAGTGTGAATTATGTTATTGTATTCAGTTCTGGGCGTTACATTTTAGGATGGACATTGATTAGCTGACAAAGGTCCAGAAAGCAATCATGATGATGAAGGTTTGCAAGATCATGCAGTATAAGGATCAGTCAAAGGAAATGAGGATGTTAGTGTAGTATAGGTTCACATTTATATACTGTAATTTGTTCAACCATTCTCTAATTGGTGTGAAACACTTAGTTTCCAATTCTTTTCTAACATAAAAAGAGCAGCTATAAATGTTTTTTGTATATATGGGTCCTTAGCCTTTCTTTTGTCACCTTGGAATATAGACATAATAGTTGTGTTGCTAGGTCAAAGGGTAAGCACAGTTTGATAGCCTTTGGGGCATGGTTCCAAATTCCTTTCCAGAATGGTTGGACTAGTTCACAGCTCCACCAGTAGTGCGTTAATATATCTGTTTTCCCACATCCCCTCTAGAATTTGTCATTTTTCTTTTCTGTCATCTTATCTAAACTGGTGGTTATGAGGAGGTACCTCAAGTGTTTTAATTTGCATTTCTCTAATTATTAGTCATTTACAATATGACTGTTGATACCTTTGATTTCTTCCTCTGAAAACTGGATGTTCATATCATTTGATCATTTATCAGTTGTGGAATGGCTCTTTTATAAATTTGGCTCAGTTCCCTATATATTTGAGAAATGAGGCCTTTGAGAAATTTGCTACAAAATCTCTTCCCCACCCACCCCAGTTAGTTTCCCACTTTGCTCCCTCATTTTGGCTGCATTGGTTTTGTTTATACAAAGACTTTTTAAATTTTATGTAATCAGAATTATTCATTTTGCCTCCTGTGAACCTCTCTCTCTTGTTTGATCATGAATGCTTTCCCTGTCCATTGATTTGACTATTATAGCACCCTTTATGTCTAAATCATATGTCTGTTTTGAACTTATCTTGGCATACCGTGTGAGATGTTAGTCTGTGCTTAGCTTTTGCCAGATTGCATTGCAGTTTTCCCAGCAGTTTTTGTTAAATAGTGAAATTTTTCCCCAATAACTGGGAACTTTGGGTTTAATCAAACATTGTTATTATGCCCATTTGCTTCTGTATATTGTGTACCTAATCTATTTCATTGATCACCCACTCTATTTCTTATCCAGTAATGATAAAAATAATAACAATAACAATGATAATAATGATAGCTAACATTGTACCAAATTGTTTTGAGGATTACTACTTTATAGTTATAATTTAAGATCTGGTACTGCTAGGCCCCCCTTAATTTTTTTTTTGATTGATTGCCTTGATATTTTTGACCTTTTGTTCCTTCAGATGAATTTTATTATTGTTTTTTTCTAGCTCTATAAAGTAATTCTTTGGTAATTTGGTTAGAATGGCACTGAATAAGAAAATTAATTTAGGTAGTATTGTTGTTTTTATTATATTGAACTGGCCTACCCTTTAGCAATTAATATTATTCCAATTATTTAGATGTCTTTATTTGTGAGAAGAGTACTTTGTAATTGTGTTCATATAGTTTCTCTTTGTGTCTTGGCAGATAGATTCCCAAGTATTTTATACTGTTTGCAATTATCTTAAGTGGAATTTCTCTATCTCTTCCCACTGGATTTTGTGGGTAATATATTGAAATGCTGATTATTTACATGGGTTTATTTTATATCCTGCAACTTTGCAAAAGTTGTTTTGGACTTGTTCTTTAGTTGACTTTCTAGGGTCCTCTAAGTATACCATCATATCTTCTGAAAAAAAAATGATAGTTGTGTTTCCTTTTTGCCTATACTTATTCCTTCACTTTCTTTTTCTTGTCTAATTACTGTTGCTAGCATTTTTTAGTACAATATTGAATAATAATGATCATAATGGACACCCTTGCTTCTTGATCTTATTGGGAAGGCTTCTAGTTTATCCTTATTACACATAATACTTGCTATTGGTTTTGGATAGAATCTACTTTATCATTTTAAAGGAAAGCTCCATTTATTTCTGTGTTATCTTTTTTTTAAGGAATGGGTATTATATTTTGTCAAAAGCTTTTTCTGTATCTATTGATATAATCACACACATATTTTGATATGGTTAATTAATATTGAACTAGGCCTGCATTCCTGGTATAAATTTCATCTGGTCATAATGTATGATCTTTGTGATATATTAGTATAATCTCCTTGCTGATATTTCATTTAAAATTTTTGCATCAGTACTTATCAGGGAAATTGGTAAGTTTTCTTCCTTTGTTTTAGCTCTTCTGGCTTAGTTATCAATACCATATTTGAGTCATGGAATTTGGTAGGATTTCTTCTTTATCTATTTTTTTCAAATAGTTTAAGTAGTATTGGAATTAATTATTCTTTTAATGTTTGGTAGAATTTACTTGCAAATCTATCTGGTCCTGGGTTTTTTTATTTAGGAAACTCATTTATAGTTTGATTGATTTCTTTTTCTAAGATAAGGTTATTTAAGTATTCTATTTCTTCCTCTTTTCATTTAGGATATATCTACATATCTATATATATTATGAATATTTTAAAATATTTTATTTTATATTTTATTTAAAAAATTCATCCCTTTTACTTAGACTGTCAGTTTTATTGTCACATAGTTGGGCAATACAGCGCCTAATAACTGCTTTTATTTCATTTTTGTTAATTGTGAATTTATCCTTTTAATTTTTGATACTGGTAATTTGGCTTCCTTTCTTTTCTTAATCAAATTAATCAATGGTTTATCTATTTTCTTTTTTTAACTTCTCTTAATTTTACTTATTACTTATATTTTTTAATTTTTGATTTTGTTAATCTCTCCTTTGGTTTTTAGAATTTCTATTTTGGTATTTAATTGGGGTGTGAATTTGTTATTTTTCTAAATTTTTTTAGGTGCACATCTAGTTCATTGATCTACTGTTTCCAACTTTTTTTTGATTCTAAACATTTATAGATATGATTAAAAAGCAGGGGGAACAGTGGAGGAAGCAGAATAGGGAGGAGGTGGTTGGCTCAGGGCATGACGGAGAGGTCCAAAGAAGACCTGGGAAACAGGGAAAACACTATTTTGAGTCCCTTCCTTAAACAGAGGCCCTGGAGCACATGGTACAGCCCTCCAGTCAGAAAGTCTAATCAGAGAGGTAGAGAGTGTTGATGAGATAAGAGTACTGAGGCAGATTTATAGGCATAGTGGATTAAACACTGAATCTTGAACCAAGAAGACTTGAGTTCAAATCTGGCCTCAAATAGATATGAGATGAATGACCCTGGTCAAGTCACATCTCTTCTTTTCTCAGTTTCCTCATTTGTAAAATGGGTATAATAATCGTATCTGCTTCCTAGGTTTTTATGAGGATCAGATAAGATAGTACTTGAAAAGCATTTAGCACAGTGCCTGGTACATAGTAAGCACTTGATGGTGCATTCCAAAGAAGTCTGAAAGCAGTGTAGCTGGCAATAAATGGGGATCCTTCATCAAGGATGTCCTCAGTAATTGTGTAGCTTATTCTCATGAAGATTTTGTAGGCATATGTTTGAAAAAACAGTCATCATCATATAATCACATCTTTTATAACTAATTGTAATTTTAAAGTAAATCATTGTTTTTAAATTGTTTTTATTGATTGTTTTTGCCTAGTTCAGTGGTAGAAATTTTAAGGAATCAGGGCCCCAAAGATCAAAAGGGTCCATATTGTGTGTAAGATTTTCTTCTAGTTGTAGCATAGCTATTAATCAACCAACCAATAAGAATTTATTAAGCATCTAGTCTGTGCTAGGCGTTGGGTATACAAATAACAAAACATGATCTAAACTCTACTTTTAAGGAACTTCCATTCTATTGGAGGAGACAGTATATACATATAAGAATATGTTGAAGACAGGTAGTTAGAGAGGTTAAGGAGACTAGCAAATGAAGAGATCAGAGAAGGCTTTGTTTAGAAGGTGATCTTTGAGTATCATTTTGAAGGAAGACAGGGATTCTGTGAAGTCAAGGTAAGAAGGCCAAGGGAATGGCCACTAATGTGAAATAGAGACAAGAGATGCGGTACTTTATTCTAGGAACAGAAAGAAGACCAGTCTGACTGGACCTTAGAGTGCAGGATGGGGAGTAATGTACAATGAGGCTAGGAAAGAAGGATGAAGCCTTGTTGTATGAGGATCTTTAAAGGTCCAAACAGGAATTTGTATTTTGTCCTAGCGGCAATAGAGAGCCCATGGAGTGGCTTTAGAAGGAGAGTAATGTTCAGTTCTGCTGTTAGGGAAAATCACATTAGCAAATATGTTGAGGGTGGGTTGATTTGAGTCAGTAACCCAATTATTCCATTGCTAGTCTAGGGCTGTCTAGGGCAGCTAGGTGGTGCAGTGGATAGTGTTGGGACTGAAGTTAGGAAGACTCATCTTCCTGAGTTCAAATCTGGCCTCAGGCATTTACTAGCTGTATTTCCCTGGGCAAGTCACTTAACCCTGTTTGCCTTGATTCCTCCTCTGTAAAATGAGCTGGAGAAGGAAATGCCAAACCATGATGGTGTCTTTGCCAAGAAAACTTCACGAAGAGTCAGACATAACTGAAATGACTGAACAATAGCAACATAGTGTAGGTGAGAGGTGATATGGTGATGCCTATGTTAATAAATGGAAGGGGTTGGATGTGAGGTAGAGTTAGGTATGGAGAAGGTGCAGTGTGGGAACAATATCTCTGATCAATGCTACTCAATGCTACTTTTAATAAAGAAAATATTTCAGAGGCTGAGAATGGTGGAATTTTCTATGCTTGTTACTCTGACAGGAGGTTGTTGCTGGTGGAGATGGCAGTAGGTAGATCTAGGTTTTTGAAAAGAATGCAGATAGCAATAATAAAGAGAACACAAGCAACAATAGTAGCTTGACAGTCACGGAGACCTTCATAGGAGCTAGAGATCACTTGCACTTAAGGTAAACTCAGGGCAGGATTTTTATTTAAAAGGTGGAAGGGATGGACCATTAATTGATCAAATGAAAGGAAGGAGAGGAGAGGTGAAGAACACATGGGTAAAGATGTTCTAGTGTAGTAGAAAGAGTGCTGGGGTTGGAGTCAGTAAAGATCTAGGTTCTAATCTTGACTTTAGCTTGCTTATTACCTATGTGAACTTGGGTAAGTCACTTAATTTTTAAACTTTAATTTATATTTTTAATTATTTAATTTTATACTAATTTTAGTTATTTTTTAAAGACTGTCTTGTTTATATCGTCCAACCTGGAAGTACAGGGACTACTCAGGCACCCGACCCCATTATTACTAGCTTTGACCTGCTTCCTTTCTGACTTGTGCCAGTTTGGCCCTCCTTTTGCAGCCTGGTGGCCCTCTACTCCTATGACCTCACCGTATTATTGCCTAACTTAGTGTGGACCTGTGATTGGCATTGCCCACTGTAGCTCAAAACTTCTGAGCTCAAGAGATCCACTAACCTTAGCCTTCCTGGGAACAGGGCTTATAGGTATGCACTGCCACTCTTGGTCATTTACCTTTCCTTAGCCTCAGTTGTGGAAAACAGGAATAGTAATAGTTTTATTACCTACCTCATTGTTGTGAGGAAAATACTTCGTAAACCTTAATGTATTAATATGAGTTTTTCTCATTGAAATCCATGAAAGGGCAGAGCTAAAGGTCTGAGAAAGGGCCAGTCTATTATAAATCAGTCAGAAAACCTTTATTAAGCAACTAGTATGTGCCAGGTACTGAGCTAAGAGCCAGGAATAAAAAAAGAAGCAAAAACAGAACCTTCAGTGCTACATTGATTTCCTGCCACATAGTAACACTGCTATAGAATCAATAAACACTTATTAAGCACCTTCTATATATCAAGTATATAGGTCCCTACACCAAGGGAATTTTGCCCCTCACACCTGTGATTTCAGTGATGTAGGAAGCCAACTCATATAGACATTCTCCTGACCAATGAAAATTGGAAACTTTTTTGTAACTTAAAGACTTAGGAATTGCTCAGACTACTGTGAGAAGATTAAGTGGTTTTTCTGTAGTCACACAGCTAATAAATGTCAGAGACAGAAAATGAATGTACATAATGTTCCATCTACTATGCTGCAATGAATATTGATATTAAAGTAATTCACAAATCTCCCCTTCCCTTCTTCTTATCACTCTCTTCCTATTGCTCTAAATGTAACTATCAGGGTAGAGGAAGGAGAACCAAGGAGACAAAGACCTGAGTCTTCTTGACTCAAGTTTCACCACTCTAATCCATCATATGCTGCTATCAAAGGATTTTCCCAAAGGTCAGATCTGACTGTGTTTATTCCTTTATTCAAGGTTGATGGAAATGTTTGTTTGTGTTACTATTGTCTATGAGAGCCCAATTTATAACCTCTTGGTTTTAAACAGCATTCTAGAAATGAGGAATACATCAGACATTACCCAGATAAGACTTTTCAAAAGGTTCATCGTTTCTCTAGTAGGGACAAGAATCATGTAAAAATTTTGCATCAGACTTAGGGCTGTTAGACAGACTTGTATTTCTAACCAATACTGACAATGTTCAAAGATGAATAAATGATAATGTGAAAAAATAATTGAAAATTATTTGAAAACTATCAACTGCAGAACCAACTAGTAAGTTTTCTTTAATTTGGGAGGTAGTGTGTTTTGAAGTTCAATCAAAAGCAATTAGTGGTGTTTGCCATATCCAAATCAGAAATTCATAACACTACTCTACCTAAGAAGTGAAATTACAGCTGAAATCTACTTTATTTGGTGCATTCCTATTAAAGAGATTGGTAGGGTACAAAAAAGAGCTATAGTCATTTTGGTTGGAGGAGCTTTAGCATCCCAGGGCAAGACATCCCAAATTCAACATGTCCAATGCTGAACTTAGTATTTTCCTCTAAATGCTTCTCTTTTCTAGACTTTGTTACCTTTGTCAAAGACACCACTTTCTTTCCAGTCTCTTAGATTTATAACCACAGAGATAGCCTTAGATCTTCATTCTTTCTTACCTCACATTTCCAACCCCAATCCAGTTTGAAGTCAAATAATGTCATTTCTGTCTCTCCACTATCTCTCACATACAGCCCCTTCTCTCTATCACACAGGTGCTGTATTTGTTCAGGCTCTCATTACCTGTCTCCTAGGTTATTACAATGGCCTCTTCATTTGTCTTCCTGACTCAGATCTCACCACTCCAGTCCATCCTACACTGCTATCAAAATGATTTTCCCAAAGGTCAGATCTGACTGTGTTGTTCCTCTATTCAGTTAACTCTGGTGTCTCCCTGTTGCTCCCAGGATAAAACAAATTCCTGTTTAGCATTTAAAGCCCTTTATAATCTGAGTTCAGTTTATCTTTTCAGCATCATTGGATATTACTCACATTCCTATGTTCTGTGATCTGGCCAAATTGACCTTCTCTCTATTCCTCGTACATGACAAGCCATCCTAATTCCATGTCTTTGCAACGGTCATTCCCCATGCCCCAAAGCACTCCTTAAAGGCACTTTCCTATCTGCAAAGCTTAGAATCCTTCTCTTCAAAGCCTACCTTTCCTGGTCTTTTATCTAGTTAGTCCCTCCCCCAAGCTACTTTGTATTTATTTTCTTTATAATTATTTTGTACATACTTACATGTGTACTTACTGTCTTCCCCATTAGAATGCAGGCTCTTTGTGAGCAGAGATTCTTTCATACTTTGTATCTCCAGTGCCTAGTACTGTGTCCAGCACATAATTGCTGCTTAATAACTGCTTATTGATTGATTGATTGAAGTTTTTTTGTTCCCATAGAGAACTTATTGAATATTGGTGGATAGGCTCCTCTACCCTAAAACAGAAAGTTAGGTTCATAAGGAGGGGAATTGGATTGCAAATTGTACTAAAGCCCTTTTCAGGTAAATTGCAAGATATGACATCTCCTTATGAGGTTTTCTTGATTGCCTAATGACAATATACCTCAAGGGAGACATTTAAGGTACCTAAGAACTGAAGCTAAATTAACATTGTAATGTAATCCGAAAGAAAGGAATGGAGTATATAGTAAAGAATGCTGGATTAGGTGTCAGAGGCATTATGTTTGAATCCAAATTATGCCACTTACTAACTATATAACCTTGGGCAAATTATTTTTCTTGGCCTTGTGTTCTCATTTGGAAAATGAAGGTGTCAGACCGGAGGTGTCAAACATAATGCCTGCATACTATTCCTGTGTGTAGCCTGAAGCAGGTTAAAATATAATTGGGAAATGTTTAACAAAATAAAAATAGAATGACACATAGACAATATTAGATTTTAAAACTAAGTCAATGGGCAGCCCTCATGAATTCTTATGTACACGTTAGGTGGACCCTGTTTCTATTTGAGTTTGACACCATTGAACTAGCTAATCTCTGAGATTCCTTCCAGTTCGAAATCTCATGATTCTATAAATATTCAGATCATGTTGTAGGTGTGAACAATCATGGGTGTTGCTCCTGTTCTTGCTACCATGGCTTCTTATATATTTATTTTCTTCCTTCCCAAGGCTGATGTATAAACTTAAGGGGGTGGCAATATGGAAGAAAGAAAAAAACTTCTTATGTTGGTGTTGAGAGGACTATATTCCTTGAGAACAGGGGTGTGGAAGCTGCCCTATTGTCAAGGGAGGGTTTGTAGCAGAGATGGTAGAAATATTTTTCTTTTTAGAGGCAGTCAGGGTTAAGTGACTTGCTTAGGATCACACAGCCAGTAAGTGTTTGAGGTTATATTTGAACTTCAGTCCTCCTGATGCCAGGGCTGGTGCTCTGTCCACTGTTCCACCTACCTGCCCCAGAAACGTTTTTCGAAGGGTAAGGGAGATAGGTGTAATGAATTTGCTAGGTACACAAGGTGCAGAATGATTATAATAGTCATTTCCATTAGAAAGTAATAATAGTTTTGATTGGGGATTTCTTAAATGCCATTACATATCCATGTCTGGCTGGATGCAAGATGAATATAGAAAAAAGGCCAATTTTCATTAGCTCTCATGACTAACTTTTCTTATCCAATTGGTTAAATTTCAGTGTTTATATGGAGGCTTGTGATGGTTTAATTAAGCCAAACAATCCAAACTTTTTTGACTTTCCTAAAAACTGATGATAAACAGAATTGAAGGTCAAATCATCAGTTTACTCTTTTTACTACTTAACTGCAGGTTGTGGAAAATAAAGGAATATTAACATGTTTTAACTTGGCAAATAAGGATTTCATTTAGGGAAAAATTAATTCAGATGCATGATAACAACTTAGACAAAGTGGTTACTAAGTGGAAACAACATTCCAATGGGATGTCAAGTTATTGAGCACTGCATTTCACAGTTACTCAGATATAAACTATCTCCATTAAAAGAACGAAGAAATGATGTCTCAGTAACAAAGATGTCAAAACTTTTTTGCAGTTCCAGAAAGGTGTGATATATATGGTATTACATAATTAATTTGAATGTTACAAAATCTTTCATTTAGTAATCCTAAAAGAGATTATATTTTCATTGTTTTTTTTTTGTGCCCAGAGTTAAATAAGAAGTCAACTTGACCTATCAAAAGGCAAGATAGACTCCTCTTTGTGTAGATAAATCCGGAGAACTGCATCCCATCATTTCAATGCTGCAAAGCATTGTATTTTAAAATTATGTTTGGGATAGGACCCTAAGCATGAGGTGAAAAATTGTTCATTCCTTGCATATACTTCAGGTAAGTGTGTGAATAGATGACTTCTCAGGTTCCTTCTAGTTCTACATCATTCAGCTTCTCATGTGTGCATTTAAATCTACAATTAGAATTTTTCTTTTTCTTTGATTCAATAACATTGACTCTTATAAACAACTAGAATGTCACTTAAGAGTACTCTCCGTAAATGATGATCAAGAATTGTTCCAGGTTTTCAGCTCTTATTTGTGCTGACTGCTGAGAAGGAACTGGTTGAATGGAAGATCATCGATCTGAATTTCCCACATGGCTCTAACATCTTGTATACAAGTGAAATTTATGCCAGATACAGCCTACCTTAAGACCGAAGTGATCAAGGGTCAATCTAGAAATTCCGTATTTTGTCCTAGTTTGACATTAGGAAAGTAGATTTGTTTGGAGGCCTTTTTAATTTGGCTACTTTCTGAACTAAAAAAGCTGCCTTTAGTCATTGCATATTGAAATTGTTAGTTCTCTAACTAACCTTCCTTTGCAAGTAACTTTTGAAAATCTACAGTAAAACTAAACAAATCTGCAGAGCAGAATGAAGACATTTTTGTTCCAAGAAGTTGTTTGGCATCATACCCTTAAATGACAGTTGCACAGAGCATGGAAATATTACTAAGGGTCAAGAATTTAGAAAAACATATTACATGTGTGATCTAGCATAAAGTATCTAATTTGTTAGGTAAATAATACAATTTTAAGTGCCAATTTCCTTTCTCACTTTATGACCTTACCTGAGAACATTTTTGGTTGTATGTGGTTACCACATATAAGTTGTAGATAAGGACTAGGCATTGCATGGCATTAAGATTTAGACTGGTAGTGAAATTTTGGTTGTGTAGGTGGGGATGGTAGATGCCTGACATCAGTGTTATTCTTAAGACCAGGATCAGTCCAAGGCAAACTTCTGAAAATAGGTTAAGTTTTCTGAGCAGCTATGGAATAGTGGAAATGTCAGAAAGTATGAATTTCAAATTCTTCCACTTACTATGAGCCTGGGGAATGGATTAAACTTTTCTGTTAGTAATTTGTCATTATTCTTTGGGGAATTGTTTATGCATATTCTTTAAACAAATCTTTTGGTGACTGGCTTTTGGAGCTATATCTTCACATAAAGATTATATCTATATGTGTATATTGTCTATATCTTGGATACTAAATCCTTATCAGAGAAATACTATGCAAAGATTTTTTTTTCTATTCAACTGCTTCTCTTTTTATCCAAGATGCATTAATTTAATTTGTCAAAGCTTTCCAGTTCCATATCTATTTTATTATCATTTTGTAGTGGTCTCTGTTGCTTGGTTGAGAATATATCTCTTACTGGGGGCAGCTAGATGGCCCAGTGGATAAAGCTTTGGCTTTGGAGTCAAGAGAACCTGAGTTCAAATCTGGCTTCAAACACTTGACACTTACTAGCTATGTGACTCTGGGCAAGTCACTTAACCCGGATTGCCTCACCAAAAAAAGGCAAAAACAAAACAAAAGAATATATTTCTTACCAAGAGCTGTAAAATGTTTGTGATTTGCTTTTCTTTTCTCTCTTTTTTTAATATTAAGGTAAGCTATCCAATTTATTTTTAATTCGGTATCTCCCTATCCTGCCCAGTCCGGAAGTACCTCAATGGTGAGCTAGATTCATTACTGATTGGTACCTTTGAACCTTGAACCTTTGACTTTCTCTGTTTCCCAGAATGAAAGGAAAGTTAGAGGAAGACCTGGGATAGTTTACCACTCCTTAGGCAGCCTGTGTTTGGAGTTTCAGCTGTTTGGGGTCTCAACATATTGGTGTCATACTTTATGTGGACACCCAACTGGCATAGTACATTGAAGCTAAAATCTTCTAAGCTCAAGTGATCCACCAGCCTTATCCTTAGCTGGATAGCAGGGATTACAGATGTGTGCCACCATTACCAGACATGTATCCTTTCTATTATTGCATCTTGGACTTCGTTATTATATAGAAACGTTATTGACTTTTCCAGGTTTAGTTTGTAGCCCGAAAATTTGCTAGAGCTATTAATTGTCTCAATTACTCTCTCTGATGATTCTCTAAGATTTTCTCAATAAATCTTAGCACAATGTCATCACCAAACAGGGATAGTTTTTAATCTTCTCTTTGCCTATTTTTAAACCTCTAATTTCTTTCTCTTCTCTTATTGCTATGGCTAGCATTTCTGAACTATATAAAATAAGACTGGGAGAATAACCATGCTTGCTTTACTCCTGTATTTATTTGAATACATTTGAATTTGTGCTCATTGTATGGTGCTTGCTTTTTGATTCCGATAGATGATTTTATGATATTTAAAAAGGTCCACTATGTCTGTACTTTGTAGGGTTAAATTTTTTTAGCGTATATGAGTATTGTATTTTTTCAAAGGATTTTTATGTCTGTTGAGTGTGGTTTTGAAATTTTGTTTTTTTATATAATTAATTATGTAGACTGTTTTCTTAATATTGAACTATTCTTGAATCCCTGGTATAAGCCCAACTTGGTCATGATGAATGATTTATTAGGTGAATTGCTATAGTTTCTTTGACAGAATGTTATTTAAAATTTTTGAATCCATATTCATTAATGATAATTGGTCAGTTGTTCCCCTTCTTTGCTTTATTTGTCTCATAAAAAGTCAGAGGTGATTTCTTTCTCAATTTTTGAGAATAATTTGTGTAATATTGTTACTAGTATTATAATATTGTTCTTCAAAAAGGTTGATAGAATTCTCTTATGAATTCATCAGGACAAGAATTTTTTTTCTTTGGTAGTTACCTCATAACTGGTTATATTTCCTTTCCCTGAGACTGGATTATTTAAGATCTCTATTTGGTCTTCTGTTAGCTTAGGTATTTATGTTTTTTGAAGGTATTCCTTAACTTTTTTTTTAATGGCTTCTTAGTTTTGTTAGCATATAATTGCACATGGTAGGTTCTGATAATTCTTTTAATTTATGCAGCTTTTGTGGTGATTTTACCTTGCTCATTTGCTAATTTATTGATCTGATTTTCTTCGGTTTTCATTATCAAAATGGCTAAAGGTTTATAAATTTTATTAATATTTTCAAAAAACCAGCTTTTAGTTTTGTTTTCATTTTTATAGTCTTTTTTGTTTACAATGTATTCTTTCTCCTTTGATTGTTGGGTCTTCATCATTTGTTTGAGTTCCATGAAATTATTATTATATTTATTGCATCATGATCTATAAAGATACATTTATTTTTTCTGCCTTTTTTTGTGTGACATCTCTGTCCCCTCTTAAAGCATGGTTATTTTTTATAAAAAGGTCAAGTAGTACTGAAAAATACATATTTTTTTAGCAGTTCCATTTACAAGATGCCTCAAGTCTTGTAACTCTGGTTTCTCAGTAATTTATACTCTTTTATCATTCTATTAGATTTGTTCAAAACTAAGAGAGGGACATTAAAGACTCTTGTTAATACTGTATTACTGTTTATGTTTTGTAATTCTTTTAATTTTTTCTTTGTGTATTTAAATAATAAGGCATTTGGAGGCCATACAGTTAATATCAATGTTGAGTTTTTTCTCTATGGTTCTTTTCAGCATGATGTAATTTCTTTATTCCTTGTGAATTTTTAATTTTTCTTCTTTGTTCAATAGCATTATTGTAACTCCTGCCTTTTTAGATTCCCCTGATGCATAGTAAATTTTGTTTCAGCCCCTCATTTTTATTCTCTGTCTTTCCTTTTCAGTTTTTTTCTTTTAAAGCAACAGATTGTAGGATTTTGTTCTCTTATCTAATCTGTTACTCTTTTTGTCTTACTGGATTTTTATTCGCTCACATTTAAAGTTATTAGAGTTAGGTTTATATTTTTACTACCTTTGTGTCCAAAATTATTTTAAAAATTAGGTGTTTGTTATTTTTTGTCTATGATGATAGTACTTTGTCTTTTCAGTTATTTTTGCTTACTATACTTTTTGGCAACCTCATTGCCACCAAATCATCTTTGTCTTATTCTCAAGCCACCCCCACTCCCATTTGCCATTTCCCAAGTTTTTGAGTTTTACTTGTTTCCTTTTCCTTTATATTTTTCATCTAGTTACCCATTCTTAATCTTTTTTCCCCCTCTAAGTAGTGTGAAAAATGATTTCTCTTAGTAATCTCTGTCTTGGAGACTCAGAACTCCTATCCCTCTTCTGCTCCAGAGTTCTTCAGAATGACATTACAAATAATGAGATTGCATTGAATCTTCTTATCCTGGTTAAACTCCAACCCAGGCTTGAATTGGGCTTGGGTGGAGACAGATTTCTTCTGCTTAGATAGCCCAAAGACTGGGGGTGGTATTTCCTCTATTCAGATGGGAGGTGATGCCAGCCCCTGTTAACCAAGATAGTGAACTAAATCATGTACTCAAGACCTCGTTTTAATATAGCCCACCTCCCGGTATGTTGACCAATCAGGGTAATACCTACTCTTGGTAATCCCTACTCTTCAAAGGTCATATAACCCTGTACCCCCAAATCCCAAATCAAGCCAGTTCTGAACTGGACCTCATTGGGAGACCCTAGCTTTGGACTGAACTTTGTTGCAATGCATGTCAAGCCTCTTGAAAGAAATTAAACCATGGACACAAGCACCCTAATTTCGTTTGTCTCTTTCTTAGAACAGACTCTGTAATTTATTGGGATTCGACAGTAGTCAAGTAAAATCTCTTGTTTTTTTTCCTTTTGTTTGTTAGTGGGTTTTTTTTTTTCATTTTCTGTGTGTCAGTCTGAAATAAAGAAGACTACCAAAGCAGCAACAACAAGGCTCTTTAATAGAGGTAAGGGAATTGCAATTTAGGACACCATGTAGTGCCAAAGTACTGGTGTGCCCCAGAGGGGCAGAAGAGGCAGGGTTTAAATACAGTTGGGACAGGGTGTCATGGAAGGTACTACCTCTTGAAGCTGTTACATAAGTTGTTTTGCAAACTAGCCAAAAGTCTGTAGGGAAGGCTGGGAAGGCTTGAAAAGTGGTGACGTCTGGTCAGAACAATGAGCTCCAGGTACAGCAACAGGGAATTTCCCAGAGAAATCACAAGACTGGCTCCAACTGCTTCAAACCTAATCTGACTGAGCAGAGGGGTCCTCTGCTGGATGCATTTAACATATGCCTTTTTCTAAAAAGGATCCTCTTCCCTTTCTATTTTAGACTTTTTTTTTTATTCATGGCCCTTCTACTTAATTATTTTTTCCTTAGCCTCTATATTCTATGTGAGATTAAAACTTCCAAGGTACTTGTTTTGAGTTTCCTGTTCTAAACAGTTTGTGTTATTGCCTTGTAGATCTTGACTTTTTCTCTTCTTTTTCTCTTTTGCCTTGCTTTTAGAAGTATCAGTTAATTCCTGCAGGAGATAGAAAACATAGAAGTATTGCCCTATGATAGAGATTTTCCAGTCCCCCTGATTGTGCAGTTCATAATTATTCCCTGTCTTACGCATTGTCATGTAGTACTTTCTTTAAGCAACAGATCCCTGGAGAATATACCTATTGTAAAGATCTTATTTCCCATTATAGAGTCTCTTTTCCTGCCCCATCTCCTGCCCTTCATGGAAGTGTTTTTCAGTGGGACCTCCTCCTACCACTGACTCCAGTTCAGTTCTCCCATCCTTTCCCCCTTTCAATCCTTTCTTTTGCCACTTTATTCATTATCCCATAATCCCTCTTCTTCATGAGAGACTGAAAAAAACTTTTCCCTTTGTTTACCATTGACTTGATAAGGTACATCACATATTTTCTACTTTTTTTCTTACTCCTCTCTCTCCTTTTATGCACTCTCCTATTCTGCAGTTTAGTCCCACAGCAAACATTGAGTCACCTATAGGTATATTGTGAGGTTCATGGTTTATTGTTTCAGGCTTATTCCTCCACCATTATTTCTTGTCTCCTTTAAAAAAGAAATCTCTTAATGGTCCCTCCTTTTTTTCCTGTAATTTTAACCCCACATATATCTTTTTTTAAAAATAGTTTTCCCCTCTTTTTTTAATTGTTTGTTCCTTCTTTGGTACAGTGTAATTATTTGCCTTCCTTATGTTTCTTTTGTCTGAGGTGTTTGCAAAGCAAATAATGTGTGTATCTAAGAATACTTCAATGCTCCTCTTTTGTTGAATAGTCATCTCTTTTCATTAATGATTAGGCTTAGGTTTGCTGAGTTAGGTTTGCATCTTGAGTTCCTTTGCTCTTCCAAACACATCATTCCATTCCCTCTAGCAGTTGCAAGTGTGGAATATATTTGTGTTATTTGAATTTCCTTTCCTTTGAAAGCCTTAGAATTTGCTATTCATCATTGGAATTGTTAAATCTAACCATTGTCCTAGAGTTTGCAAACTTGGGTTGTTGCAGTTGTTTTTTAAATTTCCCTTTAGGCAATCTGTGGATTCTTTTGGTTAGCTTTTTCTTTCTTTCTGTGTTTGGAAGTTCTGGTGAGTTTTCTTGTATTATTTTTTGCATTTTAGTGTTCAGATTTTTTCCTTGTCTTGTTCCACTGGGAAACCTATGATCCTCTATAGATCCTGTCTTTAAGATCAGTATGTTTTGCTTGTATAGAGATAATTTTTTTTGTTTTGCTTTTTTTCTTCCAGATTGTCTTTCACTTCTGTGTGTTTGCATTCATTTGTTCTCTTTTTTGTTTCTTTTGAGAGACTTGTCATCATGGATTCAAATTTTTCTTTTCTGCCAGTTATTTCTGCTATGGAAAACATAAATTCTAATTTTCGTGATTCTTAGTTCCCTCTGGAATCAGTCAGGAACACCCAGCTCTTATTCCATATGCTTTTGGGCATATATACGGGCTTTTGCCTCATTAGATAGAATATTTATTCAGAAATGTTTGAACTCATTCAAAATGTTTGAACTTTACATATCCTGGAGACCATCTTCCCTCCTGTTTTAATGTCTTCCCTGCTGATTTATCATCTGCTGCCTCAGTCCTTTGTCCTCAAATAAATCCTTTCGGTATTATATACTCAGCCTACATTCTCTTTTCCATTTTATTTCATCAGTTTTCATAAACAAAATTTCCTTTTCTGACCACTTCAGCCACCAGTCTATTTATATATGAAAGGAACAGTACCTTATAGTCTTCATAGACTTATTTAAACATGTTTCTTTATGCAGAGATTCTTTTAATTTCTCTTTTAGCAACCAAACTGCACACATGAAAAGAGGGATGGTACCTTAGATTTGTATTCAGGCTGAATTGAAGCTTTCTCTTGAAAGAAAGGAGAGTGTTATAGTTACAAAAAGACTTTTGAAACAATTTATTCCAAGATTTGGTATTCTCAATAACAATTGGTGCTAATTGTCACTTCCTCAGCCTATAGCAGGATAGTCCTTTCTAGGATCAGGGACATGAGTTGGCAAAAATTAGGGTACATTTTTAGACTTCATCTGTGGGTTATTTCCTTCCTTGTTACATGGTATGTCTCACCTTTGGAGCAACACAAGTACATCTGGGAACCCAGATAGTCACATTACAAATATGTGTGTACCACATGTTTATCTGTTTCCCTCCCCTAGTGGTCAATGGCTGTGTCTATATACAGCAAAGACACAAGGAGAAAATTCAGTCTACCCAAACCATCATGGTAGCTCTGCCGCAACAGGACTCCTGGAAGCATCACCTGGTCTTCAATCCCAGATTCTCCCCCCACACAATTCTGCATGCTTCTAATGTTGACCAGTTGGAAAGATACTTGTGTTTATGTGCTCTTCCTGCAATAGTCACTGGGGTTCATTTCTAGTACTTGACTTCCTCCTCTTCCAACTCTATGCCAAAAGTAACAGGTTTAATCTTCTTCTTAGGGTCTTACAGAATGATGTTAATTTTGGCAACTTCAGGCACCATGACAGGCTAGTGTGGAAGATATGTGTGTTTGAATGAATAAAAAAAATATTTAATGCTTATACTGGTATTAAAACATGGTACTAGGTGCTGGAGACAGTCCCTGCCCTCAAGAATCTTATATTCCAATAGAGGGGACAATATATTTATATAGGGGAGTGGTTGCTGGGCTGAGTATTTTGGTTTGACCAGTCATAGGGATGGTGAGATGCTTTGGTGTATGACTTTTCTAGAACAATGGTTCTTTGATCACTGTTTCCCAGGAAAGGGGATATTGTGGGTACAGTGGAACATACCTTATGTCTCTGTACAAGGCTGGACCTAATTAGAGAACTAAAACATATGCGCATACTTTTTTTGATTTGTGTTGGCAGATTTCTATAACTGCTCAGTGGGTGAGGCTAGCACATGGTGAATTTCTAGAGTCCCATCTTATAATTTTGGACAAGGTGAATTTCCTACTCTCACTTGGAGTCATTTTATAGTACCCAGTGAGTGTAGGGGGCCAAACGAGAAGAAGAGATACCAGGCATCTGCAGGAGCTATAGAAGTCAATGTCAGTTCATAGACTCTTTCTTCTTGTCTGTTAGTGACTTGTATCAATACGCCCTCTTTGAATAATGTATTTTTACAATTAAAAATGCTTAGCAATATTCTGCACTCCATGAGGCTGGCATCTGAGGAGTGAAAGGCAGAATGTGCTAGAAATACTTCAGCATACAAGCATGTCTTCCAGTCTTCAAGTTGGTTTCTTTTTAGTATAGACTAATTCTGCTGTAAAAGGGAAGTCAGTCAAAGAAGCTGGCATTTTTCACTGCAATGATCTTCACTGCCAGTTTAGTTTGGAGAAGTGTATGTTTTCCTTAATTGTCAAGGACATGATGCCATATACTGAGTAATTGAAGTGGAGATGTGCAGTAACTAAAGCTGACCTAGTTTTCTTCTCCAAAGAATAAGACCAGAGTCAGACATGAATGTCATAGCTACCTTGAGAATTTTTCTTCTGAAAATATGATCCATTCATTCCCAAACATTAATAACCAAAATGGTCAAGGTCTGCCATATAATTATTTGTTTATAGCTTGTGTTCGTTTACTAAAATATAAACTTCATGAGATCAGGGACTGTATCTTAGCTAAACTTTGTCTCTCTATCACTATCTAACACAGAGTCTGGCATATTATAGGTTCTTAATAAATATTTAGTTGCATTGAACTAAATTTAATAAAAAGCATAGAATAGCTAGTTAAAGTAGTATAATTTGAGGGGATGGTGTCAAAGAAAAGTTCCTTTGAAACATTGCAAATTTCT
Organism: Vombatus ursinus; assembly: GCF_900497805.2. Classification (NCBI taxonomy): domain Eukaryota; kingdom Metazoa; phylum Chordata; class Mammalia; order Diprotodontia; family Vombatidae; genus Vombatus; species Vombatus ursinus. The sequence continues at coordinate 23,433,881 of NW_020954557.1, forward strand.
TCCACAACAGCGAGCTTAAAATTTTACCAGTAGAGAATCATACCAATATCCTAGTGTGAACTAAGTGGTCAAGTTTCCATCCTTCAGGATGAGGGCCAGCTTGAGAGCACTGGCAGTACACAGAATGTGTCATGACAGTGAGAAGAGGAGCAGCAAATTTATTCCTCAATTGGGGGGGTGTAGGGGATGGGAAAAAACGGGGGGAACCTGACTCTTAAACATCATTTTTATTTACTTAGACCATCTCTTAGGCTTTTAAAATTAGTGTGCCAGGATATCTAAAATAATGTCTCAACTCAGAATGTATAGGACTTTTTATATAATTTCTCATGTCACTTAATTTGACAAATGGCATTGAGGTCCAGAAGGGTTAGAATTTGCCTAAGGTAATGTTAGAAACACGCTTGACACCAAAAATTTAGTATCAAGAGATACAGAGAAAGTCCAGGGGATTTAGACGTTTCTGGCCAGAAGCAGGCTCCACCCCTCTTGAGAAGGAAAGAGCCCTGAGTACAAAGGTGAAAGTGCTTTTATGCAGTTAAATTTGGCGCGAAACCTGTCTGGACTGGATTGGTCCGTTCCTTCCCAGGTTACAACCCTCCTTATGCGTTTCATCTATGTTTCCCCCCCTGATATGTTCAAGTATGTTCCTCCTCCCTCATCATACGTCCCATGATCTATTAATGAGGCTCTAATTTTATGCGGGGTGTGTCAGTTAATAGTAATGAAGTTCATTAAGCAGACACACTAACATTTTGCTGGTGTCCTCGGGTTGACTTTAACTGGTCTGAGCTGGCTCACCCTTATCTTGATTTTGGGGTCTTCTTGGAACCAACAGCTTACTTCTTATTGGCTAAGCCCAAGCCCACCTGCAGTGTAACTGCTTCCTTGAATTGTTTTGATAACCCTCTGCACTATTCTACCTCGGTGGAAACTTAACCCTTGTCTAACTCTCACAGTAACATGATAGATTTCTAGTCTAGTCTTCTTTCTTTAATGCCTTACTATAGAGTCTGGAGGGTTCTTAACCTGGAGTCCACTGAACCCTCAAAGGGCTTATGGATTGATTTTAGGGGATATGTGAGCTTGGATTAGAAAAATTACATCTTTATTTTCATAAAACTTTGGTTTCCATTGTAATCCTATTTATTTTATTTCATACATTTAAAAACATCATTCTGAGAAGGGAACCCTATACTTCACCAGATTGCCATAGGGCTCCATGACACAAAATTGTTAAGAACTCCAGCTATAGAGAAAGGAATTAAAGTTAAAATTAAAATCCATTTATTTTTCTAGGGGTTAGCCCTAGTAAGAGGTTTTAGAGGTGGTGCATGTTGAAACTATTGGCTTGAATTTTGGGTTATTAGTTATAACATTTCAGTTATTTATGGAATTTCTGTTTGCTCTGACCATTGATAATTGAGTCATTTACATGTATTTAGAACCTAGCCCTAAACCAACTTTAAGGTTAAAAAATAGTATTAATAAAAGCTCAGTAGAAGAATCCATATTAAAAACTTGACTCTGGGCAGGTTGCCAGAGTGCTAGGGAAACATTAACTGTAGCCCATTTAACCGCTGGGCTGAGTCTGCATCTCAGACACTAATGCTGCACATGGCCATGACTCATTTATCGGGGAGCTGTCCATGTTTGTCCAGTGTGTCAGAGTGTTGAGGCAGCCAATATTCAGGAAGAGGGAAAGGTATTTTTTTTTCCTTTATGAGCTTTAACTTATTAGGCAAAGCTGTAAATCCAGATGGCAGTTTTGGTTAATTTGGCAGGTGGTCATGACTGCTGGTCCCAGTGAGCTGGGTGATTTGGATGAGAGGGTGGGTGATGTTTGAGCCACAAATATCAGGTGAAAGAATGCCATCTTCCCATGGTCATAGAGATAGTGGCCCTGAATGGCTCTAGCATCATTTTCTTAAGCCTGCTATTTGTGGTAGCTCTTTATCAGATGGAAACATAAAAACCAATAACAACACTTTTCTCATTTTCCTAAATATTTAGTAGGGATTTTCCCCCCAGAAGATAATCAAATTATGGAAAGTACTAATTATAATACACAGTATGTGACTTGATGAGTGAAAAAGCATTTATTAAGTGCTTATAATGTACTAGGCCCTGTGCTAAGTGCCAGGAATACAAACACAAGCAAATAAGACAGTCCCTGCCTTCCAAAAGCTTCCATTCTAGGAGAGAAAGAACATATATAGCTTGAGTTGGAGAGTTAAGGGGAAGAGCAAGTGTTGTATAGTAGCTGGCATAGAAATGGCCAGAAAGTGTCATGCTGGGTCTGAGAGGAGGGCTAGATAATGTGAAAACCACTACCAAGTGCCTAGGGTTATAGTGCTGTGAACACTAGGTCATACTAGAGCAGAAAGCTGGAGCTGCCATAGGTAGATCCCATGTTGTAAGCACAATAATTATTGCACAATAGTAAATCGTATTGTTGTTGTTTGTCATTTGTTCTTGAAGAGGACCAATGATATCAGGAGGGTGATGTCTTGACTTGCAAGTGAATTGGTGAGCTGTGCAACGTCATCAACCTCACTCAGTCTTCCATAGTCATCAGAGTCCAGCGGCAAGGCATAAGTCAAGACGACTGACATTGGCCCCAGTAAATCATATTATTAACCACATGATAGAAGTATTTTATTTTCTCTTTTCTCTAACCAGTTGATGTTCTGACTGTACACAGGCAACTTAGTAAAGACAGTCAGTAGAGATAGTCACTCATGTATAACTAGCTATTTCCTGACTTTAATCATTTGGGGAAAAAATGTTATTTAGAACTCACCATATCTAGTGCTTCCCAATTCTCTTGAATAAAGTATACATGATACAAAGGTATTAGAATGTAAGCTATTTGAGAACGGAGACTATCTTCAATGACCCTAAGTTTCTCTTTAAAACAACATCTTTGTTTAACAACAGTGTTCTTCAGACGATATTGCACAGAACATCACTGCCTCCTAAGGTTTAAAGTTGCCTGTCACTCAGAGGGCTATGGAGGTACAAATGATAGGCATAAGTTTGTGGCATATTACTAATTAACTGCATTCAAGAAGAAGAACAAAGCATAGCATTAGGGAAAGGCATGACCAGAAAAGGATGTGACTGGTTCCAGAGATCAAGAGATAAGCAATTGGCATTCACATAATGTTGGGAGACCTAGAGGAAAGACCTCAGCACCCTGGGAAGTTTTAGAGGAGAATAAAAAAAATATAAGGGGTGAGAAGGTGTGGATGGGCTGTAACCTGTGACAGTGTAGGGAGTATCCCCATTAAAGAGATCAATAGATCGGTGAATGAAAAGCAAAATCCCAAACATCCACATTTTACTTTATTTCCACTCATTTATTGAGGTCTGTTTGGTGTGATGATTGGAAAAGGAGAGTCAGAAAGGGTCTGTAAATGTTTGGGAAAAAAAATTTATTTTCTCAATCTATTCCCATTCTTTCAAGTTGCATTATCAAAGAAACTTTGGACCACATATTTAAAAAAAAATGAGATGCTTTAAATTTATATTTTTTTAATAAAAGTTTTTCTACTTTGACTAGCACAGTATAATGGAGAAAGCACTTTAGTTGGAATCAGGAGATCTGAGCTTGAATCCCTTGTTCCTTTGAGCAAGTGTGACTCTGAGCAAGTTATTTTACCTCTCTGGGCCTCAGTTTCCTCATCTGTAAAAATAAATGATTTGGATTAGATGATCTCCAAGATCCTTTCTAATTCTAAGTTATTATCCTACCATGTTTTAAATATATATAACATACATACATGTGTATGTATATATTTGACAGAAATGCATAATTTATCTCGTTTATCTCACTTAAAATCATCCTAAACTTCTAAAATAAAAAAATAAACATCACATCGCCTTGTAGTTAGCAGCAGTTTAAGATAATTAAAGTCTAATATCCATATAGTTATAAGTGCATACTCACTAGCATTAATCAACTGACATTTATTAAATTCCTTTAATGTAGGGGTTACAAAGACAAAAGAGAAAGTCCTGCCCACAAAGAATATCTTTTCTGGAGCAAGAGCAAACCCAACAGCTTTCATTGTATTCATTAACAGGGCCAATTTCTTTCAAGTAATTGATACTATATTCATGACAATTCTAAGATTATTGAAATTATCAACTATGTTTGTACTCTCTCTATTTAGATATATGTAGGTATAAGTTGGAAGCCCTGCTATATGAAGTATGTATAAGTCAAAGCAGTGGCATGAACCCAATTCCCAAGTCTGAGGATCAATGATAATACACCTGCTCTTAGCAAGGAGTAGAGTACGGTCCTTATCCAGTGATAATCCTCTGATAGCTCACATTCCCCTTCTATTCTTTCTGAGACACGCATACACACGCAAGTGGGAACATTTATTTTTCACCATGACCACAGAATATATATTTGCCAGTGCTTACTTTGGAGGGAGAATCAAACCTATTAAACATAAGCAAGAAGTACTTACTTGACAATAAAAGCTACATTTTAAACAGATCATGTTTCTGCCCCCTAACTTTAGGAATGTATCTTTTGAGAAAGCTTCTTTCAGATGCCAGACACCATGTTTACCCTTTCAAAGAATGAGCCAGCTGTGACTTATAAATGTACCTCAGGCCTTTCTCATAGTTTCCCAATTCAGCAAACAAAAATGATGTAAAAATTGGTTCACTGAACAAGAAATGTTAGTTTTTCGGGTGAGATGATGAGAGATGAGGATGTGATTTATTTTGTAGGATGTTACGCATTATTTAGCACTATTTTAATAGGGGAGACATGAAAGTGGCAACGATTAAATCTTTGGCTTCGTCTTACAAAGAATATAATGAAGAATTAGGGGATGAAGTAGAATGGTAGCATGGTATCCAATCCTCCCTCAGGTCTTCCTTCCAAAAAAAAAATCCCAAACTACTGCTACCATAAGCTACATTAGGAGAAGTATAGAATCCTAAATGAAATTTTTAGATAATTTTTTCACACTACCGTCTATGCCCTGTTCAGATCACCCCTGGAATCTTGTTAGTTCTTGGCATCACATTTTATAAAGGATATGGACAAGTTGATACATGTGCAAACTCCAGAGGAGGTTAACTTGGTCTGTAGAAAGGCTAAAGTTGAATAAATGGGAATGTTTAGCTGGAGAAGAAAAGACTTGGGACTTGTAGGATTTAAGACATATGAGAAAAGACTAACAACTTTCTTTAAGCATGGGAGGGGTTGTCATGTGGAAGATGGATCAGACATATGCTACTTTTCTTTGAAGGTAGAACTAGAGCTAATTGTGGAATTTGCAAAGAGACTAACTTAGGCTTGATTAAAGGGAAAACAGAAAATGAGAATTGTACAAAAGTGGAATGGATTGAATCAGGCAGTCGTAAGTTCTTGAGGCTTTTGAGCAGAATCATTTGTCATAAAGTTTATAGAAGAGAGTCACGATCATTGGTTGGACTGGATGAGTACTAAGGGTCCTTCTATTCTTGGAGAATCTGGTGTTCTGTGATTATGACCAGGGACAGGTTCTAACCCTAAGAATGGCTCCATAATTAAGGTAACAACCATAATCAAGATTGAATGATCAACTTCAATTAAAGAATCAGTGAAGAAGTATTTATTTACTTCTTTTTAGGCAATCAGGGTTAAGTGACTTGCCCAGCGTCACATAGCTAGTAAGTGTCAAGTGTTTGGTCTGAAGCTGGATTTGGACTCAGGTCCTCCTGACTTCAGGGCCTGTGCTCTATCCACTATGCCACCTAGCTATCCCAAGAAGTATTTATTAAGGCACTAGCAAATACTCAGCATTATACTTAAAAATAAAACCTACCTGTTTTAAATTCTAATCTTTATTTAAGTTAAATGGAAGCAGATTAGACTGTTACTGGAAAGGTTACCTCTGTCCTTGGCTCATCAGTGTCTGCACAATGTTTTGAAGGAACTCAGATGTGGGGAAGAATTTTTTTTACTCTAATGGTGATTAAAAAAATAAAATGAAACCATCTACCAGGAGGGGAAATGAAATCTCCGTTGCAAGATATTTTTGAAAACCTATTTATGCAATTTTACAGAACAATGTATTTTCACAGTTTGAGTGATAGCCACCTTTGTCAGATATTGTAATTCAGTCTTTTCAGTCGTGTCCCACTCTTCATGACCCCATTTAGGGTTTTCTTGGCAAAGATATTAGAGTGGTTCGCCAGTTCCTTCTCCAGTTCATTTTACAGATGAGGGACTGAGGCAAACAAGGTTAAGTGACTTGCCCAGGGTCACACAGCTAGTAAGTGTCTGAGGCCGTATATGAACTCAGGTCTGCCTGACTCTAGGCCAGGTACTCTATCCCCTATGCCACCTAACTGCTTTTATATACTATATTGGAGATTTCCTAGGAAAATTGTTGTGTAGTTTGAGATTGGGATCTGAGGAGTCAGGAATTGGATTTATGAAATAATTTTCCCCCTATATTTCTAAAATATGTCTAAACCAAGAGAATGTAATCATCAGATAGTCCATTAAAAATAAGCCAGGGGTGGCCATTTCCCCATTTCTTGGAGGCACAGGGTTGGTCAACCTTATAAAACAAAATATAGTCCATTGTGAAATTGCCAGATCAATCTAATTTTATTGTTAGGTAAAGTCAAATATAGATATTTCACTAATATTAGGAATAAGATCTTTAGATGTGATTAGACTTTTAAAAAGAAACAAAAAACACAATCTCTCCTCTCTTTTATTGCCAGTTTTAGAAAATCTATCACTGTTGATGCTTTTTCTGTTCCACTTATTCTTTCTTCATCACTTTGATACCTAGGTTCTCTAATCATCATTCAACTGAAACAATGTTCTCAAAGTTCAGCAATGGTTAAATCAGTGGTTTTTCCTCAATCATTGTTCTCACTAATGTTTTGTTTCATTTAACATCATTAAACATCATTCCTGGAATCATAGACTTACAGAATTTCAGAGATGGAAGGCACTTGAGAGCCAAATTCAACATATAGTAGGAAAAGAATCCTCTTTATATGATCTTCAGCAAGTGGTCATCAAGGTTTTACATAAAGACCTCTATCTAATGAGGTGTAATCCACTACCTCCTGAGGCAACTAAGTCTTATTTTGGATAGCTTTATTTGTTAAGAGGTTTTTTTCCCCCTCTCTCATCAAGCCTAGATCTTCCATCTACCCACCGTTTACTAGTCTGCCCTCTGGAGTCAAAGAGAACAAATCTTACTTCCTTTCCATATGAAGTCAGTCACATACCTGAAGTAAGTTATTAACCCCTTCCCCCCCCCCCCCCCAAAGTTTTCTTTTGTCGAGGTTAAATATTTTTATTTTTTTCTACTAATCTTCCCATGGCTAGATCTCATGCCATTCACCAGCCTGGTCACCTTTTTCCAGATTATAAATGCCCTTCCTAAGAAGTGAGTCCTGGAACTGAACACAACACTCCAGATGTGATCTGACCAACGAAGAGTAGAACAGCACTATTACTTCAGCAGGACATGGCAAACCACTAGTATCTTTGCCAAGAAAACCCCCAATAGGGTCATGAAGAATTGGACACAACTGAAATGAATGAACAACAACCACAACAACATGGTACTGTGGAAACATTGAGCTTGTAGTCCATCAAGCCCACAGATAATTTCTAGATAAACTGCTGTTTAACCATCCTAGCCTGATGTACACTTGTGCAGTCAATTTTCTCAAGCCAAGCATAGGGTTTTACATTGATTTCCTGTTAAATTTTATTATATATATTAAATTTATTATATATTATATAAATTTTATTTTGTGAGATTCAGTCCAATGTTTGAGTTCATGGAGATCTTTTTAGATTATGATACCTAATATTTATTGACTATCTAAAAATTGTGATGTTTAGTACCTACTGCCACCTTTTTTTTTTGGCCACTCTACAACTGTCACTGTGTGGGCAATGGGAAGAGGAAGGGACCCACACGTAACTATCAGTCAACTAGAATTCATTAAGCACACATTATGTGCTAGGCACATAACAATAAAATTAGATGTGCTGTGCTGAGTGCTAGGGATACAAAAAGAGGCAAACTACAGTCCCTGCTCTCAAGGAGTTTACAATCTAACGAGTGAGACAAGATGTAAACAAATATTTACAAAGCACGTTTTATACAGGATAAAAAAGATACTGCTTTCAAGTTCTGTCTAATGGGAGATACAACGTGCAAAGAACTATGTGCAAACATGATGTGTGTATATATACACACATGTGTAACCACACATCTATATTTATACACACATATACATATGTATATATGTATAAATTGGGGGATGTTTCAGAAGGAAGTCACAAAAATTAGTACCTTTGAAGGCATTAATTAAGGTGATCAATCTCTTTATACAATAAAGTATGTTCCTTAGAAAACAGAGATGACCTAAGGCTGGGACCAAACCTGAAAATTTTGTAGCATTATAGAGCTTGCCAGTCCTTGTGTTTTACTGTCATTGTTCTTGAGGACCCAGGGTTAGCGCCACATCCTGAGGAGGCATTGGAATGGACTTCATGGAGGATGTCTTCATCCTCCAAGCCAGAAGGGTCTTCTTCCTCTTTTAAATTTTCCCAGTGCTCTATACTTCTAAAACACTTATTTTGACACTCTTTAGGTCATAGCTTTTGTGTTCATGTCTTTTCCTCCCACGTGTATTATAAACTCACTGCCATTTGGGTTTTAAAATGTGTGGTGCTGTGGAAAGAACACTGGACTTAGATTGAGAGGACACAGTTTATGATGCTGGCTCTGCTATTTCATACATGTCTGACCTCAGCCATTTAACCCCTCTGTAAAATGAGGGTGTCAGTCCAGATGGCCCTTCTAAATTTGTGGTCTTACGATTTTTTTTAATCACCATTATCTTGCATACAATAGACACATAATAAATGTGTGTTATTGAATGATAACATGAAAAGGAAATTAACATGTAATACTGAATGAGGCATTAAAAGGAAAAAATACCTGGTAGTAGAGTATCAAAGAATGAAGTAAAGATTAAAATTTTATCAGGCTGATCTTAGTTAAATCAGATTACACATACAGTTATTTGTTATTAATTTTGACAGGCTGCTGATTTCTGACCTTTTACCCTAAGATAAACACAAGAAGTCATTAGAATGAATCAAGTAGAAAATGTCAAATTGCTTCTCTTCAATTCATAGTATCTAGAATATCAAGTGTTTCACCAGTCATTTTTATATGACACATTTTTTGCTATTTGGTTATTTGAGCTAGTTTTGTACCTGTTTGGAGGCAGGGACTAGATCAGATCATGTAGGGCCATCTCCAGTCCTCCTGATTTGTATCTTGCCCCTGGACCCAGAGAGCTCTGGAGGAGAAAGTGAAGCTGGTCACTAAGATGCCTCACTTAAATCCAATTCACTCTCAAGTCATCGTATCACCTCCTGGTGTCATGGTCCTCTTCGAGAAGGAAGGACAAACAACAACAACAAACCAGATCACCTCTTTAAGTCTCGCTATAGGAGCAATAGACCTTAGATTAATAAATCATAGAAATTTAGAGTTGCAAGGCATCTTAGTGATTTTCTGGTCAATCTTCCAGGTGAAGGCTCTAAGGCTCACAACGTCATGTTATGCTCAGAGTCATATAACCAATTAGTGTCCGAGCTAGCTTTAGAGGCCAAGTGTTCTAAGGCCGATGCCGATGCTTTTCCCACTATTGTTTCCCATTGTGTTGCCTTTATAAGGTGTTTTTTAACATTCATAGTTATAAAATTAGATATAACCATCATAGTAAATTGACCTTGTGCTCATTGCCTATTTGCAAGGATTTAAACAGTAGCAAATATTTTACAATTGATTAAAAAGCTCTGGATTTAGAATCCAAAGACTTGGATTTAATTCCTGATTCAACTTAATAGCATAGCATTAAGGGACATATGGTGTCATCTAGTTTGGTTCCCTTATTTTATAGGTAAGGAAATTGAAGCCTAGAAAGGGTAAATGATTTGTCCAAACTCTTATAGGTCGTAAGTGGCAGAAATTCTTTCTACTTAACTAGCTCTGAGATTGTGGCAAATCACTTAGCTTTTCTGGGTCTCAGTTTTATTATCTATCAAATGGGACTTTAATACTAAAAGTATATACTGTATGTGGTTGTTGTAAGGGAAGTACTTTGTGAATTGCAAAATATGATGTAAATATAACATAATATTATAATAATATTAAGTATACTGTATAATTTGTGTTGGGGGCAGCTAGGTGACACTGTGGATAGAGTGTCAGGCCTGGACTCAGGAATACTCATCTTCATGAGTTCAAATCTAGCCTCAGAGACCTTCTACCGGTGTGATCCTGGGAAAGTCACTTGTTTTCTGTTTTATTTCTGTTTTCTGTTTCTTAGTTCTGTTTTCTCAGTTTCCTCATCTGTAAAATGAGCTGGAACCACTCTACTATCTCTGCCAAGAAAACGCCAAATGGGCTCACAAAGAATCAGACATGACTGAAAAATGACTCAATAACAATTTATATTAGACAGAAACACATACCCTTATTTCAGATGAAAACAGAGAGGCACAAATAATTCTTATGGGTGAGTAGGAGGGAACCATTAAGCTATCCACACAGTAAAGTGTAATAAGAGAGTAAAGTAATTGCTAAAAGAATCTTATTAACATAGGCACTCTATGTTGATACTTCATTTCTTTAGTAGCCTTTTTTTTTCTTTTTTCTTTTCTGCTCAAGTTATTTGTCTAATAGTCCATTTTGTTTGGGTAGACTTAAGTTTAATTGTTGAATTCAGCCTCACACATTAATTAGATATGTGATTCTGGACAAGTTTTTTTCAGTCTTAGTTTCTTCACCTGTAAAATAAAAGGATTAGAGTGTGACTTCTCAGCTCCCTAAATTTATAATTCCTCATTCTATGAGGCCTTTGGATATTGGGGAGGGGAGAGTCTTCTTTGAAATTAAAATTTTAAATTCTCTAAATGAAAAAATAGGAATGAAATAAATTGCCATGGGGCTCAGTGAGACTAGGAAGATTTATATAATTAAAGTTTTAGATATTTTTGGTAATATAAACTGAAGAGAATAAAAAATAATGATTTATGAAGAGAACTTAAAACATTAAAGTTCCATTTGTGTTCTCTACCATGTTAAGCAAGCTGTAGAAATTGAAATTAAGGAGTCAGTTGAGTAATCAGTAAATTTAGAAAAATGTTCATGAATGGACTAAACTTCATTATTATAAATCTGCAAATAGTTTGTAATTATGTAACAGTGTCCTAACTAGCTATGTTGAGTTATCTAACTGGTTTGAGGTTCAAAACTATTCACAATAATGCATCAGGGCCCCTGGTCACTGAATCTTCCTTTCTTTGGGAAGAGTTAGAATTTTCATGCCTTCATGTAGTAGAGGTTCCAAAAATATTTTACTTAATTAAAAAAAAACATTGTGATATCAAGAAAATATCAAATGACCAATATCATAAAATACATCAAACACAATCACCTTCCCAAAGCATTTCTTCCTCCTTTCTTGCCTATCAGCCTTCAGGTAATTAGAGTTATATATGAGTCCTGTGTTTCTAGTTGAGTAGCTATTATCAAAGCCACAATCCAATGTTGATAATGGGATGGTGAGACTTGACCATCAGATGACCACAGAAAGGATTGTCTGTATTTGTGGTGGTTTTGCCACTGGATGGGTGACTCTCCCCTGGCTCTTACAGTCTTAGCTGCTCTCACACAAAGGGCAAAGTGTTAGGTCCTGCACAACAATATCAAAGCCTTGGGTCTGGAGTTGGTAGAATGAGAAAGTATCAGTATCTAAAACACCAAGGCAAGATAGGATGTGGCTTGAGGGGGTTATCCTGCTGAATCCAGGAAATTCTTTCTACTTCTGTCTTCTCTTCCTACTCAATATTTACCTTGGCTTATCTTGTACCTGGGTGTTCTGGTGAGACCATCCAAGATCATCTAGCCAGTCTAACTAAGATGCAATTGAAATACTCAGACATACCCCTTACGTTTAATATATCCTCACAAATACTATTATTTATCTGAATATAAGCCTTATCCTGAAAATAAGATTTCTTTTAAAGGAAAAAAAATTATGATTCCACATTGAAAAACAGCCTTGATTATAGGTCATACTCAGGTTTTATACAAACATAACTTTACTAAAAATGGTGGCAAAAAATGTTCTCTCTCTTCTCTCTCCTTCCTTTACTCCTCTTCTTCAGCCCCTCCCACTTTTTCTGAGATAATTTCATTTTTAGAAGTTCCCATGAACTTCATACAACTTTGGAGTCTAATGTGAGTGAAAATGCATAGTAAGCTTAAAGATACTCTTAATTGAAACATAGGATATTTTACTGTGGAAAAGAATGTGAATGTAAAGCCACAAAGAAAAAGTTCAAAAAAAGAAGATGCATTATGTTGTAATTTTATTGAGAAATCTTTCTCTAGGTCATCAATCAACCAATCAAGTATTTATTTAATATTTACTGTCTGTTAAATGCTAAATGCTGCAAGGACATGGGAGAAGCATCAAATAGTTGTGGTCATACAAAAACAAAATGGTAGAAAAATAGTACAAATATACAAAACCTCATTAGTGTATTAAAATAAAATTTGTATTAGGAAGAAGTTATATCAAAATAATGAAATTCACTTCAGAGTCTATCAAGAATTCTCTGTTTTATTGTTTGTTTCATTTTCCCTTCACTCAATATATTACTAGGGATTTGGGCCATTTGAAACTTCTCTGTCCCAATCTCTTTTATTCTAGATGTGTTGGGGAACAGCTCCAGGTAGTTTGAATAAATCCACCCAGCAACAGGCAAGGAGATGAGCAGAACTTTGGAGACAATTGGTGAAAGGCTGGGATACTTTGTTAAATTCTCCTTGGAAATCACTATATCAACCTAGTTAACTTTAATTGGAAAGCCCCTTGGAAGCAATGAGAGGGTCTTAGCTCTTTGGATAACTTCTGTGAGACCAAAGGTTGATGGGAACTATAGTTCAAGAGAGATTCTGGATTGGAGACGTTCTTGTCTGGAACCTCATTAGAGCTGAATTCAAAGAGAATATGTTTTTTTTTGTTAGGAGAAAGCAGCTGTGAATCATCCCCCTCTGCTGCAGTACAAAAACAGGACCCATGAAGGGATGTTTTTCTGACAAAAGGCTAACAGTGATGATGAACTTCTGAAAGGCAATGGCACTGATATTGCTTGCTGAAATCTGTGTAGAGTTAGTTACAAGAGAAGACATTTCAGAGAGCCCCATGACTTTATGTGCCAGAGGCAAAATGGTCCTCTGCGGCAGGGATGTTCATTGATGGGTGGTTCTGTTTCCCATGGATTCTGTTCTGAGTTCCATTTTTTCCCTTTTGATCTGTAAATAAAATATTTCTTGTTCTAATTTTGTGAAAGGTATGTTTTTAAGAGGAGGTGATGATTACATACTATATGGTATCATATCTCCTGGGAGAAGACAAGAGTCAGAGAGGTGAGAAATTTCCCAAAGTGTATCAGATACATGCTTATCAATCAGGACAGTGGGGCCCAGTAAAGTGAAGCATGACTGAGTTCTTCCTGAAATAGTGGACCAGATGAGACACCCATCAATCAGGAGGGTGGGAGGGAGGGAGGGTGGAAGTTCCAGAGCTGAAAGGGTTCAGATCTCCAGATTGTAGTCTTTGGTCCAGAGGCAGGGCAACTGTGCTAAGATTAAATGAGTAGGAGTAGGAAGAGTGTACCCTTTGTGTACCCTTCACCTCACCCCTTTCCCATTCTGGAACCATAATTAAATCAATGCTTCCTTTGTTGCTGGAAAAGTTATGCCAGTCCTCTCTTCTGTGGCCCCATTAGCCATCCTTTGTTGTTGTTTAGTTGTATCAGACTCTTCGTGACCCCAGTTGTGATTTTCTTGGCAAGGATACTGGAGTAGTTTGTCATTTCCTTCTCTAGCTCATTTTACAGATGAGGAAACTGAGGCAAACAGTTAAGTGACTTGCCAAGGGTCACACAGCTAGGAAGTATCTGAGGCTAGCTTTGAACTCAGGAAGATAAGTCTTCTTGACACCAGGCCTGGCACTGTATCTGCTGCACCACCTAGTTGCCATTAGCCATTCTTGGAATGCTCTTCAAACAAATAAACAAACTATCCCTCCCTGAACACCACTCCCCTACATGCATTGTCTTCCCTTGTTAGAATGTAAACTCCTAGACTCTTTGGTTTTATATTTTGCTCTTGAGCACAGTGCTCCTTACATAATGCTTAATAAATACTTTTTCATTCATTCATGTGAGAACCTTAGTCATAAGAGTTATAGGAGTTATCCTATTCTCTCAAAGATATTACCAAGCTTTCAATTAATCACAGTATCATAGATATTTCTTCTGAAAGACCAGATATTTTCAAGTCTAAATTTGTCTGACATAACCGAAACAGAAACAGTGAATTTCATTAAAAATATACTGTTGGATTGCTTTTTGACAAAACCTGTGGTGTAGGGAGTTCCCAGCAAGAAAATCTAACAGTACAAATTAACAACTATTCTACCATTTATAGTGTTAGAGGGTTGCCTAGGGCATTATGAGGTTAAGTGATTTGTTTAGAGTCATGCAGCTTGTGTGTATCAGAAGTAGGACTTGAACCCAGGGCTTCCTGACTATCTCTCTTTCCATTATGCTAGGATAATAGCATCTACCTCACATTGTTAATGTGAAGATTAAATGAAATATTTGTAAAGCACTTATCACAATGTTTGGTATGTAGTTGGTGCTTAATAAATACCGGTTCCCTTGCCTATGCCAAACTGCCTCTCTTTGCTGTAAAAAGCAACAAATTTATTGTTTTTCTTCAAAATACCAAATTTTTACATAAATACAAAGGATTCTTAAGGAAAAAAAGCTTACTGACTATAACAATTTTCCCAAACTATGAAACATGTGGAATTGTATATACATTTGTTTGCTTTCTTCCTAATATAATCATGATGTTTTTAATTGTGTTTTGTTAAAACCTTGTCATTTTTGTTGGATAATTGTTGAGCATCATTTTTTTCTTTTTCTTTTTGTCAAGAAGAACAAAAGACAGATTTTTCCCAATGTTCTTTTTTGCTAAATAAAATCTCTTTCAGCTGTTTAGGGTGATGTTTGGTAGAACTGACCCATGTTTATTAGTCAGAAATAACTATTAAAGGGATAAAAAATATTTTAAAGAAATTCTTGAGGATATAACCCATTTCTTTGTTCTTTAAGATGTTCAGAAAGGAGTAAGTTTGTAATAGTACACTGGGCAACCAACTTAGGATGCCACTCATAGTAAACGGGACATAAAAATCTATTTTAGTTATTTGGAATTGAGAATAGAGAAACAGAGTCTCAGTAGTTGAGGAAAGGATTAATGACCCTCACTTTATACCTTATTGCAGTTTAGTCATTCTCAGATGTGTCCAATTCTTCGTGACTCTTTTTTGGGGGTTTTCTTGGCAGATACTGGCACTGTGGCAAATAGGATTGACTTGCTCAGGGCCACACAGCTAGTGTCTGAGGCCAGAGTTGAACTCTAGTCTTCCTGATTACAGGCCCAGCATTCTATCCACTGAGCCACCTTGCTGCCTCTCTTCATTTTGACATTTATTCAGCAGTAAAACAAACAAACCAACTATAATCTTGTGACAAAGATTTATTGAAAAGCATCATTCCCAAATTAATCCCACAGCCTTTCACTCTGTTGGGTGAGAATATTTTTAATGGTGGTTTTATTTATGAGGCTGTTCCATGAAATTCACATGCTTTTATAGACAAAATGACTTTTTAGTACTTGCTTGGAAGTAAGAAAACTGTTGAAAAACTGCTAGCCACATTGCTGTTTGTTTTAAAACACATTTGCACTTCATTTCAGTAGACCTTTGGAATGTTGTGATGAATGCTGAGAAATTTAATGCCTTGGTGTTTTAGGTCCTTCCTCAGGAAAGTGATCATGGCGCATGTAGTAGGTATTTAATATATATTTGATAAAAACTCTATTCAATTGAATTCAATGTAATAAACGTTACATTCTTACCCTTTGTAAAGGAACTACTCCAGGAAGTAGGAAAATAAAAAGAAAGACAAAGCTGCCTGTACCTTCAAGGAGATTGCATTCTATTGTAGGAAGCAACGGAGGTGGAGACAAATGAAAAAGGGTGGTTTGAGGAGGGAGATCGCTCCAACATTGAGGGAGATGAGAATAAGGGAAGGTTTCATCAAAGAGATATTTGAACCAAGGTAGAGAAAGGTAAGTACTCTGAAAATCTGAGATGATGATAATTATATGTATGAAGTCCAAAAACTGCCTCTGTGAATTTTGGCAAGTCATTTAACTTCTTGGGGCCCCACTTTCTTTAACTACATAGCTTCTGATGTCCCTTCCAGCTCTAAAGTTATGATCCTGTGAATAGGCTAGTGTCCAGAACAATGTATAAAGAGACGTCAATCAATTAACATTTACTAAGCACTTACTATGTTCTAGACATTGTGCTAGGTAGTAGGCTCTAGGAAAATAGAGTCAAAAACAAAAATAGCCCCTGCCCTCAAGGAGCTTCAGTCTAGCAAGTAGGACACACAATGACTATACGTAAGTATTTGCAAAATATGTACAAAGTGAATTTAGAGGGGAGGCAGTAGGAGTCAGGAGATTAGGACAGATTTTATGCCGAAGGTGGCACTTAGGCTGATCTTTGAAGGAAACTAGGGATTCTGAGAGACGGATGTGAGGAAGGAGTAAACTCCAGGCATGGGGAGAGGGGCAGCAAATACAGAGGCATGAGGTGGGAGATGAAATACTAAGTATAAGGAATAGCAGTCCAGTGTCTGTGGAGGGGAGCCATGTATAGTGAGCCTGGAAAGCTAGGTGGAGGTCAGGTTGTGAAGGGTTTTAAGTCTCAAACAGGGGAGTTTATATGTGATTCTGGAGGCAATAGGGTCAAGTAAACTTGAGTTTACTGAATAGACTAGTGGTCAGATGGTGCTTCAGGAAAATTAGTTTGGCCTCTGTATGAAGGATGGATTGGAGAAGGTAGAGGCTTGGGGCAGGAAGACAGATTAGGAAGCCATTGTAATGGTATGAGAGGTGACAAAGGCCTGAACTAGACTAGCAGCTGTTTGAATGAAGGGAAGAGGTCAGATGTGAGAGATGCTATGAACATAGAAATGACACGATCTGGCAGCTAGTGGATATGTGTAGAGAATGGAGCGAAAAGTTGAGAGCAACACCACTTGACAAAGCAAACCTGTGTTCTTAAGCTTTAACTGTGTGTTAGACAAAGACAGACTTCATCTGAGTCCCTTTCAGAGAAAAGAAAATTTTATCTGATGAAAGTTCTTGCCTTGCTTTGTTTTGTTTTAGAAGGTTTCTTATAGACTGGAAGCAATTCATTTTTTTTCTTTTCTTTTTTTTTGCAATTTATGTTTTGACAAAATAAACTTTTGCAATCTTTCTTAATCTTCATCAAACTGAAGGTACCAATATGCTAATATCCCTCTTTTTCCCATTGCTTAACAACATCCTTTTATTGCCTTGAGATGAGTGAGAGAAATGATGAAATGAATCCAGTCCTTTTGCCTCTTCATATCCTCTGATTTCAAAGAGTAATACTCTTGAAATTGACCAGTTATTTCCAAAGTTCAGTTATTTAACTATTAGTTTTAAAACCACATAATTCTTGGTTTTAAAATGAATGCTACCTATAATATGACATGAGCCTTCTGACATGTTCATTTACAAGCATTTTGTATTAGGGAAAGTGCTTGCTAAGTAAAAGTATACCTAATTAAAACAGTTTAATAAAGTGTTTATGAGTGTTGGGCCAAATTTTGGTTTTGGGCTTGAGATTATTTGAGCTGGTCATTTTGTCATTATGATATAATCCTACTGAGCAGAAATTAGTGTAGCTCAAAGGGCCAGCTGGTAGAATAGTTTGTGTAGATTATTGTGTGTAGCTAACTGCAAAAATGTAAAGATAATAATAAGCTAGCCAGGAAAGTAATAAATTAAAAAAAGAAAGAAAGAAATTCTGGCAGTGAGGATGCCATGGAACACTTTGCACTTAGACAAGCAGTTAATCATCAAGTTGGGCCTCTCTTAACAACTCATAGAATGTAAGAAGAAAAACAAATGACCCATATTTTCCCAACCTCATAGTTTCATGGATTTGACTGACAGAAGCACCATTAGGAACGTTTTGAGAGAAAATACAGAAAAACTGAAAAGGGAGAATGAAGTCAGGAGTGACCTAATGTGCATCTCATTCAATATCGGTAAATCCTAATCCCAGAAGGAAGACTGTCCTTGATGTGCATCCTTAAGATAGGGAAAGCTTTAGCTTTAGTTGCCTTGTGTTTATTTAGGTGCCTATCTTACTCATATAAGTTAAGAAAGAGAAAAAGAATAATTAATTTTGAGTATGAAATAATTTGAATAAAGAATTCTAGACTTGACATTACTTTATCACAATATTTATGTAATAGTAACTCCATTTGCATAGTGCTTTATATAGGGAGAGGGTCTTTCACTCATCACCTCAGTTGATGTGCTCATGGAAGGCTCAGAATATAATCACCAAGTGTAAAGAAGTTGTAGGGGAATATTCCTTTAACCTCACAACAATGTGTGAATAAGTCCTTAATTAATTTGAGTAGGATTATAGGGCTTTGGCTGTTGGATGAAGACAACTGAATCTACACAGGACACATTTTGTGATTAGATGAGATAATTGGTCATACCCTTTGGGTCTTTATATAAAGGAACAAGCTGTTTAGTTGTTTGCAGTTCAGGCTCTGGAGTGTTTGGGACAATTTATGGAAGCAAAACCTTTCAACCGTACCAGGAGACAACAACGTAAGAAGAACTCTTTCTTCTCCTTCTCCCTCACCCTCACCTCCCCAAATGGACCACCACATTGGAGCTGCTGGATTAGTAACAGATAGTATATCCATTTGGGAGCAAAAATGTACCAAAGAAATTCATTGATCTGATCTTTCCCTTTTTTAAAAAAATATTTAGAGATAAAATTTTCCCTTCAAGGCCTGGTTTGACTACATCCCCAAAATTTTGGAATGTCTACTGACAGATAAGGATACTGACACGCAACAGATATTCACTAGTGGAAAGAAATAGCTTTAAGGAACATGACCCTTCACAGCAGAGAAATGACCTAGCTTTGAGCTCAAGAAAGTAGCAAACATTGTGCATCCAGCTGAATGGTCTCTCTAGCAGAGACATTGTACCAAAGTGTAGCTACATGAAGTGTCTATGTAGAGAGATTCAGTACTGTAAATTGTGAGTTACCCTTTGCTGCATAGATATCCTACAGGTGTACTTTACTATTGTTGTACCCTAAGTTTGAGTTCATTCTTCCCATGGATGCTGTGTGCGTTTGTAGAGAGTACACACTGTGTCTGGGAAGGATTATTTTACACTAACTCTTTTTACTATACCACCTTAATAAATGCCTTTGTTAAAAGCTATTTGTCTACTGGCTTATTGTTAATGGAAAGCACACTGGTGAGGGCTTATGAACTACAGCAGTAGGAATAGCTACCCATATTGTTATCCCTAGAACCTGAGATAGCAGTTGCTCCTCTGGGAACCAAACTCATGAATTGGAGAGGTTTACTTACAATAAGCCCATATATCCAAGGTATGTGGATATATGTTTATGTTTATGTTTAAGTATATGTTTACTTATTTGAGGCTTAAAAAGGTTAAATGCATTGCTTAAGGTTACACTGTAAGTGGCAGAGCCAGGGCACAAATCAATTCTTTTAAGTCCATTGCTTTTCCCTACTAACTCATATGGCCTCTCAATGTTAAAAATGGGGATTCTTTTTCTGTACTCTAGATATCCAAATGAAGCTTTATTAATGTAATTTCCTGGTGAGATCACTTTCTAGGGGCTTCTATTATTCCTGAAATTTCACTTGAACACTATTAGATTGTTTGATATTGAACTTAGAATTCAGAAATGGGTGGGAATGAGATTTTTAAATCAAACAAATTATTGCTGTTTGCTATCTTGCTATCAATTAATCAGCATTACTTTGTACCCAACATTGTGTAAGGTATTGTGGTAGGTATAAAGGTAGATGGAATCCTTCTTTTAAAGGATTTTGTAATCTAGCTTAGGAGGCCAGTTATGGAACTCATAAAACAAATTGAGAAAAATGTAGACAGTGTCAAAATAGCCATCCTGTCTAAAAGGTAATATTTCCATGCTTACAATGTGCCTTAAAGGAAGAATATCCTTAAACAAATTCCAATGGCAGAAGAATTCTGATTTTCAAAGATTTATTATTCATCTAATTTCATTTACCTTGATTTACATATACACACACAAGCAAAAACTTCCATTCTTTCCTCTGTAGTTGGTTAGTCTTTGAGGAAATAGAAATTATCAGTAGGTATCATGGCTTCAGCATTATATTTGATGAAGCCTCTCAGAAAGTTTCTTCAAAGATATTCTTTATATAATAGTAGTTGGATCAAGAAGTGTGTATTCTTAGACAACATATGACTAATGTCAGCTTGCCACCTGTGGTGGCCCCAGAACATCTGGGTGCACATCTGTTGCCTTGACATTTTGATAGATGTTCCGATTATTACTCAAGCGAGCACGATCTTGCATAAATATTTTCTTCAGTCATGTTTGGTAATTCCCCACACATTCTTTTCCCACCCCTTTTTGTTCATATCCTCATTCTATCTCCCAAACTCTTCTTTAATTTAAATACCTCTCATTGTATATGTTGGGTTTACATTACATTAAGTTACATTAAATTAAATAAAATGAGATAATATTTGTAAAGCACTTTGTAAACCTTCAAGCTCTATGTTAAGTGTGAGCTATTATATAATTATTAATTATATTCACTAGATCTAGTCCTTTATACTTTTATAATCCACAATAACACTTTTAAACATTAGAATAATCTCTAGCCCAAGATATTTTACAACAATATATAATTAAGTATTAAATTATGAGGTTAGAGCCTGCCATAAGAGTTTAGAGAAGGGATTGATCAATGTGACTTAATGTAGCTGGGCAAGTCTGAGTAGAAGACGTGGGTTTTAGCTGGGTTTTGAAGTATGAGCAGGATTTAATTAATTGAAGACGATGAGCATTCTAGGTGAGAAGCACAGCATGATTAAAAAGACAGTGGTGTGACTGAGGAGTTTAGACTACATTATTTCTAAAGAGTCTTCCATTTTCCATGACTATGTTCCCCCTAAGTCTCTAGGCTTCTCAAGGCTTAACGTAGGACCAGAGATCTGGAACTGGAAGGGATCATGGAAATCCACTAATCCAGTCTCCTTATTTTACAAATGAGGAAACTGAGGCCCAAGGAGGTTAAGTCACAAAGGCAGGGTCAGATAGGATTTGAACCCAGGTCTTCTGAATCTTAAATTCTTTTAACTGATTTTTGTATGGCATGCCTTCACTATCTTGTTTGCCCCCTTTTAAACATATAGTTTGTCAATGTTCTTCATAAAATATGATCTCCATAAATGAACACAATACTCAAGATGTGTTCTGACCAGGTCAGAGTGCTACATAACCATTATTTCCCTAGTTCCGGACTTTATGCATCTCCTGATACAGTCTAAGAATGCATTTGCTTTTTTGGCTGCCACATCATGGTTCACAGAATTACAGAATCTAAGTTTTCAACATTACACATTTCATTATTGATGGGATAGGCAGCTAGCTGGCACAGTAGATAGTGTTAGACTTGGAGTCAGGAAATCCCAAGTTTGAATTCTTTCTCAGACATTTATTAGCTGTGCAAGTCACATAAACTCTCTCAGTTTTACTTTTCTCTTCTGTCAAATAAAGATAATAGGGCAGGTAGGTGGTGCAGTGGAAAGCAAACTGGCCCTGGAGTCAGGAGGACCTGAGTTCAAATGCGGCTTCAGACACTTACTAGCTAGCTGTCTGATCCCGGGCAAGTCACTTACCCCACCATTGCCTCAAAAAAAAAATAGGGATAATAATAACACCTACTTAAGAGGGTTGTTATGAGGATTCAATGAAATAATATTTGTAAACTTAAAGCATCATGCATACATGTATGTATACATACATGTATGTATACACACATATATGTTTCTATATAAATGGAGGATGAGCTGAAGGAATTCAAGCAAGAGCTCTCTAATGGGATAAATTAAAGGTGAGAAAAATAGGCCAAGGATTGAGCCCTGGGGAAGATTCACAGATAAGTAGTAGGAGGACAAAGAATCTGGTGAAGGAAATTGAAAGATTGTGTGTTGATAGAAGCCAAATAAGTATGGAAAAATGAAGTATAAGAATAACTAGGAAATGGAGAGTGTCAAGGAAGAGGGTAGTCAGCAATATTACAATATCAAATATCCCACTAATGGTACTTTGTCCAAAACATAATTCATCATCTTTCCATCTCCTCACCCCAAACCCTCTATTCTTCTAAACTTGCTTATTACCAAGGGCACTACCATCTTTCAAGTCATCAGGCTCAGTCTCAGCATCATCTTTGATTCCTTACTCTCACTCACCCCATATGCCCTATCTGTTACCAAATCTTGTCATTTCTCTCTCCACAACGCTGATCCTTTATGTCCTCCTTCTGTTCACTCACACAGTTGCAACCTTATTTCAAGCCCTTATCCCCTTTCACCTGGACCATAACAATAATAACCTGAGTGAATTCTGTGCCTCAAGCCTCTCCCCATTCCAATCCATCCTCCAGTCAACTTCCGTGGTTTTTATGAAGCATGGGCCTAACTCTATTATTCCTCTGTTCAGTGAAGTCCAGGCTCCCTGTTACCTCCAGGGTCACATAATAAACTTCTACCTTACAAGTCTTCTTACACAGTACTTCCCCCAACCTTACTAGTCTTCTTACACAGTACTTCCCCCAGCAAACTCAGTGTTTACTTTGTGTTCCTTGAACACAACACTCCAATGTAATTCCCCATGCCTGGAAAGCTCTGTCCCTTCGCCTTCACCACTTGGTTTCCCTGGCTTACTTGAAGATTTAACTCAAAAAATACTTTCGGTAGGTCTTTCCTTGTTTCCCCTGCTTATCAGTGCCTTCCCCTCTCAGATTGCCTTTTGTCTACTCTGTATTTATTGCATCGTCCTTAAAATGTAAACTCACTGAGGGTAGGGACTGTTTGTGCCTTTTTGTAGACATAATGTTTAATACCGTGTCTGGAAAATAATAACTGCTTAGTATATCCTAGTTGACTGACTTGCTGGTGGGAATGAGAGGTTAAGTCAATCATTTTTGGTGCCTCGACTTTAATGATATCCTAATTCATTTTTCCGTTTCATTTTAAGGCTTCATTTTGATTGTAATCCTTTTCTTTTTGAAATTCAGTATTACAGAAAGAGAATAATACTTCACTGCCTCCAGAACTCAGTGCTGCTTATTTATCTGTTTCTTAGTCATGTGATCAATAGAGAGGGGATCAGATTGTCACATACTCTAAACCCCTCTAAGGAGAGGATATCTCAAGGATTTGGCAAGACTGAAAATGGATGATGAATTTTAATGTGACAGGAAAACCCCTGGATTCTTGCACTGATGTTAGCGGGAATTTTTCGTTCGTAAATATCCTGAGAAATCACAGAAAGTCCTTTGTCTCAAACCATTCAGTGCCAGAAAAAAAATCTGTAGTTCAGAAGGTAGAGAAATAAATCAGAAACATCTGGTAAGTTCAAGGGCAGACACTGTCTGTGCTGGCATAGAGAGACAATAATAAGGCAGCTGATCAGGCAAGGCTTTATTCTAGTGCATAATATTTTTGTAGCAGTCTCTTGGCTGTAAAGTACCATCAGGGAATGGGAACATGCTGTAAAGTGTCTCGATGCCCAGAACAATTACACTTCGGAAACATTCTCTTGGCTGGTTGAATGTATGAAAAATCAGGTTTGATGTGTGACCAGTGACCACAGTCCGGGTCATTCTGCAAATAGATTTAGTCACATAGACACACGTGGAATAATGCTTACTGTTTGCAGAAGAGCAAATGTTAACTTTCTCAGGACATGATTTCATATTGTGCTTTCACACCTTGGAAAGATTCTGCCTCATATTAATGATGTAAAGTATTGGAATAGGGCAAAGACAGAATATTTTGGTCTTTGAAGAGTCCTAATTTATAACAGGAGTCTATTTTCACATATAGCTAAGGTTCACATGATTTCCCAAGATATTTCCAGGTCTCCCAACTAGAAGTTCTCTCTTTTTTTTTGGCACAGACACACTTTATATATGACTGGGCCAGATCCAAGTCCCAGAGGTATAATGTACTGGTCATGGTTCCATGCCTTGGCCCAGAAGATATATAGGATAAGTTAAAAAGGTAGTCTGGCATAGTGGAAAGAATGTTGGTTTTGGAGTCAAATTACTTGCAGTTGAATTCTAGCTTTAACACTTACTAACTATGACCATTGGCAAGGAACTTCCCTGGGCATCAATTTCCTCATGTATATGTAAGGGTGGGAATGGAATTCCCTCCACCCCCAATTAAATAAACACAGAATTCTTAATGAAATTAATAAATCAAATGATGAAAGGTGTGGAAGTTCAAAGACATGTTTCATCAATTTGGAAAGATTGAAGTACTTTGATCATTGGATAAAGTCAGAGCAATTGTTTTGGGATTGGTTGAATCAGACACACCTGTGATGCTTCTATAATCTAGCATTCCAAGCTGCCAGCATATTTCAGCAGCAAGACATTCTTGTGGTTGAAGGATTTGCCCCTGGCATAAGAGGCGGGGAGAATTGAGTTTTCTCTCTGCTCTCCACTGTTCTCGAGCACAGGACACCCCTGTGAACTTCGAAAGGTCAGATGATTTGGTTGCAGTGTTCTTGTAGCAAAAGTGGCTGATGGCAGCATCTGCAATGGGAGCTGTGGGATATCCCAAGAACAATCTAGATAGACTAGGGAATGTCAGATTTAGGACACTAAAGAACACTGCCCCAGAACTCAGAAGAGAGAATACACAGAGAGAACTTTATGAAGACTCCATAAAGGAAGAAAAAGGTTTCAAGTAACCAGGTTCTGTGAGTTACCCTTTGGCCACATATATACTCTGTGTGTGTGTATACATACACATACACATGCACACCCATAAACACACATACATATATATATCCATTTTTCATAGGACCTTGTGTTTGAGGATGCTTTGTGCCAAACTTTGTTACTTTATCATCTCAATAAATATCCCTTTCTAAAAGCTAATTAGTTGTGGCTGGAAACTAACAGTTAATGAAGAACACAAAATGTGGACTTGTGAGCCACAGTATTAGGAAAATCACAGTTTCTCAGAGTTACTACTAGAACCCTGAGGAGAGCTATGCAAAGGCGTCCTGTAAGGACCCAACCTACCAAAGCTAGTGGGAGTTGGGGGAGTAAGCCTGGAAGGGGTGCTACAACTAATTATAGTTTCTTCTGAGTTCCATTTGTACATTTCAAACTGCCTATTGGACATTTGAGGTAGATTTTTTTATAGACATCTCAAAAATTTCCAAAACCCACCCCTCTTTTCAGCTTCTCCATTTCTATCATGGTCATCACCATCCTTCTAGTCACCCAGGTTTTCAGCCTCAGTGTTAATTAACTCTCACTCTTCCTCAACCCTTATATCTACTCAATTATCCTTTCCTTCTCTATTCTTTTCTTAAAATTGTCAAGGTATAACAGAACCACTCCTAGACCTTATCCAATTGAACTTCCTTCTATGATGATAGGGTTCAGGTGGGACACATATATAATCTCTCCACATTTGAATGTAAGCAGAATATAAGTAAGTTGTTTAGTCTTTTATCATTATTCATTCATATTTACTTTTTTTATATTTCTCTTAATGCCTGTGTTTGAACTTCAAAGTTTTTATTGCAGTTCTGGTTTTTTCATCAGGAATGCTTGGGAAGTCCTTTATTTCATTAAGGCGTCTTCCCCCCCCCCCATAGCATTATACCCAGTTTTGCTGGGTAAGTTATTTGTGGCTGTAGGTCTGCATTCTTTACCTTCTGGAATATCATACTCCTTTATAGTGGTGGCTGCTAAATAATGTGTAATCCTGGTTGAGGCTCCTTGGTACTTAAATTCTTTCTTTCTGACTGCTTGCAGTAGTTTTTCTTTTACTTGGAAACTCTGGATTTTGGTTATGATATTCCTAGGAGTCTTTGTTTAGGGGCTTCAGAAAATAATTGGCAGATTATTTTTTTAAAAATTTATTTTTTTAAAAGTTTATTTTTAATTTATGAAATAAAACATTTTCACAACAGTAGAATAAAAAAGACGATTGCACATGAAATTGGAAATCTATTATGAGGGACTTGTTGCTAACAACTGGAAGATTTTTTTTCTATTTCCACTTTGCCCTCTGGTTCTAAAAGATCAGGGTAGTGTTTGTGTGTGTGTGTGTGTATGTGTGTGTTTAAATATTCTTGAAATAGGATTTCTAGACTCTTCTTTTGGTCATGACATTTAGCTAGTCCAATGATTCTAAAGTTTTTCTCCTTGACTTGTTTTCTAGGTCATTTGTTTTTGCTATTTACTTCTATATTCCCAGTCTTCTGACTTTGTTTTAATATTTCTGGGGAATGGCCACTGCAAAACCATGAAGACAGGAGATGATGGGTATTGTGAGTGGGACAGCAAGGTTATTATGACTGGAAGTTCTCAATAAATTGGTGACTCATGGAGTCACTGACTTATATTTGGCCCATTCAGATTTTCAGGGAGTTTGTTGCTTGGAAAGGTTTTGTATTTCTTGTGCCAACCTGTTAATTCCCTTTTTCAATTCTCTCTTCCAATTCCAATTCCATAGCTCTCATTTCTTTTCCATTTTTTTCCATAAGCACTCTCTTTTCATTGATAAAAATCATTTTAAAACTTTTTTTAATGCTTCTAGTTGAACTTGGGCCCAAAATGAGTTTCTTTTATGCTTTGCTAGTAGATGTTTAGAATAATTTTCTTTTGGGTTTGTATCTTGAGCTTCTTTGCCACCATAATAGTGGTAGTGTAATTTATAGTGTAATTCTTTTTTTGTTTGCTTATTCTTCCAGCCTTCTTCCTGACTTTGGAGGAGGAAGGGTAGGATGGGGCAGGGCAGAGGAAGCCTTAAGGGCTTCCCACCTTGCCACATAGTGCTATTTTCTATTAATGAAGAAGCCCATCTCCCACTGATGTAAATGCCAGAAAAAGTCACTAATTAGGCTTAGTCAAGCTTTTTCATTTCATTTTTTTTGGTTATTTTTTTTATCAGTCAAGCTTTTTTTTTTAAAAGATGCAGACAGTTCTATCCACACAGCCAATGGTAAAAGACTGCTGTGAACCACATAGTAGGACAATGTAGAATGTCCAGACATCCTCCAGTCTTCTACAAGCAGATCCCCAGCATCTTCCACATGAGAGATGCCATCTCAGGTGATCTGGGCATGCACCAAAACTTTTTTACATATATTTTACCCCCTGAAGGAAAGTAAACTCCCTGAGGACAAGAACTGTTTAATTTTGACTTTGAATCCCCAGGGCCTAACACGGTCATTGTTACATTATATGTATATGTTCTTCATATATGCTTTTTGATTGGTTGATTGATCTATTTTTAAACTATATCGTATAGTATTCATTAAGCATCCAAGTATAAAGCTGATCCATTTTCTTTGCCTAGTTCATAGCAACACGTGATGGTTTAGTCTCATTCTTTTAATTTTGTTGATTGATGCTTTATTTTTATATCACATTTATTTCTGAATATAACCCTTACTCATCCTTATCCTTTCAGTTAACTCAATCCACAGATATTTATCAAGCACCTTCTAGGTGACAGGCAACAAGCTAAGTGCTGGGGATACAAAGATAAAATGAAATGATCCCTGCCCTTGAAAACCTTATGTTCTCATGGGGGAAGCAAAATACACACATATAGATGTAATTCATTATCAACAAAGGGGATTATGGGAAGTGTAGTTTTTCCTAGCTAGAAGGATGGACTGACGGATCATGGTATTTGGGATCCTTCCTATCTCAACAAGGGGAAGCCTGGGAATTCTTTTGCTGTAGAAAGGAGAGAAGGACTAGGGAAATGATGCAGTGGTGATCTCATCGTAAAAATCTCATGCTGCTACCCTGAAATCAATATAATTAAGACCATGGAGTGACTTATCTGATCCACCAATATGGCTAAGCAGTGATTTGCCTGAGTAAAAGTTGTTTTTTTGGTTAGATGTGCCTGTTTGTGGGGATCATTGCAATGTTATCTCTTCCCACTTTTTTCCCCTGCCTTATCAATGCCTGGACAACCAGCACCACTACCCTCAGGATTTCTCAATCTTAATCTTGTTCATTTACCAACTGTATTTTGTAAAGTGTTTGTTTCAAAAAAGAAATTGTTTTGTTGCATTTTGAGTGTTTGCAATAATAAAGGAATATGCCATTCAAGGATAAGAAGGTCAAAATGAAACGTGAAAATGATTTCTTTACGCTTAACTGGGAACCTGTATTAAACTGACTACATGTAGATGGACTGTATGGATGTGTATGTATATGTGTGTGTGTATGTATGTATGTGTGTGTGTATTTACATACATACACATACATATGCACATCCAAGACATATTCAAATCAAGTATGAGGTAAATGTGGAAGGGAAGGCACTAACACCTGGGGAGAGGAGAAGGGGGTGCATCCAGAAAAAGGTTTTTTTTTTCAGTAGGTGATTTCTGAACTGAGGAAACAAGTGATTCCAGAAGTTGAGGTGAGAAGAAAGAGGTCTGGGGAATGGCAGTGCAAAAGCATGGAGACAGGAGATGATGGGTATTGTGAGTGGGACAGCAAGGTTATTATGACTGGAAGTACTCAATAAATTGGGGGGCATTTAACTCCCAAATCTATCTTGAAATAGACTTCTTCATCACCAGGCAAATCCAGAAGATGTAGAACTAAACTGACTTCAGGGGACGGCTGTTTTACCTGTCCAAGCCAGTCCCAGCATAGTTGTTGGAAGGTGGTGATGTTGATGGCCTTTGGCACCTGCAGTGGGTGGACCTGGCACTGTTGGTAGCTCTCCAGCTGCTTAGGAGAGCCATGCCCAACAGGGAGTTAGCTCCTAGGCAAGCTGGGGCTGGTACTCCTTCCCCCCTTTTTCCTTCCTCCCCTTCACTTCTAACAAAGATTTTACAAGAAAAAGAAAAAAAAATAGCAGTTCAGCAGAAATGCCTGACACATAGATTGAATCTGACAACATGCATAATGTTCCACACCCATGGCCTCCTTCCTCTCTCCTTCTATTCCCTTCCTCAATGCAGAGATAGAATACATTTTCTCAACTCCTCTTTTGGGTCACACTTGGTGCTTATCATTATACAACATTGAGTTTGATTTTATTATTCTTTCCATTTACACTGTTTTAATCATTGTGAATATTCTTTTCTGGCTTCCACTTACTTCACTCTGCATCATTTCAAATAAGTCTTCCCATATTTTGCATAATTCTTCATATTCATGATTTCTTATGGCACAATAATAATCCATCACATTTATGGATGACAGTTTATTTAACCATTCCCCAACTAATGGGCACTTACTTTGTTTCTAGCTCTTTGTTTTCACAAGAAATGCTGCTATGAATATTTTGGCATACGTAGGACCTTTTTGTTTTTGACTTGGGAAATAAACCTAGCGATGGGATCCCAGGGTCAAAAGGTATGGATATTTTAATTACTTTTGTATCCAATTCCAAATTGCTTTCATGAGTGACTGGATGATTCCTAGCTCTACCAACATTGTATAATAGGATCTTAGATTTAGAACTGAGAATAAGCTTAGAGATAATTAAGTCCAAACCCCTCATTTTATACGTTAGGAAATAGAGATCTGTGACTTGTCCAGGGTCCCATAGCTAGTAAGTGTCTGTGGCAGGATTTAAACCCAGGTCTTCCTTATACTTGAGTCCAATACTGTTAACCGCTACGCTCTTTTGGAAGAATCTTAAAAGTCATCAAGTTCAATACCTTTATTTTACATATTAAGAAACAGATACCTAGAGAGGTTAAGGGACTTGCTTGTTGTTCAGCTGTTTCAGTCATGTCTGACTCATAGTGACCTCATTTAGGGTTTTCTTTCAATTTTTAAATGATGTGACCTTTTATATTTAAATCAAGGATTGGACTTGTGGTATGTGGTATAAATTTTTGGCATAAACATTTTTTTTTGTTTTTTGTTTTTTGCTAGGCAATGGGGCTAAGTGACTTGCCCAAGGTCACACAGCTAGTAAGTGTCAAGTGTTAGAGGTCGGATTTGAACTCGGGTCCTCCTGACTTCAGGGCCGGTGCTCTATCCACTGTGCCATGTAGCTGCCCCCATAAACATTTTTTTAAACCAAACTGCTTTCTAGTTTTCCAAGCAGTTGTTGTCAAATAAAAAATCTTTCTATAAGAAGTTTTTGTTTTGAGGTTTAACGAACATAAGATTATTGAGTTTGATTGATTCTGATTCTTGCTTGTATATTCTCTTTTGCTACTGCTGCCTCTCTCCCCCTCCCCCTTCCCCTCCCCCTGTCATTACTAGAGAGTTTTAATGATTGCTGCTGTACACTATAATATGAAGTCTGGAAGTCCCCTCCTTCATTCCTACTTTTTTGTCCATGATTTTTCTGTGAGATTCTAGGCTGTTAATTGCTCCAAATAAATTTGATTATTTTTTCTAGCTCTTTAAAATAATTCCTTGGGAGTATAATGGGTATAGCACTAAATATGTAAATTAATTTAGATGTCATTATTTTTATTTATCGACACAGCCAAACTATAGGTAATGAATATCTCTCCAATGGTTTATATAGAGTGTTGGTAATTAGAATGTGAACTCCTTGAGGATAGGTATCATAATTTTACCCCAGCTTTTTTGGGGGGAGATATCTCTAGCACTCAGCACAATGCCTGGTACATACATAAATGTTCAGTAAATACTTGCTGACATACTGGTTCA
Organism: Vombatus ursinus; assembly: GCF_900497805.2. NCBI lineage: Eukaryota > Metazoa > Chordata > Mammalia > Diprotodontia > Vombatidae > Vombatus > Vombatus ursinus. Next base: position 23,464,920 of record NW_020954557.1, read on the forward strand.
CTTTAATTGTATTTATATGTCATCAATGGGTCTTAATAGATTGGCCCCCAGACATTTTAAGTATTTTAAAATTATTTTGATGGAATTTCCTTTTCTCTTATTTCCTCCTTTTTCATAGCTGCACAGAAATGCTGACAATTTTTCTAAATATATTTTGTATATCGTGATGTTATTAAAGCAGTTAATTGTTTCAAGTCAAGTCTTTGGTATTTTCTAAGTAAGTCAATCAATCACCCAATAAATTACTATTTATTTTGTACTTACTATGTGCTAGCCACTGCACTAAACATTATAGCAAAAAAAGGATTATTTCATTTCCTCTATGCCAGTTTTTATGCTTTTAGTTTATTTCTCTTGCCTCATAACTGTCATTAGCATTTATAGAACTATGTCAAATGATTGGTAAGAGAGTGCATCTTTATTTTACTCCATTATTTAATAAGAAAGTTTCCTGGATTTCCCTTTTGTAAACACTATTAGTATGCGTGTGTGTGTGTGTGTGTGTGTGTGTGTGTGTGTGTGTGTGTATGTGTACACACTATGGAGGCAGCTAGGTGCACAGTGGATAGAAGTCTGGGCCTAGAGTTGGGAAGACTCATCTTCTTGAGCTCAAATGTGACCTCAGATACTTAGTAGCTGTGTGACCCTGGGCAAGTCACTTGTTTGTTTCAGTTTCCTCATCTGTGAAATGAGCTAGAGAAGGAAATGGCAAACCACGTAAGTAGCTTTGCCAAGAAAACCCCACATAGGGACATGGAGAGTCACACATGAGTGAAAAATGACTTAACACACATATGTATAGATGTACATATGTTTCTGTCATATTAAAAATGACTTGGTAACTATGCTTTTTAGAGTTTCTGCTGTAAATAAGTCTTTTTTCTTCATCTTTAAGAACAATTCTTGTAGAACTTGAGCAATTTCTGAACAAATTATTTTTAGGAGGTTGATTCTAACCTTGTTTCTAACAGTAACTATGTGAGTGATCTTGACAAGACACCCTGTCCAGTTCTGTCATCTATGTAATGAAAAGTTGGCTTCTCTGTGTTTCTGAGTTAAAAACCTTAATTACCCTATCTACTAATTAATTTTGTCATTAAAAAGTCACTGGGATAGAAAGACAAACCTAAAACCATCTTGCTCTCAAGGAACTTACAGTATGTTACAGGACACAAAATGTATACATAAAATTATATACCACATAAATATAATCCTGTGGTTTGGCTATTTTTGTTTTTAATTATTATGTTAATTATTTTCCTAATATTGAACCATCTTTAGATTTTGATATAAATCTTGATTATAGTGAATATTTTTTAATTTATTGCTATAGATTTTTGCTGAATTTTATTTATAATTTTTGCATCGTTATTAGTGATACTGATTCATAGTGATGCTTCTTTGCTTTATCCTTCTCTGGTTTAGATATTAGTATTAGATTTTTCTCATGAAAGGAATTTGGTAGAGTGTTTTTCTTTCCCAATATCTGAGAAAAATTATGTAGAATAGGTATTAATTGTTCTTTAAGCATTTGATAGAATTCACTCCAGTCCTGTTCTTAAGGTTCTTTTAAACTCTATTGTTGATTTTTCTCCTCAATTTCTTTGTTTAGATTTCTCACCGCTTTAAAGTTGTACTTGAATTTTTTTTATCAGATTTCACCCTTGTATCCCTTTTAATCTTCAGAATGTAAACCTTTTCTTGGTTATTAGTGTATATTTTATCTGAAAGTTTACTCCGATGCTTTTTCTTATTGCTCTAGAATATTTATATGTGCTATCCTAATGATATAACACTCATCTTTTCTTTATATATATATATATATTTATATATACACATATATATAATCAACTGACATAAAATGTAATCAGATATGTAGAATTTCCTGATTTTATTATGTGTTTTATATTATACAACAAGGGCATGGGATGGAATTCAGGAACAAGAAGATCTGACAAGACTTGAATTGTAGAAGAGTGAATGTTTTGAGAAAATGTCACCTAGTCATGGAATTTTTGGAAATTGAAAGGGCTTATAAGTTCATTTAGTGCAATCCCCTATCTTTATAATTAAAGAAGCTGAAACCCAGAGAAATTAAATGAATTTCTTAATGTCGTACTTATAGTGCCAGAGACACTAGAACCCAGGTCGCAACTTCAAAATGCATGTTCTTTCCACTATACCTTGCTGCTTTTAGCTATACTATATTTTGCACAGTAATAACATTTGCAATTTCTTCTCATTTTCTACTCTCCTTAAGTAACGTGGTTAGAGTAAGATACAGTGAACCAGCATTTATTTTCATTACTCTTTATGAACAATACTGGTTTCTGGTAGTTTTGTTAAAAAAACAAAACAAAACAAACAACAACAGTGGTCTTTATTTCAAGCATAGATATATTATTGGATGCCAGAGAAGGAGGAAGGGAAAAACCTGAGGGGCTGCAGATGTGGAAGTCAGACAAGCAAGGTAAACAATTAAATAATAAGGAAGTGGTTTCTCAAACAACAGTAAATCTGTAAGAGTTTATAGCCCATATTTCCCAATTGTTTGACTTTTTAATGGTCTGGATAAAATACTTGAAGCTTTGGGTTGGAATCTATTGGAGCTAGAAAAAGTTGCATTAATCCTGCTGTTAACTAAGATACAATCATGCCTTCTAATAGTTACAAAAATGGTTTCAGATTTATTCAGCCAAAGAAAAAAACAGGATTAAATAATACAATTGAAATGTTCCTTCCCTTTTCTCTTAATCTTTCAACCCTCATTTTTTTGTTGTTCTGATTACATTTTAAAATGATCTCTCATTTTCCTAATGTCCTGTGTTACCCTTACAAAATCTGCTAACAGCATTGATGATCAACAGGAGGCCTTTCTTTTGGAAATGATGATTCATCCCAGCAAAAGACCAGTGGTTTGGCATGAGCCTTTAATTTTGGATGTTGGGACTGGCCCTTATGAAAATGACTTGTGGCAGCAGATGTCACTGTTGGTCTTTGTTAACAAAATCTCAGAGATATTAGAGAACATTTCACATGCAGGTTATCAGGGACATTAGAGAACATCACACATGTAGGTTATCCCTCTTGTAGCCATTGAGAACACGTGGGCTACTGCAGTATTGTCTATTGTATTGGAGTAAAAGGCTATTAAACAGTGTATGTGACTCTCTGTTTACAAACATAGGTACATACAATTGATTATAATCTTCAAAGAGCTGGTACAGCTTCACACAGGGATATATGTAGAGAATCATATACTTGCCACTGGAATCATTTTTAGTAAACTTTTGTAATTTTGCTAAAATCTAGTTAAAAAGTTTGTGTCGTGTTAATAACCCTTATTTCCTAGTTATGTTGTATCCTTTCCTGAAGCTCTACTTGTTTTTTCTCTGAGTCTCAGTTTCTTCACTCACAAAATGGGAATGATACCTATTCTACCTATCTTATGTGCAAACATATTTTGAAAATAGTAAAATATAATGTAAATGTCATTTATCATTATTATTAATTATTCTTACCTTCATCTTTTGTAGCTCATCTATCATGCCTGTAAAAGTTGCCTTTCTCTGGCACACAATGTGGACCTAGAATTCACATCCACTGTAGAGATTTCATCTTCTCTTTCCATTGTACATTATTGCCATGGCCAAAGTATTTATGGACCAGTCTATTGGTGAGAATCTTTTGCTAGTCTGATTCTCAGAAATAAAGGCAGTCTGTTCTTAGGACCATGCTCAGAAACCTTTCCATTTTGATTTAACCTGTTGGCTTAGCCGACCAAAGCCTAGGTACCTTGACAAGGCACTGGAGTGATACCTTGTGCCTAATGCAAGTCATTGTTTTATTCTTAATAAAAGCTTTTTACACTGAATTAAATATTTGAATTCAGTGCAAAAAGTCTTGCTGATTTTAGTTTCCTGAGTTGAGGTTATTTCTCTCTTTGCTTTCATAATTACCATTTGTTTTGCACTACATTTACTTCGGCTACTGTGTCAGGCTAGGGAAATCTTTTGAAGTCGTTACTGAGCAATAGGAACTCCCTGGCTAAGCCACTGCTTTGCATCTACTTCTAGAGGAAAGGATTTGGCTGAGGGTCTCTCTTCAAGTCCAAGAGAATCACCTGGCTAGCTCATTTCATTACACGGCAAAGTTACACAAGAAGAGCACTTAGCCCTGTGGCTAAAATATAAAAAAACCCAAACAAACCTAGAATGAGTAGCACAGTGAAAATACATATACACAAATAATTTTTAATCTGGATTAGAACTGCTTGACATCTTTTCTGAAATGAAAAAAGAAAGTTGTTGAAACAGCTAAAGGCATTGTCTAGTATTGTGCTGGGCATGGCTGTGGTACCTAGCCACAATTCGTGGCAGGCATAATGGAAGAGGAGTGTGTCTATGACTGAGCAAGAGTGGTACCAAAGAGTACACACCCTCAGGATTCTCCAGGGTGCACTGAGGGATGTATTTCCTCACTGTGGAAGTATTTAAGTGAGTGGAAATCCCACCCCCCCCATTGACACTGTAATACACATTCATTCTCGAGGGTATAGAGTCATAGGTCCACCCATAGTTATCAGTCTAGAGGTGGGAAGGTCCTTGCAGTTCTTCTAGTTCAACCTCTTCATTTTACAGATGAAATAAAGACCCAGAGTCACAAAGTAATAATTCAAACTAGTTCTGTGACCGTGGGTCCTGTGACTCCCAAGTTCAGAGTTCTTCCTTATTCTGCATCTTTTCTTTTCTTTTTTTGGGGTGGGGTAAGGCAGTTGGGGTTAAGTGACTTGCCCAGAGTCACACAGCTAGTAAGTGTTACGTGTCTGAGTTTGGATTTGAACTCTGGTCCTCCTGACTCCAGGGCTGGTGCTCTATCCACTGCGCCCCCTAGCTGCCCCAAATAAGCATATGTCTTTTTTTTTTTTTTTTTGAGGCAATCAGAATTAAGTGACTTGCACAGGGTCACACAACTAGTAAGTGTCCCTGTTCTGCATCTTTTATCATCTATTTTGGTTTCTTCATTTGGCAGCTGAAAAAGGGTGAAATATTCACCATAGAGGTGAAAAATGCCCTTGCCTAAGGTCATACAGCTAGTTAGTGGCAGACCAAGGATTATGATCCAGTTCTCCTTGTTACCAGTTAATACAGGAGATGATAGTGATACCAACTATTTCTTTTTTAAAAAATATTCTTCTGTACTAGACAAACAAAAGTTAACATGAACATTTCTGCATATGAAGAATTGAAGAAGAGGCTTGTACATGAAATCGCAGATCTCCATTTCACCTGCTCTTTTTTAAAAAAGCATGCAATAAATTGAATATGTTTTAGGTCTGTACTCCTTGTCTATGCCTCCTTTGAAATTTCCTTTTATTCTCTTCTGTTAGTTTTTTAAAAATACTTCAATCTCTCTCTCTTTTTTTTTTTGTGAGGCAGTTGGGGTTAAGTGACTTGCCCAGAGTCACACAGCTAGTGAGTGTTATGTGTCTGAGGCCGGATTTGAACTCTGGTCCTCCTGACTCCAGGGCTGGTGCTCTATCCACTGTACTACCTAGCTTCCCCAGTGTCTCTCCTTTCTCAGTCTTTTTTTTTTTTACCTCATTATCACTTGCCCCTCTCCCCTGAAAATCTCCCCCAAATGAAAATAAAAAGCCTTTCCATGTGACAAATAAGCATAATCAAGTAAACCAAACCTGTCTGAAAATGTGTCTCATTCTTCACCTCCCATGTATAGCCTCTGTCAGGAGGTGGGTAGCACGCTTGATTATTGGTCCTCTGATATCATGCTTGGTCATTGCATTTGATCAGGGTTCTTAAATCGTTCAGTCATTTTTCTTCACAATCCAACTTCATAGTGCTTTTATTTTCTTTGAAGCATGCTTCATTCTATTTTCCTCATAATGAGAAGTTATGAGAAACAGCATTAATGAAGCCACTTGTGTTCAGGCCTCATGTCTGAAGATGAAAAGATGTTCTGAACATTACAGGCAGTGATCCACCATAGGAGTCAGAAGACATGGGTTTGAATCCTAACTCATAATAACTGTGTGAACCTAGGCAACTCCTTGGGCTTCCTGAGTCTCACTTTAAAATAGATAGTGGGGGGCATCGAGGTGGCACAGTGGATAGAGCTCCAGCCTTGGAATCAGGAGGACCCGAGTTCAAATCTGGCCTCTGACACTTACTAGCTGTGTGACCCTAGGCAAGTCATTTAACTCCGATTGCCTCACCAAAGAGCAAAACAAAACAAAATAGATGGTGATACTTGTACTATATACTTGGGATTCACAGCATCCTAGATTTGTAAGGAACTTACAACCCATGACTGAAAGGAAACCCCCACACAATTTACCCAGCAAGCAGTAATCTATCCTGTTTGAAGCCCTCTAATGAGGTAGAACCCATTAACTCCTGAAGAACTCCATTCTTCTTCTAGATTGTTAGGAATTGTGTTGTTAGTTATTATTATTATTAGTGTGTATGTGTGTGTGTATATATATATATATATATATATATTAGTAATTGTTAGGAAATTTTTTATGATATCAAGCCTAAATTTTCCTTTTTGCAACATCCTCTTGCTGCCTGTTTCTGCCTTCTGGGGCCACACAAAACACGTCTAATCCCTTTTAAATATGGGAGCCTTTTAGTTTTGTGAAGACAGTCTTCATGCGTTTCTACACAAGGTGTTTGTAAGGACAGCACACTGTGAGCCTGAAATTTGGTTGTTTGTACATAGTAGACCCCAATTGGACTGGGGGCTCCTTGAAAACAGTGATTGTCTTTTGCATTTCTTTTTATCTCCAGTGCTTAGTATAAAGCCTGGAGCATGGTAGGCTCTTAAATGTTTATTTATTGACTAGAACATAAAAATGTAGTATTAAGACAGATATTGGGCAAAATCTAAAATTAAGGATAGAGACAAGTGACTATTTAGTTCCGGGGTGGGGAACCTGCAGCCTTGAGGCCACAGGTGGCCTTCTAGGTTCTTGGATTTGGCCTTTTAGCTGAGTTCAAGTTTTGCAGAACAAATCCTTTTATTAAGATGACTTGTACTGTGAAGTTTGGATTCAGTCAGAGGGCTGCACTTGAGGACCTAGGTGGCCACATGTGGCCTCAAGGCCACAGGTTCCCCACCCCTGATTTAGTTATACAGTGACCATGTGCTTCTTACCACTGAGACATTCCAGGTTTTTATAGTCTGGAGAGAGAGATATGACCTTCTGCAAAATTGTAAAGTTGGCAATTTGTCTTTAGTGCTTCTAGCCTCTCCTTTGTTTACTCTTCCTCTAAACATCCAGAGTCCTCATGTGCTTTATCTTTCCCTCCCTATAAAAACCTTCTCTGTGGAAAATATCTGGTAAATTAATCTACAAGGGTATTAAGAAGACAAGGCCTCCACAAAATCCCAATATGATGTTTCATCATGATGTGAAATGAAAATTATGCCAGAAAACACACAGACAGACTCTTGGTAGGATCTTCCTAAAATGCAGGTCTGATTATATCATCCCTGCCCCCCTCCCTACTCAGTAAACCCCTGTTGTTTATTGTTACCTCCAGGTTCAAATACAAAATCCTCTTTTTAACCTGCCCTTCCTCACTATTTCAGTCATATTAAACCTTATACTCTATACCTCGCTCCTAACCTTCCATGTTCTCTGTGATCCAGTGACATTGGCCTTGCTTGTTGCTTACTTAAGACACTTTGTCTCTCGACTCCTAGCATTTTCCCTATCTCTCCCCATGCCTGGAATTCTTTCTCTTCTCATCTCTCCCCCTGGGCTTCCCTGACTTCTTCCAAATTCCAAGTAAAATCCCACCTTCTCCAGGAAGCCTTTCCTTATTTTCCTTACATGCCTGCCCTCTGTTGATTACTCCAGTTCATCTTGGATTTGTTTTGTTTGTACATAGTTATATTCATGTTGACTGTGAGCTCCTGGAGAATAGGAACCATCTTTTCCTTTCCTTGTAGTCCCAACACTTGGCACAGTGCCTGGCACATAGGAGGTACTTAATAAATGTTTACTGACTGACTACTAAGCTAGAATAGCCTCTGATAGAGTTCCTTTGGTAGACTGTGTGCTGTTCACGGATCAACCTAGGTAAGTATGGAGAAATTCATCACCAGTATTTTGGCCACCAGGTGGTAAAGACTTTGGTTTTTTTGACTCCCCTCTCCCAGTCTATCTCCCACATAATTGCCAAACTGACATTTCTGAAGTGCAGGTCTGACCATGCTACTCCCCAGCTCAAAAAATTTCAATGGATTTCTATTGCCTCTAGGATAAAATGTAAACTCCTCAGTCTGGCATAAAATACTTCACGGTCTGGCTCACACCTAATTTTCATAGAATCGTATCATCAATGGCCATCTGGTCTAACATATAACTGAAAGGATTCCCCCACTATAGTGTGCCAGAAAAGTGATCATCCTTCTAGACTTATTTCATATTAGTTTCCTTCCCACACTTTGTTTCACTCAATTGGCTTACTAGCTTTTCCCTATATGTGACATTGCATCTGCCTTCCCTATGTTTTTGTACAAGTGCTCCCCATGTCTAGAATTAATTCGTTCCTCACTTCTGTCTTATAGAACCCCCTGTTGTTCAGTCATTTCAATTGTGTCTGACTCTGTGACCCCATTGGGTTACCACTAGAGTTTTCTTGGCAAAGATACTGTAGTGGTTTGCCATTTCCTACCCCAGCTCATATTACAGATGAGGAAACTTGAAGCAAGTAGGGTTAAGTGACTTGCCCAGAGTCACACAACTAGTACATGTCTGAGGCTGGATTTGAACTCTGGTCTTCCTGACTCTAGGCCTGGAGCTCTATCCTCTATGCCACCTACCTGCCCCATAGAATCCCTAGCTTCTTTCAAAACACGGAACAGGTACTACTTTATACATAAGATCTTTCCCAATTCCACAGTTATTAGTGCTCTCATGGTTTCTTTCTGCCTGTCTTTCTGTTTCTCTCTGTCTCTCCCTGTATTGGCTTCTTGCTCTCCCTTTCTTCCTCCCTCTGTCTCTTGAAATTACTTTGCATTACCCATTTTTGCTCACTTATTGTATGCCCACACCCTATTCCAGTAGAACGTAAACTTCCTAAGGGCAAGGGCTATTTTATTTTTGTCCGTATATCCTGATATCTTGTCAGAGCAAAGATCATAATTACAAAAAAGGTAGGAGAGAAAGTAATAAGAATGTCACCCAAGCAAAAAGACTTGATCCTGAACGATTTCTACAAGTAATTAATGATGAAAAGTAAAGGTGGACAACATATAGGACATCAATATCTATTATAATATTTTTATTTTCTGTAAATCACCAAGGATGCTAAAAATGTCCAGAAAGTTCATTAGTTAGCAAACACTCAGCTTGTCCAAGTGGAAAGGCATGGCAGCCAAAAACAACACTAAATTTGGAATATAAACTAATTTGTAAAATCCCATGAAAGGTGATGGATGATTGTAGTCAGTATCGTCTCATATACAAAGAGAATTAGTAAAAGGTAAAACCAATTGCAAAACTAAGCAAAGTCATCTTAAGGGCATTTAAGGATGAAAATCGAAGGAAGAAAACAAACAAGAAAAATGGAAAAGATCTGCAAAATTATTATAATAAACTATTTCATTATCTAGGAAAGTGGAACTACCACTCAGACTTGAACACCACAGTGCTAAATGTGTTTAGGAGAGGAAGAAATGTCATTAAAGAAAACAGAGGTAGTAAAAGTAGCAAAACTGGACTAAGTGTATTTGAAGAAATTGTTCTGGAGGCAATACAATTGTAAAGGCATTGAAGGATTAATATACAAGGTAAAAGGAAAAAAAAAACTCAGAGCTTCTTAACACCAAAAAATAGGTGATCAAGATAATTAAGGACATCCTTATGAAGATATTAGTAGGGGACAAGCAGTGTTTAAAATATTTTAAATTAATATCACACATGGGACAGTGGAGAGGCACAGACAATTTAGGGGAGAATATGGACAAGAATTAAACAGGATCAGAAAGTCTGTATGATTTGCAATTTCCCATGTCAAGGAGTATCCATGTTTAGGAGATCATGGCTCTATTAAAGTATTGAGGTAGAAGGAGAGAAAGGAATCTTTAGCTCTTAGAAATCAATAATCCAAGTAGTTTATACAAGGGGAAAAGGGAGGCTTCCTGGTGTCTCTTAAATCACATCTTGGAGGTGACTGTCCATTTTGCCCAAACATAAGGGTATAAGCAGGAGGTACATTGTACATTGAACTATAGTTCCACGCTCATGAATGTAGATGATATTATTGTTAGAAGCATCATTTTCAACTGCAATGGACAACTGTATGATTTACCAACACTGGTATCCCACTATAATATGACTTGCTACAGCACAGAATTAAAAAAAACAAATTAGTCCTGATTTAAGTCTTATCTAGTATATAATCATTTCTTCCTAACCATTAAAATGATCCTGTGGCATGTTCTCTCAAATAGCATTAAAGATTTTTCTCATGAAATGATCTATATCATTATTCTTATTAATTATTTTATTTTTTCAATTAAATCATTTTTTCTCCCTCCTATCCACCTACCCATTCTTGAAAAAAAAAAGTAAAACCTTTTAAACAAAGAACCATAATTAAGCAAACACATTCTCTCATTGGCCATGTCTAAAATGTATCTGTCTCATTCTGTGCCCTGAATCCATCACATCTTTGTCAGGAGGTAGGTGACATTTCATCAATAGTCTTTTGGTATAAGATTGGTCATTGCAACGATCAGAGTTCTTAAGGCTTTCTGAGTTATTAAATAGAATTTATAGTGAATGAGTCTACAGTATTATAATTAAACAGAATTATAGTAAATGAATCTACAGCATCATATTTTGTGGATAAGATATAACCTTGTATATCAGGGGAGATCAAGGGTTTGAATCATTTCCCATGGAGTTAGACAAGCACCCCTGTTACAGCTATATTCCCATAATTAATAAAAACGCAGATCTGGAGCAACCATATAACTTTGCATAAGGATATATCAGAGACTTGTTTTCTAGTCTCTTCCATTTACTTCACCTTCTCCAACCTAGCATTTATAGGACAGTGTTGGTACATAGTAAAATAGAGGGATTAAGAACACTGATAACAGTGGGTCAAGGAAATCAAGGCACAGTAGAGTCAGAACAGATTAACTGAGTGAATGCAAAGAGGCAGTGTGATCTAGTAGGATGGGCTCCAGACTTTTATCCAAGGCCCAAACCCTGCTATTCATTAGCTGTGCCTCTTTGTAAGAGGACTTCAGTTCTGTCATGTGTAAAGTGAAGTGATTGCAGGTTCTTTTCACTTCCAACATTTATGGTTATTCTAGGATGCCTCTGGAGGAAGGAGGAATAGAAAGTAGTAAAAGAAATATGGATGAAAAAGAGATACCTAGATGTCTATGTCTAGTATGGGCGCAAAAAAAAGAGGGGATCTGGGATACAGATAAGAGTAGAGGTTAGCCAGGGAGCAGAGGCCTGGTTAGATCGGGAGGTGACCTGGCAGTGTTAGTCAGTGTTGAAGCCAGGGTGAGACACTGAACTGGGTGGCCAAGATGGGGGCCAGAGGGCCAGTGGGGCCAAGGGAATGGAGAGCCAGTATATGGAGTGCCAGGAACAGATGAACCAAAAGAACCTGGGGCTCTTTGCAAGACTGGGAGGGGGAGTTATGCAGTGTGCACAACCCAAACCTTCCTTTTCAAATGTGAACATGATTGAATTCTTAGTGCTGGTCATCTTAATCGTAGTCATTTTTTCCCTCCTCTGGATATTCTTCCTTAAAATGTTGAATGAAGAGTTAAATTAGTTTCAAATCTGGGACTCTCTTTTAAAAAACCCCAAACACCCAAACATATCAGTTTTCCAATGAATGTTTTTTAAACAGTCCTTGTAGCCAAGTTGCTTCCTGAACAAAGAACAGCAGTTTCATGAGAACTGCACGTCTCCATGCACATCTACTGCCACATGGTAACAGCAGCCTCTGGGAATATCTCTGAGTCATAAATGTTGCAAGTAACTTTCTAAAGAGATTTTCTTGCTACGTTGGAGAGTACTAATCTTATATTGGCAGGCTGAGTTGGCTATGCACACCAGTATTTATTTTGTGCACTTCTCAGCTGTTCCACATGATCTGGGATCCCATTTTTTTGAAGAAAAAGGAACAGAATAATTATATCGTGATAGAATTTTCACCCTTGCCACCTCACCTCCTTAATCCACCTCCCCTCCCATACTGATTTAAAAAAATCTGATCCAAATGTCAGTGCCTTCTCCATGAGAAGGAGCATGTTTAAGGACAAGGGTATGGCTAGCACATTTCTGAAAGCTTACAGAGCTGGTTAATTGAAGACATTTGGTTCTCAGTTAAGGATATCAAAAACACTGCATAAGTCTGTTATAATGATTTTTCTGGGGTTAATATCTTTTAATTATAAGTTTTTACATAAAATTGAAACATAAGTGGAAGAATTGGGCAATAGTTCTACTGAAAAACATAGCCTGAAAGTTAACCGTATTAAAAATGAGAGTGAACCAACAAAGTGGGCCAGATGCACATGACTTAATCCTTCTCCCATAATCTTGACCTGAACCAAAAACCTTTGATGTTTGATGTCATTGGGATAACTTCTAAAACATTTTTCCTGTATGAGTTTCAAGACTTTTTTCTTCCAAGCATTTTCCATTCCCTTTCCAGTCACATTAAAAAGCTGAAACACATTAACAGGGCAATAGAGTATAAATCTCTTAGTTGAGCACTTAAGCTTTTGGATTCTTTTCTAAACTAACCATACAATCAAATCCTGATCATAACTATTATTTAAAATAACAATAGGGCTAATTAGGGTTTCTGTGAGCTCCTTTATCTATCCAGTGACTCTCATCCACATTCATCTCTTGTCCAGAAATATTTTAGATTGTTGTACTTAACTACATCCTTTGGAAAAGTAAGAATGATAAGAATACACAAAGGATAAATTACTTAATTCATTCCAATACAGTGCCCCTTAAGAGCAGGAACTGTTTCATTTTTTACTTCGCATCTCCAGTGCCTAGCATACAGTAGGTACTTAATAAATATTTGCTGAATTGAACTGAATTCCACAGTGTATACAAATGATTCAAGTCTTAATGACCTTTGTTTTGGCCTAAATAAAAAAAAAAAGTAGCTAACATCCTTATAATAACCCTGCAAGAATTTGGAACTATGCCCAAAGGGCTATAATACTCTGCATACCCTTTGATCCAGCAATACCACTACTAGGTCTGTATCCCAAAGAGATCCTAAAAAATGGAAAAGGACCCTCATGGACAATATTTATAGCAGCTCTTTTTGTGGTGGCAAAGAATTGGAAGTTGAGGGGATGCCCATCATTTGGGGAATGGCTGAACAAGCTGTAGTATATGAGTCTAATGGAATACTGTTGTTCTGTAAGAAATGATGTGCAGACAGATTTCAGAAAAACCTGGAAAGACTTACATGAACTGATGCTGAGTGAAGTGAGCAGAACCAGGAGAATATTGTACACAATGACAGCAACATTGTGCGATGACCAACTTTGATAGACTTAGCTCTTCTCAGCAATACAGTGATGTAAGACAATTCTGAAAGACTCATGATGGAAAATGCTATCCACATCCAGAGAAAAAACTATGGAGTTTGAATGCAGATCAAAGCATACTACTTTCACTTTTTTGTTTTTTCTTTCTCATGGTTTTCTTCTTTTGTTCTGATTCTTCTTTTACAACATGACTAATGTGGAAATGTGTTTAATATGATTTTACATGTATAACTTATGTCAGATTGCTTGCTGTCTTGGGCAGGGGAGGGAGAAAAAAATTTGGAATTCAAAGTTTTATAAAAGTGAATATTGAAAACTATCTTTCCATGTAATTGGAAAAAATAAAATACTATTATGTGGGGGGGGATTACCCTGCAAAATGGGTACTGTTATTATCTTCATTTTACAAATAAGAAAACTGAAACCAAGAGATTTGCTCATGGTCACATCAGCATCAGTTGGAGAGAGTATTCAAACTCAGATGTTCATGTTTCCAAATCCAGAGCTTTATCCTTTGAACCAACTAGCTGCCTCTAGTTTGCAACATAATCCACTTGCTTGCTCTTTATAGCAGTGATTAATAATCTAAAAGCTGGTCAAGAACCAACTCAGGTACCGTCTCCTTTATGAATTCCTCATTGATCCCCTAGCAGAATTTGAGCTCTCCCTCTACAATTTCTCATATTACTTTTTTCTGGATCTCTCCTTAGCACTAATCATTCTCAATGTGGTTAACAAAGTACACTATTTCATCTAGAAGACACTCCCGTCTCCCAACTCTCATCATTTTCAGTTTTTTTTTCATTTTCATCACATGCATGGAATGCTCTTCCTCTTCATCTCTGCCTCCTGGACTCCCTGGCTTTCTTTAAGTCCCAGCTAAAACCTTACTTTCTACAGGAAATCTTTCTCAATCCTTCTTAATTCCATTGCCTTCCAAATGTTAAGTCTTTCCAGTTTATACTGTATAAAACTTGTTTGTACATAGTTATTTCCATGATGTCCTCCCCCTTGGATTATGAGCTCCTCAAGGGGAGGGACTGATTTTTTTTTACCTTCAAATTCCCAGTACTTAGCACAGTGTCTGGCATATAGTAGGAATTTAATAAATGTTTATTGATTGACTTTCTGATCTTAACATCCCAGAATTCTTACACAATGCCTGACACATAGCAATTAGTTAATGTTTGTTGAATTGTATAGATTGGAAATTTGTCATTTATCACTATGAACATTATCAGACAAACCCATATCATAAACAGCCTTGGGTTTGATATCCACACCAGATGGATGGAGGACCAAATAATAAATATGATGTCCTGGAAAGGGCACTGAACTAGGAAACCAAGGTTCAAGATCTGTCTTGATCTTGCTGTATTGACTTTGGGTAAATTGCTTGTCTTCTGGGGGCCTCAATTTCCCTATATATGGGATGAGGATAGTCTAGTCTACTTGACAGGATTGTTGTAAGGATAAACTGAGATGGTGGATGTATAAATGATAAAAATCTGTGAGCAAATACATTTTTATGTGTAAATTGATCAGTAGTTTTGGAATGCTGGTTTTGCTGAGAAACAGTGCCCCTTTAGGCATGGGTAAAGTTACCAAGTTATGACCCATGCCATACGGTAGTTCTAAGGAGAAGTTGAACAAATGCAAGCTTTTTGCAGGCATTTTTTTTTTGAGGCCTGCATGTCATGGAACATACTCATGCTACTAAATTCCAAATTTTTGTCTCATAGGAGATGTGATTTATGGGGAAGGCTTAACAGTTTTGGAAAATATTAACTTTTTTTCTAGCTAGGAGATTCTGAATAGGAACTTTTAATCAAGC
This sequence comes from Vombatus ursinus, assembly GCF_900497805.2. Lineage (NCBI taxonomy): Eukaryota > Metazoa > Chordata > Mammalia > Diprotodontia > Vombatidae > Vombatus > Vombatus ursinus. Next base: position 23,480,341 of record NW_020954557.1, read on the forward strand.
TTGAAATTGAATTGGAACAGATTTATTTTCAAAATGACATGGACATGAAGGTCAGAACATGATAATACCATACTGATGACCCAAATGATATTTGAGAAAAAAATTTTTTTATCACTTTTTCAGTTTCCAGGTTGGAAAATGGTTATCAGTATGAGAACCAATGCCTAATTCATGGTTGCCCTTGGTAAATGTTAAATATTATAACAATCTGACTCAAATATCTTTCAACAACTGGGCTTGGCCCTTTATGGAATTATGGTTATATCATCTAATGGGAAAGCACCCAAAGAAATCTCTAGGAGACTGCTAAGTTTGGGATTCTGTGTAACAAGGATTTGTAAGTTATTATGTAGATACACAGACTTCTTTTTCTTGATAAAATTGTTTCCTATTGTCCCTAGAACTTAGAATAATCAAAGGGACTAGCAATTGTCACACATGGATCATTTTAGCAAAGCTTTTACCTTTTTTTAAAAAATTTGGAACCAAGAGATCCTACCTCTTAGCTACGCAAAGGCTAAGGAGGCACCAGCAAAATCCTTTTCCTGGACTTAAAAGAATGTGCTGGGATTCATTCTGTTTTTCTTTTCTCTCGTTTCCACAGAAGCCATATGTAATAATGCGATGGAACGATATGTAGGTTGCAGCTCCTGTCATTCCCTCAGCTATGCTCTAAGATATAACAAGCATCAAATTGGTTTTATAGTATTTGCTTTTGTATGCTCTGGCTGCCCAATTCCCTGTATTCCTTTACAAGTTGTCAGTTTGAAAAACGTACAGAGAAACATATACTTCTGTGGGTTTAAAAACACTCCTAGAGGGAAGGTAGGTGGCGCAGTGGATGGAACACCAGCCCTGGAGTCAGGAGGACCAGAGTTCATATGTAGCCTTAGACACTTACTAGCTGTGTGACCCTGGGCAAGTCACTTAACCCCAATTGCCAATTAAAAAAACACTCCTAGGATTTATGGTAGGAAGGAACCACATAGTCCAACTCCCTCCTTAAATAATGAGGAAGCTGGGGAGCCCAGGTTGGTGAACTGATTGGCCCAAGACCACACAGGTAGTAAGTAGCAATCCTGGATTCTAACTCAGGACCTTTGATTCCAGAATGTTTTTCTTCCAGCATCATGCTTTCTGATCTCAGAACCAGAGTAAATTCTGTCCCAAAGTGTTCTGAGAGCTGATGATCAAGTGCCCATTTTGCATAATAGAAGAAAGATATTAAATGTTATGTTGAAGGACCATGTCAACCTTGAACTCTTTGGCATATGTCTTAAGACCAAGTATAACGGAACCATTTCCATTATTTGAATCAGAAACAGGTTATGCTAATGATTATCTTCTCACAGAGTTAGGTTTCTGAAGATAAAGTCAATCACAATATGAATTGAGGTCTCACTATGGGCAGAATATATGGCACATTTATTTTCTGAATTTTAGAAACTCAACTTGTAAATATCCTATGCATACTAATTGCTGGTTGCATACTGCTTCTCTATTACTTCCTTGAAATTAATTTGTAGTTAATTATAGTTAATTGTAGGCTCTTTTTTTCCTGTTGGCTTTCTATGATTTCTTAATACGTACTTTATCATATACTTTTGGGCAATTCTCTTAATGGAGCTGAGTTTTCCAAGTCCACTAGCAATAAAAATAATTCTCCAAAATTTTTGAGGGTGAATGGTCATCACTCAGTTGAAGACACCCAAGTCTTGCAGATTCTCTCGGACTTCTTCTGACAATTGTTTTGGTGTTAATGAGTTTCGACAATTAAAATGACCTTTCTCAAGTTTTACTACTCCAACCTTTGTATTACCTTGAGTATGACAAGCTTTTTTCTTCATAGCAATGGTTTTCAGCTGATTAAAAGAAAAAACTGGCCTCATTATTCCCTTCTCAAGAGTAATCAATAATATGTTTTCTGGCTTGTAGGCCTTTTTAAAGGCCTATAGTTGGGATTAATTGTGCCTTAAGCTGTTTTGTAGCAATTATCTTTCAGTTTTTGATGTTATTCCTTTTGACTGCCTTATTCTTTGTGCTTCAGTGGGACTGATCCTATTTCATTATAGGCTGGAATGATCCCTGAACAGCTACTGCAGTATCTCTAACATTCATTTAAGTATGTACTTTAAAAAACAAAGTTTCCACTTTGGAGTAATATCCACTTTTTAAAAAAAACAAAATTAAAAACAAGAAAAGAGAAAAATGAAATATACATGTATGTACGTACATATATATGGAGTAAAATTTAATATTCTATTGGCAAAACTAAGCAGCTCACTTTGGTTTCATCAGATCAAATTCAGATCTTCTGAGTCACTTAGTGTCAGTAGAAGTACATACTCATGACCACTATTGTCACAAAATTGGAATTATATCAAAATTATTACTTGTCTCAAGTCAACAAGCATTTATTAATTTACTACTATGTTCCAGGCACTAAACTAAGTAAGCACTTACAAATATTGCCTTGGGTAAAGAGAAAGGTCATCTCATTTGAGATGAGTGAAGGAGGAGATAGTGGTAAATGGCTTTTGAGTGACATGAGATATGGAGGAAAGAGAAGGGTCAACTTTCAATGAATGTCCTCATTTTTTTTTCAATGAAATGTAAGGCAAGATTCTCAAGTGAGAGAATAAAGGGAAGGTGAACCTTGGGGAGTTTGAAGAGAAATGAAAAGTTGTGGAAAAGCCACTGGAGTGAATGAGATAGTCCATCAATTAAGGAAGTGTAAAAGGATTGCCTCATCATAGTGTAGGTTCAGTTGTGATTATGTCAGTTAGTCAACTAGCATTTATTAAACACCTGTTATAGACCAGGCACTGTGCTAAGTGCTAGAGATAGAAAGACATCACTGACTTTATTCGTGAGTTCAAAGTAGCAATGAGGATCTGTAGAAGGAACTGAGATCATTTGGCCAGTAAATCACAATGAAAACTTTGCTCAACTGAATCAACTCGAGCTGTTCTCAATATTATTGTTAAATATCCATCTTCTGCCTTGGCTAAGTAAATCTTACGATTTTAATTGTTGAGTATTTCATTTTGTTTCAATGTGAATTTGGAATTACCGTGGTACTCACCTGAGATGCACCTGGCCCAGATCATAGGGGTAGCAGTCACAGTCTTAAACAATTTTAAAAGCAGACAACCAAAGCAGACAAGAAGGAAAATGCCATTATTCTTAAAGATAACATAGATAATAACATAATGTTAATACTATATATATATATATATATATATGTACTGAATGTTATATCGTCTAAGTTCTTGAAGGAAAAGTTAATCTAATTACAGGGATTAATGGACAACAAAATTATCATAGGTGGACAGATCTAGACAAATCTAGCAAAAAAGATAAATAAGAAAGAATTTAAAGATCAGAGTAGACTTATAAAAATTAGATATGATAGCTCCTTAGGAATTACTGGATAAGAACATAAAATATATATATTTCTCAGAACATAAAATATATATATTTCTCATATATATTATATAAGGTATGCACCTTATATAATATATATAAGGTGCATACCACCTTTATAAAAATTGACCACATGCTATGGAATAAAACTCATAAAGAAGAAGAGTGGAAATGTTAAACAAATTTATTGACCACAAAACAATAAAAATATATTCAATGATAAACATTTAGAGAGAGGATTCAAACTTTAATGGACATTAAAGAATGTGTAAGTCAAAGAAGAAATCATAGAAACAATAGATATTTTTATCAAAGGAGAGACAAGATGACAAGACTACATGTCACAAATTTGGGGATGTAGCCAAAGGGGTACTTACTACAAAAGTTTTATTTTAAAACACCTTCTTCAAAAAACTGAGAAATAAAAGATCAATGAATTAGACATGTAACTAAAAAAAATCATTAAAAACAACAAATAAAAAATCACAACTTAAAATGAAAAATAGAATTTCTGAAAATAACAGATGAACACAATTAAAAATATAGCTCAGTTGAATTTATAACTAAAACTAAGCTCATAAAATATTAATTTGCAGCTGGAAAGGACCTCAGAGGTCTTCCAGACCAATCCCCCACCTTTTCTATTTTTTTAACAAATTAGGAAAGTATAAGGGGCAGCTAGATGGTGCAGTGGATAGAGCACCAGCCCTGAAGTCAGGAGGACCTGAGTTCAAATCCTTCCTCAGACCAAACACTTGACATTTACTAGCTGTGTGACTCTGGGCAAGTCACTTAACTCCAATTGTCTAAAAAAGAAAAAAAAAGAAAAGTATAGTATAACTTTCCTGCTTTCTTTATATTTTTGCTTTTTTGCAATATGGCTAATATAGAAATGTGTTTTGTATGATTTCACATGTGTAATTGATATAATTTTTCTTGCCTTAGTTGGTAGAAGGGTTGGTGAGAGGGAGAGAATTTGGAACTCAATATTTAAAAAGAAAAGAATGTTTAAAATAAATAATACATTTTTAAAAACAAACAAACAAAAAGAATGAAGAAAGGCTACTGAAGAGTGGTCAGAAATATAAGAAGAGAACCTGGAAAAAGCAGGGTAAAAAATAAATAACAGTGAGTATCCAGGATGAGATGATGGTTAACAGTGTCAAATGCTACAGAGAGATCAAGAAAGATAAAGCTTAAGAAAAGGCCATTATATATGAAATTTAGTTCTAGAGAATGTTTTGATTTGGATTAGCAGAACAAATTTCTGAAAGGGAGCTTCTTACATCAGTAAAAGTCCATGTCCACTCCAAAAAGGGGGGAAAAGGTAGTTATGGAACATAGTATGATCAGGCATCATTGTACATATAGATTCACTAAATGAATTGGCAAATGTTTGTTAAGAAATTACGTTGTAACAGTTATTCTCTAGGATTCCAATTGCAGGAAAGAAATAAGAGTAGACAAAGGTCTGTGTCATTGCAATATGCCTATTGTTTCAGTTCATTGGAGATCATGCGTTTCCTTAGATGTCCTTCTGCATGGTCAGCTTTCTAGAACTAGCTGTCATGCTGATACCTGGGAAGGTGACCCTTCATTAGGACATTTCAGTACGAAAGCAATTCTTCATTAATGATTGGATCATCCAAGAGCTATCTAAATAGATAAATTTTAAAAAGAAAAAAAATGAATTAGACAAATCATTAGCTAATCTTAAGAAAAAGAGAGAAAAACTAAATTGGAAATATAATAAAAAAATGGAGAACAAGAATCCACAACAAATGAAGAGAAAATGAGGGAACGTATTAGAATCTATTTTGTCTAATTAGATGCTAGCGAAAAATGATTTATTTAAGTGAAATGGATGGATGTGTACAAAGATGTTAAATGCCTACATTATAACAAGAAATAGAGAATTTAAATAACCTGAGGTCAGAAAAAGAATTTGATTAAGCTATAAATGAACTCCCTAAGAAAGAACTCAGGATGCATTTGTGAATAATATATAAGTGGACATGTGAATATATAATAGACAAATAAATAATATAAACAATTAAAAACAATTCATTCAAACCATGCTTAAGTTGTTTGCAAACCTAGAGAAAGGTGAAATTTTACTGAGCTCCTTTCCCGAGTAAAAAATGATCCTGATATTTAAAGCAGAGAGAGAAAAGTCAGAAAGTCATATAGATATATCCTTAATTAATGAAAAAAATATTAAAAGCTTATACATGATATCCAGGTTATATTTATACCAAAAATTCAAGGTTGATTCAATATTAGGAAAAACTATAAGCCTGGAAGACAATATTAATGACAAAAACCATAAAAATCTACTATTATCAGTAGACGGGTAAAGTTGTTTTGTTTTTGTATTTCTTTTTCCTTTTAAACAAAATACAGTTGGTGGAACTGTGAAATGATTCAATCATTTTGGAGAGCAATCTGGAATTATGCCCAAATAGTTGACCCAGAAATACCACTATTAGGTCTATTTTCCAAGGTGATCAGGGAAAGAGGAAATGAACCTATATGTTCTAAAATATTTATAGCAGCTCTCTTTGTGATGGTAAAGAATTGGAAATTGAGGGGATGCCCATCAACTGGGGAATGGTTAAACAAGTTGTGATATATGATTGTAATGGAATACTACTGTGTGTAAGAAATGATGAGTTGGTTGATTTTAGAAAAACATGGAAAGACTTGCATGAACTAATGAAAAATGAAGTGGGTAGAACCAAGAGAATGTTGTGTATAGTAACAGCAATATTGCTTGAAGAAATAATTGTGAACAACCAAGTTATTCTGAGTACTATAAATAGTCAAATCAACTATAAAGGACCTATGAAGGAAGATGCTATTTACCTCCAGAGAAAGAACTGATAAATAGAAGCATGCATAATATCATTTTACATATATTTATAAATCTGTGTCAAATGGTGGCCTTTTCTTGTGTGGGTTAGGGAGGGAAGGAGACAGTTCAAAATTTAAAATGGAACAAAAAAAACCCCTAAAATTAAATAAATAAAATAAAATCAACAGAATAAGCATAGGCAAAGAAGTAAAGTTATTGTTTTTTATAGACATGACATTTTCTCCAAGAATTCTAGTGGTGCATTAATAGAAATAATTTTTAACTTCAGTAAATTGGCAGGATATAGAATAAACTCACAAAGTCATCAGTCTTTGTATCCATTACCAGCAAAACCCAGGCAGTGATAGAAAAAGAAATTCAGTTCTAAATTATTACAGTATGTAAAAATATCTGTCTACTTAAACAAAGAAATTACATAAATAATAATACAAGACACTCTTTATAGATGCAAATACAAATTTAAATACTTGCAGAGGAATTGTCTACAACTGGTTAGACCATGCTAATATAATAAAAATAATAGTATTAATTTGTAAATTCATTATGGAATCAATTTTTATTATAGCAAAGAGCTGAAAACTAAAGAGGGTGCTTATCAATTATTGAGAAGAGAATGAATTAATTATGTCATATGTAAATGCATATAATGGAATATTACTGCATTATAAGAAGTATTGAAATGGATGGATTCAATTACACCTGGGAAGACTTGTCTGAATTGATGTGTAGTTATGTTAGCAGGACCAAGAGAACTATCCATATAATGACTGCAGTATTGTAAATGAAAACAACTTTGACAGACTTAAGAACTCGGATTAATAGATTGACTAATCAGGACTCAAGAAGACTGAAAATGAAGTATGCCTTGTGATTCTTGGTGGAGGTGTGATTGATTGTATATCTAATGATATATTCCCAGACACAATCAAGACATCACAAATTTGTTTTGCTTGACTATTGTAGCAAGGCCAAATGAGACTACAGAGGCTATCCCAGGGAACATCTATCCAGGGGTTCCCTGGAAAATTCCAAGGACTCTTAGGACAAAGTGACTAATTTCTTGGGCTTTGGGGAATGACTGACTTCTGGGTTACTTCTCATCATGTAGTGACTCAGGGCTGGTAGAACTTTTTGATGTTTAAGAATGACAGATAGACCCTGAATGGTTCTTTGACTGCTCACTCCCATCACTTTTGTTACCCTCCCCCCACTCTTCGTAACTACAGAAGGTAGGTAGGGTGCTGCATCTGACAAGGAAGCTTCCACTAGCACCTAGTGATAGTGATGTTTATAAAAAGAAGAAAAGAACATCAATGACACATTAAAGTATATATAGAAAAGAGCAGATGAGGTTCAGAAGGAGATACAAAAAAATAAAGGCAAGGTTGGTACTACTATGTTAAATTGAATATATATTAAAAACTAAGCTGAAGGTAATAAAAATAAAATATATTAGGTGTGATTATACAGTAATGAGATGGATTCCTCAAATCTCTCATGAAAACCAGTTTCATTGCTTTATAGAAACACCTGGTATGGCTAAATAATCATGCCTGATTATTGGAGTTGGGAAGATGGTGAGAATATACTAATGTTTTTGTTAGGTCATATGTTTACCTATTTTACCTGATTATAAAAAATACATGTGAGTAGTAATATCTGTATGTAGGATGAAGGGCCAAGGTAGGGCCAATGATAGCAAACTAAAGTAGGGAAAGTCATAAACATAAAGCTAGAAGGGACCTAAGAGACAATCTAACCCAATCCTCTTATTTTACACCTAAGAAAATGGAGATCCAGAGAATTTTACGGATTTATCCCAGGTTATAACAGGTAGTAGATATTAGTGGTAGGATTGAAATCCACATCCTTTGGCTCCAGAGTCAAGGATCTTTCTTCTGTACCATTCTGCCTCTTCCCCCTAGCTAAGGACAAGAAAAGGTATAGATATTCTCTAGCTCTGGGATGTGTTTATAAGTTCAATTTTGCCAGTAGTTGGGAATTAGAGGTGGCCCTGCAAGTTAGGATCTAGAGAGCAAATTAGTTTGAGTTTGGAGAGTATGTGAAGAGCATGGATTCCTATGCTCAGATAAATTTGGTGGCCTGGCCATGTGGTCTGGGTGTTTGCATTTGTAGGAGGAACTATTATTTCACCATTCAGGGCTAAACTGGCTTAAATATCCAGCTAATAGAATTTGTTTGACATTCAAATCCCTTCATTATCTATCCTCTCCTAACTTTCCAGTCTTCATACACCTTACTCCCTTCTTTCTTGGGGAGATTGGGGGAAGAATCCCTAGCTGATAACTAGTGTGCTTGAGTAAGGTATTGTGTTAGAGTTGAAAGACTACCAGATTTGGAATCAGAGGACTTCTGGTTGAATCCCAGCTCTGCCTTCTTACTACTTGTGTAACATCATGTATGTCGATGTACCTCTGTGACCTTGATTTTTCTGATCTGAAAAAATAGGAAGATTGGATTAGACGATATAACAGGTCTTCTCCAGCTTTAGATCTTATGATTCTAGGTATGCTGAGAATGACTAAGGTGAGAGAATGTAGGAGGAAAAGACTTTCTGAAGGCCCAGACTCCTGAATTTCATAATTGATGGTGAATCATATTCCAAAGACCTTATCCATAGCAGCCTGGATGAATGACTCCATGACCAGAAAACTAGAATTGTATTAATATCAGTGTCAAGATAGGATAGAAAGCTAAGAAAAGTACACTAAATGTCATGTAGTTGGTACTGAGGGCCAGAATTAAACTATTATATTTTTGTAGTTTGTAAAACTCTTATCTTTTTCATATTAATGTATCTACTTGGGTTATTTCTGTAGACCTTTGTAATAAACCTCTTTTTACACACTTAAGGCGGTAGAGAGCTTTTGTCAGGAGTAGAAGAAACAGAGAAAATCATGTGATGTTCTCAGCATAGGATTGAAGTATTCCCTACTAAATGAGGGGAAATGGTTCATGTATTTTTTTAAAGTTAATTTCATGCAAATTAGATGCTGAGGAGGTCTAGTTGGTGGTCTCTGCTCCCTGCCCCCAGGGATTATAGTGCCAACCTTGTATAACAGATTTTAGGATAATTCTATATTTATAATATCTTCAAGGTCACACATGTGGTCCTCTTCATTAGTATGGCTCATAGAGAGTTGATTGGATAATTTTCCTAAGTTATAGAACTGGATGATTGAATGTGCAATCAATAAAGCAACATATGTAAAGAATAAAACTATCTTTAATTCCTAACCTCAATTTATGCTTGTAAATAGGCTAGGTACAGAAAACAATTATCATCACATTAATTAAGAGAAGAAAAGAAAATCTAGTTGTAGGGGAATAATTTTTAAAGGAAAATAGCAGCAAAATAAATTACTATCTCCTCCCGAATCTGTTGAAGGACACTGACACGTTAATAGTTCCAAATCACTTGGAAAAGAATTAAAATCCTACCAACAACCAAATTTTAACAAAGTGTGGTGATTGCCTGACAGAAAACAGGCCACATATATAGGCACTAATTCTTTGACATTAAAATCTAAATGCAATATGACTATGATAGACTCTTACTTTCTATGCAGTTGGAAATTCTAGCATCTACCATTCACCTGAGAGCAGTGCTGATTGACAGATACTTGCCAGAATGTCACTCTGAGGCAAACATATGACCTCTGGCTGGGCAAAGAGGAAACCACAATTATGTGAAGTGAGCACAAGTATGAGAAACATATTTATCAGGACTTTTAGCGTTCAGGTTAGTCATTTATTCCTAGAAGGGGTTGATATTTGTATTGTTGAATACATAATTGCATGCTGTCAATAGTAATTGTACACGAATAAATCTGATCTAATGTTTCCATCACACTAGCCAGCATATGTACTAGTTCTGTTAATTATGATTCCACTAACCATTTAAATATCTGATATTTGAGTTGGAGGAAATGTGAATGAAAGAAATAATATAGTATTTCTAATTGCTACCATATTTGGAATGAAATAAAAGATCACTTGTCTGGAATTGGAGAATGTGTAAAAGAAAGGGCATCTGGTAATTTTGTTTTCCCCTAGAAAAGAAATCTTAGGTTATGCATGCCTAAATAAAAGTATGGTTTTGAAAAATTCTGTATATATACATTTTATGACCTTTTTTTGCAGACCTTTGCTGAATTTAGTGGCAGAAAAGTATATGCTCAAATTTTAATTGCTTGCTTTTATAGTTAAAGATATGAATGAAAACATTTTATCCAACTGGATAATTCTGTTTACAGTTAATCCTTATATATCCCATGTGATTTATTTGACTGTAAAAATTTGACATAAGAAGGAATTAGAATTAGCATTAGAACATCTTTCTATACTTATGTTCTTAGCATCACTCAAAGCATTAGTTATGGCTGCTGTGGCAAGCCATAACCCAATTAGGTGTTCATGACAAATGAACATGGATAACTATATGGAATGTTAAGAATTGATTATGTGGAGAGAAAATATGATTTGATTCCTTCTCTTTCAAAACGTCTTTCTAAACATATATTCACTGTCATTTATGACCAAAATGATGATCATAATAGTAATAACAGTAGCTAGTATTTTTATAACACTTTAAGGTTTGCAAAACACTTTATAAATATTATCCCATTTGACCCTCAAAACAACACTAGGTAGTTAGTGCTATTATTATTATTATACACATTTTATAGATGAGGAAGCAGAGGGTGAGAAAAATTTCTAGATGATAATAAAATTATATGGATTCAGGACTGGTTGAATGACTTGATAGAAAGAGTAGTAATAGATCAATGTTAACCTGGACTAAGTTCTCTAGAATGATATCCTTGTTATCTTTCCATGATCCTCTGCTGTTTCATATTTTAGCAGTGACTAGGATGAAGGCATAGAGGTCATGTTTATCAAATTTATGGATAGCACAAAGCTGGAAGAGTTACTGAAACGTTGGGTGGCAGAATGAGGATTCAAAAGGAGCTTGACAGGTTAGAATAAAAGATCACAAAGCAAAATTTAATAAGGGTATTGACTATATAAGTACAGGATGAGAGGGTGCTTGGTTAGACAACCGTTTGTATAAAATAAGATTATAAACTCCATATGAATCAACAGTCTCATGTCAGTTTTACAAAAGAAACTATCTTAGAATAATTTTTTTAAAAAAGTCATGGTGTCCCAAATGATGGGAGTGATGATTACTCTATTCTTCCTTGGTTAGACTGTAGTATTGTTCTCAGTCCTAGATATCACATTTTAGGAGGGATATTGATATGACTTGGGTGAGTCACTTAACTTATCTCCGCCTCAGTTTTCTCATCTGCAACATGAGAGAGCTGGACTAGATGATCTCTAAAGTTCCTTTCATCTTTAACTCTGTGATCTAAGTTATAGTGTATCCTAAAGAGTGTCATCATAGTGGTCTAACATGACTGGAGACCATGCAACATGAGGATCAATGGAAAGAGCTAGGCTTGCTTAGCCTGTAGAGAAGACTGGGTAGGGGCTCGGGGTCATAGCATTGAGAGGCTATCATAGGAAAGGGTGACTGGACTTGGTCTGCTTAGCCCTCATGGGGTGAGATAGAAGTAATAGGTAGAATTACAAAGACAGATTTTAGCTTGCTATAAGGAAAACATAACCATGAGAACTGTTTCAAAGTGGAATGGGCGACCTTGGGAAGTTGAAGATTACGCTTCACTGTAGGCTTTCACGCAGATGCTAGAGGACTGCTTGTTGGGGGAGGCTATTGAAAGGATTTTCTTCAAGTACAAGTAGGACTGAGCAGTTTCTGAAGATCCTTCTAATCCTGTAATTCTGTTATCCAGTCATGAAATTGAATTTTATTTAATAGAAGTCACTAAAAAGAAATCAAATTTTATTTTAAAATTAAGTTCATATTTTGTTTTAGAAGATATTGGCCTGTAGGGTAGTTAGTACAGGATCTATCTATGTGTCTAGGGCCAGTGGAGACATGTTAGGGATTAGAGTCTTGGTGTAACTGCCTACTTCTGCCCTCACTAAGTTTTTTACTAAATAGAAGTTCATATAAACCTTTCTGTGAAACTGTCTTTAAGTCATTTGTTAGGGTACAATATTCATTACATTCAGGCATTCTTCACTATCATTCTCTCATTTTAGGTGAACCAGTGGTTCTCTATCTCTATTCCAGCTTCACCAATCAAAGTCTGCACCAACAATTAACCCACTTGTGATATAATCTATACATGAGCACCTGTATGATCACTGTAATTTTCTCCATGACATCAGGTTACACAAGTGGAAGGTTGATTCTCTTCTAACTATGGAGCTAAGCTCCATAGAAACGGGGATCCATTTGTGAGAGGTTATATGCCCAGCTGTTGAGAAGAGAGTCACCTTCCCATTTGGGGAGCCCAACAACACTGAGAAGATTGTAGAAATTGGTGCTAATAGAGGGTTGATTGCTGACACAGACATTGATTGATAAAGTCAGAGCGGAGACATAGAATCATTGGTTCACCTACAATGAGATAGTGGAGAATTTATGAATGTAACGGAATACAGTTATATACTAAGAGATGATCTCAAAGACAGTTTCATAGAAATATGAGAAGATTTGAGTGAACTAGTACAGAGAGAAGGTAGAAGAACCAGGAGAATCATTTGCAGAAAAAAACCCCAATGTTATAAAGGGAAACAACTTTGAAAGATTAAAGAACTCTGACTCCAGAGGACCAATGATGAAGCAAGCTACCCACCTCCTGACTCAAGATAGAGAATGATGTACACATTTTTGGACAAGGCCAATAAGGAAATTAGTTTTGCTTGACTACTCATATCTATGACAAAAGTTTTGTTTTGTTTTGTTTTTAAATTGGCGGAGGGTGGGGGGAGAATGGGAAGGAGAAAAAAATGGTGCTTGTAATTTGAAAAAAGTAAAATAAAAGGTTAAAAGAACAGTGTGACCCAGGTCATATTCATCTAGGCTTTGCAGTTTGGGGAAGAGTATGCAGATTCTAGTGTTATCATTCATTTGGAATGGTGCCATTATTTAGAGAGGCTGATGAGTAAGGACCACAACTCTCTACCATGGACCCTTCAGGAACATTTGTACAATGTGATGTTTAGGTGATTGGCTATGCTTCCAGAAGGTTCACAAAACTCTGTACATGAAGTTTATCATAAATCTATGATACTTGAAAAAAGTGATGAAGTTTTTACTTATTCTCAAGTAAATAAGGAAAAACTGACTGCAGCTAACATGGAAGTGGCTACAGTAGAATCTGGCTTGAAATTTCATAAGTTTACAAAGGAGGAGTTTGAAGAAGCTATCAAGAATATTCGAAGGAAGAATGACCCTTATCATCTTGATATAATATTAACTTTTAATTTTTCTGATTGTCAACTTTTATTTCCTTTCTTTGTTCCCTGGAGATTGTTCCCATGGTAGGGTATTTAAAAATTGATGTATGTAAAGACAGTTCTGAAATAGAAAATTAAAACTTAAAGACATATTTAAAAATAAACAAAACAAAATAAATTAGTTTAACAATCCAGATGGTAAAACTTATAGCATTTTCTTTGGGCTACCTATCACAACTCATAAATCTAAGTTGCATTTACTGGGAGCTAACTATCCCAAATTTAAGGTACTCTGTGTGTCTTCAGATCTAAAATTGTGCTCATAAGTCTTACTGTGTCCCCATTTAGTAATTACATAGAGGATTCAATTGGTTCGAAATAAAGGCAATTACTGAAATGACATATAAAATAAATAGAGCATCTTCCTTCTAAACCTTTTGTACAGTCTTCTACAAATACACACAGCATCAGCAGGAAGTGGACATATATTGAAGAGTCACTCATGTAAAGAAAGCATACATCCACCATGCATATAGGAAGGGAAATTTTGTGTCTCTGGTGTTGCCAGGTTATAGATGTCTTCTTTGTTTCTATAGACTTTAGTCCTGTCTCCGTTGGACATGGCCAAGAGCTGCCCTACTGCTCTGCTGGTTGCTGCCAGTCACTATTCTGCTCTCGGATGCTAATTCATTGGACATTGATCTGCTGAAATCTTTGGCCTGAGTATTGCTATGCCCTTTCAGCTAGTTCTTTTAGAAAAAGCCAAGACCCTCACTCTGGCATCACCAGAAGCTTTCCTGTTTTGCTCCTGAGCATATTCCCAGCCCCAGGTGCCAACCATTTACAAAATGCAGAGTAGTGCCAGAAAGCTCTTGCCCTTGGGTGTAACCTTTTTTTCCCCTCCAAATCTTCCCAGTATAGGACTAGGGGACCTCAGTTACAAACTTCACCAAGTTTATTATAACTAACCAATTTGACTCTAATTTACCTCTTTGCAAGCCACTCCATAAGCCAGGAAATGGTTATTTCTTCAATGACCACAAAACAGCTCCAGTGTTGAGGATTTCCCCAGTTTTTACTTCTGAACTTCTTCTTCTAGCTCATGTAAATATGTGGGCAAGGAAAAGATACAGCTATAATCTATGCTCAGGCAATAAAGTAAAAAAGGCTAGAGGGAAGCCTTCAGCACATGAGGTAGGTTTCCTATGGAACATATATGTGGGGTTCTAAAGAGACATGAATGAGTTGCTGTTTATATTGTATTTGTATTAGTTCTAATTTATATCAGTTGCTATTTATATTAGTATTCATTTTGATGAGATATTGGGTCAGCTGAAGTATTGAGGTTGTGAAGGGCAGGGTAAAAGGCTATCTATAGTTTGAGGGGAGAACAAAACAATGAGTTCTTGAAGAGAGAAGCTGGAGAGATCTCTAGGGGAAGGACTATTCCTAAGGCTCTGAGGCAAAGAGAAAGCTGGTTGCAAAATTATGCAAGGGCAGGGAGGTTTCCACATAGGATCTTACATGTTTAAACGCATCAGGAAGAACACTGCTTGTAGTTGCTTGGTAGAGTGGGCCTATATGCCTATATACTGCTCTTTCCATAAAATATAATCTAGAAGGATTTCACCAGCTTCTTAAGGGAGAATCACATTTTAAGTTACAATATGCCAAAAGTTTCATGGCCAAGGCTGAAATCTCACCATGACTTGTTTTTCAGTGATGAAAACATTGAAACTTTGCCAAATTTAATGTTTCAAGTAGTTGCTCCAATAAATACATGAGCATTTGATTAAGATTAGCAAATGACAGGAATTAAATTAGAAATTTCAGTGATCTCCAGCTTTAGGGTTCAGAGAAATGGGAAGTTTTATTATAAATTGGATGGATGGGGTGAGAAATTTTGTTCCAAATCTAGTCAAATGCCAACGACCTGGTAAATTACAGGAGATCCAAGGGTCACTACAACATGCTAGTGGACACGTTCAAAACATAAATGACTAATTGTGTGAATAGGCACATGGACTCATTCTTGTCCCAAAGTCAACTTTCTTGTAGCCACGAAGCAGAGCAGTGTCTGCATAAAACCATTTATCTTGGAATCCCTTTTGCATATCCTCTTGGGTTCTTGCTTACATCTCCTGGTAAATAAATAAATAAATCCTTTGGTTTGTTTATCCTTGTTGATTTTATTATTTCTTCTGGAAGGAAGATGTGTTTTCTGTTGGCTTGATGAGCAAAAAAATTTCTCATGGTATTTGTTTCCCAGAGTATGCATGCAGACAGACCAGACTGTGGAGCTGTTTACTTATATTCAGGCTAGCAAGGCTTAATAGAACGGTATTCTTTATCACTTGAGCAAAGGAATATTGCTCAAATGAAAATGTAAATCTTGTGGCACTTCAGATGAGATCACACTAAATCATACCAGGCACAAAAGTTCAGTAAATTCAGGACTTCAATAGGTCTGTGATCTCTTCAACATCGATATTCCCTCCAGATTGCAACTCCTCAATAATATCAAATATAAAGTAACTGAGATATTAATTTCCTAAGAAAGGAGTTTTGCTATTAATGATGAGTCTAAAAGTCATGGGCTGAATAAATGCTACAGAGGGAAAAATGCTGGATTTGAATCATAGCTCCAGAGTATCAAGTACATACTCTGTCACATACTCTACCTGTGTAACTTTGGGCCACTTCTCTGGGCCTCAGTTTCTTTATTTCTAAAATGTAGGGATTGGACTTGTTCAGTCATGTTCACTCTTCTTGACCCCATTTGAGGGTTTTCTCGGCAAAAATACTGTAATGGTTTGCTATTTTCTTCTCCAGCTCATTTTACAGATGGGGAAACTGAGGTAACCAGGGTGAAGTGACTTGCCCAGGGTCACACAGCTAATAAGTGTTTTGAGGCTGGATTTGAACTCAGGGAGATGAATTTTCCTGACTTCAGACCCAACACTCTATCCACTGTGTCACCTAACTGCCCCAGGAGTTGGACTAGTTGACCTCTAAATTTCCTTCAGCCTATTCTTTACCTGGATTTAAGCCAGAAAAGTTAGGGAGTCCACTGACAAAACATATTTTAGACATGAAAGCAAATCCCTTAATTTATTTCATCTCTGAATTTGCATGTTAACATGGACATTGTTACATTAACATTCTTAATTTCTAAGAAATAACATTTCATTAAATGAACTACAGAGGGGAAAAAATGGGCAACCAGCTCATTTTTTCAGTGTATACACTCAAATGAGTAATTCTTTTCAATAAGTAAAAAGTAATTTAATTAATGTCTATTTGTTTAAGAGGGGAATTTAGTACATTCTCATCCATTTTTAAAATGAAGAACAGAGAATATGAAACTCTATTAAATTAACATAGTGAATAATAAAATTGTGTGCAGTAGAAAGCTGGCTTTCTCTTATTTGGAGTTAGTGGGCATAGATTCTAATTACAATTCTGCTACTTTCTACCTGTGTGATCCTGGGCAAATTATTTAACCTCTTTGGATTTCATTTTCCTTATCTATAAAATGAAGAGTTTTTGAGAGATGACTTTTAAGGTTCTCTCCAGTTTTATATTACTGATCCTCTATATTTTGGTCCTATACCAAGGCCAAACTGAGAAGTGAGGGCAGGGATTATGTAAGGGAAAAGAAGAAAGAAAGAGAATCCATAGAGACAAATGCAGAGAAATAGACAGTGACTGACAAAGGGAAACACATGTACACACATACATATATGCACAAATGCAAAACACAAACACAAATCTGCCCACATGGAAAAAGAGTAATAGGTAGACTTTAATATACAACAATCTCCACTTTTATTTTAAACATATTTACTAAGTATTCATTATCTGCCATGGCCTTTGAGGACATCTGTGATCTTTTTAGGAAATTGCTGATATGCATTTCAGAAAACACATTGTGAATAGGCAATATTGCCTCTTGGTACATGCAGTCTGGATAAAATATCTGAGGGCTGGACTTGGTTCATGAGTCCATGTGCTAGAAGTCTCTCATTATTTCAATACACAATGATTATATATTTATATGGATACATAATTTAATTAGTGTGGGGACTCTTCAATGCTGCAAATCATAACCCACCTTTGCCTCCCCGACCCATGCTCTCACATTCTTTTCCATGATCTCCCAAAAGTGATTTCTTGATATTCTCTTCTCTTTAGGTTCTCATGATATTGCTCTCTTGTGATTCTCCTGTTACCTGTTTTTTTTCTTAATTATATATTTTTGGGACTTTCCATGAGGGCTTTGTAGTGAAGATCATTTGACAGGTCAACCCACGACACAGGTCCTGTAGCTGTTGGCACAAACCCTGCTAGGGTGTTATCTTTAGCTGGGTAAACTTCTTTCTAGAGCTCATCTGAGATCATCATATCAGCAAGCACCAAAGGCTTACAAGTGAAAGTAGTTAGGTACAGGGCCTTGCCAGTCTCCTTGTAATGATACAGTGCTTCAACATAGGTTGGAAATTTTGCTGTTGACTCCAACTTAATAAGGTCTTGACTTGTTGGTCCTGGAGGGGATTGAGGCCTTTGAGAATGCTTTTGTTGGGAGGGTATGTATGTTTTTAGGTTCAGAAGGAATTTCATGTGGCTGAACACCCCCAGTATCCTCAATGCCAACAACAGGATTGGTTATCTTTCTCATACTCACTATCAGTGAGCTCCCTTCGTTCTTCTGGAGTACCCACTAATTGGGAGGGCTCTCCCCTGAAATACTCATCAAGGTTGGTGCAGCTCAAAGGTGTTCCTTCTTCTTCATTTCCAGTCACTTGAAGAGTAGAATAACTTTTCAGGAATAGATGTGTTAATGGTTGGAAATTTGTGAATGGTGACTTGAGTGATGTAACCAGAGAGGCGACCTGATACTTACAGTCTGATCAGTTGGAGTTCCGGTCTAGGGTGAGTCGTGGTTTCCCTAATGCCTCACTGTTTTGTTGCACTAGGGATGGGCTTTTCTCATGTTCTCCTGTCAATCTGGGAGCCAATTGCACTTTGAGATAGAATCAATAGGACTTTGTGACTGATTGGATAAAGAGGATGACCCTTATATTGATAAGGGTCAAGGATGCCACCTAGGTTAGGAAACTGAGTCACTGTGAGGATGGTAATACTCGACAGTAATAAGAACATGTGTCTCACTTTGAGATCAAGTAGATCTTGTCGAGTCTGCAACTTCCCTTTGCTGATGTTTATCAATCTCATTTTTCTGTTGATGAAACTCTGAGAGGATCTCTTCTTCCTTTTTACAAGCCTGAGGTGTTTAACCTCCAACATTTCCTGATGTCTCAACTTCGTGTGCTGACTCCCTAAGAGCTTGGTATCTCTCATCCAGGTTTACCCTAATAAGTGTGTTTCCATGGACAGATGCAACACCTATTGCAATGGCAAAAAGTTGTGAACATAATCCATTTTCTAATTGATTCACCCCAGCAAAATTTAAGAATCTAGCATAAGGAGAGTAGATTCCATGCCTGGTGATCTTTTTAACAGCATGTTGGAAGCCATCTAATTCATTCTGGAGGCCTGCCTTGCACCAAAGGATGCAACTGAGCTCAGTCTTTTGTATGAAGTAGAATATGATCAAGGACAGTCTTTTTTTTTTTTTGGCTAGGCAATGGGGTTAAGTGACTTGCCCAGGGTCACATAGCTAGTAAGTGTCAAGTGTCTGAGGCCGGATTTAAGGATAGTCTTAACTACTAATGAACCCAACTACTGAAAAACGAAGCAGGCCTGGACAACCAATGTGGCAATGATAGAATCTACGGCATCATGACCTGTCTGTCAGTGGATTCCCTGATGTATAATAATGAACTTGAGAAAGAAACTCTGCTGCATGCTGGTGTAAGTTATTTTCGTGGTAACTGTTGAAGTCCAAGTTTGTGAAAACTCTATAAGACCTTCCTGGGAGTGAACCCAGATTTAATGCATTACCTTCTCAATATAAGCATGTTCTTCCATGACAAGCTTTGGGAGGAAAAGACTAGAAAAGGAAATCAAGAAATAAAGAAGCCAATTCTCTCTTTGGTAAGTTCTCATTGAGGGACTGCCTGTATTGCCTGTTACAGTGTAGGGTTTTGAGTGTTTGCATCAAGAAACTGATTAAGGTCTACAGTATCATCTCAGCTGAGTGGGTGAATTGAGTACCCATGCTCAGAAAGATATTGAGCTACTGGGCTATCACTGTATTTTTTTATGTAGCCCTCATAGTAATAATTGATTAATAGTGTTAACAGGCAGTTATCCAGATGATCCCCAAGAATGACGTTTGCTTCTATCACATCAATAATTTGGTGGCATAGGAGAGCTAGATCCTTGGTGGCATAAAAAAATCAACTTTCTAACTTGAGCATATTTAGTTTGGATGTCCAATCCAACTTCTAAAATGTCATGAAGTGAGTCCATAATCACATGTGTAATGATGATGTTTATTTTGATATCTATTCTCAGTCTTTTATTAAATTCCATTTGAAACTTACTCTTTTTCTTTATTGTAATTTCACTTATGAACTTTGGGTGTTAGTCCCTGTCTCTTTTCCAGTCCTTGAAGAATCCAAGTTAGAACTTACTCTTCTTCCTCCTCTTACCTGTTTTAACACTCCTTAACATCCTTTGTGGGATCTTCAACTGATCGTGCCCACCAACCAAAGATGTCTCCACAATGACCTTGTCCTGTGTCCTCTTCTATTCTTCCTTCATACTATTTTACTTAATAATCCCTTAAGCTATTATGAGTTCAATTATCTTTGCTGATGATTTTCATAGCTAGCCTTAATTTCCCTCCTGACCTCTGTCTCCCATGTCAAACTACTTTTTGGAAATCTCAAACTACATGTCCTACAGATGTTTTTAGACTCAACATATACCAAACTGAAGTTATTATCAGTTCTTCCATACCCCCAAACTTTTCTCTTTTCCTGATTTTCTTATTACTGTCGAGTATTACCATCCTCACAGTGACTCAGTTTCCTAACCTAGGTGGCATCCTTGACCCTTATCAATATAAGGGTCATCCTCTTTATCCAATCAGTCACAAAGTCCTATTGATTCTATCTTCTTAGTGTCTTTAAAATACACCTCCTTCTTTCCACTCCACTGCTACTATCCTGGTGCAAGCCCTTGTCGCCTCATATCTGGACTATTGCTATTGCAATAGCCTTCTGGTTCTCCCTGCCCCAAGTCTCATCTGTCAAATTGTTCTTCCTAAAGTGAAGTTTTAACCATTACCCCTCTATTCAGTAAACTCCAGTGGCTCTCTATTACCTCTAAGATTAAATATATGTTCTCTGTTTGGCATTCCAAGCTCTATATAATTTGGACTCCTCTCACTTTTCCAACACCTTATTCCTTCCCCATGTATCTGTGATCCTCTGTCTTCTATGCTGTTCTTCACATCAGACACTCCCTCTCCTGACACAGAAGTCTCACAGGTTGTCCTCCTTGCCTGGAATGCTCTCCTTTCTCATCTTCATCTCCTGGCTTCTTTCAAGTCCTAGATAAAATTCCATTTTCTACAAGTCTTCCTTGATCCTCCTATATGCTAGTTCCTTCTCTCTGTGATTATCTCCAATTTCTCATATATAAAAATATGATAACTTGGATATATATGTATGCATATAGATATAATTATATATCTATATCTTATTTGTACATAGTTGTTTGCATAGTGTGTCCTCCATTAGACTGTGAGCTACTTGGGGGCAGAAACTGTTTTTTGTCTTTCTTTGTATTCCTAGAGGTTTCACAGTGCCTGACCACTGGCCAGACTTATTTCATACCACTCCCCCTTCAAGAGCTTGATATTCAGGTCAAACTAGACCACTAGCTATTCCATGAACTTGATTTTCCATAGCAAAAACTATTTCCCACACCTGGAAACAACTCACTACTCATCTCCACCCTTGAGAAGTCTTGTTTTCCTTTAAGGCTGAATTTGGGCACCATCTTCTCCAAGAAGCTTCCCCTGACTGTCTTTGTTTTTAATGTACTTTCCTTCACTTTGCTTGTAATTGACTTATTTTGTATATAGGCTGTGCCTTCCCATACCTCTCTCTTTTCTTCCCCCAGTTGCCATACTGGAATATGAACTCCTTTAAGGCAAGAAATATTTCATTTTTGTTGTACCAACAATGCTTTGCATAGTCTTTTCATATAGTAGTGGCTTAATAAGTAATTTGTGAACTGAATTATACTATTATCCACCTCCTTTTTTGAATGTACAGTTCTGGGATGATATCTTTTATGCCACTTCTTGTGGGTATTATTGTATGTCATTTGCTATAGCCTATTTTTATTCGTCATTTGTTCTATAACTTTGTTCTTTGGGTCACCTGTAATTTAGATGTAGTGTTCCATGACTTATGCTCACATAGAATAATAAGAGGAATATTTGAAGGTGTATTGTGTTGATTTTGTCAAATCCAAGAATACCACAGGCATGTCCTCCTTGGTGAAGTTCACAAACACTCAAAACAAATCAGCCTAACAGTACACATTGCAAAAAAGGAAAAGGGTGAAGAATTCCTATTGTGAAGACAATGACATGAAAATGAATGAGAAATCAGTATATGTGTGGGAATGTCTTGCAGATAAACCACAGGTTTATAGATTTAGAATTGGAAAGGGCATTAGTTACCATCCAGCCTAACATTCTCATTTTATAGATGAGAAAACAGAAACCCAAAGAGGTTAACTGATGGGCCCAGGGTCACATAGTTACTATCTGAGACAAGATTTGAACTCAGGTATTCTCACTGCAAGTCCATTCCTTTATGTACTCCACTGTGATGCCTTAATGGGCAAATAAGCTAGGCTGGAATCAAACAGGAGGAAGAGAATGGGATGAATTGGGAAACAGTGCAGAAATTTCAGTGGTTCTAAGGAATACAATGACACATCCTTCATATTCCAAAAATCTCCAAGTAAGCACCATAATCATGATAATCTAGGGAGCTATTTACAAACTATTGCTGCAAGGTATAGTAGAACTATAGACTTGGTGTTAGGCAACCTGTACTCAATACTTCTGCATATATTTAGGAAGTATGTGACCATGGGCAGATCACTTGACTTTAAGAGCTGAATTTTGATATCACATAGTTATATGGGAAGATATTTTACACATTTAAGCTATTTTAATTTAATTCTTTGGTGTTCTATTGTGCCTTTGGGCAAATTGCTGCATTTCCTTGGTTCTCAATTTCCTAATTTGTAAAATGGAAGTTTTACACACTAAATGACCTTTAATAACTCTTCTGTTTTGAACACGAAAGAACTTTGAGTTTTTTAAAGTTATTTTTAGTTTTCAACATTCACTTCCATAAGCTTTTGAGTTTTAAATTTTCTCCCCCTTCTTCCCCAAGACTGTGTGCAATCTGATATAGGCTTTACATATACATTCCTATCAAACATATTTTCACATTAATCATGTTGTAAAGAAGAATTAGAACTAATAGAAGGAACCACAAGAAAGAAGAAACAAAACAAAACAGAAGAAAAAAAAGAGTAAATAATATGCTTCAATCTGCATTCAGACTCCATAGTTCTTTCTCTGAATGTGGATATCATTTTCCATCATGAGACTTTTGGAGATGTCTTAGATCCTTGCATTGCTGAGAAGTGCTAATTCTATCAAAGTTAGTCATCACAGCACAACATGGCTATTACTGTGTACAACGTTCCCCTGGTTCTGCTTACTTCACTCAGCATCAGTCCATACAAGTCTTTCCATGTTTTTCTGAAGTCCATCTGCTCATCATTTCTTAAAGCACAATAGTATTCCATTATATTCATATACTACCACCTGTTCAGCCATTCCTCAATTGATGGGCATCCCCTTAATTTCCAATTCCTTGCCACCACAAAAAGAGCTGCTATAAATATTTTTGTACATGTGGGTCCTTTTCCCATTTTTATAATCTCTTTGGGATACAGCCTTAGAAGTGCTATTGCTGGATCAAAGGATATGCACATTTTTATAGCCATTTGGGCATAAGAACTTTGAGTTTTTAATAAGAAATATGCCATAATAATTCTCTTAAAACCTACTCTTCTGACTCCAAAAGCGATACTGTCCTGTAAAGTATTCTGGTTATGGCTTATTTTGCTATTGATGAGGCAGTGTATTCTTGAAATAGAGTGTGAACTCTGATAGATTATGTCAACATAAAAAGGCTTTGAGTACAGACTCTAAGATGGACCATATGTCAACTAAGGACCAGTCTTGTTAAGTTTGGAGGGGCTCATCGTCAGAAAGATGGCCTGCAGGGATGAATTGTTTCAGGCACAGAAACTCAAGAAAGAGATCACAGATCTTTGAAGTAGGAAATTTTGTTTTGTTTGTGGACATGACTCATGATTTCATTGATATGGAGAAGTTCTATTAAGGCATCTTCTTCTGCATTTTGACAGTAGCACTTAGCAAAGTGACTGTTGCAGAGAAGGCAACCTAATTAATACTTGTTGACTTCTTGACCTGGAACTTATAAGCTTAGAATGTTGCCTGGTGTCCCACTAGGTTAAATGGATTGGCTGAAGTCATACAACCAATATGCGTCAGGGGTGGAACTTAAAACCATATCTTCATAGCTGATCCTGAACTTCTATTCACCATTATGTATCAAAAATGCTTATTAGCTGTACCAGTTTTTCAACATGAAAATAGATTTAACTTCTGTTCTATTAAAAACTGTCTGAATTCCCCTTAATCTTGGAGATATTCTATATTACTTGATAACCCTTTCTCTCCATACTTCCCAAGAACTTTTATAGTTCCATCAATATATTCAAAGCTAAAAGTAATCAGTGGTAAATAAAATTTGAGATATGCTGGCCTAGATGATATTTAGGGTCTACTTAAATGGCTAAAGTTCTCCCAGTCTGTGAGCTTAAAGTAACTTTAAAAGTACCTTTGGCTATTCAAGAGAATAGCTCACCTGGCCTTGTAAACACTAAAGAATAATTACATAGGAATTTCAGCTTATTCTGTAGCAGAAGTCTCTCTTTTTTAGAGTCTGGCTTATAAAACCCAAGTGTAATTTATATGCAAATAATAACTTGGGTTAGAAACAGTGAGCAACTTTTTCTGATTTCCTCTCAAAGAACTATTACAGGAAATGGCAGTCCATTGCTGTAGGGCAGCATGATGGATACTGGGTCTTGATTTTGTGGTATTTATTTTGATATGATTAACCTTCCCTTCCTTTTGTCTTCCAAATTTGACAAATGGAGACAAATGGTACAGAGACAAGTGGGGGAGGGTAATGCTTCTTCATTTCAGCTCCTAGGAACTTTAAGAATAACCTGGCTTTGGGTAATCATCCAAGGATCAAAGGACATTCTTGTGGTTCTGGTGTTATGAGATTTCTATAGTTCCTATCAAAGAAAAAATTATTCCTTTCATTTTATAAATACTTTGATGTTTCATTCATTAAATATGAAATCTGTTCTATACCTAAGTTTGGATATTGCTCTGTGTATGACTTTGGGAACATCACTTTGACTTTCTGAGTCTTAGTTTTCTTATCTGTAAAATAAGGAGGTTGAATTAGATGATTCCTAAAGGGCCTTCCAATTCTAAATGATTGTAGTGAATCATCATTTGAAATGGACATATCTGAGAGATGCCCAGTGTGCAATAATATCCCCAAAGCAGTGCTGAGAGCCAAAACATATGGCTTTCCTAACAAACCCCAGCCATCCTGAGAACTCCAGACACCTGTGTTTATAAGCTATGTATTTTTTCCATTATCATTTAGACAGTCTCTACTGTATGCTAGAACCACAGATGTTTCCCAAATGCTTCCAAGATGACTTTTTTTTCATATATTAGCTCCCATAGTTATCTGATGGACTTTTAAGGGATACATGATGGTTTTCTGATTTAGATGGTGCCATGGGGAGTAGAAATGAAAAAACAGATGTGATTCCATTCAACTCTTCAGTTCTAATCAACAAACATTTATTAAGTGCCTAAGAAACACCTTTGTTAGCCAAGGGGTCAGAGAATAGGAAAATAAGCAAAACCACCAAATCAAACTACTAGATCCAGGAGCCAAAGAAAGCTTGTTTTCCTTTAGCAAAAGGTAGTGATATATCCAATACAAATTGATTTTTCATCATATAAGTGCAATGATATCTAAAAAACAGTCTGTTTCATAGAAAATGACTAAAAATAATAACAAACTTTGCTAGGATTTCCCAGGAACTGCCTTGTGTATGTTACATTCATTTAGGGTTTTTCCAACATGGTTTCATTTAAAAGATATCCTGCTGTAAAACACGTGGCACTGCTTTCCAAGGAGATGGGTACACAAGGTTTATTTTGGGCCTTGATAGCTTGAGTTGCCTCCATACTTCTGAAATGATGACTAACAAAACTTAAAAGACAGGTAGCACTCTTTTTTAAGGCTCCAAAGTATTTAAAGCCTCTAACTTGGAATCTGGCATACCCCAAAGTAAAAGTATAATGTGGAATTTATTTTTCACGGCCCATAGTCCCAGTGATTTGAAAGATGATAATTATCTTTATTTAAATTATGATAAAAAGCCTGACACTTAACATGCAGTCACTTAAAAATGCCACCCACATTTACATGGTATGCATAGTGCAATCCAGCTTAAAAAGTGCCTTTATATTCATGATCTAGTTTGATCTTTATAACAATACTATGAGCTAGCTGGGGGAAGTATTATTCCCTCTTTACAGATAAAGAATCTGGAATTCATTCTAAGAGGTTAAGTGATTTGGCTTTTGTTGTTCAGTTATTTTCAGTTGTGTCTTTGTGACTCCATTTGTGTCCTTGTGACCCCATTTGAGGTTTTCTTGGCAAAGAAGTTGCTTGTCATTTCTTCTTCAGCTCATTTTACAAATGAGGAAACTGAGGCAAACAGGGTTAAGTGACTTGCCGAGGGTCAGATGGTTGGTACAAGTTAGAAACTTGAACCCAGGTCTCACTGACTCCAAGGACTGCCTTTCATTCACTAGGTCATGCTGCTTCTCTTACATATACAATATTATTCTTTAATTGAACTGTTTTTTTTTAACTTTTGTATTTTCAAAATTCTCTGCCTCTGTAGTCAAAATAAGGAGAGGACCTAAAATGATTACTCTTTATTGTAACTAGCTAAAATGAATCAACTGAGATGAACAGATAGGTCTGGACCATCAAGTTTGCCCAACCAAGAGGCATTTAAGTGAAGGCTTAATTTAAGTGGAAGGCTCTAGATAACCAAAATGCAGCATGAGGGCCCTGGGCCTGGTAGCTGTCTGGGAGAGAGATGGGAACCTTTGTACCTTTGAAGGTACAAAGCTACTTTCTCTTGCTTCACAATTTGATTTCAGCCTGGCTCCCATAAATAAGCTTTCATTCCATTGCTACAAATTTCATACAATCACCTACCAAGGTGTTCTTATTCATTTTTATTTATTAGACCCCTTTGGCAGCTTGATGAAGCCTATGAACTTCTCAGAATAATATTTTAAATGGTTAAAATAGAAATCATTAAAAAGGAAACCCTCATTAGGGATCTCACTGCATTGGAATAAAATTAAAATTTTTTTTTAAGTTCATAGGCCTCAAGTCAAAAATCCCCTGAACACCCCTTCATAAATGGTGTTTTATATTACATAAAACACACACACACACACACACACACACACACACA
Organism: Vombatus ursinus; assembly: GCF_900497805.2. Lineage (NCBI taxonomy): Eukaryota > Metazoa > Chordata > Mammalia > Diprotodontia > Vombatidae > Vombatus > Vombatus ursinus. The sequence goes on from NW_020954557.1 coordinate 23,507,693, forward strand.
CACACACACACAGAGTTTTCTTGTGCTATGTTCCATCTCTCAACCCTCTATTCCATATAACACTATACTGTTCCTTTAAAAAATAAATTCATAAATTAATTTTCATTGCTATTAAGAATACTGGACTAGGAATCAGAAGACCTTTGTTCCATTCCATATTTTAATACTTACTAGCCCCGAGCAGTTAGGGCAGCTAGGTGGTACAGTGGATAGAGCATTAGGCCTAGATTCAGGAAGACTCACTCTCCTGGGCTGAAATTTGGCCTCAAACACTTACCAGCTGGGTGACCCCAGGCAAGACACCTAACCCTGTTTGCCTCAGTTTCTTCCTCTTCAGGATGATTATTCTAAATATTTTATTTTTTTCATCTTGAATATTTGAGCCTATGTGCCTAGAGCTTTGATGTCATTGCTGTATGTCAGTAGTTGATCTGTGTAAGTATGCAAGTATCTATGTTGTTGTGTCATTCAGTTGTGTCCAACTCTTCATGATCACATGCGCCACAACATGTCAGGCCCTTTGCCATTTCTGAAAGTCTGTCCGAGCTCATGTTTGTTGCTTCCATGACACTATCCATAGCATCTTCTGCCATCCTTTTTTCCTTTTTGCCTTCAATCTTTCCCAACAGCAGGGTTTTCCCAATGAGTCCTGTCTTCTCATTACATGGTCAAAGTATTTAAGCTTCAGTATTTGACCTTCTAGTGAATAGCCTGAATTAATTTCTTTAAGTATTGACTGATTTGATTTTCCCTTACTCCCTGCTTTAGCAATGACATATCTGGGAGAAGGAGGAAATTGAATAAGTAAATATGGCAAATGTGATTATTATTTGTACAGTGCCAAACAGTAGTGGCATAGAAGTTTTAAAATATAATGGATTAAAAAAAAACCCTTGATTAAAGAATGCTATTGTATATATAAGAGAGGCAGTAGATATAGCAGATGGAAACCTGGCCTTAGAGTCAGAGGAATTCAATTCAACTCCTTCTTCTAACACATCTTGGTTGCATCACTCTAGGCAAGACACTTAAAAGGAACAGCTAGGCAGAGCTTCCTCCAAGGGAGTTCCTTGAACCAGTGAAATCCCAGGTTCCCAAAAATAAATTGAATATTTAAAAGTTTGAAGTTTAGCTAGAAATATATAATTTCATTCATTGAAGCTTCATACTTAAATGTTGACTTCTTAAAGTTTTAAGGAAACTCATATTCAAATAATGAATATTTTGTCCTGTGGAAATCTGGATCATTATGCAGTAATATGCAGTTTAACTGGGAAGCAATAAAATGATGTTCCCTTTTCGTATCCTGTTTTCCAGATTACTAATTGTGGGTTTTTCCCCTTTCTTGCAAACAGTTTTTAACCATTATGTGCTGTAAGCAGAGCTGCATGTTACCTCTGTTTATTCTATGGCAGCTCCAGCTGTCTACAGGTTATTTGTTCTTTGATGTCTCACTAATACGTCAAACTCAGTATATACAAAGCTCAAGTTTTCCTCTTGTCTTCACAAAATAATTCCCTTTCCTTACATCTTCCTTTTCATAATGGTACTCTCATTCTTCTCAGGCTCCAAACCTTGAAGTCATCTTTACCTCTTCTTTTTTCTCACCTTTTTCACACCAGTCAATAGATGTTACGAGCTTTCCTTCAAAGTGTGTCTTGCATCCACGTGTTCCTTTCTGTGGTCACTGCCAGCATTCTAGCTTAGTCCCTTCCACCTTGTAATCTGCAATATGTGCCATTAAACCCTAGATCCTTAAACCTAGCTATGCATCCTGAAGCTATGCCCTACAGATGACCAACCCTCTCAATTCTGGACTTTTGCCCTGTGGTCCATACCATCATCATCGATGCGTGTGTCACACATGTGTCCATGCTTCACATTCCTCTGTGGCCATTTGTTTGTCATCTGCCCTTCCTACCACTGTGCCTTCCATACCACTGGACCTTGACATCTGACCTGCTACCAAATACATGGCCAATGCTACTTCCTACTTTTTCTAACAGTGCTCATTGGAAGAGCATATTAATCAATTTGATCCCTAAGACTTCCCAAACCAAAATATTCTTTCCCAGCTACCACTCTGTGTGCATGTGTATATATATACATATATATATGTATGTATATATATATATGTATATATGTATATCTACACACACACATATATGTGTATATATATATCTATACACACACATATATGTGTATATATATATATACACACACATACATATATATGTTGTTGTTATTTTTCAGTTGTTTCAGTTGTGTCCAACTCTTTGTGACCCCATTTGCAATTTTCTTGACAAAGATACTGGAATGGTTTGCCATTTCCTTCTGCAGCTCATTTTATAGATGAGGAAAGGGAGGCAAACAGGGTTAAGTGACTTGCCCAGTGTCACATATCTTGAAAGTGTCTGAGGCCAGATTAGAACTCAGGAAGATGAGTTTTCTTGACTCCAGGCCCAGCACTGTATCCATTGTGCCACTTAACTGCTGCAGGCACACACACACACACACACACACACACACACACCCTGTGTTAGAATGTAAGCTCTTTGAAGTCAGGGATTGTCTTACTTCTCTATTTGTATTCCAAGCACTTAAGTTCTATGATTAGCACATAATAAGAAGTGTTTGAGGACTACTCATTCATTCATTTATTCATTCATTCATTCATGCCAGGACTGAGGCAATAGCATGATTTCTCTAGGTTCAGTCTCTCTTCTATTTTTTTTCCTGCATGAGAAAACCAAATTAATGTTCTTAATACACAGCTTTGATTATGCCATTTTATTAACCCCAAAGCTTCAATAGCTCTCTAGGCCATCATCCAGATCTCTTCACAGCCTCTCTCAAGTTGTCTTTTTAGCCTTATCCCAAATTACTCTGCTTAATTTCTTAACCTTTTACCCCAGGACAACTTTCTACTTGGTATTCTCCCAAAATGAGCCCTTGTACTTTTTACCTTCACAGTTTTGTTTGTATTATTTCTTACACTTAAAAGACCCCTACACCATCCCCCTATATTTATAACTTTCCAAATGCTACTTAAGATGCTACTCATCATGATCAACAAATATTTATTGAGAACCTACTATGTTCAAAGTAATATGCTCTAAGAATTTCAAGAGTTGTAAAATATGGTCTCTTCCCACAAAAACGTTATAATCTAGTTGGAAAAATAATCAGTAGTCAACAAGCATTTATTAAATGCTTATTATATGTTAGACACTGTACTAACCTTTGGGCAATACAGTAGTATTCCATTTCATTCATATAACACAACTTATTCAGTTGATGGCTAGCTTTTTAATTTCCAGTTTTTCATCAACATGGAAAGAGATGCTATACTTTTTTGTACATAAAGGACTTTTTCCTCTTTCTTTGTTCTTTTTTTGGGTATAGGCCCAATAGTGCTATATAGTCATGGGCATGCATTATATACTAATGGAATCATAGAATAATAGTTTGTCATACTCTTCATAGTTGTGATGGCAATTACTCTGAATATTTTCTTTTGGGCCTATCTTGTTTTCAAAGCCTTCTTTGATTGGAAGGTAAGCAAAGAGAATTCCATTGTCCTTTTAAAAGTCTCAGTGATACAATCACCCACTGTACTATCTTGGCAAGAGGAGATGTATTAGAGACATAGTCTTGCACTGATGCAGGAATCAACAAGCTCTTTGGATACAATTAAGTCTGAAATATCATGCAGTTGGATTCAAAGGATAATTTGAAGATTTAAAAAGGTAAATATGATGAATTCTGTTCTGAATATGTGTAGGTAGGAGGTAACCTGTCAAAAGGGCAAGTAAAGACATATTGTACTACCTAATTAAGGCAGAAAGGGCATCATGTAGGTTTCCTATTCTAGACAAGCCAGGCACATTCCTATAATGATAGACCACGGAGTGGAGGCTCTACAGGATAGCAGGCTAGTAGTGAGCCCTCCTCATCTTCATAAAGAATGAGAAAAAAAGACCTCTTGAGCCATCTCTTATCACTCCAAATGCCTTCTAGGGAATCAGCTATGGCTATATATTATTAACTGAATTCAATTCATTAAACAACATTTATTAAGTACCAACTATGTGCCAGGCACTGTGCTAAGCACAGGGGATACAAATAAGAAAAAGAAAGATAGTCCCTGCCCTCAAGGAGCTTACAATCTAATGGGATACTAAAAGGGAGGCATGTACAGCCCTGAGGGAGAAGAGATGTTTTATCTCACTGTCAGTTCTTTAGCTTAACGATTTTGTGAATTACAATGGGGTCAGTAAATGAATATAGTTTTAGTTAAAACCTAGCAGTTCTAAAAAATAGCAGATCATTTTTTTGTCATCTGACCGCTGTGACTGAGCATGAAATATGATCTCAGAGGATTTTTGAGGAGCTTCTGAGTGAGAAATGAGTTCATATGTAATAGTTCTAGAAATCTAAACTGTAATGGAGGCAGACAGAGAGACATTCCCGAAAGATGTCATTGTCCAAGTTAGCTTCTGGAAAATATGGCTTAAGATTTCTGGGACGCTTCTAGTATGAGAAAAACATCTTGAGTTGGGGCCCAATCAGCCTGGCAGAGTGGATAAAGAGCCAACCTCAGGGTCAAGAAGATTTGGGTTCAAGATCTGGCTCTGGTACATATTGGCTGTTTAACCCTGGGCAAGTCGCTTAGCCTCTGAGCATTCTAGGCAGCTATCAAAAAATAGCTATCAAAAAATAAGGGAAGTTTCCAATCTTCACTTGAGACTGTCATATCGTAGAAAGATCTGGCTCTGGAGTTAAACGACCTGGATTCAAATTCTTCTCCAGATGCTTATTAATTGTAAGATCTTGAGAAAATTGTTGCACTGCTTTGGCCTTCATTTACACAATTTGTAAAATTTAAGAGGTTGAGCTAAACAGCCTGTTAAGTCCCTTTGTTTATAAATCTATGTTCTTAATAATTATTTAAAATAAGAACAGGAATAAATGTCATAATGAAGTTATGTTTAAAAGAAGACAAGCATGAATTAAAGGGGCTGTTCTGAATACAAAGAAACAATGAACATGGTAAATCAAACTGAGGAAAGATCAGTGAGTCTCACTGTTTTCTGCCTCTAGGAACCTTATTTAAGAGTGTAACACTGTTTTCCCCAAAAGCCTAAGGTAATTTTACAAAGGGAAACCTTTATGCTGTTGGGAAAGCTGAGGGAGATGTGATTCATGACTGTCTGAAAGACTGCTGAGCTCAATGTTGCATACTTGCCATAAGGGATTTAGTTCAGTTTTGTTACAGATAATTTAGAGACACTGAATAAGGATGCCCAGGGAGGTGGCTGAGAGGAGAAAGAGTTGGGAGTGGGAGGGAGGGAGGGGAGGAAGGGAAGGAAAGGAGAGAGAGACAGACAGACAGACACAGAGACACAGACAGACAGAGACAGAGAGAGATTTGAAAGGTATATGGGAACCTCCTCCAAAGGTCTATGGCTCCAATAGCTCTAGTCTTCTATTCAAAAGTCTCTCTTGACCATCACACTGGAGTTCCTCTCTTGATGTCTTTCTGAAGTGTCTGCAACAAAGATAAACTCCTTTAAGGCTGGTAGGTGTTGTGGTTAACATTCTTTCAGCCAACTGGGTCATGTCTCCCACCACAAAACTGGGTGGATACAAGCTTATAAGTGGTTAGCTTGTGTGTGTGTGTGTGTGTGTGTGTGTGTGTGTGTGTGTGTGTGTGTATCCTGGGATTTAAGGAATGAATAAAGTTGCATTCAAGAAAAAAATGTTCCTTGTTTAATCACTTCAGTCATGTCCAACTGTTTCTGACCCCATTTGGAGCTTTTTTTGGCAAAGATAGTGGAATGCTTTGCCATATCCTTCTCCAGCTCATTTTATAGATGAGGAACTGAGGCCAACAGGGTTAAATGGCTTGCCCAAGGTCACACATCTAGTAAGTGTCTGAGGCCAGATTTGAATGCAGGAAGATGAGTCTTCCTGCTTCCAAGCCTAATATGCCCAATCACTTTCTAAGGTATATTTTTAATAACATGAGTTCTGATCAAGTGATTGTCAAAGGAACAACCTTTCCATTTTGTCTTGAGTCAATTTAATATTTCATGATAGGCAATTGTATTACTTTGAAAGATTTAGAGGAAAAACTAGAGAGCTTTAAAGCTGATAATTACTGACAAAAGGAAACATTTTATTTGGATTTGCTAACACAGGCCTTGGGGTTTCAAAGTTAGTTAATTTTTATTTTGTAGTCATGAAACCTCATTAGATTTCTACATTTCATAATTGCCACAACTAATATTATATATTGATAATTCAGTTAATTTGAGTCACTACATGATAGTTTATGATGTACTAAAGAAAAATAGGAAATCAAATTGCACATTTTTTTCTATATTTTTAAAATTGCCTCTAGGATAAAATAAAAACTCTTCTGTCTAACTTTTAGAGCCCTACACCATCTGGCACCTACTTATCTTTGCAGCCTCACTAATTGTCATTCCCTCTTCCATGGTTTGTGATACAAACAAACCAGTTTTCTCTCACTGGACATTCTGTCTGTCATCCTTGTGCCTTTGCTCTGGGTGCTTCCTTCTTAATTCTCCTTACAGAGTCCCTCTTTTCCTTCAGGATGCAGTTCAAGTACCATTTTTTGTGTAAAGCCTTTCCTGATTCCCCTCAAGTGGTAATGCCCTCCCTTCCTAACTATTTTGTAGTTTCCTGTTTTGTGTATATTTGCATTTATTCACTTCATATAATCTACTTTATATATATTTACATATAAACTTATCCCTCCCATACCTTTCATTTTTTGTACTGGTATCCTCAGTACCTAGCATACTTCCTAACACATAGTAGGAGCTTATTTGGTGATCTGTCAATTTTGTGAGATTAAGAATCTAGGCAAAGCCTTTTGTCTATGACTTCCTAATGACATCCTTTATTCAACCAGAGAAACCTTGCTGATGTCCAGATCTTCTGCCTTGACATGAGTTTTTTATTTCTGAAGTAAAATGTACATAAATGAGAAAAATCAGTCCAAAAGAGGTTACACAAATTTATTTTATCTACAACTTTGCAGGAATCAATCAAGTGATGAGGCGCTGTGGCTAAGGGGAAAACACACTGGGTTTGTCGTCAGAGGACTAGAGGTTTGAATTGTGGCTCAGTGATTTACTAGCTTTGCTGCCTTGGAGAAGTCACCTCACTTTTCTGGGCTTTAGTTTGCTCACGTGTAAAGTGAAGATGCTAGACTAGATGACCTCTGAGATTTATTTCAGATCTAAACCTGAGTTTATTTCCTGGGTTAATTCTTAGTAGATGAAGGGTGAAAGAGTTTATCCACTGGAGATGAAAGAAATTAAATTGCAGGAAAAAAGATCCATATTTAGGAAGCAAATTTATCAAAAAGTAACAGGGTAATCAGGGAACCTATGACTGGATAAACTGGGATTTAAAAAAACTCATTCTAGAAATATATTTTACTCCAGGGTGGAAGCAATGGTGGTGAGTAATGAATACTTAATAATTCTTGGTTGGTTAGTCATGGAAGCCATTCGATTCTATGAATAATAACGCTTCTTTTGATACTGGCCAGTGCTTGTGAATGGGCTAGTTGATGGACTGTTCAAATGGAGACTTTTTTCCCCTGAAGTTTCTGGTGGTGTTTCAAGCCAATAAGAGTTTGATACTACTAAAGGGTAACCCAGTCCTTTGTTTCATCAGTGTCTCTGACATTATAGTTCCCTCTACGTCAAACTGTTTTCATTGTCAAGCCATGTTAATTGAGTGTCTTGCTGCATGCCTAAGAGGGGCAGCATGCATAGTGGTTAGATAGAGTGCTGGACAGGAAGACTGAGTTTCAAATCTTCCTTCTGACACTAGTTGTCCATGGGCAAGTCACTTAAACTCCCTCAACCATAGTTTCTTCATCTTTAAAATGGTTATAATTTATGTTATAATGTATTAACAATATATAATATTAGTTGTAGCAATTATGAAATGTAGAAATCTAATGAGGTTTCATGACTACAAAATAAAAATTAACTAACTTTGAAACCCCAAGGCCTGTGTTAGCAAATCCAAATAAAATGTTTCCTTTTGTCAGTAATTATCAGCTTTAAAGCTCTCTAGTTTTTCCTCTAAATCTTTCAAAGTAATACAATTGCCTATCATGAAATATTAAATTGACTCAAGACAAAATGGAAAGGTTGTTCCTTTGACAATCACTTGATCAGAACTCATGTTATTAAAAATATACCTTAGAAGGTGATTGGGCATATTATATATATATATATATATATATATATGGTTATAATTTATTTTGTGGTTTGTTATAAAGCCTCAATGAAATAATATATTTAATGAATTTAAAAGTGCTCTGACTTTAAAGTGATATGTAAATGCCAGTTATTATAATGTGCCTAGCACTGCTATAAAGTTGTTGTTCAGTTGTTCCAATTGCATCTGACTCTTTGTGACGCCATTTGGGTTTTTCTTAATAAAGACACCAGAGTGGTTTTGACAAGATTCAAAGTCACCAAACTGTTGAGGTGTGCAATTACACACACATACCTTGGTACTGTCTCGAAAGAATTCGATTAGGCTGTCTCCAAATCAAGTAAAGACATTCATTCCTGGTAACACACCAAGCAGGCTCTTCCTTAAGGGAGGTAGCACATCAGTCAGAATAAGCTAGAGATTTTATAGAGGAAAATCTGCTGTGGGTGGGGAGAGCAGGCAATCAGGGACAAAAAGGTAGGATAATCAGGGACAAGAAGGTGAGGTAACCAGGGGCATGTGGGCAAGAGGGTGGTAGCTCAGAGTTTTTCATATATCTAGGCACATCATTATTCTATTGTACAAACCATTTTCCCAGGGTGGAGGGGCCCCTGTTAGTTTCAGTATTTCATTGACCAGCCTATTTGAATCTCATTATGTCATTGACCAGTCCATTTACCTAGGGCAGAGGGGCCCCTGCTTTTCAGTTTGCCACTTTCTTCTCTGTCTCATTTTACAGATGAGGAACTGAGGCAAACACAGGCGCACAGGTAGTAAGTATCTGAGGTTGGATTTGAATTCAGGACCTAACTCCAGGTTCTGTACTCTATCTACTCTATCCACTCTAAGCCATAGCTAGCTACCCACTATAAAACTACTATTTTCTTAACCTTTCAAGAATCTACATTAAAAAAATAGAGGAGGTGGAACAAACATATATAATAATATCTATATGGGAAATAGAAATGCATACTTGTTTATAATAATTTAAGTCACTTAGCCAAGAGTAGCTACATAGATCTTTGCAAAGCTCTTAGCAATTAAAAGAACAGGAACAATTCAATTCAATAAGTATTTATTAAATATCTGCTGCTTGCAAAGCACTTTCTATACTCTGAGGCTACAAAGACAAAAATGAAACATCCTGTTTTTTTCCTGTAGGTCCTTGTCTAAGTACTTTATCCCCTCATGCAGGCTGCTGCTATTTGTCTGTTAATTTCTGTAAGAATGTAGGTATATATTTTATATTTTGAAGTCAGACTGTTCATAACATAGGTTAGAATCGTAATCTTGGTCTTCCTTGCCTTTTGAATTGAAATGAATTATAAAAGATTTAAATGGAAGCTATTTCAGGGGTAAGTTAGTCAAATTACCTCATTTTACAGATGAGGAAAATGAGGCCTAGAGAGGTTAAGTTATTTGACAATTGTTACATGGCTCTATAGTGGCACAAGGACTTGAAAAATCTTCTGGTCCATGGGCCAGAGTTCTTTCTGCCAAGTCTCAGCCGTGGATCACTCATGTTAATCACTGCTTCTGCTTTTATGCAAGTGCCGCTAAATGAAGGTGGAGAAAATAATGAAACCATGCTGATTGGATCCACTACAAATTTATATTACATAGACTCAACTGGACTCTTACTGTTATAAGGCCATCCTTTAACACCTCCCTAATCAACTTATTATCCCTCTTGCCACACTGATTCTTCTAAACCTTTTTGTCCATTCTCAAACTTCCCGTGGCTCCCCCGACCTCATCCTATTAGTCACATATTTTACTGAAAAAATTGAGTCTACTTGACAAGAGCTCCTTCTCCTCTCATCCTCATTTCACATCACCAAGATGCCTTCTGCCATCATGTCCTCCTTTACCCATCTCATATGAAGAGGTGGCTCTGTTCTTGCCGAGGCATACCTCTCTATATGCACGAGTGATCTCGTTCCAACCCATCCCATTTTTTCCAGCAGATTGCCCCCTTTCTCACCTCAACTCTTTCAACTTATCTTCAGTCTTTCCCTCTCTACTGGCTCTTCCCTACTGCCTACAAACATGTCCGCTGTCTCCCATCCTCAAAAATTCCTCACCTGAACCATTAATCCCTCCTAACAATAATCCCTTATCTCTCCTACTGTTTGCACCAAAACTTCTTGAGTAGACCCTCTACAGTAGATGTCTCTACTTCCTCTCCTCTTCCATATTACTAAGGAACTCTTAATTGCCAAATCTAATGACCTTTTTAAAGTCCTCATCCCTGAACTTTCTGCACTGTTGATCACCCTCTTCTCATTGATAACTCTTCTTTCTAGGTGGTCATAATACTACTCACTCCTGGTTCTCCTGCTAATTTTCTAATCTCCCCTTTTTAGTCTCCTTTGCTGTATCTCATTCCCAGTCATACCCACTAATTGTGGGTATCCCACAGGGGTCTGTCTGGGCTCTCTTTTTTTTATTCCCTTATGCTTTTTTTCACTTGATGATCTCCTCAGCTCCCATGGGTTCAACAATAATCTCTATGCAACTGATTTTCAAATCTATTTGTCTATCCTAACCTTTCTGCTGACCTCCTGTCTCACATCAACTACCTCCTAGACATCTCGAACTGGATATTCTGTAGATATCTAAAAAAACATTTCCAAAACTGAAATAATTATCTTTCTCCCCAAACTTTCTTCCCTTTCTAACTTCCTATTGCAGTTTAGGACACCAACATCTTCCCAGTCCCTCAGGCCTGAAACCTAGGTATCATTCTCTACTCCTTATTCTCTCATACCTTCATATCCAATCTGTTGGCAAGGCCTGTTGAATTTACCTTTGTAATGTCTCTTGTATTTACCCTCTTCTTTCCTCTGACACTACCATCACTTTGGAACAACTTCTCATTATCTCATGCTTGGACGACTGCGAAAGCCTCTTGGTTGATCTGGTGTCGCAAGTCTCTCCCTACTCTAGTCCATCCTCCACTCAGCAGTCAAAATGATCTTCCTAAAGCATAGGTCTGACTACATCATCACTTTTCCTACTCAGCAAACTCCAGTGGCTCCCTATTACGTCTAAGATCAAATACACAATCCTTTGGCATTCGAAACTGTTCATAAACTACCTCCCCTCTCTTTTTCAGTTTTCTTACACTCATCATGCACTCTTTGATCAAATGACACTGACCTCCTTCCTTTTTTTTGGACAACACACTCCTCTTATCTGAAGATGTCCTCATTGGCTGTCCTCCATGCATGGAAAGCTCTCCCCACTCAACTCTCTCTCCTTGTATTTTTATTTTATTAAATATTTTCCAATTATATTTTGATCTGGTTCTGTGTGACAGTCAGGAGTATTGTGGGCGGGCCACGTATCTGACACCCCTGCTTTATATGTTTGCTCAGTGTGGCTCTTTTCCAGAAACTCTCACCTCCAGCTGTTATTAGTAGATGCCACCAGCTGCTGCTCCAAGACACTTCCTGCTTCCCATGGCTCAGCTCCCAGATGATGGTGGGAATAGGCAGGGCTTCCTCTGCAGCCTCACTTCACGCTGTTCTCCTCAATGTCCAGCAGATGGAGCCAGAAGTTTCAGTTTTGCATTTACAACTCAAAAATAATGTCTCCAGGTTTGATTGCCTCCAGTTTGTGAAACCTTTTTTTGTACTATAGTTCCCAGGTCCAGGGATTATACCCAGGAGGTCTTCTACAACTAGAGGAACTGATTTCCCTTGCATTTTGTAAGTGAATTTCTCATCCTAATTCTATGTTATGTACTTCTCTTCTACAATACCTGGGTGGCCAATGGCAGTGCCTGGCCATATCAGCATTCCCTATTAGGTTCTAGGGACTCATTTTGTGGTGGGGATAAGCAATCCTCTCTCTCCCCAATCATCTTGTGTTTCTTTTTGGGCCTCTGGATGGGATTAGTCAGCTCACCAGGAACTGCTTCCTGAAACAACAGTAGAGAGAAAGGGAGAAGAAACCATACCCTGCTTTTGTACCAGGGAGAGAATAGATGATAGTACTGGTACATTTATAGTATAGTATGTGTATATACTATAGTATACTCTGTAAAGTATATGTATATATAGTATAGTATGTGTATAATACTGGTATATTTAAATTTTATAAGACATTACAGAAGTGCCCAATTATGATTTAACAATCAAGAAAGTGAGAAAGTCAATGGAAATACATGCAGAACCTTCATGTCTGACAGATGTTTTACATATTAGCTCTGTGACTTTTGGGAAGTCACTTGAGACCTGTCTTTGTCTTACTTTCTTCATCAGTAAAATGAGAGGATTGGACTAGAGATGCTGTCATGTCCCTTCCAGTTCTAAAAGTCAATGAATCTCTGGATTCTGAAAGATAATATCAAAGACTATAAAATATCTGGTGGCAGATGATTTCTTAGACATGGTTAACTTAGCTTTCCATTAAAGTGTAAAAGCTAAATGTTCCTTACTCTGTTTATTCTGTTATTGACTAGCTTTCGGTTATTAGGAAGTATCACTGGATGACAATTTCTTCCAAACCCAATAATTCTTAATTTGAAAATGTTTTCTTACCTAGAGCATTTTCCTCCTCTGTTAGAACTACTCATATTTTAAATAATTACAGCTAAAATCCTGGATTTATGATTCCAAAAGTAATTTAGTTTCATAAAAATCAAAATTTCATATTAAATGAGATACTACTTATTGAAGTGCTTAGCACAGCTCTTGGCACATAGCAGATAGTATATCAATGCTTATTTCCTTCCCATTCCCTGTATAAAAAGCTATGTATTTTAAAGCTCCGTCTACATTCTGCTTTTTTAAGTGTCTCTTAAAGGAATGAAAGATACTGCTTGTTTTCAAAACAGTGATAGAAACTCCCTCAAAACTGATTTCATTGAAGAGTGGAATCTGTATCTCCAAATTCTGCCAGGATTTCATCCTTCTTAATGGAGGCCTTCTTCTAGCTGTAGTCAAGTATGACCATCTCTTGTTTCTCCCTCCAAGTGCCTCCCATGGAAATTCTTGGAAAATAAAGCAATGCTTCAACCCACACTTTAATGAGGGGACCGGCCTCCATATCCCTGCAGATAATTGTGCACTGACTCATAGTATAGTCCAGCCCTTTCTTTCCTAACATTTTCCATTCACTGTAAGTTAATTTTTCTTGTCTCTCTTTTTATGCTACACAGAAGTGATTTTCAACACTATGTCTGACAACTAAAAAAAAAACTATGAATAAAAAAATAAATCTATGCTTTCAAATTTAAGTGTGCTATTTCATTAGTACAACCTCTAAAGTGTGTATTTGGCAAAAAAGTAGCACTGGACAGTTAAGAACAGGTAAAAAGTTGCTTGGCTGTAATTTGCTGTGCTCCATGCCAAGCTATACAATTTGACCTTGTGCGTGGGCTACTTTCACTATGTAGAAAAACTAATGTGAAGGTATACTTCAGAAACATTTTCAGCTCTGTTGCCTATGATCTATTCTAGCCATCATCTCTGCTCTCTGAGAATGGGATTCTATTCCCAGAGCCATTTAACAGTTGACAAAGCAAATGGTTATATACACGTTATTTAATTCAATCTCCATAGCTGAACAGTGCATATATTATTACCCACATTTGATAGATGAGAAAAATGAGAGGTTAAGTGGCTTGACAAGGATGCTAGAATTTAAGGATGGAGAGAGTCCTAACAATGCAGGGGCCTGGGGAGGGTGGAATCAAGGAATAATTAACTGAGGAGACAGTAAATGAGCTGAACCTCTAAAGGGGATTCTGAGAAGCAGAGATGAGGAAGGAGGGCATATCTTTCTCTCTCTCATTCTTCTATTGATCATTTCCTTCCACTCTTTCTCTCATTCTTCCATCACCTGTACTTCTCTCTTTCATTATTCAATCATCCTTCTCTCTTTCTCTTTCTCATTCTCCTATTCTCTCTCTCTGTCCTTCACTCTCTGTATTTTCCAGCCTGAATTAAATCATAGAATTACCAAATATCACACTTCAAAGAGGCTTCAGATACTAGTCCAACCTGTACTTGAGCAAGAATCCCCTTGATGACATGTTCAACAAACAGTAATCCTTCTTTTACTTGAAGATAAGGAGTGAGAGAAACCACTCTGACTCTCAAGGAGCCCATTTCACCCTTCTGCTCTAATTGTTAAAAAGTCATTTCTCATATCAAGCCCAAGTTTGCCTCCTTGCGTTGTTCATTGCTAGAAGTAAAAGAGGTGCTGGATCAAAGATGTGGCTGCTTCATGGGATTGTGTAACTGGGCAAATAAACTCATTGGGAAGTTATGACATTGAGGAAGTGTATGCCCATGCTAACAACTTCACAAGATGGGTAACAGACCATGGTACAAATAAACAAGATGTTTCCAAGGCACAGCTTATATGATCCATTGATTTCAAGCAGGGATTTTCTGGAGGGAATGAAAAAGGGTCTCAGAAAGATTATAGGGGACAGAGAAATGAAACTATTAAAGATGCAAAATCTCCATGCTCCTTCAATGTCAATTTTCATTTCTACTGTCCTTTTGCTTTGAGGGGTAGCTTTACTAGCAATTCAGAATCTTTGTTTGGCAGATTGCCTAGTCAGAATTAGAATGAATTGTGAACTCTGTGGTTAGATATTTAAGGCCTTTCACTACTTGGCTCTGGCTCCAGCTCCAGCCTACCTTTCCAGCCTTATTTTATAATTTTTCCCTTTACAGTCTCTGCATTCCAGCTAAACTTGTCTACTATCTGTTACCCAGACTTGACGTGCTATCTCCCACCTCTTCACATTCATCCAAATCATCCTTCATGCCTGGAATAAACTCTTTCTTCATCTCTGCCTCTCAGAATTCTTATCTCCCTTAGAGATTCAGTGCCTTGCTCGAAATTAATGCCTCTTATAAGCTGGGCCTTGGAAACCTCTTGTTTATATAAAGTTTCATTTAAGACTTTAAAACTTACTGTCTCCTCAGTCAAGTCTTCAAGAGATGCATCCTTTCCAGGCCTTGCATTACTCTCTTCATCCTCAAATTCATTGTTAAGTCACTTAACCATCCAGTTTTCTCATCTGTTGAATGTGAGTAATAATATATCTCCTGTCTAGCTAACTGGACTGTTATGGAGAGCAAATGTGATGATATGTATATTCATAGGTGCTTTATAAACTCTAAAGTGCTATATAAATAAACAGGATTAATTTATATAAATCTCTATATACATAAAATGGCTATCCATGTCATAGTTTAGTGGAAAGAGCTCTAGATTCAGAGTTAGAGGACTTAAATTCAAATATGGATTCTACTCCTTCCTACTTTTGAGAATTTAGGCAAATCTCATAATATCTTTGGGCCTCAGTTTCCTCATCTGTAAAAATTTGAGGATTGATCAAGTTGACCCCTAAGATCCATTCTGACTCTAAATCCTATGAATATACAGGTATACAAATGAAAAGTAGTCAGTGACTAGAAATATTTAAATATTGGTAAATGTAATTGAAATGACTTTGCTTTCTGCATTTTGTCTTCTAGTTTTCGTGTGCCCTACAGCACACACATTTTGAACCATACCACCTTGCACTTATGCACAGAGTGTTTTACATCATTCACTACTTGGTCCATGTGTGTTAGTTTTATTTCTCCTGCTGGAATGTAAACTTGTCAGCACAAAGAACATACCCTATGTTTCTTCTCTTATCTTCCACATGGCCTAGTTCAGTGCTAAGCAAATAATAGATGCGCCCAATCAATACTTGCTTGACTTGTTGATTTTCTTATCCCAGAAAATATCGTCATTTTTTTTGGGATCCTTAAAATCACAGTGGTATATATACCTGCATGACTAGACCTATACTCAGAGGGGAAAAGAAAACTGACATTTAAAAGCCAGACAAACTTATTGTACAAGCAAGTAGCATACTTTTCCCTTTACATCTACATCTGTTGTGTGGTCCAGTTTCCTATGTCAGCCCTCTCCTGCCCCAGCCCATTTGACTTCTCTCCTTTGGCTCAATAGTCTTGTTACTATGAACTTGGTTCCTGGAAACCTCATTTTCTCTGTATATCTTTAGCTTTCATCCTATTACTACTCCTGCCCTACTTCTGATTCCCTAGCATCTTCAACCTTCTCACTACATTTTCCAGAGATCTTTTTAGGAAGGAACTTCCAGTTGGCTACCATCTTGCATCACCTGTTCCAACCCTCAGGATGTCCTTAAGAATGTCTGTTCTTCCTGCATTCTGGTAAAAAAAAAAAAAGTAATGTTTGAATTAGGAACTTTTCCCAGAACCTCAGTGGTTGGGTATTGTACAGGAACTCTAGTGTAATTCATGTGCGGCCAAAAGAATATGAGAAATACTATACTGGGTCAGGTCTACAGCCCAACTTTTCTTGACATTGTTCATAGGAATTAGGACTTTAAGAGAGCTTAGGGACTCTTTTACAGATAAAATATCTTTGACAGGGGCATCATGGAATGGTGAATGACAGTGTGTGGTTACCTTCCAGACTGTCACCTCAAAAGTTTAAAAGTTCACATAAAAGACAATTATTTCTCTTAAATAAATCATCATGGAGAGAATTTATCTAAGTCCTTGAAGCTGTTGATATTTGCATTTTGTACCAGCCTTTGGGAACCCAAAGTTTCACAAATTTCCTTAATTCTTTGTATTTTCTTTGTGCTAAATCTTTTTTTTTAAATTTCAAAGTTTGTTCCCTCATTTTCATATTTTAATATTAGATATTCATGTTCACTTAACTATGATACAAGTCTAAAATAAGCCTTCTTAACTGGGGTCCATGGATACCCAATCTGTGGATAGATTTCAAGGCATCCAAGAACTTGGAGAGAGAAAAAAAAAACCCTACATATTTGTTTTGGGTAACCTTTACTTTCCTTTGTAATCTGAGGTATTTTATCATATGCATTCAAAAACATTATTTTGATAAGGGGTTATCCATAGGCTTTACTTGTTTGCCAAAGGAATCTATGACAAAAGAAAAAAAAAAGAGAATAAGAACATCTGTTGTAGAATCATGGACACATTTTTACTCTTTACTTTTCCCAGTTAAAGAAGCCTAAAAATTTTAGTCTAACATCATTTATTCTAATTTCATCTAGTCTAGCCCAATTGCCTTGTAAGTGGCATTTATATTGTTCACTTTTTAATTTATTGTCTTATTTAAACCTCATAATAGCTCTGTGAGATAAAGATATTATTATCCCCATATTTACAGATGAGAAAGCTGGGGCTCAGAGAGGTTAATTGATTTGGCCATAGTCAAGCAGCTGGTGATAAGACTTCTTTTGATCCATGATTTGAATTCAAGTCTATCCTGACTCCATATTCAGTGTGCTTTTTCAAACTTCCCATCTTCATACAGGCTGACTCTTACATGCAAAATGTCAAGTGAGGCTGTTGATTTTAGTTGTCGTTCTACCTTTGGCAGATCTGAGATATAACGAGTAGAATTACATGGTGTATTCCAGATGTGTATATTTACTGGACTCAAGATGATAAAATTGGTTCCTTAAGATTAAAGTCTCAGTGAAAAGATCAATGTCATCCTAGCTGGATGCTGACATGGCAATGTCAATGCACCTAATCTGTGGATAGATTTTAAAGAATTTAGAAAGTTGGATAGGAGAAAGTAACTATATTTTTTCCAATAATTTCAGTAAAACAGTGTGGTCTCTGAGGCAATCTCAACTGAGATTCAAGTCCCCAAATGTTAAGTGAAAGATAAATTTCTTTGATCCTAATTTGTATTTAAATTCTCTCTCTCTCTCTCTCTCTCTCTCTCTCTCTCTCTCTCTCTCTCTCTCTCTCTCTCTCATTCTCTGATAGAAACTTTGTTTCACAAAGCACATGAGGGAATTTCTATCCTGGGACTTCTATGGGATTGCCAACAGTGTTGTAGGATAGAGATTTCATGCTAAATATGATTTTTGTGTATTCAAGAATAGCTTAGATATTGCTTATTCCTAGGATTTGTGAGAGACTGTTATGTTCAGTAGACACACAGATGAAAAGTTATTATTAACTGAGAGTATTAAGGTATTGGAAAATGTATTTAAATGTCATTTCCTTAGAAATCATGGTATATTCATAGAATCACAAAATTTGAGATTTGGAAGGGATTACAGTAGCTATCTAGTGCAGGAATTCTTAATCTATTTTTCTGTCATGGACACCTTTGGCAAAAATCTGGTAAAACCTATATACCCTTTATCAGAATAGTGTAAATTGTCTACATTCATAAAGGAAAGAAATGCTGTATTTCCATTAGAGATATTTTTTCTCCATCCAAGTTCATAAAGACCCTGAAGTCTATCTATGGACCTTTTGGAAGCTCATGGACCCCAGAGAAAGAACCTCCTGATGATCTAGTATAATTAATACACAAAAGGAATTCTTGCAGTTATGTATTGTCAGTCTCAGCTTGAAGACTTCCAAGGAGGAGAGCCCTCCACCCTTCCAAGGCAGCCCATTCTGCTTCTCAACATCTCTAATGTTGATAGGAAGTTTTTCTTGATATTTTGATACTGTAAAATGGCCTTCTACTTCTACTCATTGCTGTTGGTTCTTCCCCTTAATGCCAACAGAACAAATCTGATACCTCCTTCAGAGGCCACCTCTTCAAATACTTGAAGATGGCTATCACCTCTCCCCTGGATCTCTTCTTCTCCAGGCTAAACATCTCCAATTCCTTTACCAATCCTAATGTAGCATGAATCTTGTATTCATTCCCTGTGGACCCATTTTATTTTTTAAATCAGATCTGGTAAGCTTCCCAAGGCAGAAACAACTGTGTTTTGGGAAAAATCTGTTCTAATTCCTTTGTGGATTTGGAAGAAATTTGATACTTTATCAAAAATACCCAATACATTACCATCTCTTGAGATGAACTAATTGTTGTTGGCTTTGTTTTGGGGGAGAGGGGCGGCTGTTCCATTAACAGAACATTGTTTATGTACAAGTTTGTTTCACCCTTGGTTATTAATTTGCCACATATTTCTAAGAGTCTCACACTTAATGTTGAAGAGAGAAGTGAGGGCCACTTCTGAAAGTAGGAGGGAAAGAGAACATGATCTTGAATATTTTAGAGCTGCCAGTGTTTGAATTTTTAAATGACCCAAGTCAAAGTGAAGACCTTTATCTTCAGTGTTATATGCTAAGCAATAGCTTGATTCTCCCATTGGAGATTTTGCTTGGAACCTGATGGAGAAATCCTTACACATTTGGCTAAAGATTTATAACCTCAAGGAAAAGTCACAGAGCCCTCTATTTGGGGGATATCAATCTCTGCTTTAATTAGCTTGGAAAACAGCAACGGCCTTTCTAATGTACAATTCTGATACATTGCCAGATATAATTCTTGTTGGAAATAGCTTGGATTTGCATATCTTAATTCCATTTGGTGTTAGTGACTTTGGGGGCAACATTGATTTATTTCTGCCGTATTACAACCGCTGCTTCCCTCTTCACTCACCATTCAACTAAGTATATTAACTCTCCTGGTAGATGCTGTCACTATAGTAGTTTATCTGTATTCCTTTTTCATGTGTACATTCTCTGTCTGTACTTCTCAATTCCAAAGGATCAAGTACCATGCATCCTTAACTTGAGTTGTACAGTAAATGAGGATAGCGTTATAAACCTATGATGCTTAAAAATGCTTTTTATTCTGATGCTTAATTTCAAAGGAAATTATGTGTTTGCTTGACTTGTCATATAGTATTGGTTTTGTTCAGTGAATTCAAACTTTTCTTCTTAGTTTTCAACAGCTTGTAAAACACTTCCATAGTCTACAGATTTGCAGCATTCCTGGCCATGTTGATTTATTTGGTAAGCATTTATAAGGTGACTATTATGTAACAGACATTGTGCTGTCTTCTGGAGAAAATACAAATAAGATAGGCCTTTCTCTTCTGCGTATTGACGCTCCTAAAACTGTAGCTCATGAGACCCCATGTGTCACTTAAGGTTTTCTTGGCAAAGATACTGAAGTGGTTTGTCATTTCCTACTCCACCTCATTTTACGGATGAGGAAACTGGTGTCTGAGGCCAAATTTGAACTCAGGTCTTCCTGATTCCAGGCCTGGCACTCTATTCACTGTGCAACCTACCTGTCCCTATTTTGACATTATAGTGTAAAAATTGATAGGATTAGAGGAGTACAAAATTGATCTGGGAATACAGGAATAGAACTCATGGCCCTTTTTTTTGGTGAGGCAGTTGGGATTAAGTGACTTGCCCAGAGTCACACAGCTAGTGACTGAGGCCGGATTTGAACTCAGGTCCCCCTGACTCCAGGGCCAGTGCTTTATCCACTGTGCCACCGACTTGCCCCCTCATGACCCTTTTTCCAGTCACTTGTTTATGTCATAAAATGATACATCTTTTTTCCTCAGTCACTATAAGCTTCCCAGGTAGAGACCTCATTTAAATGTTAAAAAAGTAGTAAATACTGAATATTTATAGTGTTGCATATTTCATCAATGTCTCCAATAATTCTTATCTTTGTTATTAATTGGAGTTAGATCAAGGAATCATTTATTTGGAAGGGACCATAGTAGGTCCCTGGTCAAGCCTTGTTTCAGACAGGTGGTTGTCTAAAGTTCCATTGGAATATGTGGTTTTCTGTTCTCTTAAATATTTTCAGGGGTTAGAGAGTCCACAATCTCCTTTGATACTTCATTCCAGTGTTTAGATAATGATCAGTATGTATTTTTTATGTAATTGAAATCTTCTGTAATCAAGCATAGTTCCTTATATTTGACCACTCACTGTTGTCTCTTGGTTTCTCTGGCTTCTTTCAAGATTCAGCTTAAATACCGCATTGTCTTCCTGGTCCCCCTAGTGCTAATGCCTTCCCCTTTCAGATTGCCTTCTCATAATTTCTATATACAATATCTGCATATTTGCATGTGCGCCACATTAGAAAGGATACTCTTGGAGAGCAGGAATTCTGTGTGTGTGTGTGTGTGTGTATGTGTATGTGTGTGTGTGTATGTGCATGAGTGTTTGCTTTTGTATTCCCAATGATAATCACAGTTTCTGGCACATAGTAATCACTTAATAAATAACTTGTTCACAGACTATTTTATTCCTCTACAGATGAGGAGAATGGGTCCTCATCCCCCTCATAAAAGTCTTTTTTTATATTTGAGGCAGTAATAAATCAACTTTTACTTTCTCTGGAAATGAATACTCCCAGTTCTAAATTGTTACAATTCCTAATGACCTATTTTGATATTTTTGTTGTGCTTTTCTAGACTCTTGCCACTCTTTCCACATCCTTTTCAAAGTGCATTAAAATTATACACAACATTCCATGCATCTAACTAATGAAATATACAATAGATGGAATGATTCCTCTATGGTTGATCCTTCTATCCTTCATTTACTGTATCAGTCTCAGGTATTAACGATAGCATAAGAAACTCCAATGATAATTATAATAACTAACATATATTATATAGATTATGTCATTTGAGATTCACAGTAACCCTATGAGGTCGGTACTCTAGACACTGTGCAGATGGAAAAGATCTGCAAAAATTATTACAGCAAACTGTTTTTAGCATCAAGGATGGTGCAGCCACCACATTTAGACCCCAACGCCATAGTCCTAGACGTGCCTGTAGGCCAGGAGTTCTTAGGTCCGTAAACTTCACCAGACTGCCAGAGGAATCTATTACACAGAAAATATTAAGAACCCCTACGGGAAGAGATGCATAAATTTCTCTAGAGAGAACAAAGATGGGAAAAGCAGCTGGACTGGATCAAATGTATATATTAGAGATCTGTATTGGAAGTAGTGCAACTGTAAAGACCTTGACTGATTGATGGTCTGTTTGCCACTGTGATGGGGGGGTGGTTCCAGTGCAGAGTCCAAGTAGAAGGGGGTGAGGTCCTCCAAGTCCTCCCATTTGCGAATGATATTGTGCTTATTTCCTTAAGTTCCAGAACAATACTGAGTTCCTGGAAGAGATCCATAACCACTCAAAAGAGTTTGGCATGATTTAACAAAAACTGCTGGGAAAACTGAAAAAGAGTATGGCAGAAACTAGGTGTAGACCAATATCGTACACCCTATATTCCAAGATAAAGTCAAAATGGGTATGTGATTGAGATATAAAGGCTGATACTATAAGCAAATTAGGAGAACAAGGAATAGTTTCCCTGTCAGATCTATGGAGAAGGGAAGAATTTATGACTAAACAAGAGATAGAGAACATTATGAAATGCAAAACGGATTATTTTGATTACATTAAATTGAAAAGTTTTTGCACAAAGCCAATGTAGCTAAGATTAGAAGGAAAGCAAAAAGCTGGAAAACAATTTTTATAGCCAGTGTCTCTGATAAAGGTCTCATTTCTAAAATGTATAGAGAACTGAGTTGAATTTATAAGAATACAAGTCATTCCCCAATTGATAAATGGCCATAGGATATAAACAGACAGCTTTCAGAGAAAGAAATTAAAGCTGTCTATAGTCATATGAAAAAATGCTCAAAATTACTATTGATTAGAGAAATTCAAATCAAAACAGCTCTGAGGTACCACATCACACCAGCTTGGCTAACATGACAAAACAGGAAAATTATAAATGTTGGAGAAGATGTGGGAAAATTAGAACACTAGTGTATTGTTGGTGGATTTGTGAACTAATCTAACCATTGTGGAGATCAATTTAGAACTGGGTCCAAAGGGCTATAAAACTGTGCATACCCTTTGATTCAGCAATACCACTTTTAGGTCTGTATCCCAAAGAGATCATACAAATTGAAAAAGGACCTATATGTGTAAAAATATTTATAGCAGCTCTTTTTGTGGTGGCAAAGAATTGGAAATTGAAGGGATGCCCATCAATTGGGGAATGTCTGAACAAGCTGTGGCATATGAATGTAATGGAATACTATTGTGCTGTAAGAAATAATGAGAGGCAGACTTCAGGAAAACCTAGAAAGACTTATATGAACTGATGCAAAGTGAAATGAGCAGAACTAGGAGAACATTATGCACAGTGACAGCCACATTGTGTGATGACCGACTTTGATACACTTAGCTCTTCTCAGCAATGCAAAGATCTAAGACAACTCCAAAAGACTCAAGATGGAAAATGGTAACCACATCCAGAGAAAGAACTTTGGAGTCTGCATGCAGATGGAAGCATACTATTTGCTCTCCTTTTCTTTTGTTGTTTTGTTTCTTCTTTCTCCTGGTTCCTCCCATTAGTTCTAATTCTTCTTTACAGCATGACTGATGTGAAAATATGTTTAATATGAATGTATAAGTAGAGCCTATATCATATTGCATGCCATTTTGGGGAGGGGGGAGGAGGAGGGGGAGAAAATTTAAAACTCAAGATCTTATGGAAGTGAATGTTGAAAACTAAAAATAAATTAATTATTTTTAAAAAAAGTTTGGCCTGACTATCCACATGGAACAGACCAAGTGAATAAAGAATGTCTGTTGACTAGATTATGACATGCATTTTGATGGACAACCCATAGAGCTTCTCCATGGATGAGTTTGGCCCAGAGTTGAAAAAGAAGAGAACAAGTTGGTTTACCTTCTCAAAATTGCAAAGTTATTTTAATGACCTTAACCTTTCTCTGGGAACAAAGGCCTGTCTTTTTAATACCAATCCCATTTTTTTTTTTTACACAGATTAGGAAAGCAAGGACCAGAAAGGTAACTGATTTGCCCAAGGTCACACACCTGGTAAGTGAAATAAAACAAACAAAAACAAAAACAAACAAAAAAAAACTTCAGAATTTCAACTCAGATCCTCTAAATCCAGATTTTTAGACCTTTAACCACTGAACTTTAGTAGAGGAAGGGAATCTGGAGGGCTTAGTTGAAATGGAGGACAAAGAAGACAGGGATTGCTGAATGGTAATGGTAAGCAGAGAGAGTGGGAAAAGGGCAACAATTGGTATAGCCAGTCTGGACCCTCTTTGCTTTTGCTCTCCCAGCTGTCCTGCTTCCAGTTGAAATGGTCCCTCAGGAGTGCTGGGCCTAGACTGGTAGTAAGTTATGGCTGGAGCTGGTGGGGCCAAGGCAAGATTATTATCAAACTGATTATATGTGAAGACTGGTGATAATTTCCCATTGATTAGCTAGTATAGAATTTATTGGCCTAGATCTTAGGGTTTTATTACTTGAATAGTCTGACACTGTGTTGTAACATTGACTCTTGGATTTCTAATTGAATCAAAATCTTTGCTTGAAATCTGCAACCTTGCAGGAGGCCGATCTATTAGATGATGGGGTATGGGTGCAAGCTGAGACCTTTGCCCCTTCCCCCAAAAAAGAATTTGGGTCCCATTTGTCTAAGGGCTCCAGAAAACCCTTAAACTTTCTTTGACCTCACTTTGGTCTCAAATGGTTGCCTGAGGCTATACTCCACTCAACTGGCCTTTCTTTATCTCTTATTCTTATTTTGATGGACTCCATGTCTCTTCTCCTAGGCCTTTGATCCCTTAATGAAGAAGCCTAGTCTTTGATCCTAGTATATTTCCCACCTTTGATCTTATCTAGACCCCAATCAACCTCTTCCTTCTGGTTCTTTGTCACCCTAATAAAGCCTACCCCTTCATTGTCTATTCCTGGCTACCTCCCAGACACTCCCATTCTCCCTAAACTCCTCCCCCAGTCACCCAGATCCTCTTCCCAGCCCCTCCTCCCAACACCCCAAAATTACTTGGCTGTATATAAGATCCATCCTGGCCCCCATTTAAATGCTGAGATTTCGTCATGCCCACTCATACTTATGGGCCTCACTAATGTTCAGATTCCTGAAGAGTCTGGCCTGTATGGTTCATCTCCAATAAACCCTGTCTTTGCCTGAAAGAAGACTTGGGTGGAATTCATTTGGGCAGGACCCGAATGTTGCAATTTTGGGGCCCCAGCACTCCAAGGACCTACACCTCATCATTAGATATAGTTATTTCTTTAATCTTTCTCACATCATGCTTCATTATTTGAGGGGGAATTTTTGTGCATCTAGAGGTAGATTCATAACACAAGTAAACAGGTCATAATCATAAGAGTCTTCCCTCCACCCACTCCACACACACACAAATCCAGGGGTATCAGGGAGGCTTGCTCTTTCACCATTGAATTAATCAATCTCCTTGTCCCCATACCTGGAAAGGAGTAAGGATAGACTGAAGCACCTAGGTAGTATAGTGGATAAAGACCTGGGTCTGGAGTGTGACTCTGGGCAAGTCACTTAACCCCTATCTGTTCCAGTTGCTTCATCTATAAAATGGTGATAATAATAGCACCTAACTCCCAAGGTTGTTGTGAAGACAAAATGAGGGAATATTTTAAAGCACTTTGCAAACCCTTAAAGTACTATGTACATTTAGATTATTAGTAGTAATTGTAGGCAGAGGAGCCCTGCATTTAGCAAGGTCCACCTGTGGCTAGGGCTATCATCGTGTGACCCTAAGGGAAGAAGAATAGACATCTCTATCCTTTCCTCCCCCTACTCTTGCCTCACTCCTTTCCAAGGGAGACTTTAATCCCTGTCAGGAGTGGAAGCAGGAAGTTGGTACCAGCAGCCTCTCTGTTCTCAGAGAGTTATGGACTAGAATTATATCTATTTACTCCCTTAAATATTATTAGTCTAGGGGATGTGATTGAGTTCAATCTAACCTCTTTTTTTTTTTTTGGTGAGGCAGTTGGGGTTAAGTGACTTGCCCAGGGTCACACAGCTAGTGAGTATTATGTGTCTGAGGCCGGATTTGAACTCGGGTCCTCCTGACTCCAGGACTGGTGTTCTATCCACTATGCCACCTAGCTGCCCCCCAATCTAACTTCTGATCTCTTTTTTTCATGTCATTTAACCTCACTGGGTCTCAGTTTCCTCAGCTGCAAAATGAGAGTTGGCTAGATAAACTCTCCAGTGCCTTTCAGCTTCAAATCTATGATACTTTGATTTGTAAAATGAGACCAGAAATATCTGCCTTACCTATTTTGTTTATTGTGAAGATCAGATGAAATCATGTATCTCGACAGATCTAAGATGTATTCCATGTCTATGGGACTTGGAATCAGCAAGAATACAGCCCCAGATGCTTCTGAACTGAGTGATCATGGGCAAGTCACTTAACCTCTGTCTATCTCACTTTCCTTATCTGTAAAACCATTTGCTTTCCCAACTTTAAAGTGCCTTTATTTATAATAAATATTATTTATTAAAATCAATAAATACAATTTATTAAAATTTATTATTTATTAAATTTTTAAAAATTATTAAAGAATTTTTATTATTAAAATTATTTATTTATATGTGATTTATATATTATATATTTATATATAATATTTATTAAAATTTTATTTAAAATTTTTTAAGATTTAAAAAATTATTGAAAATGAATAAAATTAAAATAAATTAATATTATTTATTGAAATAAATCCCAGATATTATTTTTATGCAGATATAACACATGAGAAAAGATGACTATATTCATTAGTGGGGCTTGTACTTTTAGGCAGCTAGATGGCACAGCTGAACCTGGAGTTAGGAAAACCTGAATTCAACCACCACCTACAACACTTATTACTATATGATTATATACTTTTTCATCTGTAAAATGTGGATAATAATAGGCCCCAGCTCACATGGTTAAAATTCAAGATAATATATGTAAAGAGCTATAGAAATCTTAAATAATTTGACTTGACTGTGAGTTGTGGATATTTGTTGTCTTTGGTAAGAACCTGATGGTTGATTATAATAAAAGCAAATTTTTTACAAAAGCTTGATCCCTAATAGAAAATGGCCTCTTTGGGTCTTTGGCTTCACACATAAACATGTGGAAATTGCTGTGTCTGGAAACTCATAGCTCTATTTTGTATATGTTCAAAATAAAAGTCATTTTTATGCTAATTTTTCTGGCCTAAAAGATGTTTACTATTCACTGGTAAATATGGTAACACTTGAAAGGAAACTGTCATTATGGGATTATTTTGATTTAAGCAAAAACTTGGAAAGAAAAGAACAAAGCTTAGGCTCTTATTTATGCACCTTTGTAACTTTCTTAAAAAAAAGATTACAAAATAGTTACAAGTTTCATGTAAGTTTTGAAAACTCTATAGGATATTAATTATATAAAAGTTACAAGAAATGATCAAGAATTTAAAACAGACATTAAGAAAAATATGTGGAATTGAGAACAGCAGATTTTGGGCTAGTTAAAAGGCAGCAACCCCATTAATCTACATGAATGAACTTGACAGAGAATTTAACATATATCAAATGAATGTTGCAATGTTCTTTGAGTGTTTTTTTTCTTTTTTTCATGGAGTGAGTTACCATTCCACAAGCAGAAAGAATTTAACAGATTATGAATGCCCCAGTAACTGAGGAAAGTTCCAGGATAAGAATCAACCAAGGTATGGTGGCAAAGTCAGGAAAGTCAGAAGCCAAGCCAGAAGAGGAAGAATGTATTTGGCATCAGCCAAAGTGAAAAACTCTTGGTAGAAGAGTTGGGAAAAGCTCAGTGAGGCCATGTAAGTTCTTACAGAAACAACTTTCCATTACGAACATTTTGTAGTTACTCCTGGTTGTTGAAGATTTTTAAAAAATTATCACAACTTTTATCTTTAAAAATATTTTTTCTTCTCTCTCTTTTAGAATGTTAGTAAGCTTGGCCCTGGTGAAAAGCTGAGAAAATACAACTCTGTCTCTTCATTGCAGGGGTGGGTACTATGGATATGGACTGTTATGTACTATCATACATTGTCAATATGTTGACTTGTTTTGCTGAACCATGTTGTCTTATATAAATCATATTTCTATATATGCATATATAATATATATCATACATAAGTAATATAACATATAATATAAATAAATGATCAGCTAGATGGCTCAGTGGATAGAGCACTGGGATTGGAATCACGAAGACTCATCTTCCTGAGTTCAAATCCAGCCTTAGATAGTTTTAGCTGTGTGACCCTGGGCAAGTCACTTAACTCTGTTTGCTTTAGTTCCTCATCTATAAAATGAGCTGGAGAAGGAAATGGCAAACCACTCCAGTATTTTTGCCAAGAAAACTCCAAATGGGGTCCCAGAGAGTAGGACATGACTGAAATGACTGAACATATGTGTGTGTGTGTGTGTGTATATATATATATATATATATATATGAATAAATACAGAAACACACATATATATACATATATGTGTGTGTGTGTATATATTTGGATAGGGAGGGAATTTATAGTTAGAAACTAACATGATGTAGAAGTAAAAGGTATCGATAAAAATAACATAAACTTTTAAAAACAAAAGAATTTCTTTAGTCATAAATGGTATCTTATACGGTTTTCTTCACTAAATAAGTGAATTTAATACTATAAATTTAAAATTTAGCCAACTACAGTAATTAGACTGACCTGCTTGACATATAGCTATCAAAATAATCTTCCTAAGGTTTAGGTCTGACTTCCCTTAATCAAAAATCTTCTGTGGCTTCTTGTCTCCTATGGATGAAATAGAGATTCTTCACTTTGACATTTAAAGCCTACTACAAGCTGATTCCAACCTACCTTTCCAAATTAATTTCATAATATTTTCCATTCATTGCATTCTTCCCCTTCTGTCTTGGCTTCTGACTTTCCTGACTTTGCCACCATACCTTGATTGACTCTTATCCTGGAACTTCCCTCAGTTACTGGGACATCTTCACCCTGGAACATCTGTCTTCCTCTGCAAATTTCTTACCTTAAAAGACCTTGTTGTCATGCTGGCCCTGTTCTCTCATTGGTGAGTTCCTTCCAGGGGCTTCCATTTTGGGAAAGGGCCCAGGCCAGCTAATCTTCTTGACTTCTGGTTCTACTTCTGACTTTCTAGATTTTTCCCCTTTTCCCCTGTTTTGGCTCCCTTAGCATATTAGCTGGCACATAGTAAGCTCTTGTTAAATACTTGTTGACCTCCTACTTGCCTTTGTAGACTCTCCTGCCCTCAACAGACCTTTATAGAACATACACCAAAGCTGGAGTGCATTTCTTCCTCCCCTCTGCCTCTTAAAATTTCTAACTTTCTTCAAAACTCAGTTCAGATTCCTTCTACAGAGAGCCTTTTCTAATTCC
Source organism: Vombatus ursinus (assembly GCF_900497805.2). Taxonomy (NCBI): domain Eukaryota; kingdom Metazoa; phylum Chordata; class Mammalia; order Diprotodontia; family Vombatidae; genus Vombatus; species Vombatus ursinus. The sequence goes on from NW_020954557.1 coordinate 23,537,055, forward strand.
TCAGTTATTAGTGCTGTCCTTCCTCAAACTACTTTCTTTTTATTTTCTTTAAATTTTTTTAAAAAATTTATTTCAGATTCCAAATTCTCTCCTTCCTTCCACAATCTCCCTCACTCAGTGAGAAGGCAAGAAATACAATACCTATTATACATATGAAGTCATACAAAACATTTCTATATTAGCTATATTGCAAAAAAAAAGCAAGAAAAAAAGTAAAAAAATACTATTCAATCTGTACTCAGTTCATCAGTTTTTTCTCTGATGGATAGCATTTTTAATCATGAGTTTTTTGGAATTGTTGTGGATCCTTATGTTGCTCAGAGTGGCTAAGTCTTTCACAATTGATTTTGTTATTACACTGTTGCTGTTACTGTGTACAGTGTTCTCCTGGTTCTGCTCACTTCACTTTGTATCAGTTCATATGTCTTCCCAGGTTTTTCTGAAACCATCCCTTTCATCATTCTTTTTTTAAAAAACATTAATTAATTTATTTTTAGTTTTTAACATTCACTTCCATAAGATTTTGAGTTTTAAATTTTTTCCCCTTCCTTCTCCTCCTTCCTCCCCATGATGACATGCAATCTGATATAGGCTGTACTTATACATTCATATTAAACATATTTTCACATCAGTCATGCTGTAAAGAAGAATTAGAACTAATGGGAGGAACCAGGAGAAAGAAGAAACAGAACAAAAGAAAAGGAGAGCAAATAGTATGCTTCCATCTGCATGCAGACTCCAAAGTTCTTTCACTAGATTCAACCATGCCTGAATTGATGAGCATTCATTCAGTTTCCAATTCTTTGCTACCTCAAAAAGAACCGCTATATATATATTTTGCACATATGGATCCTTTTTTGTTTTCTTTGATCTCTTTGAGGGATAGATCTAGTAGTGATATTGCTTGGTCAAAGGGTATGCACAGTTTTACGGTACTTTGACATAGTTCCAGATTATTTTCTAGAATGATCAGACCAGTTGACAACTCCACCTGCAATGCAATTAGTGTCCCAATTTTCCCACATTCCTTTCAGCATTTGTCAATTTCTTTTTCTGTCATCTTAGCCAATCTGATGGGTGTGGGATGTTTCAATTATCTGTGTGTAAATCACATTCCCCAAAGAGAATGTAAATTTCTTGAGGGCAAAGACTATTTCTTTTTTATCTTCCTATTTCATACACTTAGAATGATGTCTGGCACAGAGTACATGCTTAATAAATGCTTGTTAAATTGAACTGGGAAGAATTGACTATATTAATAGCCATCCAATATAAATAAAAGAGCTGAAAAATAAGGGAGTTGGACTAAATAACCAAATAATAATAAGTTCTTTTAATAATAATAGTAAGTTCTTTTCCAGCCCTAACATTCTATGTCTTTATTAAAACATCTTTTACTTCCTCCCAGCTGAAGGTTACCTTTCTATAGTATTGCATTTGGATATTTTATGGTTGGATCTCTACCTCTTGGCTTCCCTGGCTTTATTTCAAGTCCCAGCTAAAATCCTACCTTCTTTAAGAAGGCTTTCCTGATTCCTGGTGCTTTTCTCCCCTTGGTTATCTTCAATTTATCATATATATGTATGTATATATATATATATATATATAAATAATTTGTTATTATTTTCATGTTATTTCCCTCATTAGACTGTAAACTTGAGAGGAGGGACTATCTTTTGCCTTTCTTCATATTTCTATTGCCTAACACAGTGCCTGGCACATAGTAGGCAATTAAATGCTTATTGACTGATAGATCATATCTTTGTCATTCATCAGCAGGATCAATGTTGTATTAAAAAGAAAAAAAATCATATTTCCTCTATTATGATGGCCAGAAAATTGGGCTGCCAGTTTGAGTAAAGCAGGCAGCAGATGATAGATAACCTCAGGATAGGTGCAAGTTAGGGTGGCTAACTTTTGGTAAGTGGTTTGTGCAGGGTTTGGGCAGGAAGCTGCTATCGGGACTAGCTCAGGACAGGACCTGGTTGCTGGCTGAAAGAGGTGGTATGGGGGCAGGATGAGATAAATAAATACAGGCTTTTGGACCATTGGTTCAGAGAATCCATGAGGCATAGGCCTCCCAGTGCTGGGCGTAGTTCCCCATGACAGAAGTTGTCCTGTCAGGGTCTGGAGTCAGATCTTTTGATCTTTGAGTTCCAGGAAGACCTAGAGAGTTTACTGTGCTATTCAAATTTGTGGTGGTGTTGTACATTACATGTAAATAATGTTATATGCCCTTTAAGCTTTTAAAGTAGGGGTTTTTAATCTTTTTTTTTTTTAATTTCTTTACCATAGACCCCTTTTGCACTCTGGTAAAATCTATAGATTCCTTCACAAAAGAATGTTTTAAACACATAAAATAAAATATATAGGTCACAAAAGAAATAAATTAAATTAGATTATGGTTATAAAAATATTTTTTTCAATGGACCACAGGTTAAGAACCTCTGCTTTAAAGGGGATAGCCCAAGAATCAGGAGGGTTTTTGCTCAAGTACCCTCTCTAGGGATAGACCAGGAAGTCAGTGTATCCAGGTTTAAACTTAATAAAACAAATTTTCAATATGAAAAAATAGAAGTTTGTTGGAATAGCAGCACTTTGATGTTTCTGTTTGGGGTATTTTTATGTCTTTTTCCTATTTTGTTTTGTCTTGTCTACATTATGTGCTCTATGTCCCGTCCCTTCTATGCTATGAACTTTTTAAGGTAGGAGTGATTCTTTCTTCTACCATTTTCTCACTTTTTGCTCTGACCCAGGTAGGTGCTCAGTAAATATTTGTTCCCTAGCTGACTATTCACTGCCCAACTCTTTTTTAAACTAAACAAGGAGGTAACAATATTCAAAATTTCCTGAATTAAAACCATGTTTTCAACAAGGATGGAAAAAAAGTCCACTGTCACTGTGAAATGACTTCATTAATGAACTTTCCAGAAACTTTTAAAATATTTTGGTTCCTCATGGGAAGTTAATATTATTCTTAATTCAGTTATCCTAGCCCCACTGTCTGGCCAGGTCTAATATGTTGACCTCAGTTTAGAAAGAGGAAGAATATCATAAGAATGCAGTGGCATTACCCATTGAAATCAAGTTGTAGAAAATGCCCTCTACATTTTATCAGTTTCATACAGACAAATTAGTATTTGTAAATATTTATCTATGTGTGTGAATGTATGTATAAACACTTCAAATTCCTTAGCCTGGCCTCAAAGCTCTCCTTACAATCTGATTTCAATCTATTCTGTGAACTATATTTCATACTCTTCCTCTTTATACAGTCTGTATTCCAAAAAAACTCGAGAGCTTTCTGTTTCTTGATCTTCTCCTGCCCTTTTCCATCACAATCACTTTTCTTGTGTGCCTCTACCCCTGAAGTAGACCCCTATCCATCTCCATTTTTTAAAATATTTTCTTTTATTCAAGATTCAGCTCAGGCTACATTTCTACCTTGACTCCTTTTAAACCCTCAACTGAAAGTGATACCTCCTCAATGGATCACTCATAACGTTTGTTTGTTTGTTTTTTTGCATATCCCTCTTCCATTCTCATAGTAGCTTTTAATTTACAATAGAGTTTGCCTAATTGTCTTATTAGCCTCCCCACTAGAATAGAAATTTCTTTGAAGGGAAGAACTGTATCATTTTTCAGATTAATGATGGATGGATGGATGAATAGATGCACAGTATTCCTATTTCTTTTTTCTGTTGGGAAAGATTGAAGGCAAAAGGAGAAGGGGACAGCAGAGGATGAGATGGATAGATAGTGCCATGGAAGCAATGAAAATGAGCTTGGACAGACTTTGGGAGATAGTGGAGGATAGAGGGGCTTATTGTACTATGGTCCATGGGATCACAAAGAATCAGACGTAACTGAATGACTGAATAACAACAGCAAATTCCTATTTCTTGTCATGATTCTGTACATGGGGATTTTAGTCTTTGTGGGGGGCTTTAATCCCTTTTGACAGCCTGGTGAAGTGGCCTCTTCTCAGAATGATTTTTAAATGCATAAAGTAAAATAAATAGGATTACAAATGAAAATAATTATAGTGAAATAAAGATAGAATTTTTCTACCCAAGTTCACCTTTTATTTCTTCAGAAATCCTGAAATTTTTCCACAGACCCCCAAGGGGTCTAAGGACTCCAGGTAAAGAACTTCAGTGGCACAGTAATTAAAGAAGTTCTTCCTAAAAAGAAGTGACATCATTTAAGTTAAATTGAGTGTGTAGAAAGGCTACTTCATGGAAGAATACACATACTCTGGTTCTTTCTTCTAGAGTACACTACAGTTCCCAAGGAAATCTGGGTAAACATCAGGGCTATCTGTGTTTGCTCTCTTGCTTCTGAGCTCTACTAGTTTCCAAAAGTTATATGGTTTGCATGTGTGTCTTTGTGTGCATGTGTGCATGTATTTTGTCAGATTTGTTGTTATGTAGTAGGAGAATACAGGTACAAGGATTTTCAGTTAATAGCTCAAACTGACAGTTATTTATTTAACTAGATCATATTTTCTCTGCTTTGCTAAAGATTCTGGAATGTGCTATACCTCATGTCTTAAAATGTTTTAGTGGAAGAGTATTTTCTTGTGATTATTCGAATGATATATGGCCATTTCAAAGACCTATGGCTAGATTGATTGCATTTTGATAAACCATTAGCATAAAAAAGAATTATACAGATAATCAGTTTGTAGTTGTAATATTTATTATTGTCCAAGACATTTCAGTTTATATAGCTGTAGAAATATCTTTTCTAAATTAACACCAATATAGAAAAAACTTTTTAGAGGCTAAGAAGTTTTCCTTAGAAATGGCTCTATGTCAGCTCTTAAGCTCTATTCAGGAAAAAAAAAAATATTTTCTAACCTTGCACTCTCCCTCTTGAAATCACTTTGAATAATTTTATATATAGTTTATATTTGCCTGCATCTGTATATTTTGTATCCATCATAGACTATAAGCTCCCTGAAGGTAGGCTCTCGTAAAATTTTTTTTTCTTTGTATCATCAGGGTCTACTGTAGTGCCTTATACATACTGAATATTTAAATAGATTCCTGAGTTCATTGGTATGGATTTTCCATCCAGCAAAGAAGATCCCACCCCATCCTGTACAACTCTTGTCAATGTCCTCTGATAAGTTCACCACAGGAGCTACACTCAATATGGTGGGGGCTTTGCTTGTTTTCTTTTGACATTTCCAAGATACCGGTGGGGTACAGGACTATCACTTGGTTACTTGTCACTCTGACCATAAGACTTGTCCACCTTCCTTTTTTTTGTCCATGCATTTCTTTGATGATGTCTTTTTACTCTGATTCTTCATGGTTCCTTATTTATAATGTGTTACAGCCAGTTTACATCAACCATGAAGTTCCTTTAACGTAATAAATACTTAATACATATTTGTTGAATAGAATTAACTTGAATGAGGATGAAGTCTCAAAATTAGAAATATCTAATTAGAAATTTAGATATATTTAGAGCAATTTGTCATTTTGTAATGAGGAAAACTTAAAGATGGTATGTAAAAATACTTCATGGAGTAGGAATCACAATCGTACTTTGGGGCAGCTAGGTGGCACAGTGGTTAGAATGCCAAGTCTGGGGTCAGGAAGACTCACCTTTGTGAGTTCAAATCTGTCCTGAGACACTTACTAGCTATGTGACGCTGGGCAAGTCACTTAACCCTCTCTGCCTCAGTTTCCTCATCTGTAAAATGAGCTGCAGAGGGAAATGGCAAACCGTTTCAGTATCTTTGCCAAGAAAACTCCAAATGGAGTCACAAAAAGTTGTACACAACTGAACTAAAACAAACTTACTTTTCATAATATTGTTATTGTAGAATGTTGTAGAAGAGAGTAACTGTCTGACCCCTATTTGGACCAAAGATTTTTGAGACTTTAGATTAGGCATAAGTGAGTTAAATGTTTAATATGAGTCATGAACCAATAATTCTAAAGAAAATTTAATGTGGCCATCAGATGATAATTGTATACAATATGGTAATTGAGCATTTTATGGCTCATGTTACATACTTAATGACTTTTGGGAAATCTGATGTCATTTGTAAAACTTGAAATGATACTGTAGATCCTAACTTGGTTCTTAATCTCAGTGGAGATAATTTAGTATCAGTGAGAAGCAGTGGGTGAGCCACCTCATTAGATTTACAATCCAATAAATATGTGTCTTATTAAGTAGCTTATGGTGGTCATTACATGTATTGAAGAGGAAAAAAAAAACCTTAACGCTAACCAACTTTTATTCTGCCTTTAAAGTACAGACTGTCTAATTTGGAGTAAAATATAAGAATGTAAAAAGTGGTTTGGGCGAAGCACAAAAGTCAATGTCATGATTAGTCTGTTTAATGAATGAGAAAATTTACCACAGTTTCTACAGTGCTGGGGCATTCAAAGGGAGGTGCATTCATGGGTTTTTTCTTTCTGAGGGCAGAAAGAGTTCTAAAACCAGAAACCAGAAAGAGTCAGGAAGAGTTCTAAAGACTATGCCAGTTGATCTACTAAGGGTGGGGAACCTGTGGCCTCAAGGCCACATGTGGCCTTCTAGGTCCTTGGCTATGGCCTTTTGACTGAGTCCAAGTTTTACAGAACAAATTATTTTATTAAGGGGATTTGTTCTGTGAAGTTTGGATTCAGTCAAAAGGCCGCACTTGAGGACTTAGAGGGTCACATGTGGCCTTGAGGCCACAGATTCCTCACCCTTGAATCTGATTGACCCACACCTCAGTTGGAGAAAAGAGTTTTTATCTAGAAGAACATGTTATACTTAAGTTTTATTTGCTTTAAATTAATAGATTAAATTCTGGGAAGGAATGACCTTTATTTTAATAAATCACAGCTGGTGAAAATGAATCAATGATAACCTACAGTTTTCAAAGTTCCCAAATTAGAGACATAGATATTATTTCTAAATTGTTGGGAACCTTTAAATGTAAACTTAAAGATTTTCTTTTATGATTAATTGAAAGAAATTAAAGAAACTGTCTTTTAAATACATATGTACAAGTACTAATTATTACTATTTTGGGAAAAAAAGATAAGTCACAAAAACAGAAGAATATCCTGGGAAACTTTAAGTCATGTTCTAAACATGCACTGTTCAAAATAATTGGTATTTACTTTTTATCAGTAGAGTAACTGCTAATTAAAATACCTTCCGTCACCATTTGAATCATGAGGTTTAAAAAAACAAATGCCATCAGTTTCATTACATGATTGCCATGCAGGTTTTTGTTTTTCAATCAAGAATAAAGATTAAAGAACAAAAGAATTAAAAGATTAAAGAATTAAAGAATAAAAAATAAAGACATTTAAAGACATTAAAGAATAAAGACAATTAAAGATTTAATTAAAAATTAAAAGATTAAAGAATTAAAGAATAAAGAATAAAGACAACTTTCAAAGATTGAAAGTTGTCATAGGGATAAAAACACACCATACAAAATAGTTCTTTTTGTATTAATCCCACTCTCAATAAAAGTCTGTGCTCAATGTTTTTACTACCACCAATTACTTGAATATAGGTATTTTCTTCAGTTGGGGGGATATTTCTAGAGATCTCAGCAAATAGTAAAATCCTAGAATATTGTACCTTATTGAAGTGAAGAAAATCTCTTAGGGATCAATGGATAAGGAATTAAGAAGAGAATTTGAGAACTTAATGTACATTCTGCTCATAGGTGTATCTCTCAAGTTACCACTTTGGAGCTTGAAACCTGGAGTTTCTATAAGTATTGCGTCTGAAGTCTGTTGTATTTTTTGTCCCCCTCCCCCATGTTTTATCATCATCTTTTTTCTTCTTCCTCTTACAACATTGGCTACCTATTTGGTCCTGTGCATCAAGAAGATTTAAAATTATGAATTGTGAAACTACAAATCAACAGGGCTTCTTATACCCAGGATAAAAAAAAAATGTGTAGCCTCAAAGAGATCAGAAGACATTGTTAACTACCTTCATACTAGGCTAGAATGTCAATTAGGAGACATATCAGTAGTATTCCAATCCATTATTATTAGAGATAATAATTTCCCTGTTGTATTATGGCCCCATAATCATTTCAATGTCAACACATATTATCCATAAGCTGTCTTTTTCATTTACGAAGACCACCCTACATTTGAACCATTTCTTTTCAAAGTTCTAAACTTTTTATTGCTATCCAGGCTGAGAAGTGCTGCTAAATGTTTAACAACCAGCTCTTTGCGGGGGGGGGATGTATATGACCCATCTTTAAGTTTAGTCCTTATTATTAACATTTTTCCATCACTTTCTTATATCTAGACAATCAACAAAAAAATAAATAAAGCCCTGATTTCAAAGGTGTAACTGCTCACACTCAAAACTTAACAGTCGGCTCTAGAGTCAATATGAGCTGACTTGTGCACACCCCTGCAATTCAGGTTAAGACAAAGTAATACTGCTTTACCCAACTATAAGCTGGTGGAAATGGGTTCTGATTGGCTATAAGTAGCCATCTTTGTTAGTTGTTCAGTCATTTTTCAGTCATATCTAACTCCTTGTCACCTCATTTGGAGTTTTCTTGGCAAAGATGGTGGAGTGTTTTGCTATTTTCTAGATGAGAAACTGAGGTAAGTGACTTGCCCAGCATCACATAGGTAATAAGTGTCTGAGGCAGGATTTGAACTCAAGAAGATGAGTCTTTGACACCAGGCCCAGCACTCTTATTTCCACTGTGCTACCTCGCTGCCCTGATAAATAGCCATAGCTTTACTTAATTACTTGTGATTTATTAGCCTATGAAATTGTTTTGTTTTCTAATATCCTTTTTTAATAGCCTTTCAAATGTTTAAATATATGTCTTGGACTTGTTAAAATTAAAAAAAAAACTAGATGAAAATTATAATTAGATTAAGTGATCTTAATCTGAATTAGATTTTCCAATCTAATTAGAATTGAATCTAATATTTATAAAGAAATCTAAAATACTTTGGATAATCAAATACTTTAGAATGGCTGAATTTAGAGCCAGAAGGGTGCTTAGAGATCACATGATCCAACTCTCTCATTTTTCGGATGAGGGAAATTGAGGTCAAAATCACATGGCAAGACAGATTGGAACTCAAAACTCTGGCCTTTTGGTGAAGTTCTGTGTCTTTTTTCATGATAGATATGATGTTTCCTCTATGATTCAAAATTTTTCAGTTACATTTTATAAACACCTGAAATCTTGACACATTGTGCACCACAACTTATGCCCTTTGGCAGAAATGAGCTTTCAGTACTTCTGCTTTTCAAACCTTATTTACTCTTCCTTCAAACTGTAATTATCATCATATCCTTATCCCATGAGTTGGGTAGGAAGGAAGAGATATTGGAACAGATATGATTTCCTCCCATTTTCTTTTCCCTAGCTTATTTACTTCAGCCACATTCAGAGGTTTATGAATGTCAGAAACGCCAGGATATTACTGCCATTCTCCGTGAGTGGCTGTAATACCCTATTGTACACATGCAACAAGAAAGAAAAAAGTCCCAATTGCATACAACGTACATTTTATCTTGCTTTAAGCAAGGACCAAATGTGAAAATTCAAATTTACATTTAAGACATACCAGATATAGTTGGATTAGGAAAAAAAAATAGAGCATCCTGAAGACAGCAAACAGGATGGAGAAGGGCACTGAGTTCTTATCGCATGAGAATTGGTTGAAAGATCTGGGGATGGCTAGCCTAATGAAGAGTAGCCTTAGGAGGAAATATACTTGTGATCGTCAAATATTTGAAGGGATTTTATGAAAAAGATTCAATTACATTCCTTCTGTTTGGCCTTAAAACATAGGAATAGGGGTAATTGGTGTTAGTTGCAAAGAAACAAATTTGGGCTTTGCATAAGAAAAGGCTTTGCTATTTGGAGCCATCCAAAAGAGGAATGTGCTAACTTGGTAGGTAATGAGTTTCTCCTCATTCAAGGTCACCAAAAAAAGAAAAGGATTACCACTTCTCAGGTATGGGTTGGATTAGATATCTGCTAAAGTCCTTTCCAACTCTGAAAAGTTGTCAATGGGAGAGTTAACTATTTGCCTTACGGATTCACAAGAAGGTTGCTTCTAAGTGACTAACTCCTAGCTCATTAAACATAAAATTAAAGTTACAGCAATTTTCACCTATTTTCCAGAATGTATCTATTATGTAAAATGAGACACACCTGTAGGGAGATTCCTCTGTAATGGGCTGTAATGAAAAGGGGCATTGAGCTTAGGATCAAGAGACTTGAGTTTAAAACTTACTGTTCTATCTGGAGCAGGTCATTTAATAATCTTTCCAGGCCTCAGTTTTCTTATATGTAACTTAAGGAGCTTGGGTTAAACTATCTTTTAAGCTTCTTCTAGTTCTAAATTTGTATGGACTTTATATATTCTGACAGTTCATGAGAGCCACACATCCTTCCAATGTTTATATTTTAAGTGTCAGAAGACACCAGATTAAACCTGATCTCTTGGTACCACCTACTCTGAAATGTAGTTTTCCTTTACAATGTTAGATTGAAAGGCGATTTGTAACTCCCTTTGTGTTCATAGATGGTAGAAGAGAACCACCCAGTGATTTACTTTGACATTCCTGGCAAAGAAGAAACTATAATCATTTCAGAAAATGAATGGTAGTGATGTATGATGAGTTAGGTTTTCTCAATTCCTGAAATAATATCCATGTCAGTTGTCTCCGTTCCACACAGTGATGGAAAAGTAATTCAAAAATACTTGCCTCTGGTCAGACCTTCAATGAAACCCTGTGTCCAGTTCTCGGTTCCATGGCTATAAAGGGATATGAGGAGATTGGAAAAGGATCAGAGGGAAGCCGCAAAGATGATTAAAGGGTCAGAGAGTAAGACATATAAGGAAAAGTTTGGGATTACTCAGCCTACAGAAGAAAGCATGAGGTGTTATTTAATAACAGTCTTTGAATATATTAGTGGCATTGATATGAGGGAAGGTTTCTAGCTGTTCACTATTTCCACTAAAGAAAGAATGAGAAGCTCATTCGTAGTAGCATATAGATGTAGATGTAGGACTGGAAGAGACCTTGGAGCTATTCTAGGACAAATACCCCATTTTACAGAGAATGAAACTGAGACTCAGACACCCGAAGCCTCTTTCCTAAGGTCACACAGGAAATAAACAGGATACCTGGGAATCAAATTCAGGTCCTCTGATTACAAATTCAATTTCTTTTGAAGCCTTAAATTTCAGTATGAGTGATTTAGTCTAGTTGTCAAGAATTGCCTTTATAATGAAGGTTACTAAATACTGAAATTGTTTGCCATAGGAAATTGTAGCTTCTCTTTCTAGAGAGGTCTTAGAGACCTCTAGAGAGGACAGAGCTTTATTACTTTAGCACCACTGAATTTTAGAGCTGGAGAAGAGCTCAGAGATTAGATATACTAACTCTCTCATTTTCAGTTGAGGCATCAAGCCCTGAAGAATTAAGTGAATTACTCCAAATTATGACAGAGTTATTTAGTGACAGAGCTAGAAGTGGACCCAGGTCTACTGACCCCTATCTTGGCTGGTCTATACATGTGTCTGTCTGAAAGATTAAATTATTTCTCACAGTGTCTTGTGCCTAATGCTATATAAAATGATAATGGGCTCAGTTGAAAGTTGTGTATACTAAATAGGAGCTAATGATTGCATGTTATTTCTAAAATTCATCAGCCAAAAACAAGTTGGTCCATTTTTTGACTAGCTAGTAGGGTACTTTTCATTTCTTCTTTCCAGCTCATTCCAGTTAGTTTGCAGAAGCATGCTGTCCTCTGTCTGCTGACCCATATATGGTCAGACAAGAAGCTTAATTTATTTCCAACAATTCCTTACCAGTGAATCTAGACCTGTCAGACTTGTGGGTTTTTCTCTGAACCTTAGACATGCCATATCCCCACTGCTCGTCACTCCCAAGAGGTCGGGCGTTTGCCTGAAACTGTTCGTAAGTGAAGAGTACGCTGGATAGAATCTGCTTAGATGACTAAACTGTAAAAATAGCACAAGGTCTGGAAACAATTTAGACTTCTCCTGCCACATGTACACTATGCCAGAGAAACAGGGGTTGGAACTACTGAAAATTGGAGCTGGCAAAGTCCAGTTTAACTCAAAAAGGGTTCAACATAGTATATTAGAAATGAGATGATAACATTTGCTCTTATGGGAGCAGTGCCATCTTTCCAGCTTACTAAATTGGTTGTCTATAATCTGGATAGAATGACTACTACATAGTAATAGTAAATATACTCCCATTTAAAATTTATAGAGCTCTATGAGCCAAAGTGTGTGTGGGTGTGGCTGTAGGTGTGTGTACTGGGGAGAGTGATGTGGAAACTAGAAAAGAGAGCTCACCTCAGGTTATAAATTAGAAGTGGAATATGTAATTTTCAATCCAGCAAAAGTGTTATGCCTAACTGTGATGGAGAGCTGTTAAGAGTCCAAATGTGGGGAAGGGCATCTTGAGACAAATGAGCCAATAAAGGCATTAAAAAAAAACAACAACAACCAAAACCTAACTGAATCATGATGTGGAAACATCCAGAGAACTTTCATGATAAAGTCTCTGCTCAGAAGCACTAGACTGTGAAATTATCTAAAGAGAGATAGTAAAATCTCGTGGTAAAATTCCTTTTGTGATTGGTTTAGTTTGAGCAACGCAGTTGTTTATAGTTGCTTTCAAAAGGATTTTTTATAAAAATATTCCTAACTCAAGGTATTTAGGTGTTACAGCCTGATTTTCTGGTTTCATACAACCAGTTATCCTAGCCGAAGAAAAAGCTTCTCTAGCAAATGCCTCCATATCATAGGCTAATTTGCTCTGTGACCTGGGAAGGATTAAAACAAAACAGATTGCTGCCCCCAGGGGCCCTTGTACTTTTCACAAAGGCAAAAGGTTCTAATCTCTTAAAAAGAAAATTCTAAGAAACTACACTCATTCATATCCAAGGATGGAGAAGAATGAAATCCCAAGACTTTACTGGGACCTAAGCTCTTCTCAAACTGTGATCCTGTCAATTCAATTCAATTCAATTCAAAAAGCATTTTATTGAATCCATACTATGTACCATACACCTTGGTAAGTACTAGACATAGAATGACAAAAACATAGCATTCCCTGCCTTTAAAGGAGATAGGGAAGAGGCTGTGCACAGATAAGAAAATACAAAACTACTACTATACAATATATTTTTGGAGGGGGAAGAACTCTAGAGGATAGATAATAGGCCTCTTAAATGAGAGCACAACACTAAGTTGTGCTATGAAGGAAAATAGGGATTCCACAAGGCATAGGCACAGAGGCGTCCTGTGAAGGGACATTTAGGAAAGTTTGGCTAGGTCATAGAGTGAATGAGGAGTAATGTATGACCAGGATGGAAAGAGATTACTGCCAGGTTGTGAAGAGTTTCTTTAGCAGGGGAATGATGCAGTCAAAATTATAATTTAGGAATATCAATTTGGCAGCTGAGTAGAGGAGAGAATGGAGAGGAGAGAGGCTGAAGGCAGGGAGAGCAATTAGGAAGCTCTCCTGAGCAGTGTTTGATTTGGCTTCTCCAGGTCTAAGGTGGGGGCATAGTTTAAATATCCTTAAATATTAGTATCCAACCTAACTCTCACTCTGCTTTAAATAGTTCTCCTCCTAGTAAATTATAATTATAATAATGACTGGGCAACGAGGTGGCACAGTGAATAGAGTGCTGGACCAGAGTCAGGAAGAGTTATCTTCATGAGTTCAAATCTGGCCTCAGACACTTATTGGCAGTGTGACCCTAGGCAAGCTACTTAACTGTTTGCCTCAGTTTCCTCATCTGTAAAATGAGCTTAAGAAAAGAAATGGCAAACCTTTGCAGTATCTTTGTCAAGAAAACAGCTTAACAACAACATAATAATGACATTTAGATACCATTTTAAAATTTGCCAAACACTTTATATATACTGTCTCATGAGCTTCATAACAAATTTGTGAAGTAAGTACTATAGATTATTATTATCCCCATTTTATGGAAGAGGAAACTGAGGATCAGAGAAATTAAATGACTTGCTCATGGTCATGAAGAAAGATTAAGCATCAAAAGTAGAATTTGAAACCAGTTCTTCCTGAATCTAGGTCCAGCAATCTATTTACTATGCCATGCTATTAGAGAGGTTGCTATTGTTGTTTTTGGAGTTTTATCTTTTTTTTGGATAAAGTTTTGTTGATAAATTTTGCTTTAACACTATAGACAAATCTAAATTTACAAAGCATATTCTTTGATAACAGTTAAGCAAAATAACTGAAAAATTAGCTATGATTGGTAGCACTTGTAGCTGTTTTTTAAAAGAAATTGCTCTTTCATCTTTACAAGGTAGTGTTGTTGCATTGTCTATTGTGTTTAACCTGGTTTTTATTGCTGTTTAATGTCTTTTTTAAATTAGAGTTTTAATTTTTAATGAATAGAAATTATTTCCTCTCCCTGCATCTCCTACCACCTTGGAAAAAAGAAAAAAAGAAACAATTCTCCATTATACATATGTATAGTGAGCAAAATAAATTCCCTCATTGCTTTCTCTCAAAATATATTTGTCTCAGTCATCCTGAATCCATCACCTCTCTGTCAGGAGGTAGACAATGTACTTCATCATTCCTCTGGAATCATGGATGATCATTATATTCATCATAATTCTTATAGCTTTCCAAGTTGTTTGAATTTACAGTGTTGTTGTTATTGTATAAATTGTTCTCCTGGTTTTGCCCATTTCATTCTTCATGAGTTCATAAAAGTCTTCAAAATTATTCATTTTATAATATTGAGGCTATGGTAAAAATCATTCTGCTTACTTCACTCTGCGTCAGGTCATAGAAGTCTTTTTGAAGTTATCCATTTCCTCATTTCTTACAGCTCAGTAGTACTCCATCAAATTCATACAGTACAATTTCTTTAGCCATTCCCTAAATAAAAGGCATCTCCTTAGTTTCCATTTTTTTTTTGCCACCACATAAAAAGCTGTTATAAATATTTTTGTATATATAATGGGGGCTTTGATGTACATGCCTATGCATGCACCTAAAATGGAGGCATCTAGCTTCTAGGAGAAGACATCTCATGTTCCATTACCACACGAGTGGGAAGAGTCTTTTTGAATGACTGCATAGCCAGAGCAGGCTGTGTCTTTCAAAATTGCCAGCCTGAGATACGCTCTCTTTTTCCTGTGGCTTGAACAGAGGGTGAAGATCCGTAAGGGTTAGAGGCCTGTTTATATATTTATTCTTGCTATTTTTTGAAGTAAATATTCTTTTGTAAAAGTTAATCCAACTGTTAAGTAGTTAAATGGAACCGGGGTGCAGGGGAGCCTGGAATTGGTGGAGGCTGGAGGAAATGGCATAGAGCCTAGACACACCTAAACCCTTTAAGTTATCATAGAATCCAGGGTGACATTTAACACACCAAGATTCAGGCAATAGGGGCCAGAGTAGTCACTGTTACACAGATATGTTACCTTTTCCTTTTTCTTTCTCTTTTGGATATAAGCATACCAGTGGTATAGCAGGGTCAAAGAGCATGAACTCTTTATTTTTTGTGTGTAATTTTAAATTGCTTTTCAGAATTTTTTTTTACCATTTCACACATCCGCCAACAGTACATTGATGTGTCCCAGTCTTTCCAACCTTTGATGTTTTCTGTTTTTGTCATCTTTGCTAATCTGATGGATATGATAAATATATCCATGGTAGCTGGTTGACCAGCTGATCTCTGCATCTATGCACCAGCATTCTGATGCTCATTCATAAAACGAATGTCATTTCTGCCTTCTGGGCTAATCTAACTCAGGAATGTTGCTCTTTTCATGGTTTTCCTGCAGAGGGAAATTATAGCAAGGATTGTAGAGATTGTTGTAAAAAAAATTATAAATGCAAGGCAGCTAATATAAAAGTTACTGTCCCAACTGTCATACTTAGGAGACTTCATCCCCTTTAACTTCCTCCTGCTTTGTTAATCTTGTTTTCTCCTCGATGTGTTATACATTAGGCCCCCAGACTACTGCTAGCTAGCTAACTAACTAACTAATAAGGATTTAACTTAAATGGCTCTAATATTTCACTGATGTTGGTAGTTCCTTCAGTGATACAGATTGGAATCCACCTGTGCCTTCTTAGTTTGTGCCATTCTTACCTATATTCTTCCATAAATCTTCTAAAGACAGTCTACCTATCATTTCAGATGCCTTTCTTTAGGTCAGTAGTTCTTAGACTTTTTTTATGGGTGCTTATGGGAGTCTGGTGAATTCTGTGTATCCTTTTTCAGAATACTATTTCAAAATACATATAATGAGATTCACAGAATTGGAAAGGAAACCAATTATGTTGAAATACAGTTGTTTTTAGAACAAGTCCATGGACCCCCAGTTAAGAGCCCCTCTATTAGGTCTTCTCACATTTTGTGTGAACCAGAATGGCACTTGGGCTGTCCATCTGTTGTCTCCTATTCTTGTAACATAACCAGGCTACCCACTTTTCCAGAAATGAGATATTCACAACAAAAGCTGTCCTGTTTTTTTCTTTCAGTTAATTACATGGTATTTAAATGGCTGAAATTCAAGATCTTACACAGTAGGCATAACGAGGAATCTCTGTAGTTCAAAATCGACTTTATTAAGGACAAAATAAAAATAATGCCATTCACATTTCGGGTTTGATTTTTCACAATAATTGTGTTGTACAAGTGGTACAAGCAGTGTCATAGAGTCATAAGTTTAGAGTTGAAAGGGACCTCGAAGGCCACATAGTTCAAAACTCTTATTTTATAGATGGAGAAACTGAGATTGACAAAAATTAAGTCAGTTGCTCAGAGTCATATCTAGTAAGAGTTAGTGGCAGAATTTGAACCTAGATCCTCCTTACTTCAAGCTGACCTCTCTATCCATTGTGTTACTCCCTTTTCTGTCATTGTTTTGATTCCTTATTTTAGGAATTAGGAAATTGAGGTACAGATGGATTACACAACTTGCCTAGGGTTACACTATTAGTTTAATCAGGACTTGAATCCAGGTCTTTTCACTTTGAGTCCAACATCACTATACCTTGCTATCTCTTAAGATAAGAGGTTGCCTTATCTAAATTTTGTACTTCTCCAAAGCCTAGTATAATATTCTGTCAACAGTAGACACTTAATAAAGGGTGAAAATGTTTTTTTATTATAAAAGTAATCTCTTTGTCAACTGTGGACAGACAGACCTGATTCATTCTTGGGGAACAACTCTCACAACAATTGGTGTGACTTGTATATGCTCTCACCAAGTAGTATTTCTGGAAATAATCTAATTTCAGTTAATTTCTAGCTCTTTCTTTGGGATATTTAACCCCTCCCAGATTTCCCCTAGAAGTAACAAGCTCCTAGTAAACATTTGAATTCAAAGTATATTTATTATGAAACTGAAATGAACAGAAATGGGACTTACACTTGAGTCTAATTTGCAAAGAAATGGTTCATCTTCAATGTTTTTGGACAAGGGAACAGATGCTGCTTTCAATAAACAAAACTCACAATAGCAATTGGGGAAGTCCCAGGAGCATGAGTAAAGAATCTTGTTGAAAGCAGCATTAGCATCTTATATTCCTTGGGAAATATAATTGGAAGGGATGATAAGTACTTGAATTTCACTCGAGTCATTTTGATTTTGTCTTTCAAGTGATGATAATTCAATGAAACATTTCCCTCCTTCTAAATTAGAAAAAAATTCTGGAAGTGTAGCATTAACTTTAGCTAGATATTTGCTTGGGAATCACTCATCATTGTTCTTATCAAATAGCTTTTAATGAGAATTTTTTAGAAAGAATTAATTTCAAAACTTTGTGTGAGTGTATGTTGCTACCAAATCAGCTCAGCAAATAGAGCCACATCTACAGTGTGCAGTTCACTGACAGTCCTTTGATGCTTTTGACATGGAGACAACTTCTTTCCTCTCCCTAACTAACTCTATTCTTTGAGCTTATTTAACATTGCATTGCATGCTGGTTTCCCCTCTTGCCTGATTTTGACAAGGTTTGAGGTGCATCAGATCATTGTTATTTTCAATTCAGTTTAGTGCTTGCTTTATTTTATGCACTAGTTTATTTCTAGGAACATAACATAGTAGGTCTTCCATTGTAGATTGAGTAATAATGGCAAGTCTATAAACATATTCATCTGCTAGCTCAAATTAGTCTTCTTTCTTTACTTCTTTCTGTTAATAGTAAGGCTCTCTTCTCCTAATCAACCAGGTTCCAGACAACAGTGCTGTTTCTTATTCCTCCTTCACCTTCTGTAAAAATAGTTGGCACATAACATTTATTTTTTTCTCCCAAATAGCTCTTACATCATTCCTTTTCTTTCAGTTCCCATTGCCATCTCCCTGTAGGTGGGAAGGTATGTGGGGGAGTGGGAGCGGGGCAGGGGAAGGAACATACATTAAATAAGCACCTTCTATATTGCAGGAACTATGCTAAGTGCTAAGTGCTGCTCATTTGATCCTCCCAAAAACCTTGAGAGGAAGGTACCATTGCGATCTTCATTTTATAGTTGAGGAATTTGAGGTTAGGTGACTTGCCAAGGATCACACAGCTACTAAGTGTCTGAAGCCAAATTTGAATTCAGGTCTCCCTGAGTCCAGGCCCAGTGCTCTGTGCACTGTGGCACCACCAAGCTGTTTCTCACCTAACTAGGGCTCTCATTCGCTCCCTCTTGGTAACTGTGTCAGGAGCTCTCCTTACTTTCAGACTTTTACCTCCTCCAAACATCTTGAGCATCACTGTCTGATTAATCTTTCTAAAGTTCAATTAAAAAAATTATTTTAGAAGCAGCTAGGTGGCGCAGTGGATAGAGTACCGACCTGAAGTCAGGAGGACCTGAGTTCAAATGTGACCTCAGACCAAACACTTGACACTTGCTAGCTGTGTGACCCTGGGCAAGTCCCTTAACCCCAATTGCCTAAAAGAAAAATTATTTAGTATTTTGTTTTCTCCCAATTACATATAAAATCAATTTTCAACATTTGTTTTTAAAATTTTGAATTCCAAATTCTCTCCCTCCATGTCTGTCCCCCTCATTGAGAAGGCAAGCAATTTGATATAGGTTATATATGCTACTGTTCCATTCTGACCATGCTTCTTTCCTGCTCAGAAGCTTTTGGAGGCTCTCCATTGCTTCCTGAGTAAAGTCCAGAGTCCTTAGCCTAAAAGTCCAGATTTTCCACTGTCTGTCTTTCAATCTACCTTCCTAATCATATTTTCCTCATTTCTTACTCCCCTCTATGAATCTTATCCTCTGGCCAAAATGAACTACTTACCATTCAATCTGTGTGTTGTGCTTTCCTAGCTCTGTGTTATCATTCATGCAAACCCCATCCCTACCTGGAATGTTCTCCCCTTCCAACACTGCCTACTGAAATTCCACCTATGCTCAAATGCTCTGTTCTCCAGGAAGCCTTTCTCCATTCACTCCAGCTGAAGTTATCTCTCACACCACTGAAATACTGTAGTATATTTCCAATCCGTGGCTTATTTAATTATGCCCTATTCTGCCTATTTAATTATGAATTCCTTGAGAGCAGTGAATCTGCCCTCATTTTCTTTTAAAATCACTCAATATCCTTCACAAAGAATGTGCTTTTTAAACATGAATAGTTTCTCAGATAAGGAATCAAGGGAACTGAGTTTTGCAAAAGTGATGGCAACTTTTGGCATTTAAATACTTTAACATCTCTGCCTCAGCTCCTTTACTTTAGCACTTCAAAGAAGCCATGACTTCAGCAATGGAACTTGGGATGGAAATAATCTTGGATTGTCAAAGGTAGAGCACAAGCCCTGGCACATCTTGCTAAGATGCAAAAGCTTTGAGTATGAGTTGACACCAAAATGGGTCTGTCATCTGAGGGGCAGCCTATCGAAGTTCAGAGGCTTGTCATCAAATAGTTTGCCACTAGTTGATAAACTTTTGTTTTTTTGGCCACAGCAACTCATGAAGATCATCTACTTAAGTTATTCATTTATTCAAGTACCTACCATGGGGCTTAGTACTATGCTTGGCTTTAAGAACATAAGGGTAAAAACCAAAATGATTCCTGTCCTTAAGTAATGCACTTTTTTTTAAGGAAAAAGCACAAATATATACAAAAATAAAAATATATACTAAACTAATACATGGGAATTCCAGTGTGTAGGCACTAGCAATCAGAGAAATCAAGGCAGGCTTATGTAGAAGATAGCATATGAATTAGGTCTTATAGGAAGCTAGAGGCAGAAATGAGGAGGGAGAGCATTCCAGGCATAGAGGAACAGCTTGTAGAAAGCCATAGAAAAACAAGATGGAATACAATGTACAGGTAATAACAAGTAGGCCAGTTTGGATGGACAGTGTGTGTAGGAGCCAGACTTAAGGACTTAAAGGCCAAAGAGGGGAGCTGGTATTTTCTCCTTGAAGCAATTGAGTCACAGAAGGGAGTGACATGTTAGACCAGTCCCTTGAGGGTTATCAATTTGGCAGCTTTCTAACAGATGGATTGGAGTCAGGAGAGATGAAGGCATGGAGACTTTTTGATTTTTGTGGGTGGAAAAAGCACCCCTATTGCTGAAGCAATGGCTTCTTTGAAAGGCTGAAGTAAGGGAGCTGAGGCAGAGAGGTGAAAATATTTGCCAAAAGTAGCAATGAATGGCCATAGAGAAGACCTAATATTATCGAAATAATGCTGGTCTTCTAGGGGAATGTATGTTAAAGCCAGAAAAGTACGTTGGAGCCAGACTGTGAAGGGCTTTAAGAACAAACAGAGGAGTTTGTATTTATTTTCTATACCTCTTGTATATAATTTCATACATAGGGACTATTTTATTTTTGTCTTTGTTTTCCCAACACTTAGCACAATGCCTGACAAGTGCTGGGAGTAAGAACCTAATAGGTGCTTAGTAAAGGCTAGCTAATTTGGGTTATAATCCAAGTTCTTCTACTACCTAGTTTAGAGATCTTGGGAAAAATCACTTAAGCTCCTTCCATCTTAATTTTCTCATCTAGGAAATAACAGTGTTGGAATAGATGACCTAAAGTCTCATCCAACAGGGACAGCTTACGTGTTCCCTGACAAGCCTCAAATCCTCTGAAAAGTCCAGTTTAAGCTGCTTTAAAAAATGTCTGTGAATTGCCTTATAAAACTGAAGCAAGTCTCAGAGTACAGATACTGGGGTCAAGCCAATCTTATATTTTACTTATTCATGCTTCAGTTTCCTCCTTATCTATAAAGAGGTGCCTCCTCCCCTCTAATCACTTGTTCCTGTCTGCTTTATTTACACGAATGTGGCAAGGATCAGTGAGCTTTGGGGAGAAAGAACTTTGAGCCCTGTAGAACAATGCTTGTTTTTCAAATACAAGGAATTGAGTTTACCTGATTTACTGCTCTGGAGCCAAAATCCTGAAGGAAGCAGATCCCATTCACTCTGGCCACTGTAGGTATCTCCTCCTTCCCTCTAACTCCACCCCAATTCCAATCAATTACTGAAATAGGATTGAAGAGAGTGAAAAGGTGTCAGAAACAAATTTCCTACAGTACAATTTAGAAAAAATTGGCTGCTCTCCTTCTGCTCCATGGCTGATAAATGCAACTGGTCACATTTTCCTTTTCAACAGAATGGCTGTCAGGGAGAAGAACAAAGAAAACGGCTATTCCCCAATTATTTGAAAAGAATCTTATTCTGAAGAGACAATCTTCAGTCCTTTGGCTTCAGCTTCCTAATTTGATACAGTTCTATAGGATGCTATTCATCAAAAGTCGAACTAAAACCACTTATGGGACTCACTCAAAGACATTAATAAGAGTAATGTTTAATGGAAAAGAATATTACATTAATTATTATTATTTTTTTAAAAAATTGACATTAGATATGACATATGTGCTCTGATTTTTTTTCCTGCTCAGGAATGTGATTTGGAAAATGTATCACTATGTTCAAATCTGCTTTTATTTGGAATTGCTTACCTCTCCCCCAGCCCTGACTTTTATTCTGTTTTGTCTGTTGCTATAGCAGCCACTACTGTGGTTCCTAACACTTGGCTGAGAGACTGGACTTCCTCTATAGGTGATAGACATGGCAATATTACCCCCCCTGAGAAGCCAAAATAAAGACTGGTGAATGGATAGGAGGATCATCTGTGCCTCTATACCCGTATTCATGCAAGCGAGGATCAGCTGTGCCATAACCTGAAAGAACACGAAACTCAAAGCTGGGTCCTAATGCCAAAGTATCTTACGTGGTTGTTGAGTAAGTCCTAGAATGGAGAAGGAGGCCATAATGCCATACATCTACTTTATATTCATTTGAGGATGGCAGAGATGGATATGTTATAATTTGTTTTCAGCTGATCCAATGCCAGCTCTCTTTGCTGAGGGATTTTCCTGGCCTTTTGAGCCAATCTGTAAATCTCATTACTTTCCTAATAATTTTTCCAGACACCCTTTAGCATGGAGTCCCATGACGTTCTGCATAACCCTGAAGAGCACACTTTACTTGGGAGAGCATTTTCAGTATATACCTTGTGTATGTAGAAGAATATTTTTGACTGTTAAGAGGGAAAAAACTTCAAATATGTATTTCCTCTTCCCTTCCCTACTGACGTACATGCATATAGACCTCCTACTTCTTTTCATTAACATAGACAGACTTTGTGGTCACAGAATCACAGTAAGTTGGAGTTAGAATGGAGGTTAGACACCATCTAATCCAAGTCCCTCATTTTGTAGATGAGGAATCTAAGGCTTGGGGATATGATGTGATATTTATGCAGCGGCATGGCAAATTAGAAGCAGAGTCTGTGCATTTCCCGATTTCTAGTCCAACATTCATTCCATTTGACAAAAGTCATGTTCATACTCACACTGATTAGATCACTTTGATACTTAGAAGACAATGCAGATGACAATCCATCCACACTTTCTAACTTTATCCATATTTTGACTGTGTCTTTCTAGAAATCGTCCACATAGTTGAGTGGGAGGGTCTCTACCAGAGAAGCTAGGGTTCTTTCTCTCGATTTTTTGACACTGAATAGGCACAAATGGACCGCTTTAGTTATCCATATATCCTCTATCTCACTATACACTGGCCTGCCCCTTTACCTGGTCATAAACTAGAGCATAATTCTTTTTTTTTTTCTTAGGCAATTGGGGTTAAGTAACTTGCCCAGGGTCACACAGCTAGTAAGTGTGAAGTGTTTGGTCTAAGGCCAGATTTGAACCCAGGTCCTCCTGACTTCAGACCCAGTGCTCTATCCACTGTGCCACCTAGCTGCCCCTGTAATTCTTTCACTTCTACTCTATGTTGGACATTCTCAATGACGGTGGTTTTAAAAAAAAAACACCTTTAGTTAGCATAGAACTACCTATTTGATGTTTTACTTACTGTTAATAGATGGTTATTGAATAAAATTTCTCTGTTATAGCTTCCAATGAATCTTGTATGATTTTGATATATGCATGGGAGGCAGCTTGATAAATGAAAACTTTTAGGAAAGCCTTTCCCTCCACTAAAACAAGTGCTTTCTTGTAATTAACAACCACAAGCACAATAGAATCTTTTATCTCCTGCATCTTTCAGTTGTATGACTATACTGATATGATCTGCTGTGCAATATTGTTTGCAAATGTTTGCCTATTCACTTCTCATGTCCTTGGAAACAATGTCTGTTATACTTGTGTAGATTATTTTTAGAGATGGAAAAGTAGATATATGTCAGCTGTTTATATTTTCTCAGTCACCTTTTCTGGGTAGCAATAAGGTTTGTGATTTTCATGCTGTTGGTATCCTCTCCTTTTTCAGGTGTCTTGAGAATTCATCTCTCATAGGAGAGCAATTTGGAACTATACTCAAAGAGCAATAAAACTGTGCATACCCTTTGATCCAGCAATACCACTACTAAGTCTGTATCCCAAAGAGAGCATAAAAAAGGAGAAAAGACCCACATGTACAAAAATATTTATAGCAGCTCTTTTTGTTGAGGCAAAGAATTGGAAATTGAGGGGATGCCCATCAACTGGGGAATGGCTGAACAAGTTGTGGTATATTTGTTCTCTTAAACCATGTTTTCCAACATGTTTTTTTTAACCTTCCTTCCCCTATATATTTCTACTGTATAATGAAGTTGCAAGGTATTGATGTATATGTTGATTTAGCATGGAGGGTGTTAGCCAATTCTTCATAGAATTTTTCTACCCTCTTCAATCACTAAAGTAGGTGTTTCCCTGTAAGCTGTAATTATATCCATGGTGGTCATCATAAGTACTGAGATATGAGGTGTTCTATTAAATGATTGTTGTCTTTGGAAGCATGAGAAGTCCAGATACTTGCTAGCTTCTTCATTGCCTCACCAAGTAGAACCTGTGAGCTACACTTCCATTCAGGGGAAATTTCCTTTTTTTCCCCCTTGTTTCATTTATAGTGAGAATATTGAGATTGATAGGATTCTATTTCTCCAGCAGTATGTCTACTTGGTGATCACTGGACATGGACTTCACACTTAGAGCAGCATGAGCTAAGTTAATCTTTTTAGATGGTTATAGAAACCACTGTGCTTCTTAAAATCCTCTGCACCCTTTTCCATGATGCTGCCAATGATGCGGTGGAAGTAGAAAGGGATGACATAGAATTGAGAGCCACTTTGTATTTTTCTTTCTTTTGTTGGTTGCTATGGCCAAAGGCTTTATGACTAAGTGGTCAGCTTATTGATAATGAATCTTTCTGTATTTAGCTAGCCTCATCTCAGGAAGCACTTATAGTATCAAACGAAAAGTATTTTTATTTTTTTAAATTAATTTATTTTGAATTATCAACAATCACTTCCATAAGCTTTTGAGTTTTAAATTTTTCTCCCCCTCCCTCCCCACTTCCTTCCCTAGACGGTGCACAGTCTGATATAGGCTACACATATACATTCCTACTAAACATATTTTCACATTAGTGATGGTATAAGTAAGAATTAGAACCAATAGGAGGAACCACCAGAAAGAGGAAACAAAGAACAACAGAAGAAAAAAAATAGCAAATAGTATGCTTTGATCTGCATTCAAACTCCATAATTCTTTCTTCTTTGTGGATAGCATTTTCCATCCTGAGGCCTTTGGAGATGTCTTAGATCCTTATATTGCTGAGAAGGGTTAAGTTTATCAATATTAGTCATTGCACAATGTGGCTGTTATTATGTACAACATTCTCCTGGTTCTGCTCACTTCACTCAGCATCAGTCCATACAAGTCTTTCCAGGTTTTTCAGAAGTCAGCCTGTTCATCATTTCTTATAGCACGATAGTCTTCCATTACATTCATATACCACAACTTGTTCAGCCATCCCCCAATTGATGGGCATCCTCTCAATTTCTAATTCTTTGCCACCACAAAAAGAGCTGCTATAAATATTTTTGTACATATGGGAGAATGGGGCTATTTACAACCTCTTCCTAGAATTCCTCTCTCTGGTGCCTCTCTTCACTACTAAGGGACTGTCCAGCTGTATGATCTCTCTGGGATATAGCCCTAGAAGTGCTATTGTTGGGTCAAAGGGTATGTACATTTTTAGGAAAAAGTATTTTAAAAATATATGGTTAAGTAATATTTATTTTCTAGGTGATTAACTCCAAAGACATTTAATCAGTTCTCTTCTTCTACACATGACTGTTGTTAAGCTATCTCTGGTACACAAGGTTTTTTTTTGTCTATTGTCTTTCTAAGAACAAAAACAAACAGCAAAATAACAACTCTGAAATTCCTTTGTCTGATAAATTCCTTTATCATTTCACCTCAATCTTTGAGCCCCAGACTCTTTTCATTGTCAATAACATGGCTTCTAATCCCTTGACTCCTCAATTCTCTCCCAGGCCATCATCCCTGCATTAGCTATACTCTCCTCCTCTCCCCATCTTGACCTCTTGGTAAAACAGTTCAAATGTACACTGTCCCTCTTCTTTTGAGTCCCTTTCCCCTTTATGATATCACCTCTTTGCTCTGTCAAGATTCAGTCTTTGATTATTCCCACCATTTGCTATCCTCACTCCTACACACATACTGAATGAAATTGGAGTTAAGTGAATTACCCAGGTTTACACATCCAGTAAGTCTCTGAGGCTGAATTTGAACTCAAATCTTCCTGATTCCAAACCTGACATTCTACCCACTGCATCACCTTAGCTGCCCCAAGATGCCCTTTTCCATTACCTCCTCTCTGTGAAGAGGTAGTCTTTCTCCTTACCAAAGCAAACCTCCTATATGGGGGTCAAGTGATCCTATTTCATCCTATTTTCTCTGTCAGATTTTCCTGTGCATTATCCTCACTCTCATGTAATTCTTTGCCACCACAAAAAGAGCTGCTGTAAATATTTTTGTACATGTGGGAGAATTGGGCTATTTACAACCTCTTCCTAGAATTCCTCTCTCTGGTGCCTCTCTTCACTACTGAAGGACTGTCCAGCTGTGTAATCTCTCTGGGATATAGCCCTAGAAGTGCTATTGAAAGCTGGATTTGAACTCAGGTTTTTTTTATATCCAGGCCCAGCATTCTACCCACTGTGTCACCTACATGCCTTTTAAAAATGATCTTGTATAATTGTGATGTATGTGTTGGAGACACCTTTTTGGACAAGAGCTATTGAAAGAAAGGGACAGATATAATAGATATTGTAGAGGTAGGAACCACAAGCTTTCATGACTGATTGGATATGGTTTAAGGGACAATGAAAAGTTGAGGATGACATGAGGACGCATCCTTGATGAAAATATTAGGTTTTGTTGTTGTTCAGTTGTTTCATTTGTGTCCAACTCTGTGACAATTTTTGTAAAATTTTTGTAAAAAATGTACATACCCTTTGACCCAACAATAGCACTTCTAGGGCTATATCCCAGAGAGATCATACAGCTGGACAGTCCCTTAGTAGTGAAGAGAGGCACCAGAGAGAGGAATTCTAGGAAGAGGTTGTAAATAGCCCCATTCTCCCATATGTACAAAAATATTTATAGCAGCTCTTTTTGTGGTGGCAAAGAATTAGAAATTGAGAGGATGCCCATCAATTGGGGGATGGCTGAACAAGTTGTGGTATATGAATGTAATGGAAGACTATCGTGCTATAAGAAATGATGAACAGAGTTTGTCTACTGCTGTACCTATAGTCCATCCTCTATTGGCCACGAGGAGGAAGCTATGGTCCACCATCAGTTATCGGCAGTCAATGTTATTCCATTCATTTTGACAATCTATTCCTGAGGAGTAGGTTGGTTAATTCTTTAGCATTACATAGCCTTGCCTATATTTAAAGCAAAAAAGATAAAATCAGAAGTTGCAGCCTTCTCTAATCACTTGTTTGTGTTCCCCTCAAACTAAACTCTCATGTTCAATTGCCACATTGAATCTAATAGTTAAACCAAACAACTTGTCATTTGTTGCCATTAATTTATCTATAATACACTGGCAGTCTTAAAATCATATTTGTTATGTCATTTTTCTGTTCAAAACTTTTTAATGGCTCCCATTTCCTACCTCAGTAAGTCCAAGGGCATTGAGGAAAATGGAGGAAAATGGAGAAGACCCAATGGCATGAAAAAAATCCCAAATCCTATTAACATTTTAAAGACAACTTAGAGGACATAAACAACCACCAATGTGTATTCCTACATTTCCATTTTCACAAAAATTGTGAGCACTATGTAAACACATCAATCAATCAATCAACAAACATTTTTAAGTGCCTCAAATATGATAGGCATTGTGCTAGGCACTGGGGAATATATGAATAAGCATCAAATAATCCTTGATCTCAAGGAACTTGCCTTCCACTGGGGAGAGAGAATGTACACACATAAATATAAAATAGGTCCAAGTAGCTAAATACCAAACAGATGCAAAGTAATTGCTGTAGTGGTTGGGGAGGCATTAGAGTTTCATTAGAGATTTGACACAGAAAGTAGTGTTCAAACTCAAGGGTATGAAGTAGGACAGTGGTCTTATGAGTGAAAAGAAAGGGACAGATGTAATAGATACTGTAGAGGTAGGAACCACAAGCTTTCATGACTGATTGGATATGGTTTAAGGGACAATGAAAAGTTGAGGATGACATGAGGACACATCCTTAATGAAAATATTAGGAGGTTTTGTTGTTGTTCAATTGTTTCAATTGTGTCCAACTCTGTGACCCCATTTGGTGTTTTCTTGGCAAAGATACTGGAGTGGTTTGCCATTTTCTTCTCCAGCTCATTTTACAGATGAGGAAACTGAGGCAAATAGGGCTAAGTGACTTGTCCAGGGTCACACTGCTGGTAAGTATTTGAGGCTAGATTGGGACTCAGGTTTTTTTTTTTTTTTCTCCAGGCCCAGTGTTCTATCCACTGCACCACCCTATATTACAAGTGGGCTTTCACAAGTGATGTTCTACAGCAAACCATATCTTTAACATTTCTCAATGAACTGAAAGATATGGAGAGTACAAGATAATATTGTCTTTATTATTTTAAAAAAAGCTTTTTTTTATTTTATAAAGCAAAAATCTCATTAAAAGCTCTTGTCCAAAAAGGTGTCTCCAACACATACATCACAGTTGTACAAGATCATTCTTGAAAGGCATGTGGGTGACACAGTGGGTAGAATGCTGGGCCTGGATATAAAACAAACCTGAGATCAAATCCAGCCTGTCACTTATGAGCTGTGTTACTTTGGGCAAGTCATTCAGTCCATTTGCCTTAATTTTCTCTTGTGTAAAATGAGGATAATAATAGCATCTACCTCCTGGGGTTGTTGTGAGAATAAAATAAGATAGTATTTATCAAGCACTTGACAAACCTTTAGTTATTATTATTTTGACAGATATGATGAGAGAGATAAACTTGGTCAATAGTCTTCTGATCATTAATATTGAATGATAAAGTAGCAGATAAATGTTTGTCAAAGATGTTCATGGAGGGAGATCTGCTGGCTGGACCCATTTATGGCAGGACAAGATCCAGTTCCTAGAAGGAGGCAGTGAAAGTAAGAAAAACCCTTCTGGTCCTCAGCCTTTGGGAATAAATCTCTAATAGCTTAAGCAAGGCCAATTGCCCAAGGTGCATCCTCCCCAAAGGCAAGTCCCAGAAAGGGGATACTGAAAATAGTGAAGATGAATATGTAAACATGTAAATTTGTATGTATATGTAATATAGAATACATAAATATGTAAATGTATATGTAAGTGACTGGCATCAGACTTTTTCCAATTTTGATAAAGGGAAGGGCTTAGAGAGATGAACAGCCAGAAAAGGTGGATGGGTATGAGGACAGGGAAACTGGAAAAGAGGAGAGATCACCAATGAACAGGCAAAAAGAGATATAAAGAGGCTGTCATACATTCCCTTCACAATTCCATTGATCAGATCTCTTTAAATATTGACAACTGTATACAGACAAGTAGAAGCTGTGTGAGGAAATATTTACATACTTTTCTTCTCAGCAGAGAGGCATTGTGGAATAGCAGACTGAGAGATAGCCTCCAAGTCCGAAAGACCTGCCTCTAATACATACTTGCTGTGTGACCCTAGACAATTCACTTAATCCCTAGTGCTCTGGGCAATTCTCTCAAGCTATGAGTTGACCTGCATTGGTAGAGGAAATTTTCTCATCCTGGAGTCAGTTCCATCCTCCTGTCAGAATCTCTGATTTCTCAGCACACATGCAACTTATCAGGAACATCAGGGAGGAGCTGTGCGATGCATATCAACAGAGATTTATAGGATTTTTGAAGTTTTGGTTTATTTTGTTTTGCTTGAAAACAGCTGATTGCATAACAATAAAGGAGCTTTATTCCCAGAGGAGCAGTTGGAGTGTTTACTAGACAATTTAACACATAGCACTCACTTAGATTATTCAACTGTCATTTCATGATTGTTTGTTTGATAAGCCTGCCAAACTGAAATACTGTCATCATCTCCTCTGCTAAAGTGTGAGAGAGGCATCAGGGCATAGTGGAGAGAGACCTGGGCTCAAAGACAGGAAGTCCTGGGTTCAAGTGTGATCACCAATGCCTACAGGCTATGACCTTGAGTACGTAACAACCTCCTAATGCTCTAGTAAACTCTCTGAGGCTATATGTTGCAGACAAGATACTGACCTGCATTGATAGAGGGAGTGTCTTTGTCTGGAAAGGTCCTTACACCAATGAAATCACAGAACGTATTCCTATTAAGCACTAAACTCATTGACATATATTATGATTCTCCTGTACCCCACAAAATTCTACCAATACAAAACACAAGAGTTCTTCTATGCTTTGAGGAGTCTGTGATCTCACTGATGCTGGTGCTACCTCTGATGGAATCCATCCACCCCATCCCATCTGCTTTTATCCTGTCTTCCTGTAAAGTTTCCAAATTAGAATAATTGAATGTGTGTCCTCACTGCAAGACAATTCTTTTACACCTTCCTAATTGTCTCACAATCCCACTCACAATGGCTATTCCAAACCTTTTCATCGCTCCTCAATCTCTCATAGCTCTCTCAACTGAGAAACTTGCCTCACATTTCACTTACAAAAATAAGGTCAGTCATTAAGAGCTCCTTCTTCTCCCCTTCTCAACTCACATCTCCCAGATGCTTCTGCCATTGTCTCTACCTTTCAATATAATGAAGTGGCCCTTCTCTTTGCCAAGACAAACATGCAGGATTGATCCCATTCCATCCTGTCTTCTCTAGCAGATTGCCCTGTCCACCATCCCCACTCTCTCAATTTATCTTCAATCTCTCTCTGTTTACCAGCTGCTTTCCCATTACCTACAAACATCCCATGTCTCCAACATCCTTAAAAAAAAAGAAAAAAAAAACAACTTCACTTGATCCATTTATCCCTACTGACTATCATCTTATATTTCGCCTCCCTTTAGGGACTAAATTCTTTCAGAAATCTGACTACAATAGGTAGTCTCCTACCTAGACTACAAAAGGAAGCCTCCACTTCCTTTCCTATCACCTTCTTAACTCTGGTGTGACCTAGATGACAGACTGGTTTCTGACCTTATCATTGCTGCCAAATCTATAGCTTTTTCTTTTTCGTAGGGTTTTTTTTTGGAGGCAATGGGGGTTAAGTGACTTGTCCAGGGTCACACAGCTAGCAAGTAAGTGTCTGAGGCCAGATTTGAACCCAGGTCCTTCTGACTCCAGGGCTGGTGCTCTAACCACTGCACCACCTAGCTACCACTACAGCTTTTTCTTAATCTTTATTAATCTTCTAGGCCTCTGCAGTTTTTGATGCTGCTAATCACCCTCTTCTCTCTGGTACTCTCTTTTCTAGCTTTTTGTGACCCTACTTTCTCTATCTTTTTGTCTCTTTCTCATCTCTGCCTCTTCCCCCTCTCTGTCTCTCCTCTATTTTTCTGTGTCTTTGTCTCTGTCTGTCTGGGTTTGTGTCCCTGCACCTTTGTCTCTCTGCAGTCCCCTCTCTCTCTCTCTCTCTCTCTCTCCCTCTCTCTCTCTCTCTTTCTCTGTCTCTCTCTCTCCCCCCCCCCCCTTTTTCTCCAGGACATCTGAATTGCTTTCGACATTATCCTTCTCGGTCTCCTTTGCTGAATCTTCATCCAGGTCATGCCAGCTAACCATGGGTGTCCCCACAGGACTCTGTCCTATTTGTGCGTGTCTGTTTGTACATTGTCTCCCATATTAGACTGTTAGCTTCTAGGGAGCTGGAACTGTTTTTTTTGCCTTTCCCTGTCTCCCCAGTGTTTAGCATAGTTCTCAGCACATAGTTGGTGGTTAATAAATGACTGACTGAGTGTTAGGGAACTTCCTCCAGATCTCTTAAGATTGCATCAGGACCAATGTAGCACAAAGGCTCTCCTTCCCTCAATACATGAGCAGCCCACCCACATCAATTTTCAGGCTTATATTTCTATGAGGCTGCTTTTACCACCCGATTCTTTGTTGATAATATTTTGTAGCGTACTCTTACTAGCTAAGCCTCTTCTTTGCTTGCTGGATGACCCGTACTTGCAATTCTTTGGAAAATTAAGTATTTCATGACTCATTCAGAAAATATTACCCGAAGAATGGTATTGTTAAAAAAAAAAAAAAAGATGTGTATTTTTTTCAGGGAGAAATATAGGGTTTAAAGCACAGCAGTTTCCCAAAGGCAAATCCAGCAACTCCTTCAATTCTGGGCACAGCATCTGTCCAGTTACAGTATTTTCTCCAAGATATTTATTGCTGTTATTGCTTAGTTGTTTTTCAGTAGTATTTGATTCTTCATTATCCCATTTGGCATTTTCTTGGCAAAAATATTAGTCTGCCATTTCCTTCTCCAGCTCATTTTTACAGATGAGGAAATTGAGACAAAAAAGGTTAAATGACTTGCCCAGTGTCGCTCAGTAACTGCCTGAGGCCATATTTGAATTCAGGAAGATAAGTTTCCTGACTGTAGGCCTGGCATTCTATCCACTGTTCCACATAGCAGCCCTCTTTAAAATATAGGAACTAGTTTGATGTTTTCCATGTAACTGCCTATCATAATTTAGACAATTTAATTTTTTAATTTAAATTTTAAGCAGCTAAGACAATATCTGGAATATCTGGCATATGGCGGATACCTGATCTTGATAAGTGTGGATTAATTACACAACAAGAATTCTTCAAGTAATTGCATTTTCCTGTGTGGATCATTAGGCTAAACTCTTTGAGATATTACTGTTCTTATTCAGGAGCTTCTGTAGTATTCTGAGATTCCTATTATAGCCCTGTAGACACTTGAGGCACATCTGCTGGCTGAAGTTGCAGTGGCAAACAAGATGGCAGAATGGCACAAGGTGGCCCCGCAGCTACCATGAATCTCGAGTCACCCAATTCTATGAAGGTCTCTTATCTCACCTTGAATCTAGGTAACCTTCTGTCCCTTTAGTTCAACAACAAAGGTGTTGAGATTCTCCATGGGGAGGTGACTATTGCTTTCTAACAGAATCATTTCAAAATCAAGTGGCCTAATATGGATGAAAGAGTTTCCACATGCTAGAGCACTCTTTTTTTCTTTAATATTCTTGAAAAAGCCTGTGTCCCAGGAACATGATCTCATGTCATCATGTTTCACAAGTCTATCCACTGGGGAAAGTGTAGCCACACAGTGCAGCTATAGATATTCTTATCTAAATAGACGAGAATATGTGCGTGTATGTCCATATCTATCTCAATCTACCTCCTCTAATATAGATCCTAACGCACAGTAGACATTCAATAAAATTTGGTTGAATATATAAATTCTCTGAATGTATATATTTTCTAAGTCCAGGACCAGTTATTTCTATTCATTTAGAATATTTTATGTCACATTAAAAACTTGATATTAGGAGTGAAATATAGTTCTGATAACCTAGGCCAAGAGCTCTGAATGATAGAACATATTTATTTCAAGCTAATGAAATTCCACAATTTCTAATCCTGGTACCATGTGCTCGTTCAGTGACTTGGATTAGTAGTTTCCATTCCCAGGAAACTATTGAGTCTGTGATCATTTATTCTTCTACCAAGTAAGTCTGGTATTTCAGAGTGGTTTCCCTTCTCCACAGTTATTTCCATGTGAAAAGAATGGAAAAGAAACAGATGTTGGATGAAGAAATAGATTTTCAACTATTTCAGAATATATTTGGCAGAAAATAACTAGTATATTGGGGCGGGGAGGACTTTGTGAAAATGGCTAGTTCATCTTGAATGTGCTTTTCTGAAAAGAAAAAAATTCTCCATGAGTTTGCATATGGACCTGTGAATATAAGGTAAATAAAACAAGAAAGTGAATGCTTTGAATGAGTTATAGCAGTTAAGTATTAGAAAAGAAAACAAAATGTACTTGTAATGATAAAGGTTTTTACTGTCCCTTCCAGACCAAACCCTAGTGGTCCAGTGGTTCTGTCTTTGAGTATGAAACACTTCATTCAGGATAAAATTCAGTATATATTTTCATACTCAAAAGTATAATTAAAAACAAATTCAAGTTTATAATTTTCATATTTATTCATTTTGTGGTTAATAATAGTGGTTTAACTTAGCCTTTCTGCATTTCAATATTTATTGTTGCTTTCATAACTGACACGCAAGTTACTTGTGCTAAGAAATAGTCTGATTTATGCTAGTAAGCTGTTCCACAACATCTTGGAAATGATTCTTAGCTGTCAGGAAACTGGTATTGTTCCCATCTGAAGTAATGTGGACATGATGGGCCATTTAATTGACTTTGTTCATTTTCTGCATAGCAAGTAAGAATTTCCTCATCATTAAAAATAGCTTTAAAAAAATCATCTTGAAGTTATTTTGCTGAGGAGAGCAAAAGCTGATTCCACTAAAGAAACATAAAAGAGGTTATTTTAATGTTTCAAAGGATTTTTAAAAATCACTAGTTAGCCCAGCTCAGAATTGTGCAGCCACTCACATATTTCTATGCTGCTCATTTTAGAGGGATAGGCCATTCTCTTATTTATTTTGGCTCCACTAAGCAGGGTTATCCTCTGCAAATGAATGTTTCAACATACAGCACCATCATATCTTAGCTCAGGCATTTGTTCTCCTTTGCTAAAACTCTTTAAAATTATTGCTACAATTCCACACCAGCTATTATCAGTAACTATGAACATGCCAAATGTACTCTAAAGTCTGAATGGCTGCCTTAAAAGAGGCAAAGATGTACCTGTAACGGTGTTGAAATCAGAAAAAACATTTTTGAGGCTCAAAAGTTTTTATCATCCATTACAAGCTTGTATTCTTTCTTTGTTCAGTTACTTAGACATATATTATGGTTAAATTCCAAAAACTGGCCAAGACTTGAGGATAGAGTAGCACCTTCTGACAATGGACACTACAGTTTCCATTATATTCCTTTCTATAGGCTTTTAGTATATTTAAAGGATGATGTATTGCATTTTTATTAGTCACATTGTTGGGGCCATGGGTTCTCCATTATGAGATGTGTTTAGGCAGAGGTTAAAAATTGGATTTGGTCAAAGGGCCATACTTGAGGACGTAGAGGGCCACATATGGCCTTGAGGTCACAGGTTCCCCACCCCTGGCTTAGATGAACATTTGTCAGAGATATTGTAGAGGTGGATTAGACTTTGGATAGAGGTTGGATTAGATGACTTTTAAAATCCTTCCCAGTGCATGATATAACTCTATGATTCAAAGATTAAAAGGAGTCCATTGATGTACTAACACCTCCTAATATGGACTATAATCATTTGCTCAATAAATAAACTACATACATATGTATATGTATATATCTTAGATATAAACATAAACATACATACTAATGGGTAACATATAGTTTATATATAAACTAGATTTGAGGAGAAAAGTGTATATCATAATTAGACCAATGTGGTAGCTCACAGAGCATTTGAAGGTACCAATAAATGTGTAAAATTCCAAAAGTGACAAAGAAAAATGACATTTTGCATGGAAAGTATTAAAGGAGTTTTCATGGTATACTGACATGTTTAGACTCTGAAGTGACAAAATCAACCCTGACAAGTGAAGCACTTTTTCACCGATGTTTCCATTTGGGGTGGAGGTATTTATTTTCCTTCTGTCTGTGGTACCAGTCCATTGAAAACTTGACTGAGTTCCGTTCTACCATTCAGTCCAATAAATGTCCATGGCATGGCGATTCAATTTGGTTTACTCTTTTCTTTAAATGTGGTCTGCTGGCAAAATGATTCATAATCTGTCCTTGAGACATTCAGCGCTAAGTTAAAAACAGAGAACATCAAGCTTTAGGCTATAAACTAACTTTGTCAGATATTGTGATTTCAACATGAATTCCCATCGACTTGAATGGAAATCTTATGTTGTTAGAACATGGAATTATAAAGGGAAGGCAATGTGGCAAGAGCACTAGGAGTCAAAGGACCAGAGATTGAATCCTGGCTCTGCCATTTAATCCCAAACTTATCTTGGGCAAGTCATGTACTACTCTCTTTAGGCCTCAGTTTCCTTGTCTCTAAAATGGGGTGAGGTGGGTGAGGGGAGATTGACTTAATAACCTCTAAGGCCCTTTTCAGTCCTAGATGTGTGATGCTAGGATCCTCTTACTGAATCTACTTATTTTTCTTGGGTTACTATTGTACTAGCAAATGCCCAATTGCTGAAGTCTCCCATCCCAATTACCAGTTTGGCCTTGTTAGTTAAAGCTAGGTGATTCAGTGGATAGAGTGCCAGGCCCAGAGTCAGGAAGACTCATCTCCCTGAGTCCAGATTTAACCCCATACACTAGCTGTGTGACCCTGGCCAAGTCATTTAACCCTGTTTGCCTCTGTTTCCCATCTGTACAATGAGCGGGAGAAGGAAATGGCAAACTGCTCCAGTATCTTTGCCAAGAAAACCCAAAATGGGGTCACGAAGAGGCAGACACAACTGAAACAACTAAACAGCAACAGCATCATGTCGAGCTGGCCCCAGTTGTCTTCCTGTCTTGCTGCTGTTCACGTACTGTCCCACCTCCACTGCCACCCCTTTGCACTGCTACTTTTGAGAACTACTGTTCTCAATCAAATCACTCAAATCAATCAAATATCAATCAAAATAACATTCCTATTACTTTTGGAAAAGCAATATCAACCAACTTTCCTGGCTCTACTCACTATCCTTCTGACTTCGCCGATTGAGATACACCTCCCTGACCACCACTCTCCTAAATATATTATTTCTTACATATGTTTTCTCTCATTAGAAAGTTAATGATTTGAGAGCAAGAACTGTTTCTCTTTTGTGTTTGTATACCTAGCATTTTAGGTTGTGCTTCATATATAGTAAATGCTCTTTAATTCAATCATTCATTCACTCACTCATTCATTCATTCATTTCAGCTTCCACCATAATTATCTGTATATATTCTCCAAGTATAGCTCAAATACCCACTTCTCCATGATGTTCACCCTTACTCTAGAGGCCCAGCAGGAAGGGATCTCTCTCTCTCTCTCTCTCTCTCTCTCTCTCTCTCTCTCTCTCTCACACACACACACACACACACACACACACACACACACACACAGAGTGCCAGTAGTCTTTTTTGTGTTAGCAGAGTCATAGGTGAGGGAGAAGCACAGAAGGCCTGAGTGCGGGAGATGTCTCCTTTAACTCGTACTTATACCAGAGCTTCTGTGGGGACAGGAAGACTGTGTAACTCTGGTGATCAGTGAGTCACCAGCCTTGGCATAATCTTGAAACTTGAGACTTGGTATAATCTTGAAACAAGGTCATACATGTTACGTAGCCTGTAGAGTCAGTTGTGTGGGAAGACTGTAGGAAATAAAGCTTGGGTAGCCTTATATTAGTGGTATGTGATGGTAGCGATATCTTCATTTTGTCTTTGTTTTTGCATACATACCTAATTACTAGTCCCCTGGGAAAGATGAACAGAAGTATTTGGGGGTTTACCTAGAGATCACACTAGAAGAGAGAAGTAAGCAAAGTTGAGCTGTGTCTCAAATTCAGCCTAAGTGTCAATCTGCTCTATCCTTGGAGAAGAATGTAGTACACTGAACTCTGGGACATAATATAATGACTGTATTGCTCTGTATAAAGGCTAATTATTAGAGTGAGAATATATTGATACTCCATTATACCTACATGTTGTTTGTAATTATGGTTTAAAAACACATACTATAACAACACCTGGTTTAGTGGAGAGAACATTGGAATTGGAGTTCTGGGCTTGAACCCCTTCTCAGGGACTTTCTAGATGTGTGACTGTGAGCACTCTAAAATGAGTAGTTTGGACTCAAAAATCTCTTGAAATCCAGTGTCATTCTAAAATTTATGCTCCAATGAAAGTAATTGGATTCAGTGACTAGAAGCCAGGCAAGATGTCCAATGTTCTTTAGCCCTGTAGTATGTATGTCTGTTGGGTCAGCTGAGCCAAAACATGGTAAGATTGGGTGGGGGCCTTCAGGATTGCAAAGGGGTAGAGTCAGTCAGGCAAAAAAAAAAAAGAAATGATTGTTACCATCAAGAACTGAGCCATCAAGAAAAGATCTAGTCAGTAGAAGTTGCTTCACATGGGCTGTACAGTAAGGACAGAACAGGGCAAGGAATGAAAGAAGGAAACTTCCAGGGCCAGAGCACTGAGACCCCAGGGGAAGGATGAGGTGGCACAAGGTTAAAACCTAAAGGTGGAAGAGGTAGCTGTAGGGAGCTCATGATTGTAGTGGCAAGAGGTCATTACCTAGCCTTGACTTGGTTTCAGGGAGTAGTCATCCTAAGAATGACAGAGCTAGGGGGTTCTAAGGGAAGAGAACTTAATTAAGACCTAGGTTCTTATACCTATAACTGCAGAAAGCCGTTTTGGAGGTCTGAGTTAGAATGGACTGGACAGAGAAACACGAAGCATATGTTGATCTAATAACAATACCATGACTAGAGAGGAAGGTAGGCTAGAGGGCAACTAAGCTCATTTGGCCACGTGTCTGATAGTTGGATTCAGCTATTTTCTCAGACTTGGGTAGGCAGAAAAAAAAACAAAACAAAACAAGCAAACAAACAATGATAAATCAAGGACTGAACCATCCATGTGAGGTCAGTTTTGTATGAATTTTTTCAAGTGGACTATCCAGAAGGGAGAAGCATTTATGAGACACAGAGATGTTGAGAACTAATTTAATTGTGCATTCGGTTAAATTCCTCTAGTATTGCATATTTATTCAGTCATTGTAACCTTTTGGCTACTGGTGGTTGGTGACAGGTGGGGAATTATAAAAAATAGGGATCCTGTTCATGAAAAGATTAAAATCTCATTGGGCAGGAACTCACTGTCCATTCCCAGATGATCATGTCTATTAGGAGTATGGCCTTGTGGTACAGGAAATTTCTTGACTCTTTTAGAATTGAAAGGACAAGAGGTTCTGTCTCTATCTCTTCTTGGCTTCACTGGATGACAGCCATCAAGTTGAGGTTTCCAAGCTGGTTCTGAGTCTCTTTTACCCCAATGCTCTCTCCCACAGGAGACCATAAAGGAGGCTAGCCCAGTGCTATTTGATTGGTGAGTGAAAAGACTAGATTATAGGAAGAGTAAAATCCCTGGTTTGTTTACTCCTAAATGGGTGGGCAGTTCTCTAGCCAGGCAAATCTCTGACTCTTGGACTTGAGAATGATGCTTCTTGTATTATAAATGCCATTGGCAAAAGGACAGATTCTTGAGTAGGTATCTGTTCAGTAGGAGAGAGCCTCTGGGTTGTCAGGGCCATTGCTTGAGGTTTCACATATTCATGGTATAGACTGGGATGATTCCATTTATTCTCTCCCAACACATTGTGAACTACCTGACTCTTGTCTCTAATGAAAATGAATTTATTTTTGTCACTAGGAAGAGAAGTGAAAATGAACTGTTTGAACTAGCTTCATCTCAAATGTTCCCAGAGCCCTGGGCAGGGGCTAAGAAGTATGACTATGAGTGTGGGAGAGAATAGGGAGAGGTGAGTCCCATAAGGCATCTTTCCTAGGTTGAAGCCTGAGACAAAAAAGCCTTATTTTATTATTGCTTCAGTTCTCTTGGGTCTATGGATTAAGTTCCTTTTGTCATGTTTGTATAGACATAGTTATTTGCATATTGTTTCCCTCATTAGAATGTGAACTTCTTGAGATCAGAAACCATGTTTTTTCCCTTATTTGTTTCCTTAGAACTTAGCACAGGAAACCTGGGCACAGTAAATGCTTAATAAATGGTTGTTGATTGACACGCTAACACTTATGTGTGCACACACATATGATGAACCACATAAGTAACAAAGAGATAGGCTAGCCTGTGGAACACTCCATAGTTCGAGGTTTTGTGAATTTTTCTGTGTCCCAACCCCACAAATATGGCCTCTCCTAGGCAGAACAAGGGCTTGGGCAGTGTTTCAGCTCTTGGGCGAGTGGTTAAAATTCCAAAGGTTGTTTCCATCCAGGAGCCAATGCTTCCTTTCCCATCCCTCCTTTATCTTCCCTAGGGATGTGATCATATACTGATATACATTGACCTTTGGCCTTTTCTCCTTACAATTATCTTGTGAATCCCACCTACAGGTAGGTGGATTTCATAGAATAAGTGCTCCATCTCCAGCACTAGTCTCTAGACCAATCTACTATGTCTTGGCAATGTACCTTATTGTCCCGATAACATCCTTAGTTGTTACCTAACAACTCTCTGATCCAAACTCATGGCTCCTGCCTTTTGGCTTCTCTCCTTTGTAGTTTAACTCGGTCCAAGCTCTAAGAGAGAGTTCTAACTTAGGGGCATAAAAGATTTAAACTGGAATGGACCTTGGCACATTAGCCTCAATAATTATATTTTATTCACAGAATATTTTTAATAATATTTTATCTTCCCTCAATTATATGTAAAAAAAAATTAACATCCATTGTTTTTTTCTATTTTAAAGTTCTGAGTCCCAAATTCTATCCCTCCTTTTCTCCCTCCCCCCTCCATGAGATGGTAAGCAATCTGATAATATGTTATATATCTGCAATCATGTAAAACATTTACACATTAATTATTTTGTGTAAGAAGACTTGAAGGAAAGAAAGAAAGAAGGAAGGAAGAAGGAAAGGAAGAAAGAGAAAAACAGCATGCATCAGTCTGTATTTAGACATTAGTTCTTTCTCTGGAGGCAGATAGCCTTTTTCATCATGCATCTTTTGAGACTGCCTTGGATCATTGTGTTGCTGAGAATAGATAAGTCCTTCACAATTCTTCATTGTACAATATTGCTGTTACTATGTACAATATTCTCCTGGTTTTTTTCACTTCACTTTGTATCAGGTCATGTACATCTTTCCAGGTTTTTCTGAAATCATCCTGCTAATCATTTCTTATAGCACAACAAAATTCCATCACAATCATATACCACAACTTGTTCAGCCATTCCCCAATTGATGGGCATTCCCTCAATTTCCAGTTCTTAGCCACAACAAAAAGAGCTCACAAAATATTTTTAAAGCAAAGCATATGTTTTACTATTTTGAACTCACTTTTTTTTAAAGCACCATTGCATTGTACAATATTTACAAATTGTACAAAGAATATGACTGTTTTAGTTGTAGTAGTGTTGTTTCAACTGAGGTTCACAATATCCACCAGTCTTAGTTTCAGTCTCTTTGTCCAAGGATATTAGATTGCCAAGGAAGAGAATAAAGAGATTAATTTGATGGAGTGATGGAGAGCTTTTCTTAGGCCCTGGTGAGAGAAATGATCTGCAGTGGTTCTGACCTCCCTATCCTCAAATTTAGAAAGATTTGCTTTCATGTAGACAGAGTATTAGAAGATATTCTTTTTTGCTTTACAAAAGGGAAGTGATCATTAGCTGGTCAAGCTTAGAAATTTGGCCTTCCCAGTCTCCTTGAGTGGGATCCATGAATCATTGTGGCAGACATTTCTTTGCTCTGGGAAAGCTTTTCCTGGGTATGCAAAAATTCTCTGGGA
This sequence comes from Vombatus ursinus, assembly GCF_900497805.2. Taxonomy (NCBI): domain Eukaryota; kingdom Metazoa; phylum Chordata; class Mammalia; order Diprotodontia; family Vombatidae; genus Vombatus; species Vombatus ursinus. Next base: position 23,578,489 of record NW_020954557.1, read on the forward strand.
CAGGACACTGGACCGACGACAGCTGAAGTGGTTCACAGGACTAATGATGGCTTGCTTCTGAGTCACTAAAATCTATTTCTCATGTCCCGAATGGGGTTCTGCCTCGAGCCTCAGGCACAGCTCTGTGATTGGAGTTTTGGGAAACTTTCCACTGGGCATCGGTAACTTCCTTTCCTGAACTACAAACACGACTGGCCCTTCTGAGGAGGAAAGCAGACAGGTTTGCTTTGGCCCAGGTCCATGTCATCAATGGCACAATGTCAAGCCCTTAACTGCTTTTTCAAGTGCCCAGATCTGGCTCCCTGAGGATCTGTCTGTGTAGTAGCCTAAGAAGGAAGCTAAATTACCTGATCCTCTCTGTTCTGGCATTCACTGTTGTGTACAACAGTGCTTCCTTTTTTCCCAAGGAGAATAACCTGGACAGCCATATTTATATGGGTAGGAAAGCAAGACAAAGAAAAGGAGGTGTGAACATTTATTTAATGATGTGCCCAAGCATAAAGATTCTTAGCTTTTTATGTCATGACACTCTTTGGCTTGTCTGGTGATATCTATGGACTCTTTCTCAGAATAGTGATTTTAAATGCATCAAATAAAATACACAGGCTTACAAATATATTGAAATAGTTATCCAAATAAAAATAGATAAATAAAAAAGTCACAATCAGATTAAGAACTCTGCCCTAAAGGAAGGTTATTATAGGGGAAAAAAAGTAACATTTTTCCTTAATGATTTTTGCACTTATGCTAAAAATTTTCAGGCTTAAAGGATTTCCTGGGAAATATTTAGAATTTAGGAGACATATGAGAATTCTGACCTAGGTTCAAAAATAGATCATTAGATTAAAAAATAGATCATTAGGTGGAAAATTACCCCACTGACTGGAGCTGCTTGGGGAAGAAAAGGAGCTTGAAATAGAAGGAAAATCAGTGTAGCTGACCTGAATAAGCCAAATCTGTTACAGATATTTAAAGTGTATAAATATCAATTGCATTTTAGAGCATGGCTGCCGTTTGCATCCATGTTGTAGAACTTCCTCATAGGTGAGACCAATTCTGCTTTCTTTTGCTATTTCAATAGTTAGGTTACTTTAGAGAGAATTATTTTACTTGAATGAGAATCTATCTCCCATCTGTGCTTTTGCATAGGCTGTTTCCCATGCCTAAAATGTTCTCTTTTCCCCCCCTAGACTCTTGGCCCATCTAGCTCCTCCAAAATAAAATAAAGAGAGCAAGCATTTATTAATTTTAAGTGCCTACTGTGTGCCAGACACTGTGCTAATGAATATTTTGCAAATACCTCATTTTATCTTCACAACAACTCTGAGTAGTAGATGTTTTATGATTCCCATTTTACACTTGAGGAAATGGAAGACAGAAATTGAGTCATGCCCAGGGTGCACAGATAGTCAATGTCTGAGAACAGATTTAAAATCAGGTCCTCCTGACCCCAGGCCAAGAACTCTATTCATTGTGCTACTTAGCTAGCTGCTCTTCTCAAGAGCCACCTGCTGGGGCCTCTCTGGATGCCTCTAGTGGTTAGTGTGACACAGAAATCACTGTGTGTTTATTTTGTATGTATTTATTTATCTGTATAGATACTGCTTCCTCCTCTATAATTTTAGTTTCCTGGGGATAGGGGCTATTCTGTTTTTCTCTTTGTATCCTCAGTGCCTAGCACAATGCCAGGCAAATCAATGGTAGATATTCAGTAAATGATTGTTGAATTGAATTTAATTCAAGATGGACCATCTGGTAGCATACTCCACCCAAAAGAGAAGGTTCCAGGGTAGTGATTCTGCCCTATCTGCCCAGGCCTTCTTCTGGTCATAGGCCCCAACTTTACAACACTGCTATGACCTCTGCTGAGAGGTACTACTTTTTGATTTTCATCATAGAGCCAAAGTGTGGGAGGGTGGAGGGGGAGGGATGGGAAAATGAGATGGAATAAGTATTTTATTCTTTTAGATGTGAAAACTGCAAATAACTACTTAAGAAAGGAGAGAGGACTTGCTGCTATTTAAATCCTATTTGTTTTTTTTCTCTTTTGCCTAAATATAGATTTATTTACATTCTATTTCTTGAGTAAAAGATTTAGGTTAATTTTGTAGCAGTAAGGATTGCCCCTCACATGGAGACTGAGATTTAAATATTAAGGCTGTGACTTCTTATGAAACAAAACAAAATGAGTTAGCATGTTTTCCCACTACAGAATTCAAATTCCCTGGACCTCAGTGAATGACACTTTTTTTTTTTACTCACATTGGAGGAAAATGAATGGGGCTCAATAGAATTTGCCAGCTCAAGAGACTTTCCGAAATCACACAGTGAGTCAGGGGAATAGAAACCAAATCTCTGGATTATTAGGACATTATGCTCTTCACTTTTCTCACTCACTCAAGCTCTTCATTTTTCCTCAAAAAGTTATAGTTTCATCTGTCTATAATAATTTCCTCTGTTAAAACTAGTGACTTTCAGACTAAGGGAAAAAAACACAATTATATGTAGATATAATCTTTTACAGAATGAGGTTGAAATTCAAGCCGGCCTGAATGACATTTCTCACATTTTTGGTTCTTTTGTCAAATCATTCAACAAGTATTTATCAAGCACCTACTATGTACTAGGCACTGTGCTAAGTATATACAGGATAAAGATGAAATAAATACAAGGTACAATGAGGGTAGAGGTACATCAGAAAAGCCCTAATATAGAAGGCTATGCTTGACCTGAATCTTGAAGGAAAGTAATATTCCATTAAATTCATGTGCCACAATTTGTTTAGCCATTCTACAATCCATGGACAGCTATTTTATTTCCAATTCTTTGCTGTCACAAAGTGTAGCGCTATAAATGTTGTGGTATATGTGGACACTTTCTTCTTATCAATGGCATCTTTATGGAGTCTCTGGTTCAAAAGGGTATGAATAAGTTAGGTACTTTATTTGCATAATTCCAAATTACTTTCCAAAATGGTTTAGTATGCCTATCATTTCACAACCCCTCCAACATTAACTATTCACATTTTTGGGTCATTTTTGCCAGCTTGGAGGGTGTGAGGTGAAACCTCACTAAATATTCTTCCAAATGTCAGGGTTGTTTTGATTTGTATTTCTCTTATTATTAGTGATTTGGAGCATTCTTTCATGTGGTTGTGAATTCTTTGCAATTCTTCTTTTGAGTGTGTACATACACACATCCAGACACATATCCATATATGCATACACACACACACACATATATATATTTTGGATATTAAACCCTTACTCAAGAAATGTGATGCAAATATTTTTGGATATTAAACCCTTATATATTTTGGATATTAAACCCTTACTCAAGAAATGTGATTCAAATATTTTTTAATTTGACTGCTTTCCTTCTTATCCTAGGTTCATTAATTTTCTCTATCTAGAAGCTTTTCAGTTTCATGTGATCAATGTTATCTATTTTGTCTTTTGTATTTGCCTTTATCCCTTATTTGGTTAAGAATATGTCTCCTAACCACAGATGTGAGAGGTATATCATTTGCTTCTCTTCTATTTTTTTAAATAGTATGATCTTTAATATTGAGAGCATGTGTCCATTCACAATGTATTTTGGAATGCAGTATAAGGTGTTGGTCTAAGCCTAGTTTCTTCCACACTCCTTTTCAGTTTTTATCAAATAAGGGTTTTTTTTCCCTAGGTAATTTATATTTTCCATTTTTATCAAACACTGGGTTATTTAATTCATTTTTTCTGATTGTCCCTTGTCTAGTTTGTTCCATGGATCTATCACTCATATTCTTTAACCAATACCAGATGGTTTTGATAACTGTTTTATAATATATCTTGAGGTCTGGAAGTGGTATTTCCCTTTTGTTCCCACTGCTTTTTATAATTTCCCTTGATAATATAGATCTTTGGCTTTTCCAAATGAATTTAGTTATTATTTTATCAAGTTCTATGAAGTATCTCCTTTGTAATTTGACTGATATAGCATTAAAAATTAATTTTGGTAGTATTGTAATTTTTATTTTTTGTGACAGTCTACCCACAAGCACCTCCAGCTATTTAAGTTGTTCTTTATTTCTTTATGGAGCACTTTGTAATTAAATTTATACAAATCTTTTGTGTGTTTTGGTAGATTGATCCACAGATATTTTATGCATTTTGTAGTTATTTGTTTTTTTTTTTAGTTTCTAAATAGTATTTTGTTTTTTTCCCAATTACATATCAAGATAATTTTTAGCATTCACCTCTACAAGATTTTGAGCTCCAAATTTTTCTCCTTCCTTCCCTCGCCTCCCCTCTTCCTAAAATGGTAGGCAATTTGATGTAGGTTATACATGTACTATCATGTAGAACATATTTCCATATTAGTAATAGTTGTGAAAGAAGAAACAGATCAAAAGAAAAAAAAAACATGAAAAAGAATAAAGTAAATTAAAAAAGTTTGCTTCAATCTGCATCCACAGTCCATCAGTTCTTTAATCAGATGTGGACGGCATTTTCCCTTGAGAGTCCTTTGTACTTGTCTTGGATCATTGTGTTGTTGAGAAGAGCTGAGTCATTCGTAGTTGATCACACGATGTTGCTAATACTGTATACAATGTTTTCCTGGTTCTACTCATTTCACTTTGCATCAGTTCATCCAAGTCTTTCCAGGTTTTTCTGAAATCTGCCTGTTCATCATTTCTTATTGCACAATAGTATTCCATTACATTCATATACCACAGCTTGTTCAACTGTTCCCCTTTTGATGGACATCCCCTCAATTTTCAATATTTTGCCACCACAAAAAGGGTTATTATAAATATTTTTGAACATGTAGGTCCTTTTCCTTTTCTCATGATTTCTTTTGGGGATACAGCTGTAGTAGTGGTATTGCTGGATCAAAGGATATGCACAGTTGGGTTGCCCTTTGGGCATAGTTCCAAATTGCTTTCCAGAATGGTTGGATCAGTTCACAACTCTACTGACAATGCATCAGCTTCCCAATTTTCCCACGTCCTCTCCAACATTTATCATTTTTTTGTCACATTAGTCAATCAGATAGGTATGAGGTAGTACCTTAGAGTTGTTTTAATTTGCATTTCTCAAAACAAAAGTGATTTAGAGCACTTCATCATATGCCTCTAGATAGCTTTGATTTCTTTATCTGAAAACTGCATGTTCATATCCTTTGACATTTTATCAATTGGAGAATGGCTTCTATTCTTATAAATTCAGTTCTCTATATATTTGATACATGAAGCCTTTATCAGAGATTCTTGCTGTAAGGATTATTTCCAGGCTTTTTGCTTTTCTCCTAGTCTTGGTTGCATTGGTTTTGTCTGTGCAAACGCTTTTTGATTTAAAATAATCAAAATTATCTACTTATATTTTGTAATGTTCTCTATCTCTTGTTTGGTCATGAAGCTGTAATTCACTTTACTTCTCCTTTAAGAATATGGATGTTATATCACTTGGTTCATACACATTTAGTATATGACTTCATTGTCTATGGTACCTTTTAGCAAGATGTAGTTTCCTTCTTTGTCTTTTTTAATTAGATCTATCTTTACTTTTACTTTGTCTGAGATTAGGATTGATAGCCCTGCTTTTTTTTTTTTTTATTTCAACTGAAGCATAATAGATTCTGCTCCAGCCCCTTGCCTTTACTCTGTGTGTGGCTCTTTACTTAAAGTGAGTTTCTTGTAAACAACATATAGTAGGATTCTGGTTTTTGATCTACTCTGCTATCCACTTCCATTGTATGGGAGAGTTCATCCCATTCACATTCACATTTATGATTACTAACTGCGTATTTCCTCTATCCTATTTTTCCTTTTGTTTGTCCTCTCTTTCCTTTCACCCTTTCCCTCCTCAATGGTGTTTTGCTTCTATCTACCACCTCCCCTAATCTGTCCTCCCTTCTGTTAGTTCTCCCTTCCCCTTGCTTAATCTCTTCCCCTCCTACTTCCCTTGTTGGGTAAGATATATTTCTATATCCAACTGATTGTGTATATTATTCCTTCTTTGAGCTGATACTGATGAGGATAAGGTTCAAGTGATTCCCATTGCCTACCTTCCCATCTTCCCCGCCAATGTAATAGGTTTTGCATGCCTCATCATATGAAATAATTTACCCCATTCTACCTGTCCCTACCTTCTGCATCCAATGTAGTCCTCTTTCTCATTCCCACCCCCCTTTTTTATTAATTTATTTTGATTTATCAACAATCATTTCCATATGCTTTTGAATTTAAAATTTTTCTCCCCCTTCCTTCCCACCACCCTCCCCAAGACGGCGCACAATCTGATATAGGCTATACATATACATTCCTATTAAGCATGTTTTCACATTAGTGATGTTGTAAGTAAAAATTAGAATCAATAGGAGGAACCACCAGAAAGAGAAAACAAAACTCAACAGAAGAGAAAAAAAATAGCAAATACTATGCTTCGATCTGCATTCAAATTCCATAGTTCTTTCTTTGGATGTGGATAGCATTTTCCTTCACAAGGCCTTTGGAGATGTCTTAGATCCTTGTATTGCTGGGAAGGGTTAAGTTTATCAATATTAGTCATCGCACAACGTGGTGGTTACTGCATACAATGTTCTCTTGGTTCTGCTCACTTCACTCAACATCAGATCATACAAGTCTTTCCAGGTTTTTCTGAAGTCAGCCTCTTCATCATTTCTTATTGCACAATAGTATTCCATTACGTTCATATACCACAACTTGTTCAGCCATTCCCCAATTGATGGGTATCCTCTCAATTTCCAATTCTTTGCCACCACTAAAAGAGCTGCTATAAATATTTTTGTACATGTGGGTCCTTTTCCCATTTGTATGATCTCTTTGGGATGTAGTCCTAAAAAGTGCTATTACTGGGTCAAAGGGTATGCACATTTTTATAGCCCTTTGGTTATAGTTCCAAATTGCTCTTCAAAATGGTTGGATCATTTCATAACTCCACCAACAATGCATTAGTGTTCCAATTTTCCCACGTCTTCTCCAACATTTATCATTTTCTTGTTTTGTCATCTTGGCCAATCTGATAGGTGTGATGTGGTACCTCAGAGTTGTTTTGATTTGCATTTCTCTAACCAATAGTGATTCAGAGCATTTTTTCGTATGACTATAGATGGCTTTAATTTCTTCATCTGAGAAAAAGATGCATTTAATATTTCTGCCTTTCTGCATTGGATTGTGAGGTTTTTATGCCCTAGTACATGGTCAATTTTTGTGTATGTGCCATGTACCACCAAGAAAAAAGCATACTCCTTTCTATCCCCATTCAGTTTTCTCCAGAAGTGTATCACATCTATCTTTTCTAATGTTCTATTCACCTCTTTAACTTCTTTCTAGTTTATTTTGTGGTTAGATTTATCTAATTCAGAGAGGGAGAGGTTGAGGTCCCCCACTAGTATAGTTTTGCTATCTATTTCTTCCTGTAACTCCCTGATCTTCTCCTTTAAGAATATGAATGCTATACCATTTGGTGCATATATGTTTAGTAATGATATTACTTCATTGTCTATGGTGCCTTTTAGTGGGATGTAGTTTCCTTCCTTATCTCTTTTGATAAGATCTATTTTTGCTTTTGCTTTGTCTGAGGTCAGAATTGCTACCCCTGCTTTTTTCACTTCAGCTGAAGCATAATATATTCTGCTCTACCATTTTACCTTTACCCTGTATGTGTCACTTAACAAGGACCTTCAGGAAGCAGTTGCTTATCCCACAGGAGTAACTCTAATGATGGAAATGCTAAGTATTGTGACAGGCTCATGAAAATAATAATTTGGGACATATGGTACTTTATTGTTAAAGTACCTTTAAATATCATACTAGCAGGGTCTACTCCTTCCATGCTTAGTACCATGATAAAAAAAATGGTTATTTTCCCTTTACAAATGAAAATAGGTTCATAGCAATAGGATAATTCCTATGACGAGGGGCAGTATTGGGAACAGTACACTTTTGAGTCAGAGGTATAAAAGTAGTCCTTGCTGCCACCCAAGATGGAGCTTTGATCATTAGAATTCTAACAGAAGAAAGGAAAGGCAAGAAATGAAAGCAAAGTGTGTTGGAAAGGTGGAGGAAGAAGTAGTTTTATTTACTTCAGCTAACTAGTGTGTAACATGTGGAAAAGTGTAAGAAGACCTCAGTATTTGGCTACAGTGAGCTATGTTAGGTTTGTTAGGGGTGGTAAGACTAAGAAAGAATAGCTGGGAACCAAGAGTTCCCAAAAGAATTTCCTTTTGTTCTTGATTGAAAAGTAGGCTGTCTTCCCATGTCATATATCTCGTATGTGAAAGAAAGGAAACTTTCGAAAACTTGCTACCTACTTCTGATGATTTATGTGGAATAAAAGTCAAAATCAAAAGGAATTTGGGGAAAAAAAACATCCATAGAGATGATTAAGACCTAGACAAAAATTGAAAGGCTTAAGTACACAGGTGTTTTTCTATTACTGCTATAGATTAAAGCTAGAAATTTTAAAAGTAAAAATTACACATGAGAATTAAACAGCTGGTCAAAATGCCTGAGAATGGGATTGGTATTTCTAGACCATAGCTTGAGATACAGAAATATTGGGTGTGACCTATGATGGAGTCCATCAAGAAGATACCTGAAGACTGATGGATCTGATTAAGAGGGTGTTAAATGGAAAAATTTGGGAGAAGTGGGCAAAGGTCCCATTTAACATGGCTAAAACAGATACTGTACAAGGTGGGTATGAAACAGGAAAAAGAGCAGTAGAGATATTTAGTTGTTTCCAAAAGATAATGACCAGAAAGAGAGACAGAATACATACTTATAAACTTAGATATATACAACATGTTCTAAGTCAAGTCAAGAAACATTTATTAAACACTTATTACATACCAGGCATTTATACAAAATGCTGGGATTACAAATATAATTAGAAAAATGGTGCTTGCCCTCAATTGGGCAAGACGATACATAAGTAGAAGCTGAAAAGAGTAGTAGAGAAAGTCTTTAGAGTCAGGAGTTTTACTTGAAGAGGAATAAAAGATATGGCTGGTCTGGACATCCTCTAAAAATGACGGTTCTGGGAGGAACTAGCCAATTAGAGGAAGAGAATGCAGGGGCAAAAGATATGTCTAGTATAAGAAGTTCAAGGGTAAAGTGAACTTACAGGATGAAAAGGTACCTGTGGCCTAGAGAAAGTTAAAAGAGTCAAGAGTACAGCCTAGGGAGGAATAAAGATCATGAGTACAGCTGATAAGCAAAGTGAGATAAATAGATCAAGGAGAGGAAAGAAATATGAGTTCCTAGTTCTTATAGAGATTTAGTGTATTGTGACTCATGAATGGCATAAAAGAAAAAAGGGGCATGCCTTGTTCAAAAGGTGGGAAAGACTAGACAGAAAGAGCAAGAGGATAACATTGTATGTTTGCCTCTTTTTAGTTTTTAAAATGTTTTTACTGTGAACTTAGTCATCAAAAGACACAAACATTTCAATATACAAAAAGAACAAGTGTCTGATAGCATTGTTCATTTAAAATTATATAATCTAAGAACTGGAGGGACCTCAGAGATCCCCTTTCCTGAGCAGTAAGTACCTCCTCAATAACCCCTTTGTGGGGTCATTCATCAATGGTAGATCATTATCTTCTAGGACAACCTGTTCCATTTTTCAAATGCTGTGGTTAGACTTTTTCTTCATAATGAGAGAAATTAGGCCTCTTTGTAAGGTCTAGCCTTTGGTGCAAGGGCTACCCACTGGGTTACAGTTTTGAAATCTAGTTCTTCCATTTACTATCTGAGTAACCCTGAGCAAATTGCTTCACCTCTCTGTACCAGTTTCCTCATCTGTAAAGTAAGAAAATTAGACTAGATGGGATGATCTCTGAGATTCTTTCAGGCTCAAAATCTATGATCATAAGTCAAAACCACTTCACATTTTCTATGCTTCCAATAAACTGTAGCACATAAATGTATCACAGATTTTTTTTTCCACCTGTGACTTTGATCATACCTTTTTCCATGACTAAAAGGCTCTGACCTCTAACCCTAGCTCTGCCTTTTGATAACCCCACCCATCCTTTACAGCTTTATAGCTATGCTGTCTCCCCCAGCCATAGACAATGTTGCCCTCATTTGATTATCTGAGCAACTTATTTGCACCTTTCTTATAACGCATTCCAACTCTACAAAGGGCATTGATAAGTGTGATCCCATGAAAAATCAAAATGTTAAGTAGATAGTATCCAATCAAATGCACCTTAATACCTAGTGTACAATGATAAAAGAAAAAGTAGGAAAGCCCCAGAAAAGATGGAAAAGGACTATTCTCACAATAGAGATTCACTCAGAAACATTTAATTTTTAAGCATAATCATCGTACAATGGGCAGACCAAGCAACCCAGGCAACTTTCCATGAAATTATTAAGAGGGACAGAGAATGGAGGACGGAAATATTACAGTGGGTCACAGAGAATCTGCTATCCCTGTGTTTTTGACAGCATCAAGTAACAACCACTTCCACATAAAATGTGAGTTGCTAGAGAAGAAAGTTAAAATGCTAAAGAAAAACTCTTCACTCTCCAGCTGATAGAACAATGGAGAAAACATTGGTTCTAAAGTCGGAGGACCTGAGTTCAAATCCTGGTTCTGCTTTTTATTTCCTATGTGACTTTGAGTAAATTGTTTAATCTCATTGGCCCTCCATTTCCTCACCAATAAAGTGAAGGGACTGGACTAGATGGCCTCTGGGGTATTTTCCAGCTATACATCTATGACCATGTGACAATGAAGTATCCCTTGAATAAAAGAATTGCTTCAAGGGGAAAAAAAAACAAAAAGCAAAAAGAATTTTGATAGGTAAAGGGGAATACAAACTCTTCTAATATAGCAACTGTATGTTGGGAGAATATGCAACTAAAATGGAAGGGAACAAGGAGAATCATTGAACTTTGGAGCCATGTAATAGGATGGATAGTCTTTCCTTAGAGGCTGGAGCTGGAACCTGTTTGAAGGAAACAGTCTTTTGGCATTCCAAAGGGATATGATAAGAATTCTGAGGCTCCAGTAGGAAAGCAAGCATACACTTCTAGTCACAGAAAAAGGAGAGAGCCATGATGGTTGGCAATACTTAGCTAAGAGGCTTATAAGTTCTTCATTAGCCTTAGTGATTCTTTTGTCTCTAAAAATGAGAAGAAACCATTAAAAGAGACTTTTATTCTTGAGCTGATTCTCATCAGTAAGAAAGAATTAAATTGCTGAGTGAAAATGATGGGAAACTTAAGGCAGGGGTGGGAGGTTAATGATTGCTTCATTTTAAGATTTGTGATAGAGAAAATGGGGCAAAGTCTAGCATAGCCCCTAGCTTTTTGGAAAGCAGAATTTAAATAGTTTAGAAAAAGAATAGGTAGAATCTCTTGGGCTGAACTTCTATGGGGAAAGTCAGTCCAGGAAAAATGAGAAGCTCTAAAGAATGAAATTCTGAAGACACAATGAAAAACAGTTCTGATAAGGAGGAAAAAGTTGTTGGGAGATAGTCATTTGGATAAACAGGTAACTAGCTGGCTAATTTGTATTGCAAAACTACAAGTAAAGAAGATGGAAGGAAGGGAAGGTAATGGAGGATGAATAGAAAAGAATGGCACATAATGGTAAGGACAGTATCCAGAGTGAATGAATGCTGATGAATAAAGTGAATGACAACAAAAAAAAGAATTGTTTTAGCTACATTGAGGAAAAAGAGGTGGGTCAAAGAAGAGATAGAACTCCTTATAGAAAAAATACCTAGGAGGTACTGAAACTCTCAAGATAAATAAGTATAGTGAAAGAGAAACTAAACAATATGTTCAAGTAACTGGGGGACTACACCCAGGATACTGAAAGAACTTACAAATAGGGACCACTGAGCCATGATGAAGAGGAGAAGTACTACAGGACTGGAGATAGGTCAGTGCTTTCATGAATTCTTCAACCAATGGGTTAGTGAACTTGACTTCAATCTTTAGCACACTTTGTAATACATTATTAATAGTACAATTTATGAGGCAAGGAAGTGATAACTAGAAGCCAGCATGGATTCATCAAGAATAGGTCAGACTTGACCAATCTCATTACGTTTTTTGATTGTATCATTAGACTGATAGATTGTTGTTATTTGTCCTTCCTTTTCAAAGAGGACCCATGACATGACAGGGTGATGTCTTGTGAGTGAATTAGATTTAAGTTAGGCAGAGTTGCACTAAGTTATCAGCCTTTCTCTCTTCCAGAGTCATCAAAGTCCAGTGGCAAGACAAAAGTCAAGATGACTGGTGATGGCCTGGGATACAGTGGATGACTTTGCATTTTTAATATCTGACCAAACTTCAAATGTTTCACAGCACCTGCTTCAGTCACCTTTATGGCTGTTGGAACAAATTGTTCTCATCCACCCATTCCGCTAAGCTAGGGAAAGTTTTCACATGTTTGGGGTAGACACTCTCTTAAATCACTGACTGGTTTGTGGCCTGTCAGTTATTATCAATCTGGTTTAGCCCATCTGTCAAGACAGTTTCCCAGAGTGTGGCCACTGTGCATGCTACAGCTTCTTGGAGTCAAAGGTGAGTGCCAGGTAGGCACCAAAGGTGGATGAGAAACCGTGAAAGGGCTTAGCAAGCCCTCCCACATGTACATCCCACTGATAGATTAGGAAAAACTGTAGACATAATATACTTGAATTGCAACAATTCATTTGTCTTGGGCTCCCACAACATTCTTCAGTACAAAATGAAGATTTGGAATGGATGATACTACACCTGGGCAGATTAAGAACTAGTTGAATGAATAATCTAATAGAGTAGCAATTAATTGAATATCAACCTGAAGGGAAATCTGTTGGTGACTGGTTGCAGGTATTTATGCTTGGTCCTGTTGTATTCAAAATTTTTGTCAATAACTTGAAGGACTTATCAGGCTTTCTGATGATGTGAAACTGGGAGAGATAGGTAACTTTGGATCACAAAATTGTCTTACCCATTTTGACAGTGCTGAGAAATGACTGAAATCAAATGGGATGAAATTTGATAAGTATAAAAGTAAAGTCCTAAATTCAAGTTAAAAAGAAATCAGCTGCACAAGTTCATACTAGTGATTTCGCTGCTGTAGGGAGCTACTGATTATGTAGAAATTCCCTCCAGTTTGTGAACTGATCCAACCATTCTGGAGAGCAATTTGGAACTTTGCCCAAAGGGCTATAAAACTGTGCATACCCTTTGATCCAGCAACACAACTACTAGGTCTCCCAAAGAGATCATAAAAAAGGAAAAAGGACCCATATGTACAAAAATGTTTATAGCACCTCTTTTTGTGGTGGTAAAGAATTGGAAATTGAGAGGATGTCCTTCAATTGGATAATGGCAGAACAAGTTGTGGTAAATGATTGTAATGGAATACTATTGTGTTATAAGAAATGACAAGTGGGATGATTTCAGAAAAATCTGGAAAGACTTACATGAACTGATACAAAGCAAAGTGAGTAGAACCAGGAGAACATTGTATACAGTAACAGCAATTATGTATGATGATCAACTGTGAATGACTTAGCTCTTCTTGGCAATACAATGATCCAAGACTATTTCAAGGGATTCATGATGAAAGATACTATCCATATCCACCTTCAGAGAAAGAACTGATGGATTCTGAATGCAGATCAAAGCATACTATTTTTCACTTTTTCCCCCATTTTTTTGTCTTCTTTCACAATATGACTAATATGGAAATATGTTTTGCATGATTGTACATGTATAACATATGAGATTGCTTACTCTCTCAAGGAGGGGGTGGGGGAGGGAGAGAATTTGGAACTCATATTTTTAAAAAATGAATGTTAAAATTGAAAAAAAAAGAATTCACTCTACTGATGCAGAAGTCAACACTTCGGGGCAGCTAGGTGGTGCAGTGGATAGAGCAACGGCCCTGGATTCAGGAAGACCTGAGTTCAAATCTGGCCTCAGACACATAACACTTACTAGCTGTGTGACCCTGGGCAAGTCACTTAAACCCATTGCCTAACCAGAAAAAAAAAAGAAGTCAATATTTCATGTGAAAATTAAACCAAGAGTTATAGTAGACTGAAAGTTCAATATGAATCAAAACCAGTTGTAAGGTAGCAACCAAATTGCTGCCAAGTCCTGTTTTTTCTACCTTCAGAATCTCTCTCTTATAACCCCCAGTTTGCAACCTGAATGTTATCCTTGACCCCTCACTATCTCTTAACCCACAAATTCAATCTGTTGCCAAGATCTATCAACTTTGCCTTTGCGATAGCTCTCAAAGATGCCTTTCTCTTCTTTGATACTGCTACCACCTTGGTGGTTATTCCCTCACATCTGAACTATTGCCATAGCTGACTGGTGGGTCTGCTTGCCTCAAGTCTTTTCCCTACAGGGATCCTTTATATACAGATTAGAAATTCTCCCCCATCCCATTTCTGTTTGAGTTTGACACCATTGCTACAGACAGCTGAACTAGGAGGAAAGAAAGTTTCAGAGAGACAGATAAGAGTTTGATATAAAGAGTGAGGTCCTAACATTTAGAGCTGTTCCATAGTGCCATGGACCATATCTCTCTAACTGGCAGTCTTCATGTATAACTTGAATGACCGTTTGTCAAAGATAGTATAGAAAAGATTCCTGTTCAGTTACATATTGGATTATATGGTTTTTAAGGTTCCTTGCAACTCAGTGATTCTATGAAAATATACTAAATCAGGCAACAACTCAGTGAATAGATATTTGCCAGGAATCAAATTATTTGCAGCTTTCTTGGCATATATCCCTATAAAGAAGCAAACCTTTTTTCTCCTGCTCACTTTTTCTGCCTTTTTCAGCTTGCTTGACTCTCCAAAATCAAATGTTTTTATTTTTTATAGAGCAAAATTATCAGTTTGCATCAATCTGTACAAAATAAAATTTAAAGATCTTTTAACACCTGAAATGTGGTAATGTCTTCCTACAACCTCTTAGGATCTTTATCTTTTTTAAAATGGTAAAGTAAATGCAATGAGACCACCCTTGTTTAGTTTCCCTTTGACACTAAGTTAAAAGTTCAGGAAATTCCAGAAAGCACTATTATGGGATTTATGGAATTGCTTTTGAAATAGTATTTTTTCAGATGTCACCTAAAATCAAAGTTACCAGTTCCCATGATGCTGTAATGCTAGTGAGTCAGAAATTCACCATATTTGGCTTTTTAATCTTCCACTTTCAATGGCTTTCTGTGTCTTTTCCCCCCTTCAAACCCAACAAATGTGAAATATTTTAATCAAGTGAAAACAGACGAAAATATGACTCATTCCACTAGTCTAGGGATTGGTTTGCTGATGTCATTCCTGTCTCTACCGCCAAAACCTTCCAAACAGTATAATCAATCTAAGATGATCCTGCATTTCAACTTAGGACTTCAGGGATTTTGTTCCCAAAATGTTCTAGAACAAACCAAAAAGTTGAATAGTTTCACGCTTAAATACTCTCTGGGTCTCGTTCTGTACTCTTCTTCCATGGCTGTTAGTTTCTTTCCCACTGAATAATACATAAATTTCTTTTTCCTGTATTTTAGCAAGGTTACAAAAGAGAAAGCACTTGAGTTAATGTTTATCATAACTTAAAAGCAGATTATCAAAAAGATGAAGGTGTATCTGGGGAAAAATGAGATTTCTGTGGCTTAGTTTGGCTATAATAGAAGTTAAAATGGTTGCTGACTTTTTAAAAAAAAGTTAAATATTGATTTTTGCCCTGAATTAGCTCACATTAAAAAACACATATTTATAAGCTTTTAAAGCACACATTTGTGGCTAAATTATGGAAATGTGGTACAATAATATAAAGGTACAGAAAGATTGTCTAGGCTAAGTCAAAGATGGTCAGGAAACAATATGAAAATCAACCTAAATTTTTCAGTGGATCATGGGATCATAGATTCAGAGCCCAAGAGGGCTTTAGCATGATGAGATTGCTGGATTTAGAGTCAGAAGACCTGGGTTCCAGTACTACCTCAGATGATTAGTAGCTATGGGACCCTGGGCAAGTCATTTAATCTCTCTTGCCCTAAATTCTTCATCTGTAAAATGAAGGCACAGTGCTCTGTCTTAGTACTCTTTCTACAGTAAACACTTAATAAATGCTAATTTACTTGAATGCCTGAGGGGATTGTTCTAAGATGACTTTAATGCACCTTCTAGCTCTAAATCTATGATCCTATTAATATATAAATGAATCTTTAACAACAGTAATTTTAATGGTATCAGCCGTAAAAGGAGATAGTTGGGGAGCAGGTAAGCGTTTCTTGTTTCCCTCCAAGTCCATTATATAGGTGCCCACCTACTCTGCCTTTCTTCTTACAGCTCATTTAGAGAACATATATTCTTAACATAAAGTTGTACACATCCTCATCCAGTATTACTGAAACTGGCAGTGTGTTAGGTTTCCTTGGGAAAGGTGACATCTGAAAAAATTTTGTTTTTGGAGGAGAAAGATCTTTACCTTCATAAATTGAGGGTGTGGAATAATCAAAGTTGTGTTCATTGGATAATATGGAATAAGTCACATGATTACTTCCAATTGTTATTAGGCATTTTGATAAATATTAAATCCTATTTGTGACTTCTCAGTTCCCTAGTTTATTAGGAAAATGATTATGCATTTAATTGGGTCTTTCAAATGTAATTTTAAGTCATTTTGGGTCAAATTATTAGGAAGGTATAAGTTGATGGTAGTCAACCAGTTTTTACTTTTTGTTAATCAACCAGAATAGATGGATCTTCCTAATTCAGTCTCTACATAACATAGTCATGATGGAGATCCTATTAAATTTAATTCAGTAGACATTTATGAAACACCTGCCATAAACAAACCACAGTGGGGATTCAAAGACAGAAATGAAAGAATACTTGTCTCTAAGAAGCTTATATTGTACTGGGAGAAAGAACATGAATACCAAAAGTAAATGCAAAATAAATGCAGTCATTTCAGAAATCAGGGTGGGGCAGGCACAGTACTAACAACTGGGGTAATTAGGAAAGGGCTCTGGAGGGAAGTGGATTTTAAGCTGAGCCTTTAGAGAGGTTGGTTTTCCAGAGGAAAAGGTGAGGAGGGAGAACATTTCAGATGTAGGGGTTAGTCTCTGCAGTCATAAAGGGTAGATTGGTTTAGGGGAAAAGATCAAGAGTTCTGTTTTAGACCTATTGAATTTCAGATATCAATAGGACATCTGGGTGGAGTTATCCAGCAGGTATTTAGAGATGAGTGAGTGCAACTCTAAATGAGGGCTAGATAAGTAGATTTGGGAGTAATCTGCATAGAGACAAGTGTTTTCTTGCCATAATAGAATTAATTTCTGAGACTTTGTCAGATTTAGTCAGTCATTTATACCCTAGCTAGGAAATGCTTAAGAAAGTTATTCATACAAAGGATAAATTTCAATGAAGTTGGTATAGGGGGCAGCAATCATTTGTTGCTGCCATTCTATGGACTTCAGGAAATGTAACTTGTTCTAAACTGCGAGTAGAGGAATTGGGTATTGGAACCTAGGTCTCATGATTCCAACTTATTTGACCTTCAGCTTAATCTCTCCAATCATCAATTCCGTTTAGTAAACATTTATTACAGGGTTATATGCAATGTTTTTTACTGAGTGCTAAAGATTTGAAGGTTCTATGTTTCTGGTCTCTAATCCTTTCCTTTATTTTATAGCCTTGCTTTTCTAGATGTCCCTCCTCCTCTCTGTCCTTTCGACCTCCACCCTTCATTTAAGCTTTATCACCTAGCTAAATTCTATACACAGTGCCTTTGAGGTACTTCCTTATTCTAGTTTCAGGCACAGCCATTGGGTCTTAGTGGAAGTCATGACAGAACCAGGCCAAAACCCTCCAGAGGAGCCAGGTGGTCAAAAGGAGGTGATTTGGCAAGCTTTGGGGGGAATAGATTGTAAAAGGGAGAGATTAGAAGCAGGGAGACTGATTTAGAGAATGTTATAATAGTGCAAGTGAGAAGTGACAAAGACTTGAACAAAGGTGTTGTCAGTGTGAGTATAAAGGAGAAAGATGTACAAGATGATGCACAAAAAAATTACCAAAATTCCGTAGCCATATATGGATATGTACATATAGAAAGAAGAATGCATATATATATATGTGTGGAACTATATATATACATATATATATATACACACACATATATATGTGTGTATATGCATGGAGATATAGATATACTTTATATATACATGTATATATGTGGATATATGTATATGTGTGTGTTTATGTATATATGGAGACAGAGAGAGAGAGAAAGAGAGAGCATGTTAGTTTCTGAAGTTATCTGCTTGGTTGACATGCAGGATGGTAGTACTCCCAAAAGAAAGAATGAAGTAGGGAAGACAATGAATTGCTTTTTGTACAAGTACATTTGCTTCTGAGATAGCACATCCAGGCAGAGATGTTCAAAACAAAGTTGGTACTACAATTCAAATGATTAATTAGAATTTGTCTGATTATATTTTGGTGTCTTCAACATAGAGAATATAACAGAAACTATGGGAACAGATGAGTTCACCAAAGGACAGCATATAGATAGAGAAAATACCCAGAAAACAATTGTAGACAGCCAGATTTAGCAGATAAGGAGATGGACAATAATCTAGGATAACTTAAATATATATAAAATTAAAGGGTAGGCCCTAGATTCCCAAGGTTTTTTTCAACTCTAAAAATATCTAATAATTCAATCTTAATCAACACTTTCAGAGGACAAAGCTCCTTGCCAAAGCTGAGCACTTGTCTTTCCACTGTAACATACATGCCAGTATAGTGCTCTAAGGTTTTTAAAACACTTTATATACATTATCACATTGAGCTCCACAATGATCCAGTGAGTTAGTGACTACAGAAATCATTATCCCCAATTTTGCAGATGAGTTAACTGAGCCTTAGAGTAGTTAAACCACATGTCCATTGTTTGATAGCTATTAATATGCTTGAGACAGGATTTGCCCTCATATCTTCCTGAATCTATACTGTTCCACAATTTGAGTCAGATTGCTTTCTATAAAAAATAATTTATGATCTAAATTGTAAATAGTTTAACTTTTTAAAATGTGTGCATCTTTGTTGTTGTTTTTCAATCATTTTTCAGTCTTTGTTTTTCTCTTTCAAAAGCTAACCTTTGGTAGACTGTGTCATTTAAACAGTAGGTTTTAGATTGTTGTTCAGTTGCTTCAGACTCTTCATGACCCCAATTGGGGTTTTCCTGGAAAAGATACTAAAGTGGATTGCCATTTCTTTCTCCAGCTTATTTTACAATTGAGGAAACTGAGGCAAACCAGATTAAGTGACTTGCCCATGGAGACACAGCTTAGTAAGTGGCTAAAGCCAGATTTGAACTGAAGGATGAGTTTTTCTGACTCTAGATCCAGCACTCCATCCACTGGACCACCTAGCTGCCCAACGTGTATATCTACTTCCTTTAAAGATTCTTGGTACTTCTACACCTATTCCTGTGGTTCAGACTGTCTCAGCATTTTTCTTGGCCTTGATTTCTAGAATAACAGGAGCTACCTCCTGTATATTCAGTTGTTTTTGGAACTCCTTAACATAGTCTTGTTGAGCAAAAATGCATTTTGAATAATCCAAAAGGCTATCGTAAATCAGAAGGCCTGGGTTTAAATTTCAGGTCTCTCACTAAATATATCTATGACCTTGAACAACCAATTCCATCTTTCCCACTCCTGGTTTCTTCATTTGTAAAATCAGGCGACTATTCTAGATGTCCTCTAAGGCCTTTTACACTTTAAATCGATGATCTCATTAATAGACCCAGTTCCTGGCCCATAGTAGGTGCTTGATAAATGTTTATTGAATTGAATTGATTCAATAAGTTCTTAGTGATTGATAATAAATATTACTTTTTTAACCCATTGAGAGAAGCATAGCCCAAGGTATGTGATTGTGTTCTCAAATCATTGTTAAACTTTTATAATTTTGAAGGGAAATATTGCATCTTTCTTGAGCTCCATTTACATGAAATGACTGAAACTAATGATAATAATTGCTAGTATTTATATAGCTCTCAGGCACTGTGCTATGTACTTTATAAATATTGTCTCATTTAATCACCACAACAACCTTGGAAAGGAGATGCTATTATGATTTTACAAAAGAGAGTACTGAGGCAAACAGAATTAAATGACTTCCCTGGGGCCACACAACTAGTGTCTGAGACCAGAATTAAACTCAGGTTTTCCTGACTCTAGGCTCAGCATTCTATCCACTAGAGACTCTGAAGACTCCAGGGTCCTCCCCCAACTCCCACCCCCTGGAGTGCTATCATCGTTTGACCTGATGGAAGAAGGAAAATGTCTCACATTCTAAGATAGATATAGCCATCTGGGTAAGGCATATCCCTCAGATCTGAAGCTGGAAATACTAAGTTACAATTGACAAAGTGATGAAAATGCTCAACAAACTCATTCACTCTATAAAAATAACAATAAAGATTCAACACAGTGCCCTGTACTCTAAACTTGCTTATACATTGGAACGTTGAGTATCCTTTTTGTCTAATTCAGCAAATTTGGATATTGTAAAATGCTCAGCATACGGCTGTGTTCATATTTGTGCAGACTTTACCTCTGCCAAAGCAAATACTGGTCTGCCTCTCTGTAATTCTACCGCTCACCATAGTCCCTCCTGCATTTATGGGATGGGCGTGTTGACTTTAACTTAGGGTTCTGCTGTTTGGTTCTAGGATATGCTGTATTTAAAGGCATTCTGTGCTGTTTTGGTCGGGTCATTAAAGCTATACCACTTTTAGATCTGGGAGGGGACAATGAAGCTTGGCAGTGCAATCATATTGCAAGGTCCCTACCAGCTCTCACATTCTAGGAGTCTGAGTTTTATATTACATTAACCTGGGCCTATTTTGGAAGGACTCAGATGGTCTCATTTGCCAGCACCTGCCTTTCATTACTCAACTACTGACACACACCTTGTCTACACTAGTGTCTGAGCACTGATTCCATTCTTTGGTATTTTAATGCATTTCCATGCCACTAAAATAAGGTAAAATTGAGCACAGTGGTTTTTGAAATGCATCTGAATTAATATTAGTTTGGGAAGTTGTCCTGGTAAAGCAGTGGACTTTTGAAGGCTGAATGTGTGACTTAAAACTTCGTTGAGTTACCATTCACTTGTAGTTACATTAAAAAAGCTAAAAAGACTCACTGGAAAAAGTCATCAAATGAAACTAAAAGAATGGTTACGGTTTTCTGAGGCAAGAATTGACTGAGATCTGAGGATTTCTCTTCTACAAGTTCCTATTCAAACACTATCACATTCTTTGGTTATTGATTAACTAGCCATATCTGCTTAAGACTCCTGACTCCCCAAGTCTTCCCATTTCCAGAAGCTAAACAGATTCCTCAGAGTCTAGGATGGGTTTTCTGGTTGCAAGAAGTTTGGTGGATAAGAAATCCCTGGAGCTTGTGGGGTTGGATTAGCTGCTGAAAATCTCTATTTTTTTTCTTTATTTTTATGTGGGAAAGGAAAGAAGGACATTGATCTTAATCATTAATCATTTAGCAAGTGCTTACTATCAGTCAGGCATGATGCTAGGTGTTAGGGATACAAATACCAAGAATGAAACACTATCTAGTCTCAAGGAGCTTAGGTTCTCATAGACACAAGTCATCCAGAGTGAATATGTAGCCTTGCTCAGGTATTACTTCAAGTGGTTGTCTGTTTTTTGGCAGTCTTAGACATGTGCCAGTGTTTGTGTGTATGAAAGGGAAATCACTCTATTACCTTTGGAAGTTATTGGTATAGTGTAGGAATGATTGCATAATAATAATAGTTATTATTATTATTATAGCTAGCACTTATATACAGCTTTAAAATGTGTAAAACACTTTATAAATATTGTCTCATTTTATCTATACAACAATGCTGAAAGGTAGGTGATATCATATCCCCATTTTATAGATGAAGAGACTGAGACAGGTAACAGGTGAGTGACTTGCCCAGGGTAAGTAACTGTCTGAGGCTGGATTTAAACTTGGGTTTTCCTGAGTCAGTTCAGTGCTTTATCCATTGCATCACTTGCTAGCCTTTTATTGGTGGGCATGAAAGCTATCTAATTATTTCCAAACTGATAGTGTTAAAATATATTAAATTCCATCTCTTGTTTTTAATTCATTAAAAAAAAAAGATTGGACACCCATTTACTTGTTCTTTAAAGTATAAATCAGGGGCAGCTAGGTGGCGCAGTAGATAGAGCACTGGCCCTGGAGTTAGGAAGACCTGAGTTCAAATCTGCCCTCAGACACATAATATTTCCTAGCTGGGTGACTCTGGGCAAGTCACTTAACTCCAATTGCCTCCCTTAAAAAAAAAAATAAATCCTCTGCCTTCCTGAAAGTTCAGATCATTGTTGTTCAGTTGTTTCAGTCATGTCTGACTCTTCATGACCCCATTTGGGGAATTCTTGTCAAAGATACTGGAGTGGTTTGCCATATCCTTCTTCAGCTCATTTTACAAATGAGGAGATTGGGGTAAATAGGGTTAAGTGACTTGCCCAGGGTCACACAGGTAGTAAGTATCTGAAGCCAGACTTGAAATCAGGAGGATGAGTCTTCCTGCCTCTAGGCCTGCTATTTTATCCACTGAACCTCCTAGCTGTCCTGTTCAGATCATTAATTATCATTTAATTTTGTCATTCCTTCTAGCTACTATCTTATTCTTGATCCATGGACCCAACCAGTTTCTTCTGTTTCTTTTAGTGAAGAAGCTGCCCCTTCGAATGCAGATTGACATCTTCTATGTGACTTACAGTCTTAGGGAGACACCGATGGCACTCACAGGTTTAGTGACTTTCCTAAGTTCCCCCATAGCCCAATATGTATCAAAGGCAAGACCTGAACCCAAGTCTTCCTAATTCTCTGGCCACCTCTCCATCCACTCTATCACATCTTTTATATAATCAGAGTTATTTTTTTAAATATAATTTTATATAATTCAGAATTGAAAGGGACCTTAGTGACTATCTCATCCAATCTATACCAAGAAACAAGTAATCATACAGCCTTTACATGAAGACATCCTTGGATGGAGGACCCACTTCCTAAAAAGGTAGCCCATTCTTCTTTCAGACAGCTCTAATCATAAGGAAGTTTTTACTGATATTAATCCTGAGGTTGCCTCTTCCACAGATCGCTTCTAGTTTTGGCCCCTGGGATGAAACAGAATAAGTTTACATTCTTATCATGTATCCACCTATCAAATATTTAAGTATAGCTATCATATTGCCCTTAATCTTTCTTCTTTTTTTAATCTAAAAACCCACAATTCCTTCATTTGACAGGCATATGGTACGAACTGAAGTCCCTTCACTATTCTTATTGTTTTCTTTTGTACACTCTCCAACCTCTTAATGTCTTTCTCCAGCTTTTCAAAATCATTTTAAAATGAGCTGCTCCCAAATGGACACAAATACTGTGGATGTGTTCTAACCACAGAAGAATATAGTGAGACTCTTGCCTTCTTCACTCTAGACATTAAATCTTTATTAGTGCAGCCTAGCCTTACATTAGTTACTTGTGCCACCACATCACTTATCTCTTGTCTTTCTCCTGCTCAGACATCAATAGCTTATTCATATTGAACATCCGTACTACCATCATCCTACTTACTCATTAGATTAGTCATATCCCAGCAGAAAAATTGGGTCCACTCCTAGGCACCACATTTTGGGACACATCCAGAGTATGACCATCTCAGACTTTAGTTCACACCATTCAAAGATCAAAGAAGGAAATTAGGGCATTTAGCCTGGAGAAGAAAAGACTTTGAGGGAACATGATAACTATCTTCTGTTTGGCTTCAGAAAACAAAATATGGAGCAATAAGGGAAAGTTTCAAAAAGACAAATTTCAGCTTGATGCAAGAAAAACTTCCTAACATTTAGAGCCCTCCAAAGTACAGTAGGTGCCTTGGGAGGTAGGGGATTCCCATTACTGGAAGTCCATATTATATAATTCTTTTTCAGATATGGGTTACTGTCTAAGTGGCTGCTGAGGATCCTCCAACTGTGAAATTCTATAATTCTGTAAAAAAAAAAAGATCAAAGCTCAAATAGTGTTATTAAAGTACATAAACATCAGGAACAGATGAAGAGTTTCATTTCCTCATTTTATGTATTTCCCAGAAACTCTAGCTTCCTTGGATTCCCATTAATAATTCCAAACATTCCAGTAATAATTTTTGAATATCACAGCATTTCTAAAATCTACACCTGCTACCTCCATTTTAAAAATTCACATCCTCCTTTAAATTCTTCAAATTGATTTCTGGGCACATTTGTAATATGAAATGGTTCTCTTGAAGGTCCTCAAATTCGAAGATCCTTTCTCCATCTCCATTCTATTATTCTCTTTGACCTTTCTGTTGCATTTGACATTCTTCATCATTTCCTCCTTAAAGTCATTCCTTGGTTTTTATGACGTGATAGTATCTTAGCTCATCTTGTGGTTTTCCACCAATTCTTGTTCTACCACTTCTACACCTCCTTTTTTTTCTTTTTGCCTTCTAACTGTATTCTTTAGAATGAACTTCAGGTCCTCTTTTCATCTTTCTTTAAACTCTTCCTCTGTGAACTTATCCATTCTCATTGCTATAAATTTTACCTCTATGCAGAGTATTCTAAAATTTCAATTTTCTGCTCTGAGCTCAGCCCTGCATTTCCAACTTACTACTAGGTATATCCACATGGATGAGAACTCACATCATTTCAAAGTCAACATATTTAGAGAAAGACTCATCATCTTCCAGAGGCAAACAGGGCACTTATCAGAAAGATGTTGAGTTACTGGATTTTTTTATGTTAATCTTTGCCTTCTCCAGTCTATCTTGTATATTATTAATAAATTAATCTTTAGGCATGATTTTTTTTAAAAAAAAGTCTCCTTAATAGTATTTTTTCAATTTACATACAAAGATAGTTTTAGACATTCATTTTTGTAAAATTTTGAATTCCAAATTTTTTTCCCTCCTCTTCCTCCTCCTCAAGACAGCAAGCAATCTGATATAGGCTATCCATGTACAGTCATGTTGAACATATTTCCACATTAGTTATATTTTGAAAGAAGAATCATAACAAAAGGGAAAAACCATGAGAAAGAAAAAACAAAAAAAAAAAAGGAGAGGAGGGGAATAGTATGCTTCAATCTGCATTCAGACTCCATAGTTCTTTCTCTGGATGTGGTTAGCATTTTCTATCACACATCTTTTGGAATTGTCGTGGATTATTGTATTGCGCTCTACTATAGAGCTAAGTCTATCACAGCTAACAATGCTGCTGTTGCTGTGGACAATGTTCTCTTGGTTCTGTTTACTTCACTTAACATCAATTCATATAAGTCTTTCCAGTTTTTTCTGAAATCTGCCTGCTCATCATTTCTTACAGTACAATAGTATTCCATTACATTCATATACCACAACTTAGTTAGCCATTCCCCAATTGATGGGCATCCCTTCAATTTCCAGTTCTTTGCCACCACAAAAACACCTGGTATTGCTGGCTCAAAGGGTAGGTACAGTATTATAGCCCTTTGGACGTAGTTCCAAATTGCTCTTTGGAATGGTTGGATCAGTTCACAACTTGACTAACAATGCATTAATGTCCCAATTTTCCCATATTTTCTCCAACATTTGTAATATTCCTTTTCTGTCATATTAGCCAATTTGATATGTATGAGGTGGTACCTCAGAGTTATTTTAATTTGCATTTCTCTAAATAGTGATTTAGAACATTTTTTCATAAGACTATAGATAGCTTTAATTTTTCCTCTGAAAACTGCCTGTTTATTTATCAATTATCATTTATCAATTGGAGAATGACTTGTAGTCTTATAAACTTGACTCAGTTCTCTATATATTTTAGAAATGAGGCCTTTATCAGAAGCACTGACTGTAAAAATTGTTTTGCTGTGTTCTACTTTCCTTCTAACCTTGGTTGCATTGGTTTTGTTTGTGCAAAAACTTTTCAATTTAATGTAATCAAAATTATCTATTTTGCATTTCATAGTGTTCTCTATCTCTTGTTTGGTCATAAATTCTTCCCTTCTCCATAGATCTGACAGGTAAACTATTCCTTATTCTCCTATTTTGCTTATGGTATCATCCCTTATGTTTAAATCATGTACCAATTTCGACCTTATGTTGGTATAGGGTATGAGATGTTGGTCTATGCCTAGTTTCTGCCATACTATTTTCCAGTTTTCCCAGCAGTTTTTGTCAAATAATGAGTTCTTATTCCAGAAGCTGGAGGTTTTTTGTTTATCAAACAGGAGTTTACTATAGTCATTGACTACTGAGTTTTGTTTCCACTGATCTACTACTCTAATTCTTAGCCAGTACCAAATAGTTTTGATGATTGCCATTTCATAATATAGTTTTAGATTTGGTACAGCTAGGCCACCCTCTTTTACATTTTCTTCCCATCAATTCCCTTGACTTTTTTGACCTTTTGTTCTTCCAAATGAATTTTGTTATTATTTTTTCTAGCTCTATGAAATAATTTCTGGTTGTTTGATTGGTATGGTGCTGAATAAGTAAATTAATTTAGGTGGAATTGTCATTTTTATTATATTAGCTCAGACTACCCATGAACAATTGATATTTTTCAGATTGTTCATATATGACATTATTTGTGTGAAAAGTGTTTTGTAATTGTGTTCACATAGTTTCTGGGTTTGTCTTGGCAGGTATTTTATATTGTCTACAGTTATTTTAAATTTAATTCTTCTTTCTGTCTCTTGCTGCTGGGATTTGTTGGTAATATATAGAAATGCTGATGATTTATGTGGGCTTATTTTATATCCTGCAACTTTGCTAAAGTTGTTGTTTCAAGTAGTTTTTTAGTTGATTCTCTAAGTATACTATCATATCATCTGCAAAGTGATAGTTTTGTTCCTTCATTGCCTATTCTAATTCTTTCAATTTCTTTATCTTCTCTTATTGCTAAAGCTAACATTTCTATTAATAGTGGTGATAATATTGAATAATAGTGGTGATAATGATCATTCTTGTTTCACCCCTGATCTTATTGGGAATGCTTCTGGCTTATCCCCATTACATTTAATGCTTGCTGATGGTTTTTAGATAGATATTGCTTATCATTTTAAGGAAAACTCCATTTAGTCCTATGCTCTCTAGTGTTTTTAATAAGAATGGGTGCTGTATTTTATCAAAAGCTTTTTCTGCATCTATTGAGATAATGATATGTTTTCTGTTAGTTTTGTCATTGATAATGGTCAATTATTCTGATAGTTTTCCTAATAGTGAACCAGCCCTGCATTCCTGCTACAAATCCCACCTGGTCATAATATGTTATCCTGGAGATAAATTGCTATAATCTCTTTGCTAATATTTTATTTACAATTTTTGCATCAATATTCCTTAGGGAAATAGGTTATAATTTTCTTTCTCTGTTTTGGCTCCTCCTGGTTTAGGTATCAGCATCATATTTGTGTCGTAAAAAGAACTTGGTAGGACTTCTTCTTCACCTATTTTTCCAAATAGTTTATATAGTATTGGAATTAATTGTTGTTTAAGTGTTTGATAGAATTCATTTGTAGATCATTTGATCCTAGAGATTTTTCTTAGGGAGTGCATTAATGGCTTGTTCAATTTCTTTGTCTAAAATGGGGTTATTTAAGTATTTTATTTCCTCTTTTGTTAATCTGAGTAATTTATGTTTTTGTCAATATTCATCCATTTCACTTTGATTTAGTGTGATTTTTATCACATTACTCATATGCTCAAAAACCAAAATGGTTCCCAATTTCCTAACATATCAAACCTAAGCTTTATTGCTGTGCTTTTGAGGCCCTCTATAAATCAACCCCATCCTACCAATCCAACCTTTGATCCCATTACTCTCCCAACTCTGGTTAAGTTAGGTCAGGCCGTTGTACCTTAGTGTTTTTATTAACGTTGTTCCAATTGTAGAAGTCTTATTCCTTCTTCTACACTTTGACTCAATTCTCTACTCTTCTCTGTGAAACTTTCCATAATTATTCCATCCTTTATTGATTTTCTCTTATGTGAGTTCTTTTGGCACTCATAGTCTGTACCACATAATTTGGCAGTTAATCATATAGTATCTTACTGCTCAAGATGTTCATGCTAATTATTCTCATCAGCAGATTATAAGCTCCCTGAGGGGCTGAATCTTATACATTTATATCACCATACTGCCTAATTCAGCCACTGATCAATAGTGCAATGTGCTTGTTTGATTGGCAACTGGAGAATTTCTTCTCTGCACTAAAAGCCTGAGATTATTCTTTTATTGACTCCTATCTTACTGGAATCCTTGCTAGAACCAATTGGAAATCTTTTTAATGGGTCTCCCTGGCTTAGGGATGCCAAAAAGTAGGTCCAGATGGTTATCAATGTATAGAGAATAGTACGCTTTTTGCATTTATCCCCACATTGACCTGGGAATAATATGAAGATTCATGAAATTTAAAATTTTTTGAATTATTTTCTTTAGCTAATGTAAGTAAAACCTGAAAATGGATGAAGCCAACAAACAAAAACTCAAACATTCAAATCTTTCAAGATCTATCCCTCATTGTTTACAACTTAAACATTTAAGCAATTTACAGATTAGGATTATCATTTGATTCTTGAACTGACCCCTATAATATGTGTACTATTCCTGGAAGAAATAGAGCTGTTCATTAGTAATTCTCAATGCCACAAGAGCTCTAAAGTAACATTCATTTTGCTTCATGGCTTGAGTTAGAAAAGCACAAAACTTGAATCAAGATTGAGTATGTACAACATGAGGAAGTGGGACAGAGAAACATAAAGTTTGGTCAATTTGATTTTAAATTCTTTGAGAATAATGAGACTGATGCTGGGTTCCTTGAACATAGGTCTATCATATAGACAAGCTATGGTGAATGAGATCAACCAAATTTTATAGGATGACCCAATTCATACATACAAGTTAAAACTAGAAACATTTTAGTACTTTCTTTTTCCTGTGGTTCATGTCTTTTGTGGCAATCACAATGCTGCACAAAATCAAAGCATTTAAAAATTTAAAAATTATTGGGAGATAAATTGTGTTTTTTATTTCCTTTTTGCTTTTTGTGTGAGTTCAGATCTGGTTTTACTGATCAAAAATAGGCCTTATTGGAGCAGCTAGGGGGCACAGTGGATAGAGCACCGCCCCTGAAGTCAGGAGGACCTGAGTTCAAATCTGGTCTCAGACACTTGACACTTAGTAGCTGTGTGACCCTGGGCAAGTCACTTAACCCCAATTGCCTAAAAAAAAAATAGGCCTTATTAACATCTCAGTCTCTAAATTCTTATAGCACTTATCATCTTTGCCATGCAATTTAGTACCTAATAATCAACTTCTTATATTAATCTTATTTTATTACATATTATTCTTCTTGGCAAATTGCAAGCCCTTGAGTTCAGGGTATGTATTTCACATTTCCATATCCCTATGGTGAACAATAGTGTATAATTTTCTACTGTATAAATATGACTGTAGTCTTTGCTTTAATGACAATATAGAAGACAATAGAGGAAGTTTATTGTAGATAGTCAATAGGACTTCTCCATACCATAACCTGAAAAATAACAGAACTTTGAATAAGAGCACCATGTTTTGGACAACACAAACAGAAGGGATCTCCTCCCCCTCAAAGTTCATTTTGCGTAATTTGTTCCTTCCAGAACTCATAGTACACCAACACTACCATATTTTGCCTTGAACTTTCTTCCAACCAATGATCTTCCCATGCACATGGCAGCCCTGTCCTCTGAAGTAAGGAGTCAAAACTTTGTTTCAGCCATCAAATTCTTACCTCCTCATTTACAGAGAAAATTGAGGTGATAGTTTCAAAAAGAAGAAATGCGCTTTCCACAATCATATGTGAGAATAATCTAAATCCCTAATAATAAAAAAGGTACAAATTAAAACAATCCTGAGGTTTCCTCTCACGCCAATAAGGATAGTAAAAGATGAAAATGGTAAATATGGAGGGTCTATAGAAAGAAAACACCAATGAACTGTTGGTGGAATTGCAAACTGGGTCAGCCATTCTAAAAAAAATTTAACATTAAACTAGAAAAGTTACTGAACTGTGAATGCCTTTTTGACTTAGTGAAAAAGCTCTATGTATATACCTATATAGGTATATACAGAGACAGAGTGAAAGGTCACACACCCACACTCACACGCACAATTATAGACAATCTTTTTGTGGTAGCAAAAAACTAGAAATAAAATGAGGGACCATTGAGTGGAGAATGGCTGAACTAATTGTAGTGTGTTTCTCTCTGTTTCTGTAGCTCTCTCTGTCTCCATCTGTCTATGCCTATGTCTCTACCTCTGTCTATCTGTTTCTTTCCCTCATTCTCTTCTCTCCCCCTTATACACTTACACACACATGTATGCACACATATGTGTAAGTACACACATAAATGAAGTATTATTGTACCATAAGAAAAGAACACTAATGAATTCGGGAAAACTTGGAAAGATTTGTATGGACTGACACAAAGCAAAGTAAGCAGAGCCAGGAAAGAACAAGTTACATAGTCACAATGATACAGTCAGGGAAGACAACTTGGGAAGATACCAGAATCTTGATCAATGCAGTAACTTCAGAGAATTGATGGTGAACTATGCTTTCTTCTTCATGGCACAGAGGCAGTGAATGTTGGCTGATTTATGAGGTTTTAGTTTGTCAGACATAGAGAATGCTTATAGTTTGGAAGGTTCTTTTGGTGGTGATGGTGTGGGGAGAATCATTGTGAAATAATAATGATGTAAAAAGAGCATTGATAAAATATTTATATAAAAAAATAATGGCCAATTGCCTTGAGCTCCTACATCATTCCTACTCCATATCTCAAAATACCTATAGATAGCCACTAAATGTCTTCTCCTTCACTCCTTTCTCTGAGGAAAAAGTGGTTCTTCTTCTTGTAGAGGCTACTCCCTCTGTCTATGCCATTGATCCTGTCTCCTCTTTTGCCTTGAGAAATTTATCCCATTAATCATTTTCTCTTTTATCTTCAATCTCTCCCTGTTGGTTCTTTTTCTGCTCCCTATAATATATTTAAATCTACTCTGACCTTCCAGAACTTCACTTCACCCTGACATCCTTTCTAGTTATCATCTTGTGTCTCTCTTCCCTTTCACTGTGAATCAGCTAAAAGGATATTATACCACAGTTTCTTACTACTCACTTACCTCTCCATTCAATGTATATCACTTTGACCTCTACTGCTGAATTGAAACTGAACTCTACAAAGTTACAGATGATCTTTAATTTACTAAATTCAGTGACTCTCTCTCACTCTTTATCTTGGCTGTTCTTTCTATAGTTTTTGATACTGTTGACCATCCTTCTTGGATATTTTCTTTTCATTTCTTTACTGTGACACTGTGCTCTCCTGGTTCTCATCTATCTACATGAATGCTCCTCAGCCTGTTTTGGAGGATTATCATTAAACTCCAGACTCTTTAGGCTGTATATTTCCCACAGCCTTGTCAAGTCTCCTCCTTTTCCTTTCTTTCTATACTGTTCTGTCTTCCTCTCAATGATCTCACCTACTTCTATTAGTTCAAGTATCATCTCCATATATATTGGTATGATCAGAGTATAGGTATTACAGTAAGTGAATTTTATTTTTTTTAATAAAAACGGGTAATTATGACTACCTAGGAATCATGGATATTTGATGAGATGCTCCTCATCTGGTAAGGAATAACTTATTCAAAAGAAACATGTAATAGAAGGGCAGCTGAATAAGACAAGATGAATGCTCATTGACTGATTATAGAGAAAAAGCAAAATTGATTAACTCTTATTTTGCTTCTATCTTTTTTCTATGGAGAATGATCTTCAAACTGGAAAGGGTAGGTGAAACATGGTTAAGAAGTGGAAGTAAAATGGATTGCTTAGGAGAGAGTATCATGAAGGACAACCAACAGAGTCCAATTGGAAGAAGAAAGCATCTGGCAACTCTAAAGTCAAATATCCTAGTTGAGATAAATTGTATGCTACAATACCAAAGGGTCTTATAGATAAGATATTGAATTATTGTGAGTGATCTTTGGAGAATCATAAAGAATGGAAGACATCTGATGAGATAAGAGATGAATAGATTTTATTCTAATTATCAAAATGGAAAGAAGATAGATATAACTGGTGTTTTCTGCTCTTCCCACTATATTAAAAACTCTAAAATATTGTATCCTATATAGAAATCTAAGTGCAGTTTTGACTGTAAGTCAGTTTTCATCCTTGTCTGCTGAACTAGTGATGGATCAACTAATGCAGGTCCAAACTTTAAGCTCATTCAAGACTCACTAATCCATGAAAGAAGCTTAACCTCCAGAAAACAATGAAAATGTGACACCCTATGTGAGAGGAAGTCTAAACAGGTCACTTTTCAAAAAAAGGAGCTAAGATAGATCCATGTCCAGCTACATTTGCATTTTTATTGCTACTACTACTAACTACTACTACTACTAACACCATAAATATTTTGCTATTCTATAACAAGTCAAGAACATTTATAGTATTTTAAAAATACTATAAAGAAAATAATACAAAGAAGTAAAACAAAACAAAGCAACAGGGTTTGCTAAACTACCAAAAATAAATTACTTAGGAATAAATTCCATATTTGATAAGAACTAGTTGGGAAACTAGAAAGTAATCCGGCAGAAATTAAGCTAACACCATGCCATATTAAACAATAAATTCAAAATGGATTTATGACTTAAATATTACAGATCATTCCATTAAAAATAAAAGAGAAGCAACTTTTTTACTTTATGCAATTATGGATAAGGAATTAACCCTTCATCAAACATAGGTTAAGAACAATTACAAAAGATAAAATGGATAATTTGATTACACGATATTGAAAAGTTTCTGTATAAACAAAATGAACACATCTAAGATAAGAAGAGAAGCAATATACTAGGGAAAAATCTTTGTATTAAATATATTTGATATGGGGTTGATATCTAAATTGTAGGTAAATTACAGAAATAAAGGAAACCAAAAGCCATTGTACAATAGATAAATGGTCAAAGAATATGAACAAGCAGTCTCAAAAGAACCGTGAACTATTAACAACTGTATAAAAGAA
This sequence comes from Vombatus ursinus, assembly GCF_900497805.2. Lineage (NCBI taxonomy): Eukaryota > Metazoa > Chordata > Mammalia > Diprotodontia > Vombatidae > Vombatus > Vombatus ursinus. The sequence goes on from NW_020954557.1 coordinate 23,611,663, forward strand.
TGCCTCAAATCACTATTAATAAGAGAAATGCAAGTCAAAACAATTTTGAGGTTTTACCTTAAACACACAAAAGAGAAAAAAGCAAAATATGGGCATATTCAATGCTGAATGGGTTGTGAAACAACAGGCACACTAATGCATTATTGTTGGAAATGTGAATTGGAGCAACCATTCTGGAATTATACAAATAAAGTGATTAAAATGTCTATACCCTTTGACCCAGAAACCCCTCTTATAGCATATGACTGGAGGAGACCACTCAAAAAGAAAGGCCCTATATAGACTGAAATAATTATAGCAGCACTTTTTGTGGTAACAGAGAATTGGAAAAAAGTAGGAATGGCTAAACAAATTATTGTACATGAATATTATGGAATGTTACTGTGCTGTAAGAAATAAGGAACATGAAAACTGCATAGAAGCATAGACTTACATAGATATAACATGAAGCAAGCATAGCCAAGAATACAATATAATCAATGACTACTACAATGTAAATGAAGAGAATAATAACTACGTAACAACAAAAATGAAAGTTGTGAAATTATAAATAGCTTGGCTCCAAAGGAGACATATGAGAAAACACTTCCACCTGTTCCTTTGCAGAGGGAAATGCTTATGGTTTTGGAACATTACATCAGATTTTTTTTTCAATATGTGTATCAGTTTTGTTGCTTCTTTTCTTTTTCTTTAAAAAAGATAGCAAGAGGAATTCTAGGCAATGTCAAACCAAACATCAATAAATATATTTTTCAAAATTAAAAAAGGGGGGCAGGTAGGTGGCACAGTGAATAGAGCACAGGTCTGAAGTCAGGAGGATGAGTTCAAATCCGGCCTCAGACACTTGATACTCGCTAGCTGTGTAGCCCTGGGCAAGTCAGGTAACCCCAATTGCTTTGCAAAAAATAAATAAATAAATAAATGAAAAGATTAGTGGCAAGTGGTAGTGCAAAAACAACAACAACAACAACAACACAACACTACACACTAAAAAAAATAGAATGCTTAAGAAAAGATTAGAGATTCATGGCCACTTGGAAAATGATTGTAACAACTGCTTTAAAGTCTGCAGTAAATTTTATATACGTTATTGAATTGAGCCTTTTCCTAAAATCTATGAGTTAAATGCTGCAGTCATTATTTTCTCCATTTACAGAGGAGGAAACTGAGCCTCAGAGGAGATAATTGACTTTCCTGTTGTCACAACCAGCAAGATCAGAGATGATATTTTAACCTTAGTTTTCTTTGCTCTGATACTAGAACTTTAGACGTTATTACATGTTTCATCATGACAAGCATCAAAAACATTGAAGTGACAAATCAAATTAACTAGAGATTAATGTACTATGGCCTATAATAAATAAATTTATTTACTTTAAGCTACTAGAAAAAACACATATTTTAAAATATTGAATTCAAAAGCATTTAAAAGGTAGATTTTATATTTGCATATGGTTGTTTACTTTGAACAGTTGTTAAATCTCTAATTCATTGTACCACTAAATACAAATTAAAATACAAAGCATTAAAATGATAGAGTAATTTTCAAAAGAAGAATCATCCTTCCTTTCACAGTCACCCGTCTAGTTTAGGTCTTCATTATCTTCTACCTAGATTATTATAACTTCCTCCTAATTATTCTCCTGTGTTCAGTCTCTCCCCTCTCCAATCCATCCTCCACATAACTGCTAAAATAAATTTTCTAAGGCAAAAGTCTGACCATGTTACTCACATGTTCAAAAACCTTAAGAAGCTTCCTATTAAACATAGAAAAATTCAAATCCCTTTGCTTGGCTCTTAAGGCCCTCTACAATCTGATTCCCATCCACTTTTCAAGATATATTTTGCACTAATCTTCTTTACATACCTTATGTTCCAGCCAACATGAGGAATTGCTGGATAATAATAATTAATAAGTAATTATTAATTATTGTTATTAATAATAGCTTTATAATCCCTCAGTCCATCTGCCTGGATCATACTCCTGCTACATCTCCAACCAACTGTAATACACAGAGCAGAGAAGCCAAGTCTAACTGAGGCAGAAAGGTAACCTGAGGCAGAGACAGCAAGCGTTATGTTCCAGGCAAATCAAATTACCACTAACCCTACCATTTCCCTTCAGACCCTGACAGAGCCCAGGGCCATGAGCCGAAAAGCCTTGGAAATTACAGTGCCCCCTAACCCACTAGACCAGCTTCCAACCCAGCTTTAATAACCATCATTAAGAAGAAGAATCATTGGGGAGTGGAGGCCCATCTTCCTCATCATTACCAGCAACAACTGCTGACCAACTGGCACCAACAGTTAAATGGGTGCAGTTGCCCTGTGAAAGGCAGCACTTCCAAGACCACTGGTCTTGCTTTCTTGCTTCTAGCCCAGCCCTCACAACTATCATATGGGAAAACAAGTCTTGTAGAGAAGGTGCCAGCCTCACCAGCTGCTAACCAAGTGCCAAACTCTGGGCAGGCTTAGCTGAAGCAGCAAATCACCCTAAGGGAGAGACAGGAGTCTACATGTGCCAGGCAAGTCAAACCACCACCACCAACCTGACCACATCTTACCTCAGATCCTGATGAAGACAGCCAGACCAAGAGTGTTGGGAATAGCAATGCTTCCAGCTAAGGCATCATCCTGGGAAGCAAGCTCTGTGGAGATGCAGCTGGAAATCTCCCTTTTTGCTAGTGCCTTTGCTTTATTGATTATCTCCAATTTATCTGGTATATATCTTGTTTGTACATTTTTATATTGTCTCCCCTATTAAACTGTGAGCTACTTGAGAGCAGGGACTGTCTTTTGCCTTTCTTTGTATCTCCAGTGCTTAGCACAGATTCTGAATAGTGCTACACTCACACATAGTGCCACTTAATACAATTTTGCTGGTTTGAATTGAATTGGGTAGGCAGTTAGTTAAAAAGTTCCAGCTGCATTCTATTTCTTTATTAGAACTTATTGATTTAGACCTGTAAGGAACATTAGAGGTCGTCTTAACAGGGTGGGGGACATGTGGCCTCAAGGCCTTTGACTGAATTTGTTCAGAGAATAAATCCCCTTATTAAAAGGATTTTATTCTATGAAACTTGGACTCAGTCAAAAGGCCACACTTGAGGACCTAGAGGGCCACATGTGGCCTTGAGGTTGCAGGTTTCCCACCCCTGGAGACCAGTCCTTTCAGATGAGTAACTCAGATTTATTGAAGTTAATATAGTCACACAGATAGTGGTAAACCCAAGATTTGAATCCAGGTCCTCTGAGTCAAAATTCAGAATTCTTTGTAAAGTATTTTTAATCATACATTTAAAACTTTGGAAATTAAAATTTATGTAGTAAATAATGAGGGTTATTATAGACAATTTAGACCATTCTTCTCTATTTTGTGAAAACGAAATTGACTTTCAATTCATCGAACATTCCTTCAGCACTAACTACATGCAAAACCTCGTACTCAAAAGAGGTATGAGTTTATGGGCTTCTCAGAATCATTTTAATGACTTCTAATTTTGTTAGAGATAGAATTTACCTCATCAAACTTGATCACTCTATCTAGATCTTAGAGTCTTCTTTAAGTTCATCCTATTAGGAAAATCAATACTCAATCTGGTAGAGTTTACTTCTTGTTATGCAGTCTGAATGGAGTCATGCCAAGTCCAACAGCCTTGCATAACTCCCTGTGCTTGGCCTATCACCCAGTGAAAATAGACTTTTCACAACTGAAATGCTACATGATCCCACACTAATGATGCTGAGACAATGAACCAAATGAGGCTTTTCTAAGACAACTTGGTCTGTAGGATAGCTACTGCACACCAGAATGGTTTTTTTTTCTTACCAAGCAAAAGTATTTGGAAAATGATTGGAATAGTTTTTCGTTTCCTTAGAATTGTGGTTTGGGATGCTGAGCTTAATTTCCTCTCCAAACCCTTGGAGACACTAGCAACACTCCTGGACTCTTAGAGAACAAACTTCTTCAGCTGTTTCAGCTCCTTTTCTGCTTCTTCCCCCATGAGGTAGGCTGTGGGAGTAAAGAGGCCCCCTTTAGAATGGGTTTAGAACTGAGGTGAGGAGGTTATGTGGAGAACAAAGTTTTCATCTGCACATTTCTGCTTATTATTCTGCCATAAACCACGTCTACCTTGGGTAATATGTAACTCAGAGAATTCATGAACATAGCATCATTAAAGAAAAATTTGACAATCCATTGATAATGATGGGAATGTTTTTCCTTGGAAAAAAGATGGAGAACCTCATCACCAGGAGGTTGGCCACTAGGTAATGAGTGATTTAAATATGGCCACCCATGAAGCATGATAAATGTAGAGTTGTTCTCAGATCCATTCTACAAATAGCCCAAAGGGCAATGGAGAAATGGGAGTGGGGGTGGGATAAGCAGGCTATAGCATATTACCAACTGAGACTTCCCCATTAAAAGGAACATAAGCAATATGACCAATATTTAGAAAAGGAGGTGGTCTGTTGGACTTCTGGGAGCCAAGATGGCAGAGTAAGCAGTAAATTGCCGTAACTCTCCCATACTCACCTCCAAACAACCATAAAATAGCACCCCAGAAGAAATCCTGGATTAGCAGAGCCAGCAGAAAGATGGGATAAAATAATCTTTTAGCCCAAGAAACTTGGAAGATTGCCAAGAAAGGTCTGTCTCACTCAGGAAAAAGGGGAATGAAGTCCAGGACAGAAAGCATCCCAGTAAGTCAGCAGCAAACTCCACCTCAGCAAACCTGAAGCCCAGTGAGGTAGAGCAGTGAAACCCCAATACCAGAACCCCCAGGTGCTTCAGCATAGCCAGAGAAATGGGCAGACTCCAGCTCTAAGAACTGCCATATGCTTCAGTGCAGCCTCAGGCAAACAGGCAACTTCCAGCAGCCAGACCTCCATGCTCTTCAGTGTAGCCCAGGGAAATGCAGAAAACACCCCATTGGACTCAGCACATATCAGACACTAGCACTAAGACCCCAGCTCAGCAGGAAGTAAGCTGCCAGACCCCTACAGCTTCCAGCATCACCAGTTAGCCCACACCCACTCACACAGTGAGGCTTTCCCATGGGCCTCAAGGCAACATTAGTCCAGCACCAGATAAACAGCCAGGGCCTGCTGCCCCTAGCAGAAGAAGCCTGAGACAGTGCCTCTTCCATCCCAGGAGCAGAGGGCTAATTTAAGTAAAAGCAAAAAGGCCAAAAAAGATGAGCAAAAAACAACAAAAATAGAATCTGATCATAGAAAGTTATTATGGTGACAGGAAAGATCAAGACACAAACTCAGAGGACAACAATGTCAAAACACCTATGGGCAAAACCTCAAAGAAACATGGGAAATGGTCTCATGCCCAGAAAGAGCTCAAAAAGAAGCTTAAAATCATATAAGAGAGGTAGAAGAAAATTGAAAAAGAAATGAGAGTGATTCAAGAGAATTATGAAAAAAGAGTCAACAGCTTGGAAAAAGAAAACAACTGCTTAAAAAGTAGAATTGCCCAAATAGAAAAGGATGTACAAAAGCTAACTGAGGAAAACAACTCCTTAAAAGTTAGAATTGGGCAAGTGGATGCTAATGACTATATAAGATATCAAGAGTCAATCAAACAAATTCAAAAGAATGAAAAAATGTAAGAAAATGTAAAATTCCTCATTGGAAAAACAGCTGACTTGGAAAACAGATCCAAGAGAGACACTGTCAGAATCATTGGAAAGCCATAATCAAAAGGAGAACCTAGATAGCATCTTTCAAGAAATTATCAAGGAAAACTGCTCTGATATCTTGGAAACAGATGGCAAAATAAGCATTGAAAAAATCTTTGATCGCCTTAGGAAAGAGATCCCAAAATAAAAACTCCAAAGAACATTATAGCCAAATTACAGAACTATCAGGTCAAGATAAAAATACAAGTGGCCAAAAAGAAACAATTCAAATATCTGAGAACCACAATCAGGATTACATAGGACTTAGTAGCTGCAACATTAAAGAATTAGAGATATTCTGGAAGGCAAAGGAGCTAGGACTACAACCAAATCACCTCCCTGGTGAAATTAAACATAATATTTGAGGGGAAAAATGGTTATTCAAGGAAATAGATGAATTTCAAGCTTTCATAAGGAGAAGAGCAGAATTGAACAAAAAAAAATGATCTCTAATATCAAGATCCAAAAGAAAAAGGGGAAAGAAAACATAGGAATTCAATGGAGCTGAACTGTTTACATCCCTGCATCAGAAGATGATACTTGTAATTCTTAAAAATTGTACCACTAATAATACAGCTAGAAGGAATATACATAGGGATGAGGAAGAGGAGTAAAATGGGTACAGAAGGAAGGGATAGGTATAATGGGGTAAACTTTCACATGAAGAGGCACAGTAGAGGGGAAGATGAGAGGGTGGGCAATAGGCATTGCTTGAACCTTACTTTCAACAGTATTGGCTCAAAGAGGGAACAATATACACAATCAGTTGAATATAGAAATCTATCTTACCTGGTAGAGGGAGCAGAAGGGGAGGAGATATAGCAAAGGGGAGAGGGGGAACTGACAGAAGGGAGGGCAAATCAGGGGAGGTGGTAGACAGAAGCAAAACACTGTTGAGGAGGGAAAGGGTAAAAGGAGAGAGAGGAGAAACAAGAGGAAAATAGGATGGAGGAAAATACACAGTTAGTAATCATAACTGTGAATGGGATGAACTCTCCCATAAAATGAAAGTGGATGGCAGAGTGAATCAAAAACCAGAATTGTACAATATTTTGTGTATAAGAAACACACTTGAAGCAGAGAGACACACATAGAGTAAAGGTAGCAGCTGGAGCAGAATCTATTTTGCTTCAGCTGAAGTAAAAAAGGCAGGGCTATCAATTCTGATCTCAGACAAAGTAAAAGCAAAAATAGACGTAATTAAAAGAGATAAGGAAGGAAACTATATCTTGCTAAAAGGTACCACAGACAATAAAGTAATATTAATACTAAACATATACACACCAAGTAGTATAGCTTCCAAATTCTTAAAGGAGAAGTTAAGTGAGTTACAGCTTCATGATAAAACAAGAATTAGAGAGCATTATGAAATATAAAATAGATAATTTTAATTATATTAAATTAAAAAAAAGTCTTTGCACAAACAAAACCAATACAGTGAAGATCAGACAGAAAGTATAAAGCAAGGAAACAATCCTTACAGCAAAAATCTCTCATAAAGGCCTCATTTCTCAAATATAGAGAAAACTGAATTCATAAGAATATAAGCCATTCCCTAATTGATAAATGGTCAAAGGATATTAACAGGCAGTTTTCAGATGAAGAAATCAAAGCTATCTATAGGTATATGAAGGCTCTAAATCACCTTTTATTAGAGAAATGTAAATTAAAACAATTCTGAGGTACCACCTCACATCTATCAAATTGATTAAAATGACAAAAAAGGGAAATAATAAATATTGGAAAGGATGTGGGAAAATTGGGACACTAATGTACTGTTGTGAACTAATCCAACCATTCTCTAGAGCAATTTGGAACTATGCCCAAAGGGCAACCAAATTTTTCATATCCTTTGATCCAGCAATACCACTACTTAGGTCTATATCCCAAAGAGATGATAAAAAAGGGAAAAGGACCTGCATGTGCAAAAATATTTATAGCAGCCCTTTTTGTGGTGTTAAAATATTGGAAATTGAGGGGGTGCCTATCATTTGGGGAATGGCTGAACAAGCTGTGGTATATGAATGTAATGGAATGCTATTGTGCAATAAGAAATGATGAACAGGCAGATTTCAGAGAAACCTTGAAAGACTTGTATGAATTGATGCAAAGTGAAATGAACAGAACCAGGAAAAGATTGTACACAATTTCAGCAACATTAAGTGATGATCAATTATGAATGACTCAGCTTTTCTCAACAACACAATGATCTAAGACAAGTGCAAAGAACTCTTGAAGGAAAATGCTATTCACATCCAGAAGATAAAGAACTGATGGACCCTGAATGAAATGAAAGTGTACTTTTTGTCACTTACTTTATTCTTTTTTGTAGTTTTTTTCCTTTTGAGCTGTTTCTTCTTTCACAACTATGACTAATATGTAAATATGTTCTACCTGATAACACACACATAATATATTAAAATGTCTACCTTTTTAGGAGGGGGGAAAGAAAAGAAGGGATGAAGGGAGAAAAATTTGGAACTCAAAATATTGTGAAAATGAATCCTAAAAATTATCTTGACGTGTAATTGGGGGAAAAACCCAAAATACTAATAATTTTTAATAAAAAGAAAAGACATGGTCCATTTAGGTGGTAAAAATGAGGAATAACAAATGAATGGTCCTAATCTTGCATCTTGTTAATTTAAAAATACTGAAGAGATAGTTTCTAATGCATTAGATAGACTATGGAGGATTTATTGTGGTGTAGAGAAAAGAGCTTCACAGAATAAGAGGTTACATATGAGTTTGGACCATTGAAGGGAGTACACAAATTGATGAGATCACGGATCCTTAGAAATATTGAAGTTAGGATGTGTTAGGAAGTTTAGCATACCTACATATTGACAGAAGGCCCTGGAGAGTGAAATCCGGTGGCTTTAGTTTTAGTGGTATTAAATAAACAAAAACAAAGACAATATCCCTGAATCTGATGATTAAAATTGAAATAAAACTAGGAACCCTAGTTAGATTGTAAGAAATAGATGTGTACACTGGAAGGGCCAGGAGATGTTTCCAATGACCTCCATTGTTGTCCCCTGGCTTCTCTTCCCATCTCAATCACTACTAGTACTCAATGTTATTGAAAACATTAAAGTCACTTAAGATGGTAGATTCTTATTATGATTGCCCAGTATTGCCATATGGCTTCTTCTTTCTATAATTAGGTGTATTATGAAGCCAAAGGAGAATCCAGATGTAGTCCCCTCCCCCCCAAAATAAAATGAACAAAAACTTTGCTACCAGTGTCAGCAACTAGAAATAGGAGACTAATCTTTCAACATTAACAAGGGAAATATCTTTATAAGTGCATATGCACACTTTGGCACTGGGCCTGGAGTCAAAAAGGCCCAAGTTCAAATCTGGCTTCAGATACTTACTAGCTGTGTGACCCTGGGCAAATCACTTAAGACTGTTTACCTCAGTTTCCTCACCTATAAAATGAACTGAAGACAGAAATGGCAAACCACTCCAGTATCTTTGCCAAGAAAACCCCAAATGGGGTCATGAAGAGTTAGACACTACTAAAATGACTGAACAACAACAATGCTTTAAGGTTTTGCAAAGCACTTTACAAATATTATCTCATTTGATCCTCACAACAACCCTGGGAAGCAGGTGCTATTAAAATCATCCTCATTTTACAATTGAGGAACTGAAGCAAAGAGGTTAAGTAACTTTCCCATGGTCATACTGTTAGTAAGAGGTTACACAGGATTTGAACTCAGGTCAAGTGTTCAATCCAGTGTGCCATCTAGCCACTTAGAGTGAATGAAAAGATAATTGCAGAATTGGCGTTATTCTGTGACCTTTGTGGAAAATTCAACTGTATGATCGTTTTAAAATATTCTTGTGACATAAGAAGTGACAAAAGTGTTGGGTTCAGAGAAACCTTGGAAGACTTACATTAAGTGATGAAGAGTGAAGTGAGCAGAACCAAGAGAATGATTTATACAATAATAATAGCATTGTAAAGACGTCTCTGATTCACGAAATAACCAACAGTGATTCCAGAAGACAGATAATGAAGTATTCTACTCCCTTCCTGACAGATGGACTAAAATGGAGAACAAGTCATACATTTTTGGACATGACCAATGCAGAAATTTGTTTTGCTTGATTATAAATATTACAAGATTTCATTTTTTTCTTCTTTTTTACCCCAGGAAAAGGGGAAAAGGTTAGGGAAGCTTTGAGGGAGAGAAGATAAATGCTTTTTAAATAAAAAAAATTAAAGATAAACAAAACCCCAGGTGTACTAATTTAATTCTGATGGCTACAGTAAGCTGTGTGATCTATCAAAGTAGAGATTTATATAAATACATTTCAATTACTTTTCATAACTAAAATAGTTTTCCTTAATTATAGGATTATGTACTTATAACTAGAAGAGACTTTAGCAGTTATCTAGTCCAAGCCCCCCATTATACAAATCAGGAAACTGAAACTCAGAGAAATGACCTGCCTAGGGTCACTCATATAATAAATGGAAGAACCAGAATTTTTTAAAAAAAATTTCATTTTTAATTTATGGAATAAAACAAAATTTCCATAACATAGTATAATAAAAAGATGATTGTACATGAAACTACCAGTATATTATGTATAACTTGCTATTCCTTTTAAATACATAATAAAATTATCATAGACATTTCTTTTTTTTCTTTTTTCCCTTTTTTGTTTCTTCCCTCCCTTGAGATGGCTACCATTAGACACACGCACACATATATACATACTATATATATATATGTATATATATACATACACATACATATTTAATATTATTCTATACATACTTCTACCATTCTTTCTCTGGGTGCAGATAGTGTCTTTCTTCCTATGTCCTTTATAGTTATTTTGAGTATAATAGTCAAAATGACTTATTCACTTAAAATCATTCTCAAAAAATACTGCTATTACTGTATACAATGTTCTCTTGGCTCTGCTCATTTCACTCTTCATAATTTCGTGCAAGTCTTTCCGTGTTTTTTTAAGATCATTGAACCAGAATTTGAACTCAAGTCCTCTGACTGTGGAATGACAACGCTTTTCACTGTACCACACTGTGAAGGCCATAACAGCCCCTAAAAGATAGTTAGATAGATTCATGAGAAATTATTGGCTTCTCAGACTCTGTGCTCGTTTTTCTAAAGGAATGGGACATAGATAATAGACTAAGAGGGCACACTGACCCAGTCTTTTCACTTACTCACTCTTTTCTTATGGTTCCAATTAATTTTAGAAAGGAAAAAAAGAAAATCTTCTATAAAGCAATAAAGTGAGATCCATGTTTAATAATAAAAGAGAGATCACACCTATATTTTAAAAGGTCATTCAACAAAGGCTCTCTCAATCCAACAATACCACTACTAGTTCTGAATCCCAAAGACATTAAAAAAGAAGGGGGGAAGGATTTGTACAAAAATATTTATAGCAGCTCTTTTTGAAAAGAGCAAAGAATTGCAAATTGAGGGGATGCCCATCAATTAGGGAACAGTTGAACAAGTTGTGGTATATGATTGTGGTGGAATACTATTGTGTTGTAAGGAATGACAAGCAAGTTGATTTCAGAAAAACTCTGAAAGACTTACATGATGCAAAATGAAATGAGTAGAACCAGGAGAACATTGTGCACAGTAACACTTTGATGATCAACTATGAATGACTTAGCTATTCTCAGCATTACAATGATCCAATACAGTTCTGAAGAACTCATGATGAAAAATGTTATCCACATTCAGAGAGAGAATTGATGGAGTCTGAATGCAGAGCAAAGCATACTATTTTTCACTTTGTGTGTATGTGTATGTGTGTGTGTTTCTTTTGGTTTGTCTCCTTTCACAACATGAATAATATGGAAATATGTTTTGCGTGATTGTACATGTACAACCAAATCAAATTGCTTACCATCTCAGGGAAGAGAGAAATAAGTGAGGGAGAGAGAAATTTGCAACTCATTTTTTAAAAAAAATTAATGCTGAAAATTGTCTTTACATGTAATGAGGAAAAAAATAAAATATTATTTATAAAAAAATCCAAAAACCCAAAACACCACCACCACCATAACAAAAGGCTCTCTCTACATGCTTGATAGCACTGTCCACATGAATGAAACCCAAGGTATGAACATTTGTTATATTTTAGGAATAATATCAAAGTTCTCTCGTAAGAGTACAAAGGAAATTTTGAGCTGTGTGTGAAATTCTTTGGAGAACTTCAGCTTATATGGATATGAGCCCTTAATAACAGACTCAAGTCCAAATGCATGTATTACTCTTCATTGACCTGAGTATTTTGTAAGTTTTATAATCAAATAGAATTGTAGGCAAGAGATCCTGGGTATGGTGCCTAGGGTAAGAGGCTGCCTTTACCACATAGGCGTTTAACTGTCATAACCAATGGTCTTCCTGAACCCTGGTCTGTTCCATTGAAGGGGCTTCCACTAAGAGATATACCTTCACACCTGATTTCCAATTAGCACTTTGAGTTGATTTATTCTACCTTCTCTATACTTGGTACTTCCCCATCCTATGGATAGCAAATTCCTATCACATACTCTTCTAATCATAATCTTATAATCCTACTCCCCTACTCTGGAGCAGCTAAGTGGTTCAGGGAGTAACAGTGCTGAATCTGGAGTCAGAAACACTAGAATTAAAATCTGGCTATAGATACTTACAAGCTATGTGACCCTGGGCAAGTAATTTAACTTCTCTATGCCTCAGTTTCTTCATCTATAAAATGGAGATAATAATAGCATCTATATCATAGGGTTGTTGTAAGGATCAAATGAGATAATATATGTAGAGTGGTTTGTAAATCTTAAAGGGCTACATAAAAGTTAACTACTAATTAAAGTCCCTAAAAGTCAAGGTAAAATACCCTTTCCTCTCCTGTCTCTTCCTGAACTATCCTTTTCATCCAAAACCCCTGTCCTCTTCTTCCTTCCTCTTCCACTGTGTCCTTTTGAACCCATGCTGTATTGTTAAGACTACCCCTTTGCTCCACATCCATTATATTAACAAATTCCTTTTCATCATAGATCTTTTTCTTCCTTGCTTTTCTACCTTTTGGTGAAGGAACATTTACAAAATATTTTTACATGATACAATTTTTTTCAGATGAAAATGTCTTCTCTTCCTTTTACTTTCCTCCTCTTCCCCATTTAGAAAGCAATAAAAACAAACTTTATATTACAAACAGGTCAGCCAAACAAAACAAATTCCTGCATTGGCTTAAAAAAAAGTCTCAATCTGCACTCTTGAGTCCATCATCCCTCTATTATAAGGTAGTTAGCAATTAATCTTGAATTCTCTAGAATTATGATGGGTCATTTTGTCATCAGAATTCATTTGTCATTACAATATTGCTATTATTGCTTAGATTGTTCTTCTGCTTAATTTACTATGCATCAGTTCATGCAAATCTCAAGTTCCTCTGAAACCATTGCCTCCAGCATTTCTTATAACATGATAGAATTCTGTCATATACATATGCCATAATTTTGTTTATCCATTTCTCAGTGGAAACCCACTTCAGTTTCCAACTTTTTTTGCCATAAAAAAGCTGCTATAAATATTTTTGTACATTTCTTATTTATTCTCTTCCTTTGCTATCTTTTGGGTATAAACTTACTAGCAGTGTCAGTGGGTCAAAAGGAATACACAGTTTAATCGTTTTTTGTTCCAAAATGACTGAACCAGTTCACAGTTCCAAAAATAGTACACTAAAGTGCCTGCTTTTCCCAAGACCCTATAATATTTAACATTTTCTCTTTTTTGTCAGTTTTGGCAATCTGATGAGTGTGCGGTCAGTTGGAAACTCAGAGTTGTTTTAATTTATATTTCTCTAGCTATTGGTGCTTTAATGCATTTTTTCATATAATTATTAATAGCTTGTATGTCTGACTCTGAAAAATAACTGTTTATATCCTTTGACCATTTATCAGTTGGAGAATAGTTCTTATTCTTATAAATTTGAATCATCCCCTTTATATATTAGGAATGAGAACTTTATTGGGGAAACTTACTGAAAGGATTTCCCCTCCCCCCATTTACCTGTTTCTCCTCTAATTTTAGCTGTATTGGTTTTGCTTATACCAAATTTGTTAATTTTTTGTAATCAAAATTATCCATTTTACCTTCTGTGATTCTATCTTCTATTCAGTCATGAACACTCCCCCTCTCCAAAGATCTAACAAGTAATTTTCTTTCTTGCTTCTCTAACTTGTTTATGATGTCACTCTCTATGCCTAACTCTTGTATCCATTTGGAGCTTTTCTTGGCACAGGGCTTGAAATAGTGATCTATACCTAGTTCCTGCCAGACTACTTTGCAGTTTTTTCAACAGTTTTTGGTGAATAGTGAGCTCTTACCCCAATATTTGGAATCTTTGACTTTATCAAACTCTACAATACTATACTTGTTTGCTTCTGTATATTGTACATCAATCTTTTTCACGGATCAGCCTTTCTATTTCTTACCAAGTACCAAATTATTTTGATGATCACTGCTTTGTAAATTACTTAGTGTGACCATAGTTTACTGCTTTATAATTTGAGATCTGATATTAATAGGCTCCCTTTCTTCCCATTTTTTTCATTATTTCCATTTAGATTCTTAACCTTTTGTTCCTCCAGATGAATTTTGTTATTTTTTTTCCTAGCTCTATAAAGTAATTCTTAGGTAGTATGATTGCTATGGCACTGAATAAGTAAATTGGTTTAGGTAGCATTATTATCTATATTACATTGGTTTGGCCCACCCCTGAGCAATTAAATGTTCTGTAGTTGTCTTCATATGGTTCCTGTCTGTGCCTTAGCAGGTAGGTGACTGAATATCTGTAATTATTTTAAATGGAATTTCTCTTTCTATTTCTTCCTGCTGGATTTTGTTGGTAATATAGGGGCATGCTGATGATTGTTAAGAGGTGGTTGAACTTTCTTCAAGTATGGGGTAGATAAAGTTACCTCTATGGTCTCTTCTAATTCTGAGATTATTCTACGATCCTATAAATCTGTATGCAGCATGACTTAGGGCATAGAGAGATGGCCAGAGTCCAGATTTCACTTCTGGCACACATTGCCTGTGTGACCCTTAGCAAGACACAACTTCTTGGTATGCCAGGCAGCTTTTTATGATTGTAAATTGCGGAACAATTTATATTCTGCCTTGGCAGGGAAAGCTTCCTCCCCTGGATTTCCCCATACCAATGAAATTTTAGGTCTGGACCAAAAAAAAAAATAATTGCATCTTATAAATGGGCATCTCACATTACACATGAACTATTTTAACTCTCTTTAGTCATGGAATACCATTATTACCAGCCCTACATTTCTAAAGAATTCATAGCTAAACAGCAGGCAGGTGATAAGACTGAATTGTAGTCTGTACAACTATAGTGTAGGAGGAAAAAGGTGCAAAAAAAGTGCTCAATCTGAACGTGAGAAACCTGGATTCAAATACTATTTATTACTGACATAGTCTTGCACAACTCATTTAACCTTGCTGGCCTCAGTTTCATAATCTGTAAAATGAGGAGATTGGTGAGATGATCTCTAAAGTCCCTTCTGATTATGTTTTATGATCCAGTTCTTTGCATTAATAAAGTAGCCACGTCTTACCAGTGTCTGTTAAAGGGTTAATAAATTGCTTTAATCAAGTAAATACAAGTCACATTTCCCTTCTTTGGTTATTCCTTCCTTGTTCATAGATGTAAGGTTCAGGTAGATTGGGATTAACACAAATTTTACTTCCTACTCCTATTCATTTATTCCCCACTCAAATAGTCATAAGTTCTCTGATGCCAACTTGGAAGGAAATTTCTGGTATCTGTATTTTGCCTCGTACTATTTAACATTAATCTCAATGACCTTGATGATGGCATAGATGTCAGGCTTCCTGACATTTTTAGATATTATGAATTTAGGAAGGATGGTCAATAAATTGGAGGATAGAATCAGGATCCCAAAGGATCTCAGTAGGTTAGCACAATGAACTAAGTAAAAACAAAAATTAGATGACATTTAGTGGGAGTAAATGTGAAGTTTTACAAGGAGTTGAGAATTCAACTTTGCTAGAACAAGAATGTGTGATCTGTGGCTAAAAGTTTCCTATGGGAAAATATCTGGGAGTTTCGATGGATTCTAAGCTCAATGAGAGACAAGTGCAATAAAGTTGTCAAAAAAGTCACTTCTATCTTCCACTGCATTGAGAAGCATACTGCTTAGAATATAGGAGTGGACAGTTGTGCTACACTTTGCCCTACTCCAATCACCATGGCACAATCACAGTGCCATGTCCTACAAGGTACTACATGATAGGACTGCAGGTGGAGGAGTTCTTTCTCCAGAAAGAGAATTTGAGGCAAGGTTGTGAAGAGTTTTAGAAACAAAATAGAGTTTATTTTTTATTTAGAGGCAGCAGGAAACAACTGGAATTTACTAATTAGTAATTAACAGAGGCAGTATTTGAACCCAGATCCTCTGCCTCCTGAGTCAGTGCTCTAGCCATCGTACCATGCTACATGGGATTTAGTGCTGGAAGGCATAGCTCATTTATGTGTGAGGAAATAGGTAGTTCAATCTCCTTATTTTATTTATGAAGAAAAAGATAGCCAGGAAGTGACTTGGTCAAGGCCATAGAGGTAGGATGAAACATTGCCAGGATTTGACTCCAGCTTCTCTGACTCCTACTTTGTTTAAAGTAAGATAAACTACTATCCTGTTGCTTTAAAAAAAAAAAGTAGGTTCCTCATTTAAACTCCATCTGGACAGGGGTTGCTAGATATAAAGCATTGTCTTTGGAGTCACAAGACCTGGGCTTAAAACCCTCCTTTGCTGCTGACTGTGTGGCCTTGGGCAAGTCATTCAATGTACCTGTGCCTCAGTTTTTCTCACTTTTAAAATGAAGGGATTGGATAGTCTTCGAGATCCCTTCCAGCTTGATATCTATGATCCTATGACCAAGAAAAGTCATTTGTAGTATTTCTGATAGCCTTCTCCCCCTTCCAGAATATAGAAAGAAGAGTGGACATTGGGGATTTAAAAAATGCTCTTCATTTAGAAAGACAGAAAGGGTTAAAGCTTGACCCTGAGAAGTGAAGGTGGAGGGAGGGGGGTAATCATTGAGGTCTTTAAGTATCAAAGAGTAAGCTAGAGAGGGGGTGGTATGTTGCCTCCCTAATGACTTTCTCAGCTGAAGGGGTAAAAAAAAGAGGGTATGTGTCTGGGGGGAGGGCTGAGAAGGGAGAGCAGGGCTGGGTGGGTAATAATACGATCCTCTTTTCTTCATCCAGGCATTTCTCTTCTCAAATAAGTTTTGTTCTCTTCTTAAGATACAGCAGAATAGGGTTTTAAAACAAATGTAAAAGGGAAAGTTCAAGGCAATAGGGAAGCCTGTTCTGATTTGGTTGTTTACCATCAATCAGACCGTTGCTTGGCAGAGACTGGATGATTATGAGCCTGAACAAACTAAAAAGGGGCAGGAAAAGAAGTGGAGGCAGCATTCTTCCTATTTAAAGCTGCATCACTTGAAAAAAGTGTTCTCAGACCGTGCTGGAGCTGGTGCTGAAAAGGGGGGCTTGCAGCTTTTGCCTTGGGGCTGGTGCTGAAAGGAAAAGATCCCCCAGCTGACTTCATGGTGCTAAAATAACCTTACAATTTGCACTTTTCACTGCCCAGGAGGACACACATGTCTAATATTTAGACGTGATGGCAAACTGGGTGGAAGCAAGGACTCTCTTCATTCTTACTTTTTTATTAGGGCAATTTGTCTCAATAAAAGCGCAGGACGAAGGCGAGGATGGTGAGTTTGCCTTTTGCTTTTGTGTGTGTGAGTGTTTATTGCATGGACTGGTAATAAGTGGAATGTTTAGCCTCTGGAATACAGAAAATGAGACTGCGGTGGGGTGGGGAGATGTTGTTCTGCTTTGGGTGCTGACAAATTTGCACCTGAGAAACTGCTCAGAAGAGACCCAGGAGGGTTCTGAAGCATGGGCTCTCCGGGGCTCCCCAGCTCCCCAGCTTCTGCTGCTTCATTGTTCGGCAAACACTGACCCAGGGAAGGACATTTCTGTGCTGAATGTTTCTGGGAAGCCCTAGGAAGAATCATGCAGCCTGACTGGGAAGAGTTGAAAGTTTGCGACAAAAGGAAAGCACTAAAATAAAGGCGATTTTAGAGCAGCCCGGCTTTCTGGGCTGGACACGAGTCTGAATTCTTTGAGCAGGGAGAAGTTGCTGCAGTAACTTTGTAGGGTGGAGTTCTTCTACCCCCCCCATACTTAACTTAAGTTGCTTCCTAAAATTCTTTGTTTAGAGAAACCTTTGTTGCAACCATGAGCTTTTCTAGACTTCTTCGTGTCCTTGCCTTGTTTCTGATTCTCATTTCTTTTCTCTCTTCACTTATGATGTTAAACTCATTTTTGCTTTCAAGAGAGAGGCTGTCCAGTTTGCTTCTCTGACAGCAATTGATGGAAACCAGCTTGCTGTAGCAGTGAGTGGTATTTTCCCACCCTACTGACTAGATTATTTGGACAATGATAGTTAACTGTAGGATGTCGGATGGCAGGAAGCAAACATACTTTGTGTATGTCTCACTTGGCCTGGAGTTAAAAGTGTCAGCATTTCCTCCAGTACACATTGTTTTAAGATAATCAGTCTCACATAATTGCCAAATGTGGCATTGTAATTTGGCTGTGTGTACGTGAGGATACCTTTGGGGTTTTTAGTCCTATAATGACCAATGATTACTGAACTGTAATTTTCTGTTAAGTCTGAAGCTTTATTACTTCCCCCATACTACACCTCCTTCCAAATCCCCCCTTCCCAGGAAAACTGCTCTCTCATATGCTATCAATTAAGCTCCCCAAATAGTTTGCTGTAGATTCCCATCACAAATGACTGTAAAATCTGAGACTGCCAAATTAAACACAAGATATGTTACATTCATTAGCCAATTCCTTAGGCAGCTCAATTTTTATTTACTACTCATTTTTCACCTCTTTTTTTTTTAAACTGACATGGAAGGTAGTTCAGGGGCTGAAAGTTTTAGCAACTTTTGTGTATTAGTAGGTTGGTCAAATGGAAAATGAAAACTTTGGAGGGAACACCCAGCAGTCTGTGAGGAGCCCCATAGAGGGGGCACTTTCTGCAATCTTGGATCTGTTATTTTATGTGATTGTCATAAAGTGGGACATTCTATAAATGGTAAATCAGCAGTCCCTTTGTAATGGCACAAGTAGCGCGAAAGGCTTGGGAAGGTACAGAAAAGAGTTCCATAGAAAGGGTATGGGGGCCAAAAACAAGGCTGAAAAATTGGAATAGAAATTCTGCTTACTTTAAGGAACAGTTGAGTAACTTCTTTTGACTTAGTATCTAAGGTTGAAAGCATTAAAATCTTTACAGTCATATGCTTACTGATCATATGGGAACAGGTCTAATAAAGTAATGAAAGACATTTTGAAAAAAAAAATAGAAGTTTAAACCATTATTTCCCTTGACCATAATTTAGAAAAAGTCTACAACACTGTTAATGTTGCTAAAAAAAAAAAAAATTAGTGTAGTTGTCTTTAAACCATGAACAGGGTTTTATTTCCCCTAATCATTGATTTATATAAATCTCAGAAATGGGATTCTCAGGGCAACAAAATCCCAGACAACTCTCATATATCACATTTAATAGAAAACATGTAACCAATTACAGAAGGATCATAAAAAAGAAAATCCATTTTTGTCTAGAGAATCTATTTAATTAAAAATTTAAAAGACCTGATTTAGGCCAGTAAAAGAGAAATGTTCAGAAATCAGAGCCTTTAGCTGTGTTTAATTGGTGGTGTAGCTGCTGACTGTCGGGCCTTGGCATATGGCTGCATGGCTCATGCACCCTGCAATCTCTTACTTCCCCTGCTCAGACATGCCACATACACATCCCGGGGGATTGCTTAACAACACTTTTTAGGTGTCAGAGTTTAGAAACTCTCTGTAAATTCTGTTTTAAGGGAGAAAAAAATGGATGAATTCTTCAATTAAAAAGCAGTGCTTAGGACACATGTGAAGAATGAAAATGCTTTATAAATGTTTGCAATGACTAAATGATCCACTAGGACATTCAATTAATGTAGTCAAGAGTTTTTTCATGAATCTATCCCTTTTGAAATACAAAGCTCTGTTGCAACATGTTAGAACAGTTTTTCCAAATGTTTTTCCACTCATGATTTAAAGACACATTTTTGTACTGTTGACTGTGATGGTTTGTGAGAAATTTAAAACATAAATATGCTGCCTCTTTGACAGAATTTCTCTTCTATGAAGTTAGTAGTAAATAATTGTCTTTTGGTGGTACTTTTAGGGAAAAATTGCAATCTTTAAGCATACAGTAAAGGCAAAGATGTGCTAAAATTAGGGCCTACCTTTTTTTTCAATAGTTCCAAATTAAATCAAGTTAATTGAGATAAAGGTGTCAATCTTAGTTGTTCAAATGATTTTTTCCTTAAATTTTCTTAAATTTACATGTTTTGTATAAAATAAACTTCCACTGTATTTAAAATACAGATTTTTTAAAAAATTCAATAGGCCAGAAAGCTGGGAAACTGAATGTTTTCGGATATTAGAAAAAGGAAATGCTTAGTAAAATACATTTATAAGAATAACTAATAATATAACTTATAATCATCTGGTCAAGAAGTATTTATTGATTTCCTATTATGTGTCAGACGCTGTATGAAATAATAGGGATACCAAGAAAAGCAAAAATAGTCCCTGTCTTCAAGGAGCTTACAATCTTAAGACTATAGACAGCCTACAACTATATATAATCATGACATACAGAGGATAAATTGTAAATAATAATAATAATAGCATTTTAAGTGATTTAAGGTTTACAAAGTGTTTTCAAATATTATTTGATTTTATTGTCATAACCACCTGAAAGGTAGGTGCTATTATCATTATCCCCATTTTCAGATGTGGTAACTGAAGGAGACGGAGATTAAACGATTTGCACAGGGTCACACTGCTAGTGTCTAAAGTCAAATTTGAACTCAGGTTTCCTGACTCCAAGTTCACTGTGCCCCCTTGGTGGCTGACATAATCTCAAAGTGAAGGAGCCAGCATTAAGAGTGTCTAGTAAAGGCTTATTTACAGAAGGTGAGATTTTAGCCAAAACTTGAAGGAAACCAGGGATGCCAGGAGGTAGAGATGAGGAGGGAGAGAATCCCAAGCCTGAGGATGAGGGACAGCCAATGAAAATGAAGAGTTGTGAGATAGTGTTTTGTGTGAGGAACAGAATGGAGACCAGTGTCACTGTGTTCTACAGTACACATAAAATGTAAGAAGATTGGAAAGGCAGGAAGGGGCAAGTTAATGAAGGGCTTTAAAAGCAGACAGAGAACATTATATTTGATGCTGGAAATAATAGGGAATCACTAGAGTTTATTGAATAGGAGGTGTGACATGGTCAAACCTGCCCGTTAGGAAGATCATTTTGACAACTGAAAAGAGGATGAACTAGAATGGTAGGAGACTTTTGGACACTGAAACCATATGAAAGTCTATTGCAATACTCCAGGCAGGAGATAATGAGGACCTACTCCAGGATTTTGGGTAGGTAAAGTCTACATGGCTTAGTCACAGAGCCTACAGAGGCTGTCTTGCCTTTAATGCCATAATAGTTAACATTTAAATAGCACCTAATATGTGCCAAGCACTGTGCTAGTTTCTCATTGGACAAACCTAGGAGGTAGTTGCTATTATTTTACAGATGAGGAAACTGGGAAAATAAAGGTTGAGTGACTTGCCCAAGGCCGTGCAGTTGCTGGGTTGCTGAAGCCAGATTTGAACTCAGGTCTTCTTGCTTCCAGAACTGACTCTTTATCTGCTATGCCACCTAGCTGCCATGTGAGAAGTGGAGAAGCAGTAATTCTTTGTTGTTGTTTTTTAGTTGTTCAGTCTTGTCCAACTCATTGTGACTCCATTTGAGGTTTTCTTGGCAAAAATACTGGAATGGTTTGCTATTTCCTTCTTCAGCTCATTTTACAGATGAGGGAACTGAGGCAGACAGTGTTAAGTGACTTGCCCAGGGTCACATATCTCGAAAGTATCTGAGGCCAGATTTGACCTCAGGAAGATGAGTCTTCCTGATTTCAGGCCCAGCATTCAATACACCACGCCAACTAACTGCCCAACTGCTCAGCAGTTCTTTACTTCATTGTGAATTGGCATCCTGGGCTTGGCTCAGCTTTTGGTTGATAAGGCCATTTGAGTACCCCGGGGCTTCTTTTTTCTCAGTCTCATTTTAATGTAACATTTTCCTAAATTTCCTTGAATGTCTCTTACTAAAACACCAAGAATCTGCTGATTAACATATAGAATATATTAATAAATGTAATGAATACATGTAAAAAAATGAAAAAGCTGTACTTCATAGCTTCAGTTACTCATTCACACATGGCCCAAGTTGAGAATTAAGAAACTTATTCCCAACTGAAGCGCTACTTGAAGTCTTGTGAAAACTGAAGTGTTGTATGTTGTCCATAGTAATGATCACATGTAGAATTAGATCTGGTGTTTCTAGTGGAGAGTTTGTAGAATCAATGGTTGGGATTGCTTTTTTCAAATACTGAAGCATCTAAATGAAACTGAACCAGTTTTCTCTTTTTTTGTTCCCTGGGGCAGAAGTAAGAATAATTTTGGTGAAAAAGGGGCATCTAGAGCATTAAACAGAAAGAGAACATTTTTTCTTTTTTTTTTTTTTTTTTTTTTTTGAAATTTACATCAATCAGGGCAGGTAGGTGGTGCAGTGGATAGAGCTCTGGCCTTGGAGTCAGGAGGACCTGAGTTCAAATCCAGCCTCAGACATTTGACACTTACTAGTTGTGTGACTGCAAGTCATGTAACCCCACTTGCCTCACCAAAAAGCAAAAAAAAAAGGTCAATCTTTCTGTAACATATATAATCTATATGTAGTCTATATTATATAATAATATGTACTTTACAAATATAGTCTGTGACTGGAGTTGGTGAAGGAGTAAGAGTGGCTAAAAGGGTCAAGGTCATAGGTTTAATTTCCAATTCCCATGGCCAATTGAATTCCAATTTTCTGTGATCACAGACTTAGTCCTTAATATTAATCAGCCATCTTGCAAAGGCGTATCCATGAGAGCTGATTGTTAAATTTTTTCAGGTGAGAATTTCTGTCTCGGAAACCAGAAAATACTACAAATAAGGGATTGATTTACTATTTTTCCGTTTGTTTGTTTGTTTCTAGATTTAATGAAGTGATAGATGCAGATTAAACTTAAAAATGTTTTGTGGATACATTTTTTCCTCCAGAAAGCCTGTTAAACATTTATTAGTACACCACTGGCTAGAGGTCACTTTAAAGAGATATCAGAGTGAGACCCTGACTGGGCATGATCCTATCACTGACAGGAAGGTTATGAGCTAAAAACTTGGGAAGCTATGAATTCAATTTGAAGTACACATTCTGATTAAACATTTTGAAGGTCAGCATTGGTTCCCATGTTGAGAAGACAATATTTTGTTCCCACCCTAAATTTTCTTGATTTTATGTTAGTACTATATACCTTCTTGCTCAGTCTTCATAACA
Source organism: Vombatus ursinus (assembly GCF_900497805.2). Taxonomy (NCBI): domain Eukaryota; kingdom Metazoa; phylum Chordata; class Mammalia; order Diprotodontia; family Vombatidae; genus Vombatus; species Vombatus ursinus. The sequence continues at coordinate 23,634,956 of NW_020954557.1, forward strand.
CTAGTATATTAGCACCTCATTGATAACACTTCTGTTCATCTATCCATTACAAGGCATCACTGCAGTGGTGAGCCCACTTAGGGAAGTGTCCAGTGTGGGTCTACCTTATGCAGAATTCCATTCTGTAGCCATTAGTATTCTAGTGAAATCTAACATAATTATTCTTGTCATATGACTTCCTTAAGTTCACAGAATCACAGTATTTCAGAGTTGGAGGGACCTCAGGTTTCAACTGGTACAGTAATTCCCTCTACAACATTCCCCACAAGAAGTCATGCATCCTTTACCAGACCTTCAGTGAGGTCTTACCCACCACCAACTTAGTCATTCCATTTGACTTTTGAAAAATTCTGATTGCTAGAAATTCATCTCTTTGAAACTTCCACATATTCACATGACTATTTGGTTTTCCAGAGCCAACCAGACCTAGTCTGACCCCTGTGCCACAAGACAGCTCTTTTGATGGATATTATCAGTCTTATTCCCACTAAGCCATTTCTCATCCAGGCTAAGCATTCCCTTTTAATACAATTAAGTGAAATTCAATGACTATTAAGCACCTACTATGTATTAAGCCCCTGTGAAAGGAAGATGAAGTGACACAGTTTATGCCCTCAAGCTTATAGTTTAATAGGGGAATACAGCATGTATCAGTTAGGTATAATACAAAGTAGAATGTGATTGAGGCAAAGAGATTTAATCAAAGTGCTCTGGGAACATTTCATCCAGTGGCATAGGAGGAAGTGGAGATGAGGAAAGAATGTGCTCCATACACGGAAACAATCTTCCTGAATGCACAGAAGAGAGAAATGGCATGTTAAAAGTGGGAAAGTAATCTAGTTTGGTTGCAACATAGATTGAATAAAGATGAGTAATGTGCAATGAGAAAAGAAGTGGGTTAGAGCAGGATTGTAGAGGGTTCTAACAACGTAAGATTAAGATATTCATATTTTATGAGCAGTAGGGAGACATTTTTGATTAGGGAAGTGACATGGTTGCACTGGTTACTACGAAGATCATTTTGGCATCTGGGTGAAAGATAGAGAGGGGAGAGACTGGAAACAGAGAGATGAGTTAGGAAACTCTTCTAATAGCCTAGAGAAAGAATAATGAAGACATAACCTTAGCTGGTGGCATTAGTAGAGAGGAAAAGATAAATACAAGAAATTCTGTGGAGGTGGAATGGACAGGATTTGAAAACTCATTTAATGTGGGGCTGTGGCAGAAGGAAGAGTCATATTTTTATAAAGTTTCAAGCTTGAATAATTAGGAGGATGATGATATCATCAACAGAATGAGGAGATTTGGAAGAGAGGTAGATTTGAGGGGGGAAATGGAGTGTTCTGTTTTGGACATGTTGAGTTTGAGAAACGGGTAGCATCTTCCACAGGAAAGGTGGATGTATTTATAAAGTACTTTGAGGCGTCTTGATGAACGGATGGGATTGTATCTATAAAAGTGGCTATGCCACATTCAGCATCATCAGATTTTTTTCTCTCCACATACTTGATTCATTTAGAAAAGTGTAGATGGAGTAGGAAAAAAAAATTTTTTTTCCTTTTTGGTTTTATTTTGCTGGGTCTCTTCATGTACACATCATTAAAATTAAAGTCCTTAAGACTTTCAGTGTATAATCAGATAAGAGAATCAATAGCCTTAAAGATGAATTCTTATTACTTGATGAAATGTATTTTAATAGTTCACTTTTAAATTGACAACAAACATTATTTATGGAAGAAATACAGCTAGGTCCAGATTAGCATGAACAATGAATTTCTTGAAATGGTTGCATATATTCAAATTCTTGTTATTGGAATAGGTAATAATTATGCAAAATATGGTAATTGTTTCCATCCAATGGAAGTATGCAGTGTGAATTCAAATAATGCAATCCACTGCAGGAGATTCATTATTCACACTAAACTGGACATATTATTCATAAAGACACAAACATTATAGTCTTTTATGTCAATTTTCTGATTACTACAATTTTAATTGAATCCATAATTCTTCTAGTCTACCAGGACTAGTCTTATCTTCATAGTTGACCTTTCTCTGTTTTGTCTTCTTAATCTCCTACGTAGCTTACTGAGTCTTACGTCATTTATTCTTTTGAAAGTTCTCTCTGATTTCCCCTTTACATTCTATTTCCACTGCCTAAACCCCAATCCAGATCCTTCTTCTTTCATGCCTGGAGTACTGAAACAGTATGTTTTTGTATACTGTATACTAAAACAGTATCCTGAACTGTATACTAAAACAGTAGTATTATTTCCCTGCCTTTTGTTTCTCTCATCACCATTTAGACACTTTTTACAAGATTAAATTTCCTAAATACTTAAATAATTTAAGCATCTGAAATCTTGTCTACCAATTCTGATCTCAACACCTTCATGACTTAGTAGAATGTCTGCAAGAGTTCTTGTGGCCAGAAGCTTCATCACTGGTGATGAGCTGAGCTTCTCCAAACTTAGATATGTTAGTCCTCAGATGACATACAGACAGACATACATACCATCACCAGTTCACATTTAAAGCCTTTCCAGCTTGGTAGGACTTGCCAGACCTTGTACTCTGCTGGTATATTTCAAGAATCCAGGGTTACCTCCACGCTGTGATGAACCATTAGAATAAAAGAACCATATTAGAGTTAAGACTTTGGTGGAATCTTTCCTGTTTGTTAGTTTATTCTTTTCACTCTCTTTTTTATCATATCACACCCTGGATCAAACACCTACCACAGCTCCCCACTATATTTGATTCACCAAACATTTATTAAGCATTTGCTATATGCAAAATAATAACTTCTCTGTCTGGTTTTCAAGGCTTTCTGAAAATTGACTCCACCCTACCTATTTAGCCATATTTGCCAATATACTTTGTGGTTCTAATTTGGCTAGACTTTCTTTCTATCCTTTGTGCATATGGTGCTGTTTGCTACTTGGCCTTTATTCATACTGTTCCCTCTACCTGAATACCCTTACTTCTTTTATTTGTAAATTAAATTACTACTCATCCTTAAAGAGTCAACATAAAGTCTTTCTCCTCTATTAAGCCAACATTATTATGTTCTAACTACTCCAACCTAAAGTGACCTCTAAACTATTAATAGTCAATAGAATTAGCAGAGCATAATTTAAACTTACACTTTTTAAAAATTTTAAATTGTTTCATTGTTGTTAGCTTTGTCTCCTTAATTAGACTTTAAGTTTCCTGTGGCTAGGTACCAGAAAGGATTCTCTATTTTTCTTGTGCTTATCATAGTTTTAAGAATATAGTAAGTGCTCGAAAAAAATACTTGGTTTGTGGATTAATAAAAAGTCTTCTATAAAAAGCTAGAGACATCTCTTTTTACCATTCATTCATTCTTTTATTCAGCAAACATTTACTGAGCATCTATTATATAATGAGGCACTACATTGAGATCTTCAGGGAAATGCAAAGGTGTATTAGACATAGCCCCTCCTTTACAAAGAACCTGAGGAATTTATAATCTAGAATATCCATGAGAATTTGTTAGACATTTAGGTTTTTAATATGCATGCTTGTTTACATGTTTGCTTTATAGTGAATACATAGATAGTATTTATTTGATGTCATAATGGTATGTTAAATTGGATGAAATCTTATCACTTATCTAGAATTTTGACATGAATTTATTCTAACATGGCATAATGGATAGAAACCTGTATTGTATTATATTTATTATATTATATTGTATTGTATTGTATGGTATAACCATGGGCAAGACACTTAACTGCTTAGGAGTTTTAGGCAACTCTGAGGCTCTAAGTAAATGGATTGTGATCTCCATTGCTGTGGGAGCTCTTTCCCACGACAATGTAAACACAAATCTTTTCTCAAAGGATGGAATGCAACAGTCTACTCTGAATAGAATATTTACATGTTGGGATGATTTTAATTAAATTACCATTTTATTATGACTTTTGGGTATTTCAAAGAAAGAAAAGTTTGATCTCTCTCTACTATGCTGCTGTATTAACAAGCCCATTTTAAATAATTCAAAGCTAACATTCAAGGATAGTAAAAATGCTGTCCTCGCTATGAGTCATTCTGTTTTTGAAGCTCCTCTTTTTTAAAGATACGCTCATGGGAGCAAGCAATATGACAGGATTGCCAAAAAAGTTAATGTGATCTTGGACTGCATGAAGAGGGGCATTGCATCCAGAAATAGGGAGGTCATTGTCCCACTGTATTCTGCCGTCACCAGGCCTCATCTGGATTATTGTGTTCAGGTCTGGGTGCCATGGTTTGAAAAAAAGACATTAATAAACTGGAGAATGTCGAGAGAAGGGCCACCAAGATGATGAAGGGCCTGGATCAATGATGCATAAAGATCACCTGCAGTATTTAGCCTGAAGAAATATGATACAGGGGAGATATGACAGTACTTGAAGAGATCTCACATGAAGGAAGAATTAGACTCTTTTTGCTTGGCCCCAGAGGGCAGGGCCAGCAGTAATGAGTAGAAGTTGCAAAGAAGCAAATTTAGGCTTGATGTTAAGATAAACCTTCCTAACTATTAGGGTTGTCCAAATGTGAGATGATATGCTTTTATAGGTGGTGAGTTCCTCCTCCTTGGAGGTCTTCATGCAAAAGCTGGATGATCAGTTGCTATATATGTTATAACAGAAACTCCTTTGGTGTGTGAATTAAGTTCAATAGCTGCTAAGATTCCTTCCAAATAACAGATTCTGTGATATGATTTAGATATAGCTTATATTGGTCATATGTTACCTTGCCCTTCCAAGCTCTCTATCTGTTTCTGTTTCTTTCTTCTTCATCCAACACTTTCCTGTCTCTTTCTCTGTCTTTGTCTTTGACTGCCTGTCTTTATTTCACACACACACACACACACACACACACACACGACTTTCCTTGGTTGGTCCTTGTGCTAGAAATTGAAATACCTTTGATCATCAGTGGATTCACTCCACTTTCTGAGGGCACCTCATGCTTTCCCACTATCCCTGTGAGCTGCAGGGTTTATTTTGCACTTGGAAATTATGACAGTCATAAAAGCCTCACTCGGCACTGAAAATTGGAAGCTTATTTTCCACTCTGTGTGTTACTCTGGGTCACATTTGGAATGTAGGGAATTGCTTCATTGCAAAAGGATTTACAGGCAGTTCTCAGCTCTATTTGGATACAGTAGTGGGGGTGATCATCTTTTCCCAGACTTCTCAGCATGTTTCTTCATATTCCAAAGAATTGTTAGTTTACTTCACTCCCAGGAGACTTTTGTAGCTTGATTTTAGAAAGCAGAATCCAATATCTGATTCCCAAGCTCTCTTCACATTTGGGGTTTCCTTGCTTTCATGGGCATTTGATTTCCCTTGTATTTTCCTAAGTTTTAAAACTGCAGTGATTTTAACTTGGAAGAAGTGATGCATTTGAAATTTGAACAGGCAATAAGTGCATAGCCACCAAATTCCTTAGCTACAGCATTGGCTCTTAGGGGCTTTTGTTCTGTGATCTTTCTTGTATGGGGTTGGGGAAAGATCATCACACTTGAAATCAGTATTTGATTTGAGACCAGTGATCACCATTTGGGAGCTATGTGACCTTGCAGTTATTTCAGTATCTCTGTCTGACATGTAGATAATGATGCCTCTAATGTCTACAGCTAGCGTTTCTGTGACAATCAAATAAATTAATATATATGAATCACTTTTATGTTTTAACATAAATCATGCACAGTAGTGGCTCTAAATTAATTAAGTAAAGGATCATTTGGATTAATCTCATATTAATTTTTAAGTATTTCTAAGTTTTAAGGACTTTTCATAGACTTTTTCTGAGGTAGCTGTGGTACCATATCTAGAACACTGGGCCTAGAGTCAGGAAGATTTGAGTTCAAATCCAGCCTCAGATACTTACCATCTATGTGACCCTGAGTAAGTTACCTCAGTTTCCTCAACTATAAAATGGGGATTATAATAGCTCTGCCCTAATAAGTTTGTTCTAAGAATAAGATGGTTAAATAGTTTGCCCAGGGTTATACAGCCAGCAGTTGTCTGAGACAAGATTCAAAGGTAGGCTTCCCCAACTCCAAGTCAGTCTCAATATATCTACTAAGTCATACTCTATCTCCAAGATCTTTTCCATTTCTAAGAGTCTGTGATTCTATGAATCAAGGATGAGGGAGGGACCTTTTTTGAGTCATGGAGAGTTTTGAGGGCACTTGTCTGAAAAACTAAATCCAATTTTTCCATGCTCACAGATTTGCCAGTGAGTCAACCTTCCAGAACACCACCCCCACATTCGACTTTCCATCTATCATCAAGAAAGTTCTGTAGGCAAAGACTCAGGAGAGTGAACAGCACCAGCCCTAAGTGAAAAGATGAAATAGACATGTTTGGTTTGAACAATTCTCTACCTGTCTTTATGGTACTCTCCTTTCCACTTCTCATGCCATTCTCTGGTTGTTTAGTGTCCACACCTGTAGAACCGCAGGGTAGCTTGTGTCCCCTGACAGGACTATACCGAAGTGGGTCCCAGTCTCTTGTACTCTTCGCCACTCCTTTCTAAGTATTAGAAATCTGAAAGGCTATGTAGTATAATCGAAAGAGTTCTTGATTTTGAACCAGCATAAATGATTTCAAAATTTAACTCTTGTTATTTGCTAACAGTGTGCCATTGAGCAAGTCACTTCCCTTCAAGAGTACTGGCCTTGGAGTCCGGAAGACCTCAGTTAAAATCTTGTCTCAGATATTAATTAGCAGTTGTGACTCTGGGTAAATCATATAATCTCTCACAGCCTGTTTCCTCATCTGTAAAATGGGAATAATTAAAGCACCCATCTCACAGGCTTTGACTAAATACTAAAACTTAAGAGTATTGTATAAATGAAGCTATGATTATGATTGTTGTTGTTCTCTGAGTCTCAGGTTTTCTTGCCAGTAAAATGAGGATGATCTGATCATCTCTAAGGCCAATCCCTCTCTAAATCTATGGTAAATTCATCCATACTATTACCTTTACAAGTGAAATATCTGAATTTTTATTGGAAGCTTCTGCCCATAATATTTTGCCCCCATAGGAGTGACTTTAATAAGGGCACAGTGCCAGGATTAGTGGGAGAGGGACTTTTGAACAGACTTTTCTTTCAATATACCTCAAATCTCCCCACACATGCAACTATCCTTTTGTCTACACCTCAGGTTGGCTTTGAGATAGAGGCTGAAGAGAATTAGTCCTCTTCAGTGATGGTAGGAATTCCCAGAACTCAACCATAACTGAAGGAAAACAGTAGTAGAGAACTTGAAAGAGGTAGGATGACATGTGCTAACTTGGGCCTTTTTCTTATTTCTGTCTGACCATGGATACCAGTTTGTCCTATCTCAACTCTCAGATAAATTAAACTACTCCTGGAAGTGGAATGGATCTGTTCATGATAATCTCTTTGCTAAATAGGAAGCTAGAATACAGATGCGGTTTTGACAAGATTCTTAAAAATACATTGCATGCTTCATAACCCCAGATGGAGAAGGCTTCATTTTTTTATGAAAAAACAACATGGAAGATTTTCCTCTTCCTTAGGGTTGCTGCAATTTCTGTAGCAGGTTGAGAAAAAATTAAGGCAGTAGACATTTGTGGCTGCCTGATGGTCCCAAAGCCATGAAAGTCCCACCCTTATTGCCTGTAACCAAACTTACCTACCATGGCCAGCCAGGTTCCTTTCCTGCCATACTTCCCAAGATGGGAATTTCAGAGTGTATGCTGGCCTCTTCTGCTTGATTTGCTCTCTTATCATCCTCTCTCTTTGAAATCAATGAACAGGTAGTTCCAGTTGGCAACCACACTTGAACTGAACTTTATATTTAAGAATATGGAAATCAGATGTGCATGGAGAGAGAGGCAGGCTCCTTGAGAGGAGTCAATCTGCTCAGGCACCCATGATAGGATGGACCTCTAAGTTGCAATCATATACAAATCTAGGATGACCGCATATAAACACAAAATTCCTAGTGAAATTTATTGAGTACTTCAGGTTATTTTGGGAACTTCTGAACAGCATCCTTGTTCTCCTCTTATGGATCTTATGAATGTTTTTACTAAACTCCTTAAAAAGTCTTTTTTTACGATTGAAACTGTATTATTGTTAAAAGGAAATTCCACTTCTTTGATCTACTGACCCTGAGTATGTGGGAGAAGAGCACATTATCCTGAACCAAGCCCTAGCTGAAAAGTCAGGAGTCCTGGGTCATTACTCTGGCACTAACTGACTGAGAAATCTTAGCCTTTCACCAAAATAGGCTTCACTTATTTTCCTTTGTAAAAAGTAAGAGTAGAACTAAGTGGTCTCAATGTTCTTTTCATATTCTGTGACTCTATGATTTGTGGTAGTGATCACCACTTTCATACACTGTCAACCAAGTAAGCAGAATAGGTGGTGGACTGTAAGGGGAATTCCATAAAGCCCCCCTGACTCCCAAAACACTTCCCCTGCCTAATTTACTTATATTTCAGTTTTTACAATTAGTTTCATTAAAGTCAAGCCCCAGACAGGGTCTTTGTCCCAGGTGAAAACGCGAATGGAAGAGGATTGAAGGCAAAAGCAGGAATGTGGAGGTTGATTTAATTGTTGCTGTTCAGCCTTTTAAGTCACGTCTGACTCTTCATGACCCCATTTGGGGCTTTCTTGGCAAAGATACTGGAGTGGTTTGCCTTTCCTTCTCCAGATGAGGAAACTGAGGCAAAGAGGGTTAAGTGACTTGCCCAGAATCACACAGCTAGTAAGTGTCTGAGGCCAGATTTATACTCAGGAAAATAAGTTTTCCTGTCTCAAGGCAGCTATATAGCTGCCCCATTAGGTATGGTTTAATAGCCTCCATTTCTATTTGAATTTGACATCACTGATCCAGTCAGTCCCTCTCAGTTGACAGATGACACTTGAACTCAAGAAGGGTTGAGTGACTTGCCCACAGTCACAAAGTAATAGGAGGTAAAGCTGTATTTTGAACCCAGGACCTCTGATACCAAACCATTGCTCTTCTATACCATCCTAAGGTCCCTTTCAACTCTAAAAGTCAATGATCCTATGATACCTTAGTGTGAATGAATTTAACAAATCCTTTCTGAAAGCAGGTTTTGACAAGGAGAGAGAGATGAAAGATATAAGGATCCTTCGGGTTTGGGGGTAAAGGAAAGGTCCAAAATTGGGTGATTGTGATAATCACCTTAGGTTTGACTTACTTTGCCATTTTGCCCAAGTTCAGCCTTCTGTCAGTTCTGATGTAGATAAGGTAAAACACTTGATAAACAAATAATTTTTCCTTGTATCTCTTAAGTGTATTATGATACAGTAGCAAATTTATCCTTTAAATTACCAGATTTCTTATAGGTAAATACTGTAATTAGTTTGTACATGAGGTTTGAATGGAGAGAGGAAGCAGATTGAGAGTGTGATAGGCAGTGAGGAGATTTATGCCCTACATTAAAAAATCACTGAATATGGTCTGCTCCTTGATAAATTGGCACTGATGGACAAAGCCTCATTTTCACTGCTCCAATACTCTATTTTTTTCCTTTTCAAGTATTATTTTTCTTTAATAATATTTATTCCCTTCCCAGTTACTTGTAAAAACAATTTTTTTGTTGTTGTTGTTGCTCGGCAATGGGGTTAAGTGACTTGCCCAGGGTCACACAGCTAGCAAGTGTTATGTGTCTGAGGCCGGATTTGAACTCAGGTCCTCCTGAATCCAGGGCTGGCACTCTATCCACTGCACCACCTAACTGTCACCATAAAAACAATTTTTAACAATTTTTTAAAAAAGTTTTACTTTCAAATTTTATCCCTCCCTCCCCTAACCCCTCCCTGCAATGGTAAGCAATCTCATACAGGTTATACATGTGCAATCAGGTAAAACAATTTCCATATTAGTCATTTTGTGTGAGAATACTTGAACAAAAAAATTAGAAAGAAAGGAAGGAAGAAAGCAAAAAGAAAGAAAGAAAGATAAAAATTGAATGCTTCAATCTGTATTCAGACAATATCAGTTCTTCCCTTGAAGGTGGATAGCATTTTTCAGCATCAGTCCTTTGGGGTTGTCTTGGATCATTGTATTGCTGAGAATAACTAAGTCATCCACAATTCTTCATCCTCCAATAGTGTTGTTACTGTATACAATATTCTCCTGGTTCTGCTCACTTCACTTTGTATCAGTTCATGTAAGTCTTTCCAGTTTTTTTCTGATACTCTTTATGAGGAATACCATGTATGTGATACATACTGACATAGTAGGGAGCTATGTTTATTTCATTTGTTTTGGGACTCTCTCTCTCTCTCTCTCTCTCTCTCTCTTTCTCTCTCCCCACATTACTAACTCTATAGTAGAGGCTTGTGCTTCTGTTGCTTGGGATGAATAAGCACCTAAGATTCTAAATAACTTTGTTAATATGAAATGCCAGAAAAATGCTCAAGAAGGACCAGATGGAATCTTCTCCTTTTAATATAAATCAAAGAAGACCAAAGTAATTTTTCAGAAACAGAAATCTCATATTGGAAGCAGGAACCAAGAATCTACTTATGCAACTATCTAGAAACATATCTCTTTCCAAATGCCAAAGCAGGTGTCCATCAGGCAAAGATAAGAACAGCTACTTCAAGACTAAGGAATGAGCAAAACAGATGGAAAAACAAAACATGATTTTTCTAATATGACTGTACCGCTGTCTTTCCATAAGCAAAAATGCAGGCTTGCTGATGGAGGGCTCCAGCCAGTATTTCTATGCCTTTTAGGCCTTTCCCTCTCCCATCAGGAAGCTTGTCCGAGAATCAAAGCTAAGGTCTAAGGGCCTGTTTGTGATGCAATATCTCTTTTCCTCTGGGTTAGAAGGTGACACTGAGGCAGATATTTAGATCTTGTGAACAATAATCATAGTCACCAGAGCCAAGATTGCAAGTGGGGAGCCCTCTGTTCACTCAGGTCACTTTTGTGTCTAGGATGTTTTGAAAAACTCCATTTGTATTCATGTAGATGCTCAGAGAAATAGATGATTAGAAAGAAAAGGATGTTCCTGACTTTGGTTGTCATTTTCTCTCATGGAAGAATTTTTGAAATAGTTTCTCAGGCACAGTTCAATTCCATTTGTGAAATGAGTAAAATCCATGGAGGAATCCCATGCACCTGCCTAGTCCTAACATATGAATACATTGGTTAATCTGAAATTTTTACAGGATGTGTTCCACATAAATGAATTTTTACAGAAAGCTGAACTTCACATTTTAAAGCACCAATCCTTTTTGTTTTACATAGTACCATACTGTTTTCAAAATAAGATGTAATGCAGTGGGGAAGCGACCTGTTATAATGGGTAGAAGGGAGCCAGGAATCCCTGAGTTTGACTCCTGCCTAACTATAACTAACTAGCTAACTAACTAAATGTATACATATGTGTGTGTGTGTGTTTCTATATCTATATATCATAGCTAACTATGTCAGCATGGATGGACAAATCAATTTATCTTTTTGAGATTCAGTTTCCCCATTTGTAAAATGAGGATAATAATTATACTGGCACTCACCTCCTAGGGTTGTTGTGAGGATCAAAGTACTTTGTAAACCTGAAAGCCCTATGTAAATATAAACTGCCATTATTATTTTATGTGGTCCCTACAGTAATACTGTGAGGTACACAAGTCAAATATTAGCTCCATTTGATAGATGAAAAGCTGAGAACTGAAGAGGTCAATTGACTTTTCTAAGGTTGCACAACTAAACTCTGTTCTATCATGCTGCCAACTGGGGAGGATTTGGGTGGGTCGTATGTGAGAGAGTTTTACAAACTATAATCCACTCTACAAATGTGAGATGTTAACTATTCGTTATCTTCCACGTCTTCTGAATATCAATTGTTAAGCAAAACTGTAGAAATACCACGTAGATGTGGGTTCTAATTCTGGCTGTGCTGCTCACTGACTATGTGCCCTTGGAAAAGTTGCCTAAACTCTGTGGGCCCCACTAAAATCCCTTCTATGATTCTAAAATGTTTAATGAATGTTTACTTCATCTAGTATATGTGTTTCATGTCAGATTTATGGCTCTGGAGAGTAGCATTTTTATATGCTATGTTTTCCCATATACTTCTACCAAAGCCCTTATTTCACTAACTCATTCTGTTGTAGAAGTGATCTTGGGGTCTCAAAAGCTAAACCATTGCAGCACAAACTCTGGAATGTCCTACAAAGCTAGAACGTATTTAATTATGAAGCCAGAGCGGGTCTTTATGTTTGCCATCTGGGGACTAGCTTTACTAGCTTGGGGGAGGCTCACTCTTTCCTGTCTGGTTATTCTTTACTCTCTGGGTTTTCATTACAATGTTCTCCCCTGCTTTTGCTCTTTCCTCTCTGACTATTTCTCAGTCTCTGTTGCTGTGATGTTGCCTCATCATCCACATTATGCTCCTCTGACTGTGGGAATTCCCTCAAGTCTTAGGTCCTTTTCTCTTCTCTCTCTCTCTCTCCTTATCAGTTCCCATGTGTTTAAATGTCACCTATATTCATATGACTCCCAGATCTCCATTTTCATAGTCATCTCCTCTCTCTCCCAAGCTTCAGCCCATGTCACCTATTGGACATTTAAAATTGGATATCCTGGGGACATCTTAAACTCAACATCCCTAAAACTGAACTCATTTTCTTTTCCCTTAAACCCTCCCCTCTTCCAAATTTCATTGTTTCTATCAAAGGCAGTACCATTATTGCAGTGTCTCATAATCTTGGTGTTATCCTGAATGCCTCACTTTCCCTTACCCTAATTAGTCACCAAATCTTACCCTTTCTACCTTCATAACATCTCCCACATCTGACCTCTTCTCTATGCTTACTCAGCCACTCCTTAGTTTAGGCCCTCATTACCTCTCAACCTGGATTATTGCAATAGACTCTTAATTAGCTTTCCTGGACCAAGTCTCTCCCCACACCAGTCACACACGCGGCTGCCAAAGCAATTTTACTTAATTGCACATCTGACCATATTTCCCTACTCAATCTACTCCAGTGGTTTCTGTTGCCTCTAGAATAAAAAGTAAACATCCTCCACTATTTAGCTTTCAAAGCCCTTTACACCCAGGTCCCACCCCATCTTTTCAGCCTCATTGGACATTCCTCCTCTTCCTGCACTCTGTGGTACAGATAACTAGCTTTCTCTCTGTTTCTCACTCAAGTCTCCCATCTTTTTGTTTTAGCACTGGCTCTCCACCATGGGTGGAAAGAACTCTCGCCTTGTCTCCTTTTCAGAGAATCCTTCTCATCCTTTAAGAAGCAGCTCAGTCACCATTTTCTTCATGAAGCCTTTTCTGCTCCCCTTGCCCAAATGCTAGTGCCCTTCTCCAACATTCCGTTGTATTTGACCACACATATCTATTTTATACACATGTATATAAAATAGGTGTGTCTATTAATTTCACATTGATGCTTTTTAAACTTTCATTTGTGACTTTTATTAAAATCTGTGAGCAGGGATTGTTTCATTCTTTGTACTTGTATCCCTGGAACATAGTGCAGTACCTGACACATAGTAGGTGTTTAGTAAGTACTTGTTCATTGATTGATTGATCACCATCAGCCTCACCAGATTGGTAGTGGCTCATCACCAGAAAGCTGACCACAGTTTAAGTCACAAAGTCTATTTCCTAAGATCAGGAAGTATTGCTCTATACATTGATGGAATGGGTAACCTAATTGATGAAGGGTCCTTGGAGTAATAATTTAATAGCTGACATTGTTGTAACGCTTTCAAGTTCATGAATCACTTGATGCACACTATTTCATTTGAGTCTCATGAGAGCCCTCTGAGGCAGGTACAATGAGTCTTATCCAGCACCCCCACTTTTTAAATTTGTTTCAATTCAATAAACATTTATTAAGAGCCTACAATGGGCAGCATGCTGTGCCATAGCAACGAGCTCTTTCCTTGAGACTCTTATTCAACGGGGATGAAGAAAATGACTCAGGGATATTTCAGTGACTTGTTCGTAGTCTTGTAGCCCATAAACATTAGTAGCTGAATTTGAACACTGGGCTCTGCTGACTCTGAGTCCAGCATTCTTTCCATTTACCATATTGCCTTATATATAGCAGTACTTTGGAAATTTGTGTATAATTGGTATGTGCAGTATATTTTATGTCCTTTTATAGATATTAGAATATGTTTATTATCTTAATAAGTAATTTGTTATAATATGTGTTAATAATATAGGCTTACAGTTATTGTATACTTGCTTTTATATCACATTGATAATTATTTCAATTGAATATAACCTCCAACATAACATCCATACCTTTGGAAAATATTATCTAATTTATAATATTTTCTTTCCAGGCAGGCATTGAGTCAAAAAGTAGGGACTTTCCCCCCTTGTATTTCTGAATTTATGTTCTATTAAATACTTTTTTCTCTCTAGGCAGGGATTGAGACAAAACATAGGAACTTTTTGTCTCCCCTTCCTCCCTCCTTTCATTCTTTCCTTCCTTCCTTTCCTTTCTTCCTTCCTTTCTCCTGTCTCTCCACCCTTCCTTTCATTACTTCCAAATTCTATCAATACAAATTAAACTTGGAATAAAGAAACTAGCTAAATAAGAATTTTGTGCCTAATTAAAACAGTATGGCATGATTTTCTTTAAATCTTTAATGGTTCCTGGTAACCATCCTTCTTTGGCTGATTTATCTCATTCCCCATGGCTTAACCTTCTCAAAATCCCACAAATCTGCAATTTCAATCAGCATTTAAGACTAAAAGTAAAATCTATGGGTTTTTGTCTAAGGAAAAATTAAATCTTGAAACTAAGAGTTCTTCTTTAGTCAGTCAAGCTCTATCCTCTTGATGTGTAATGTCTGGTAATAGATGTGTCATTGTTTAGTCTCAATTTTTAGGAGATATTTGATATAGCACACAAGATTTCCATGGATGATTTATTCCTTTGGCATCATTTGCTTCCAGTATTTGGGGGAATATTCCTGTAAACCCCATTATCTTCAACCTCCACTTGGGGGAAAAAGATATCACAATCATCTGGTACTTCTTTCTGCCTCACCCTTTCCAATTTTGGCTGGGCTCTTTCAGTGTCCAAATCTTGAAAATACGTTGGCACCCCATTTAAGACCAAAGGATTTAGAGCTGAAAGGTACCTTTACATTAATCTAGTCCATACCCTTCACTTTTTTCTTTTTTAAAAGAATCAATGATAAGTCATCACAATTTGTGTTCACAAACTCTAAATCAATAAATGATATTGTTAACCAGTAGAGATGTAGTTCTGTTTTAGAATCATATGTTTATAGAATATGTCACTACTTCAAAGATGCCAACCCAAAAGTAAGCCCTTCAGTATTTAATAATTTTGTATTGTGGGATCATAGCTTTAAAACTGGAAGAGACTTCAAAGACCATCTAGGTCATGTACCTTATTTTACGGACCAGAGGGGCTCAGTGACATACCATGGTAGCTTAGACAGGAATATGAGCCTTCAGCCAGATCCAATGCTCTTTTCTTTATACAACACTGTAACCCAAGGACATTCTGGGAGCACCATCTGTTTCCTTTTCTGTGTTTCCAAAAAGAGTATATTAGAGGCTTTTACATATTTAGCATAAATTTTATGGTGGGAAATCAGTCACTTGTAGGAACAAATGAGATAATGTGTGTGAAAATGCTTTGTAAATGATAAAGTCCTATATGACTATATTATTAGTGTGGACATCATCATTATCTTTGGCTTCACCAGAAAATAATGTTGTTATATTATGTGTGTGAAGTTGTGATGTCACAACTTAAAGGCCAAAGTTTGATTTGATATATTTAGCAAGTATGATATTTTGTTCCCATCAGTTGTTAGTATATTTTGGGGAAAAAAGCCCTCCCCCGCCTTGACCTGAATTATCTGGACCACAGGATCAACATCCTCAACTCAACATATTGAAAATGGAAGTTATTATCCTCCCTAAGCCTGCCTCTGCTCTCCAAAGTTCTCTGCTTCTTTTCAGGGTACGGATATCTTTTCATTCTCCAAGATCTTCACCTTTCCTTACTCCTTGATTATGATCCCCTTCCCTTACTCTTCCCTTCACACATCCAATGAATTGGCAGGCTCTTTCTCTTCAGTATCTGTCTCATCCTTCCCTTTCCTTCCAGTCACAGTGCCACTATCCTAGTTCAGGTCTTCATCATCTTTCATCAGAACCACTGCAATAACTTCCTAATTGTTTGCTCGACTTCCAATCTCTTCTTTAATCTTCCCTAGAGAGCTGACAAAAAAATCTTCCTGAGACAAGGCTATGAATCTGTCACTTGGGAGCTCAAATACCTTCACTGCCTCCCACTAGCCTGGGATAAAATGCAAATGGTTTAGGTTCATACTCTACTCATCATCTTTTGCCTCCAAACTACTTTTATAGTTTTACTTCAGATTGCTTCCTTTTAAGCATACTGCATTCACTCTAGTCAAATCGAACTAGTAGCTTTTGCCTTTGGATTAAATTTCATTCTTCTACCTTTGTGAATTTGCCCAATCCTCCCTCCTCATCCCTTTTTGAACTTTCAGTTGTTGTCAGTTGTCTTTGACTCTTCATGACCTCAATTGAGTTTTTTTGTTTTTTGTTTTTTGGTTTTTTTTGCAAAATACTAGAGTAGTTTGCCATTTTCTTCTCCAGCTCATTTTACAGATGAGGTAGCTAAGGCAAACACAGTTAAGTGACTTGCTCAGGGTCACACAGCTAATAAGGGTGAGGCCAGATTTGAATTTAGGTCTTCCTGACTCCAGACCCAGCACTCTATCTACTGTGTCACCTTGCAGCCCACCCCATTCCCACCTTTCATAATCCTTTTCCTCCTTCAAAGTTTAGTTCAGTTGCCATTACTCCCTTGAAACTTTCCTTTATTCCTCAGTTTTTCCCTTCTCAAATTATCTTGTATTACATTTATCTGCATACATTTTGCATCCTCCCAGCATAAACTCCTTAAGATCAATTCGTTTTGTTTTTTATCTTAACATCCCCTGTTCTTTCCACACAGTAAGTTTTAATGTTTGTTTGAATTGTTGATGCCAATGATGGTTGTCACTGAACTTTTCAGATGACAACTACTGCATATATGGTGGTCAAAAAATGTAATTATTTCATATAAAATAACAATAACGATGTATATAGTGCTTACTAAAAACAGTGTGAAGGCACAAGCTTTTATTTTCTTGTTCAAGCAAAATTAATGTTATGCTAAGAAAACCTACTTAACCATTTTGTTACTAATATTGAAAATTTATAAGATAATAACAATATTTTACATTTTTATTGAACTTTATTATTTCTAAAATACTTTCCCTATAATAGCATCTGTGAAGTAGGCAATGTTAAAGTTATCATCCCCATTTTACAGATGAAGATGAGTCTAAAAGAGGCTAACATGATAATACAACATAATGCAGTTAGTATGGTAGAGCTGGTATTTGAACCTAGGTAAATTGAGTCAAAATTCAATTTTGTTTGCTTTTATTTTTTAAGCCAAGACAGGCTTCTTGGAAGCAAAGTAGACCTGAAAAAAAGATCAAATATTGCCTTCCCAATGAGGGTGGGTGAGGAGGGAGGAAGGGAGAAAATTTGGAACCAAAGCTTTAAAAACAAAAGTTAAAAAAATTGTTTTCACATGCAACTGGGAAATAATATATACAGGAAATGGGTTATAGAAATCTATCCTGCCCTACAGGAAAATTGAAGGGGGAGGGGATAAGAGAAGGGGGGAGAGATAGAAAGGAGGGCAGATTAGGAGAAGGGATATTCAGAATGCATGCCATCTTGGGGTGGGGGAGGGAGGAGATGAGGAGAAAATTTGGAACTCAAAATCTTGTGGAAGTGAATGTTGAAAACTTAAAATAAATAAATTAAGGAAAAAAGAAGAAAAAAGATCAAATAGACCTGAAGAAGCTACATGAATACTTAGATTTTTTTTTAAATTTTGGCACTTATAAATGAGATCTGTATTATGATTGAGCAACCATAAAAGTAGGCATATACCCAATTTATTGAAGTATCCCTAAAAGAAATTTAAAAAATATTCTGTATTCTCTAAAAGTGGAACATTATCTTCATCATAATTATCATAATAGTTAACATGTATATATTGCTTACTATGTGCAAGGCACTGTGCTAAACATTTTGCAATTATTACCTTATTTGATCCAAGGCTACCTTGAGGGGTAGGTACTATTGTCATCACCATTTTACAGATGGCAAAACTGAAGCAAACGGGTTAAGTGACTTCCTCATGAAGTTGTGAGTTTGGAGGGAGGTCTTCAAATGAAGGCTAGGTGATCATTTGTTAGATTCTCATGGGGAATACTAAATCTTCAGGCAGTGTAGATTGGACTTGGTGACTGCTGAGGTCTCTTAATTATGTGATTCTATGAATCTCTTTCAAGTGTTCTTTATGAAGTAATTACATTATGCCTATCTCTTTGACAATTGAAGTTGATTCTATACACGAGCATATCCTCTTTCTTCCAATATTTAAAACAATTAAATTTAATTAATTAAATGAAAAAAATATTCTGTCTTCTCTCTCTAATTTTTTTTGTTTGCTTACTTGTCATGGTGTTTATATGTTCTTTTAACATGGGCAATCTAGTCTCCTTTGCTGCATTTGTCCCAGGGAAAGAGGGACAGTTTGGGATAGTAATGATGGTAGCTCTAAGGTTTGCAAGGGCTTTATAATTATTTCATATCATCCCCACAACAGTCCCATAAGGTGTGTTCTTTTTATTTCTATTTTACAAATGAAGAAATTGAGGCTAAGAGGCTAAATGACTTGCCCAGGATCACATAGCTAGTAAATATTTGAAGTAAGTTTTGACTTCAGGTCTTCTTGATTCTAAGTCCATCACTCTATGTACTGCACCACCTAGTTTCCAAAAATGTTTAGATATGTTTGGCAAATTCATAAAACATTTTAAGGAGTATCCACTGACCTCACTCTATGTGCATAGCACTGTTAGACATTTTAGGCATACAAAGAAGTTGAGTTTGACATTTAAACTTTTTAAAATCTGGTTGCAGTCTATGCTTGCAGGTTCATTTCACATCACTCACCTCTCCACACTCTATGCTTTAGCCCAACTAGTTTACTTGCTGTAGCCCTTGTGCCCTGTTCATGGAATGTGTTCCATTCTCTCTTCCATCCTTTGGAATCCCTAGGCTCCTCCCAGGCTCAGCTCATGTGCCATCTTCTATGGGAAGCCTTTCTTTATTCCTCCTAGTTGTTAGGTCTCCCACCCTCTCAACTTATGGTGAATCTACAAGTCTTTTGCATGTTATATCATCCTTGTCTCCAGAGAATATTAGTTTCCAGAGGAACGTATTTGTCTTGTTCTGTTATTGAGTGTCCGACAAGTAGTAGGTACTCAAAAAATGTGTGTTGGATTGCTGAAGATGACTTGCATACAACAATTAGAACATTGCACAATGTAAAACATAGGCACATACGATTATATGGTACACAAGTGAAAATTTAAGTAATGATAAAAGGAAGTGAATGCTAAGTTCCAAATGAATGATATTGACAATTATTGCTATAGCTCAGAGGAGTGGGAGAAATTACTGTTGTCTGTAGTGGTCGGGGAAGACCCTTCATAGAAGAAAAGGAAAGTGTGACAAACTTTTAGGCATTGGCAGGATTTGTATGAAGAAAGAGATTTTTTTCCAAGCAAGGGAATAACATAAGAAAAGGAATGGCAATAGAAATGTGAATGTTCAGGCATGTTCAGGAATCCAACTGCATAGCTAGAAAAGTTCTTGTTACTGAGAAGTGGGAGATGCTGTTGGAAAATTTGGTTGGAGCAGTCCAGAGAGTAGAATATTAAGATCTTAGATTGAGAGCTTGAAGGGACCTTAGAGGTATCTAGTCCAGTTTTCTCATTTGAAACATAAGGAAACTGAAAATGAGAAAGGTTCAGGCAATGGGAAGAGCACAGAGTTTGGAGCAGGATTTAAATTCTGACCCCAATCCTTTGTGTCTATGGGACCTTAAGCAAATCACTTAACCTCTGAACCTCAAAGGCATTTGACTATTGCTCCTTATAGTTTTGAATCTATGAGCCTATGCTTTCTCAGAGGTCAAGATTTGAACCCAAATCATGTAAGCCAGATTATCTATATAATGATAAATAATAATAATCAATGTAATATATCTGTAAAATAATAAGGACTTAAGCTGGAGTGGAGATTGTCAGAATAGAAGTACTGA
This sequence comes from Vombatus ursinus, assembly GCF_900497805.2. NCBI lineage: Eukaryota > Metazoa > Chordata > Mammalia > Diprotodontia > Vombatidae > Vombatus > Vombatus ursinus. Next base: position 23,655,213 of record NW_020954557.1, read on the forward strand.
TCATCAGAGACATTATAGAGGATGAATTTACAGGACTTAATTATTGATGAGATTTAATAAAGATGATGAAAGAAAAGAAAGATTAAAGACAAAAGGTGAAAAACTAATGAAGATTTAATATGTTGATATAGAATTTTATTGTTTGTTGTTGTTTTTAGTCATGTCTGACTCTTCATGACCCCTTTTGGGGTTTTCTTGGCAAAGATACTGGGGTGGCTTGCCATTTCCTTCTCCAGCTCATTTTACAGATGAGGAAACTGAGGCAAGCAGGGCTAAGTGACTTATTTAGGGTCACACTGACAGTAAGTGTCTGAGGCTGGATTTGAACACAGGTCTTCCTGACTCCAGGCCTGGTGTTCTATTCACCGTGCCACCTAGTTGCCCATGCCGATATAGGAAACTGAACAGAAATCATAAGGAAAATGAACGGTCTAAGTTGAGAGGATCCATAAACTATTCAGGCCATTATGGAGTAGACAATAATCTATTACCCAAAGGATAAATAAAATCTCAAGTCTTAGTATTTGCAACTATACCCAACTTGAAATAGTCAAACTGTTTCTTAAAATTCCCTCCATCATGATACATAGCATTTCCATTTCTAAGATCAGTCTGGAGTGCTTTGGGAGCAGGATGGTTGAGTGGGGGGTTGGGAGGAATAGCTTCAGCATCATGTCATCCACTATCTCCTGCTGGTGAAAGGTCAGATGTTATGAAAGCAAGCAGATAAAGCAGGACTCTTAGCTGTCTCAGCAGTGCTGTGTGGTGTCCAGTTGACTGTTTATAGGCATTGGTTGCACTAAAGATTTTTTGCTTTCAGTATGAAAATGAATGGAAGAAACAGTAGGGTATAGGGTTTGATGGACTTAGGGAAAGTTTTCAGTTACAGAATAGCACAAACTTCACTGAAATTATTGTGTGCCTACTAAAACATTTTTATAGATCCCTATAACATTTTTATATGACCCTACAACTAGAGTTGTTTTATACAACCCTACAACCTTACAAGCTATTATGGATCAAGACTTTTGTGAAGAAGAAGCAGCGATGGACCTCTTCTCAGTTTCCTTATCTGTAAAATGAAATGGAGAAGGAAGTGGCAAACTGCTCCAGTTATCTTTGCCAAGAAAATCCCAAATGGAGTCATGAAGAGTCTGAAACAACTAACCAATAATCTAAAACTTGCTGTTTAAATAGCACAGTCTATCAGAGGTTAGCTTTTGAAAGAGAAAAACGAAGACAGTGGCAAAGAGAGTTATTGGAGAATCTCCCCCCCAACACACACATGCATGTGTGCATGTTCATACACACACACACACATATACAGATACACACACACACATATACAGATACACACACGCGCACGCGCACACACACACACACACACACACGCGCGCGCGCGCGCGCGCGCGCGCGCACACCCACTCCTCATTGGCCTGGGCTTTTGTGCTGCTTGGATTGGATAGTGACTGTAACTGATCCAGCCTCATGGAATAGCGTTGTAAAAGGGATTGATGTTTATATAAAACCTAATAGTAAAGTTTAAGATGCCTTACAATCTAACCAGAGCCCATGAAGGCCAGAAAACATTTCAAACATTTTCAGCACCACAAAAACATTCTTTTGTTTTGAAGTCTGTGTGTTTATCTATCTATCTACCTATCTTTGTCTCTGTTCATTCATTCATTTTTATCCATTTATGTATTCCCTAATTTATTCACTTGTTTTATACTTCAGATTATTGTTTTTATCTAAAAGCCTGTTAAAGTCTTCTTGAAAACACAAATACAAGTTTGTTTTTTTAAACAGCCTCAAAAAGCAACATTTAACATTGTGCCAGGACTGCCATATAGACCCTGGTGTCAGAAGACTAGCTCTGCACTTACTAGATAAAGAACTAGAATAGGTATAATAGCGGAAAGGCAGAAAAAAAATAAAGAAACTTAAAATATAACATAAATTGGGAGGGAGAGGGAGGAACAGTAGTAGAAATGAGGGTGGTAAGCTTGTGGTATTATAAAGAGACTGCCCTGACTAATGGGTACAGCATATGTTGGAGAATAGTGGGGTGGGGGGTGGGGGTGGGAAAGGTTGGATAATTGGAGTTGTCATATTTTTGAAGGTCTTTAAAGGTAGGTTGAGAAATTTAGAATTTGCATAGTAGAAAATAGGAAGCCATTGAATATACTTGAACAAAAGACTGTCACAATAAAAGTAACTTTGAAAGAAGATTAATTTGTCAGTCTATTTACAGTATAGGTTGAAAGATTTACTGAAGTAAGGAAGGCTAGCTAGAAGTTTTTCAGGGGCTAGGTAATATGGACCTGGGCTCAGATCAAGGAAATGTGGAGAAAAAGGTAGATATAAAGCACATTTTGAAGGAAGAACAACAATATTTATTATTAAAATGATAGCTAACATTTATATTGTGCTTTATGGTTTGCAAAGCATTTTGCAAATATTACCTCATCTGATCCTCACACCAATCCTAGGAGGTAGGTGCTATTATTATCCCCATTTCACAGATGTGGATAATGAGCAAATAAAATTAAATTGACTTTTTCAGAGCTACACAGCTAGTAAGTATCTTGAGAGAGAATTCAGACCCAGTTCTTGATGACTCCCAAGTCCATTACTCAATCCACTGGGCCACTTAGCTGTCAATAGAGCTTGATGACTGAATGGGGTGAATCCAACCATAAGCATTCATTAAACACCTATTATTACCTGTAACTGTATTAGATTCTGGAGATACAAAGACAAAAGTAAAAAAAAAAATCTGAGTCCTAAAGGAGCTTAAATTCTACTGGGGGAGACAATATGTACTTATCCGGGTAGACAAAAAAAATAAATGCAAGAATATGGGGGTGGGACATTACTAGCTGGGGGAAGTAGATTAAGAAAGACTTCAGTAGAAAGTGTCCCTTGAGTTGATCTTGAAGGAAATCATGGATTGTTTCCAACAAGCAGAGGTAAGGAGGGAGGGCATTCCAGGCACTGAAGATAGTGTGAAAGTACAGAGATGGGAAATGGAGGACCATGTATAGGCAGCTAGGTAGCACAGTGAATATATTGCACCTGGCCTGCAGTCAGGAAGTTCTAAGTTCAAATTCTACCTCAAATGCTTACTAGATGTCTGGCCCTGGGCAAGTTGCTTAACCTCTTTTTGTCTCAACTTCTTCATCTGCAAAATGTGGGTAATAATAGCACTTACCTCTCAGGATTGTTGTAAAGATCAAATGAAATAATTATGAAGCACTTATCATAGTGCCTGTCACATAGTAAGCGCCATATACACATTAGCTATTATTATGAGGAATGTAGTAAGTCCAGTTTTTTTGTACTATAGAGTTCAAGAAGGACAATAATGGTTAATAATCACAGAAAAATGGGTTGGATTGAGATTGGGAAGAGCTTTTAGTGGCAAATAGATGGGTTTACATTTACTCTTAGAGGCAATAGTGGAGAATATTGAGTAGGGGAGTACAAACGACAAATTAGTTAGGTATGACACATTTTTAACCTTGAATTACCTAGACTCATTATTCAATAAATGGTGCTATTGATAGAGTCAGAGATATCAGAAGAAGTAAAGAGCTTGGGTAGGCCTTTATTTTGTCCATGTTGAGTTTAGGGTGGGAGTAAGATGCCCAAATGGAAATACTTAGTGATCATTTGGCTCATTTTACAGATAAGGAGGCTGAGGCCTAGAGAAACTTTCCTGGGGTCATACAGGTAATAAGTAGAAGTTCCAAGATTGGAGCTCAAGACCTCTGACTCCTGATCTTGAACCATATTACTATGAGAATCGATGAGCTTGGTGGGCTTAGGAAGACCAGGAAAACACCATAATACAAATAAAACATAAATAAAACATGTCAGTAAAAATATGCTTTGTAAGACTGTTAAAATGCAACCTCCTACATGAAGCCTTTCTTGATCCCTTCAGCTGCTAGTGCCCACCTCCCCCCCATTATCTTGTATTTATGTTGTATATACAAAATGCAACCTATATATGTAAACTGATAGAAAGGGAACTCTCTGAGTGTAAAGGCAGTTTCCTTTTTGTATTTTTATTCCTGATGATTAGTATAGCGCCTGACATACAGTAGGTGCTTAATGAATACTTGGTGATTGACAGTATAACTGACTGATTAAAGTACATGACTTCCATTCACTAATGGTCCAAGGTTAGGTCAAAAAATATCTTTAGAGTTAGAAAATTTACATAAAGTATTTTAGGAGGGTGGGGAAGGATCAGTAACAACGGCTAGCTGGCCTGTATTGATATTGTAGTCATCAAAATTTTCTCCTCAAAGCTCAGTGTTTTTATACATCATTTCTATCCAGTGTAGTAGTGCAGGCGCCCTGTATCACAGTTTAGAAAAAGAGAAGCTTAAGGCAGAGAAAAGCTAAGGCTATATACTGGCCTATCCTCTCCTCTCTCACCCCTTTGCAGCCATGGTCCCAGTAACACACAACTTGATAGTCAAGAGGCAAGATGGCGTAGTGGGTAATTGATTTCAGGAAGACTTTGTGTCTAATCCTACCTTAGGTACTTTATAGTAGTGTGATGGTAATCACTCAACCTCTCTCTGCCTCTGTTTCTTTCTCTATAAAATAAAGTAATTAGACTTAATGGTCTTTAAAGTCCCTTCCAGCTTAGGCTCTAGGAGTCAGTTTGATTTTGAAAGTTTATTGGTCAGTTCAGTTGGATAGAATGTTAATCTTTCTGTACGGTCCTTGCTGAAACTCTGGTAGATTGGAATTTACTTCTTGGCATTGACTCACTTAGAAGAATTCCTCTGGTATTATGGTCTAGATAAAATTGTACTGGAGCAATTAAATGAGAGTTGTGAAGGATTTGTGACTTATGTGACTTGATAATGTTCACTTGACTTTGAAGAGATTTTCCAGAAAGTCTACAAATTGATGAGATAGATTTCCTTAAGGCATGTAAGAAAACCAGAATCTTTTTATATCCACACTACATATATGTCTACATTTAAAATGTAGTGGATGCCCAGTTGAGTGATTTCTTGATCGTCATTTGATAGGTAACATGCCAGCAAACTTGGTTTCTCATGTTTCTCTTTTCATTTTCAGTGGTCCTTTTCCCATTGCCTTATCTGTTTAAAACTTTATCATAATATTATAAAGTATTTTGAGTGAGGTACAAGGTAATGTGGTTAAACCTTTTTAGGTCAGTGGGAGAGAATGTCTTCAGTTTGGCCCAGACTAGACTTTCCATTTATTTATGATCCCTTACTCACTCTTAAAATTTTCCTTTTCCTCATTAGCAGCCTCTGAGGAGTCCAAGATGAATCCCATTTGCTGTTCCTTTTTTCATTTCCTTAAAAAATTACTTTAGGTGGTGATGGAGAAAACTATCAATTTCATTTGTCATGATTTTCATTATCCAAGATATCTGTTCTGAGAAAAAGTTGAATTTGAATTAATATAACAGAGGTTTATTTCTGTTAGGGAAAGCCCTCTTGGGAGATGTTTTATTTTTCTCCTTTAGTATTTCAATGATTATCAATCTTCTATAGATTGATTATTATTTTCTCTTTCTGGACAGGTTTCTTTTCTGAACTGGGTTTAGGAGAAGAGCATAGTATGTTTTATATATTTTGTTTTTCCTTCTTAATGCCTTACTCTATTTTCAGAATCCAAACTGATCAAATCTTCTTTCAGAATCAGTGTGTTGTGGTCAACAAAGTCAACAGACATTTCTTAAGAGCTTACTATGTGTCAGGAACTGTGATAAGTTCTGAGAATACAAATACAAAAAGAAAGTCTGACCCAGGGGTGGGGAACCTGCAGCCTGGAGGCCACATGTGGCCTTCTAGGTCCTCAGGTATGCCTTTTGACTGAGTCCAAGTTTTACAGAACAAATCCTTTTATTAAAGGGATTTGTAAGTTTGGATTCAATCAAAGGGCCACACTTGAGGACCCAGAGGGCCACCTGTGGCCTAGAAGTCACAAGTTCCTCACCCTTGGGACCCCTCCAGGTGTTTACAATCTAATGGTGATATAGTAGTCATCAACATTACATAGAGAGTTTAGATCTCACCAACTCAAACAACTATATGGGGGTGGGGTGGAGTTAGTCTGAATTTCAAAAAGAAGAGTATGACTTTTATTGGTATTATTTTTAATTTTCAAGTTCATGAAGTTAAATAAATTTGGCCAATATGTCTGGATTTTCCCCCCAGGTATTAATAATAATAGTAGCTAACATTTATGTAGAGCTTACTATATGCTAGACATTGTGCTAAATGATTTATAATAATTATCTCATTTGATCCATGCAACAACCCAGGGAGGTAGGTGGTATTATTATCCCCATTTTACAGATAAGGAAACTGATGCAAATTTTTATAAATTTTTATAAAAAGCTTAAATGACTTGCCCAGGATCACACAGCTAGTAAGTATGATGTAAGTAAGTTGAGTAAGTAAGTATGATTCAAGGACTTGAATTCAGGTCTTCCAGACTCCAAGCTCAGTGCTCAATTCATTACACCACTTAGTTGCCTAGTGGGAACCTACTTAAGTGACTAAAAGAATTATTTGCAGATAACATAAGGACCTATGACCTTGGACAAGTTCTCTGGACTTCAGTTTCCACCTCTGTAAAATGAAAGAGTTCGATTGGATGATTTCTAATGTTTCTTCCAGATAAAATAGTTGTTTTTATATAAATTATTATTTATATGAAATTCAGTGCCTCTAAAAGTGATAAAACCAGGTTTTTCTTCCCTTCATTTCTTCATTCTCCTGAAATTTTAAATATTAAGTTAAATACTAAATAACACTGATTTTTTTAGTAAAACTATTTTTTCCACAGAAAGTGATAGTGCAAAGTACATTTCTTTTCCACATCATTTCAAATTCTTCATTAGTGCAGTCTCAATTAATGATGTTTCATTGTATTGGAATATTAGAGACTTCAACCTTAGTAACAACTCTGCTCTTCCTGAGACCCTCATTCTTCAAACCATTGCTTCTTCAGTACCAACTCATAAAAATAACTAAAATCTTTGCCAGTGTGGTATATTATATTACTGATGCTAGGAAGAGCATCATGGTAGAGTGGAAGACTCTTTGGCTTCCTCGTCAGGAAACAAAGATTTTAGGCTCAACTTATTTTTCCACTAACTAGCTTTATGACCCTGGGGATGTCTCTTGACCTCTCTGGGTTTCAGTTTTCTCACCTGAAAAATGAGGGGAATGTACTCAAATTTGGAGATTATATAATCTATTGACTAATAATAATAATTCTTTATTTTCTATTTAATTAAGGAAACTAGGCCTTATTTATATAACATGAAGAACACAACATTTTAAAAGTCAACTGACTACTTGACTTGAGGCCATCTTAACTATACAATTGGATAACTGGATGGCTGATCTGATTGGTTGTGTAATCAGTCAATCAATCAACATTTAGTAAGCACCTAAGCTCTGGGGATAGGAAAAGAAACAAAAGACAATCTATGCCCTCAAGGAGCTCACCATCTAAAAGGTGAGACACAAAACAAACAAATATATACAAACAAGCTATATACAGGATGTATAGGAGATAATTAACAAGGGAAGGTCCTAGAATTAAAAGGGATTGAGAAAGTATAGAAAGCACTAATTAAGATTTCCTTCTTCTCTCTCCTCTTTTTCAAAAACAAAATAAAACAACAACTAAGTAGTCAAATGGTCAGAATTAAAGATGTTAAGATAACACCTAAAATATAAAACTATCTCCTTGCCTTGTATTTTTCTCCATTTTAAATAGATTCTATAGTGTTTTGGAAAATTATGGCCTCCTTCAGGAAACAATGCCCCTAAAGCACATTTTCAAACTCCTTTTTTCACTGAATTTTTTTTTTTTTTTGCGTAAGCAGGGAGGGAATTGATGTTTTGACTATGACTGCTGCAGATTTGCAAATTAGAAACCTCCTCAGCATTTTTGATAATTTTAGTATTTAAAATCCTAGGAACAGTTTGGTTTGGGACTCTAGAATTTTTATTGATGATGAGGTTTTATGGTGTTCCTTCAAGTTGGAAGCAAAATCAGGGAGCTATTTTGATCAAGCCCTCATAGAAGTTTTATTTTCACCAACTGTACTACAGAAATTTTACTACTTCAGCAGAAGTGCTCATATTTGTGAGAGCCAAAGAACATCACATTCCACGCTATATATATATGTGTGGAATACTTCCAGCGGCCAGTGACCTGGATAAGTGATACCAAATTGTTTAGGAAGACTGGAGCTTGAAAATTGAGCCAAATACCTATCACCTTCTCCAACTAAGACAAGATATGTGTAGTTATTGTTGTAAATTAATCACATGATTATAATGAAAAAAATCTATGTTCCTTTTTAGTCTTTATTGCCAAAATGCCCTTAGCATGCCTTGTTCACCCAATGAATAATCTAGATTCTTCTGTGACCACAATGTTTTCAAATTAAATTGCAAAACATGTTTAAATAGTATTCCCACATACAACTACACCTTAAATAGATAGAAGACATCGAAAAAAAAAACCAGTTACTATATGAATCTGTGATTTTCATTTCAAATACTGTGAAATAATAGTTTGAAGATGTCTCTTCTCCAGAATTTCAAAAGGAAAATAGCTCATGAAGTTTGCAATTTAGTTGTACCCTGAAACACATACCAATTTACATAAAATTGTACTGAATTATTGACTAATGGTTTCATTGAAGGTCTTTGAAGAAGAAAGTAGGTTAGTCCTGAGCTAGAAAATGCATGATTCAAAAAAGATAAACAAAAGGCCTTGGAAACTTTGTTATAAGAATATTTATATAGTCTGAATTTTGTAAAGAGAAGTTAGTTGTTTCTTTTCTTTGGGTACCATGGCAACTAATCCTTAATCATACTCTTATTATTTTATTACACATAGTTTTAGTAACTTAATGGGCCATATGCTTATTGTATTCCCTAGCGTTAACTTATAACTCCACTTTTTTGAAGTAATCTTGGAAGCTTGAAAAGGTCATTGTCCTGTATTACAGTAGGGTGTATGGTTGGATAATGGACTTGCATATACTCCAAAATGGTTAACGACAGCAGTGGGAATCTTAGGGGGATGGGGATGGTGGAGTTCAATATATCATTACAAATCTTTGCTGTCAGAAAATGTCAGCAAGTTTCTGTGACTCTAACCTCCCAGTCAAATATCTTCATCTGACTAACACATTCAGGCTATTTTGAAGCTTTCAGATGTTCATTTCTGGGGAAGACATCATGATCATGAATCATGAAGATTTAGCAAACTTAAGAAGTTGAATTTTCATTCTTTAAATCTTGAGAAAGCTCTATTTATTAAGTATTCATATCTCAAAGAACTCAAACTAGTGGCTTAAAATAGTTCTCAAAGTATACATGCTATTAAAGATACCATCCTGTTGCTGCCACATAATTTACACATTGTGATTTGACCTTTACTTATGTCTATTTTTAAAATCTTAATTATACTCTCTAAAATCATCACCTGAAGAAGACCAACTTTTTGAATATTGTTCTCATTTATCTTTACAGACATTTTAAAATTATTGGAAGGTAAAAATTATTTTTAAATAAAAAAATTATAATTAGTTCTGTACCATTTAGTGTTGGATTACTCCACAAAACATCTAAGCCCATTGGCCTGGGGAAAAACTTAAAATTTTTGCCTTTCCCCGGGGGAACATAGGGGTAAAAGAAGAGAAGAAATAGGATTCTGACACTCTCTGGGATCTCTGTCTGTTACTGGCTTGGAACTATGGGAATTTGCCTACAGGTAATCCAATGTTGGCATTATCCCACATCACATCAAGGGAAGAGCCCGAAGCAGGGACCATTGTCAGTCTACTTCTGCAACCAATAAGAAACATTACATCAGTAAACCTTAAATAGAACTTGGTGAGAGGTCTTTGTTTTCAGCATTGTCATTCAATTTTTTTTTAATTCTCTGCATTTCCTTGCCTAAGTATTATTGTCAGTATATACACTCACAATAGAGTTTCCCAGCATGTCTAAAGTCACATCAGAGAAGTCTGATAGTCACCACTGTCCCTTTAAGGGTAATTTCATTGTTTAAGGAATTTAGAAGTATTATTTTCTATATTATTGCAAGATGCTCTATCTTCGGGCCATAAAATATGTTGTTAATTTGATGGAAAGCCATTGAGTTTGCAGGCAGGGACTGCAATTTTCCATAGCAGGGAATATTTGGAAGACTGCTATTCAAAGGTAATGCAAAATCTCAAGGGGTCTTTATGGGAACTACTTTTTAGGGCAAAAACCATCTCACCGGTGAAAGTGAGGAAGGATGATTTCCAGATGTTGAAATGCTTGTTTTGGCAGCTGCTACAGAAAACTGAAACATGTGTTGGCAGAGAAGCTAGAAAGGAAGTAAAGTACTGATGTAAGAAGCATCAAGCACACGGCAGGCAAAACACGAACAACATGGAAACTGGTGATGAATGGAAGAGAATGAGACAGAGAGAAAGGAGAGAGAGAGAGAGAGAGAGAGAGAACGAGAGAGAGAACAAAGCAGATAAGAGTAGACAGTGGAAATGTACTTCTATCCTGTGATGTATACCTAAAGCCACTCACAGATATGAACTCCATTACCTTCCCTTCCCCCTTCCCTCTTTCTTCTTTCTTTACTTTGATCCTGAGCTGCTTGATGGCAAAGACTATCTTTTGCCTTTCTTTGTATACCCAGCACTTGGCACATAGTAAGTGTTCAATAAATGCTTATTGACTAACTGGTAGGAAACAGTTCCTGAGAGGAAACCTGAGCCTAATAAAGTTCGTTGAAATCCAGTATCTAGTATGGCTACTTCGTAATGAAATGCCTTCTCTTCTGCAACCCCCCTTCCTCCCCATGCCACCCCGCCCATCTCGTTTTGCTACTGATCTTCACAGAAGTTTAAAACACATGGAAACAAAAATTAATTTTAATGATGTACAGAGATACAGTGTATCAGTGCCAAAAGGGAAACTTTAGTAGTCAGGAAGAGCCGGGTTCAAACTTTGCCATACTAGCTATGTTACCATGAAAAAAATCTCTTCGTTTTTCGGTCTCCCCATTAACTCTCTAAGACTCTGAGTTTTAAATAACTTACTGATCTGAACAGGTGGACTACTTACACTCTAAAGAAATCACAGGCCTGGATCGCAAAGTCTCCAAACTATAGGCTATCGTTATAACTATGGTGAATAAATTATTCTTTAATCCAAGAATCAAGACACTTGGTCAGACAAAAGGGTATTTTTTTTTCACATAGCCTTATAAGTATGCAGTTTCCCTGCACCCCTCAAAATCAAGACTATCCCAGGTAATCTATGATATGTGGTTGCTATAGCTAGAAACAATCAAATCCATGTTAATAATACTGTTCAGTTGTTTCAGTCATGCCCAGCTCTTTGTGACCCTGCTTGGGGTTTTCTTGGCAGGTACTATAGTGGTTTGCCATTTCCTTCTCCAGTTTATTTTACAGATGAGCAAACTGAAGCAAACAGGGTTAAGTTTGTGATTTGTCCAGGATCACACAGCTTGTAAGTGTTTGAGAGCAGATTTGAACACAGGAAGATGAGTCCTACTGACTCCAGATTTAACGTTTGTACAGTGATTTGGAGTTTGCAAAGCACTTTACAGAATTCTCTGTCTCTGTCTCTGTCTCTGTCTCTCTCATCATAACAACCCTGGGAGGTAGGTGCTGTTATAATCCCTATCTCATAGACAAGGAAACTGAGGCAGAGGTTGAGTAACCTGCCCAGAGGGTCACTGAGCTATTAAGTGTCTGAGGTAGGATTTGAACTCAGGTTTTTCTGATTCCAGGTCCATCACTCTAAGCACTGGACTATCTAGAAGCCAGATCATAGAATCTTATAGCTGGAAGGAGCCTTTGAGATGGCTTTATTGTGGGATTTGAGCTCTAGAAATGTAATGGAATAAAAAGTGGATGTGGAGTAAGGAGATTTGGGTTTGATTTCTGACTAATATTAGCCTTGTGATTTTGAGTAAGTCTTAACCTTTCTACTTCTTGGTTTCCTCATCTATAAAATAGGGAAAATATTTCACTGCCCACTTACGGGGTTATAAGGAATGTGCTTTCCAAATCTTAAGGTGCTATATAATTGCCATTATTATAATCTGTGGCAGAGTCTCAAATGTAAACTTAAGTTTTCCAATTTCAAATCAGAAATCTTAACCTTGCACTGGATGAGAAGCGCATCTAAATGTGATTTTATTAAAATGTCATAGACCTAAAGTAGAAGGGACCTCAGAAGCATCTAATCTAACTTTCTCATTTTACAAATGAGGAAAACATCTGGCAGTGCTCCACATCACATCGGTGGAAGCATCGGGAGCCTTGCTTAAGATATGATTTGTTCAAGATCCCAGAATATTCATGGCAGAATTTGAACCCATGTCCATTGACTCCAGAGCTAGTGCTCTTTACACTTCAATGACTTTCATTATAAATAATAAAATCTTTCATTATGCTACTTTTCTCCGATCCCAGTTCCATCTGTCATAGAATTTTATAGAATACTAATGTACACACTGAAGATACTTTGAGGAACACATTTAAGACTACATCTTATTCTACCAAGTCACATTTTAAAATAAAAAGACATATTTTCTATTCATTCCAGATAGTTATGTGACTCTAAAGATGGGGTCTTCTCTTCTGTTCTCATATTTTATCCAGGATACCCTCCATATATGCCAGCCCATTCTTATAAAGATTTTATAAACATGAGAAAGTAGATATATGAATTGGTAATTGCTGATAATTTTAGAGGCACTTTTGGTTAAACTTAAATAAATATATACTTTTAAAAAATTCATTTGGACTCCTTTTTCTCAGAGAGTTAATTGGACCTTAACTGATTTTCAATCTATCACCTGGTTGAAGTGTGACTGAAAATTCGGCCAGTCCAAATGAAACTACCCTTCTAAACTCACTGGTGACTTCTGGGTGAAATAAGGTACCTACAAAGTTAAAATTTGGTTTTGGAATGGAAAAAAAATCCATTTGAAATAATACTATTGATCTGTGACCTATCTATTGTATCAGAGGAGTCTTAATAGTATGATTTTAAAACCAAATCTTCACTAATATGTTAAAGATACAACATATTTGCCTGATTATAGAGGACTTTGTTTTCTCAACTATATTTCGTATCTCTACATATCACCTTTTCCATTTTAGGACTTTTGAGAAATTCATAGAAGTATTTTTGGGGAAGTATTTAGACCTAAGATTTAAATGGGGTTGGGAATTCCCGGTGAAGAGATAGTCTATCAACCAGTAGAGGTGTTATACAGTTGAAATAGTTGGTACTCATTGCTTTTAGCAACTTTAAAGTTATTTGGAGTGCAGTTTATCAGCACATTGTAGGTAAATTAAGATAAATTCTTGGTATGTCTTTATGTCAGAGAAAATCCTACATCCCTAAATATGACCTTATATGTGGTCACAGAAGAGAATAAACATGTGTATCCTTGATAGCTACAAGAAGTCGCAAAAGGGCAAAAGTCAGCTTGACTATGGAGACTGGTGCAGGAATATTCCTGTGATAATAGTAAAGCTGGCTATGAGCTAGTTGAATGTATGTGTAGGTCTTCAAAAAAATAAATTAACTAGCACCCTACCTCCTTTTTGGAATCATTGCTAGTACTATCAGTGAGGGTGTTCCCAACATAGAGGGCCATGGCTATCACCTGAGTTTTCTACACCCAAGGAATGAACATGTTTATAGCTTATAGCCTATCCAAGTAGTTTTTCTAAAATTATCACTTTTAAAAAAGTTTTATCTCCAAATACCTAGCAATATGTCTCTTATAACCCTCCCCTACTTCCAAAAAAAAAATTGAAAAAATATACTTTAGCAACACTAACCAGAACATTAAGCAAAGCTGACAGTATACGCAGTGTCCCGTACCCATAATTCCATACTTTTGCAAAAGAGGGAATTGCATTTTCTCATTTCATACCTTTGGGGACATGCTTGGTTACTATAATTATAAGGTTTAGCTTCATTCTTGTTGTTATTCTTTCCATTTACATTGCTACAGTGATTATGTATAGGCTTTCATGATTTTACTTATGTTAGTTTGCATCAGTTCATACAAATCTTCTCATGCATCTTTGAATTCTTCATATTCATCATGCTTTAGTGGTATAGTAATATTTCATTAGATTAATGTACCACAGCCTTTTTTTAAGCTATTCACTAATCAGTGGGCATTTCCTTTGTCTCCAATTCTTGCTACCATAAAAAGTGATAAATTTTTTTTTAAGTTTTAATAACTGATGTAACAACTAATCCTTTAAAGCTTGGAAAGCACTTTACGTACATTATCTCAATTAAGCTTCACAGCAAACCTTCAAGGTAGGCAGTACAGGTAATTTTATTCCCAGTTTTACAAATTAGAAAAGGTAAATGACTTGCCCATGGTCATACAACTAGTAAGTATCTGAAGTTCTATTTGAACTTAGAAAATCTTGATTCCAAGTCACCATCTGGACCAATCATTCTCCACCATCATCAATCACAGGAATTTTCCACTTGGTATAATTTATGATCTAGACAAATCACTTTTTTTAAAAAAAAACTGTTTCCCTATATGTGAAAATACAAATATTTTCTCTAATAGCATCTACGAGACTATTAAACTTGTTTTAGTTGATTGGAAGAAATGTACTATATAAATGAGATATTGTTATTTTCTGATGTAGTCAACTCCTTCATTCATTCATTCATAGAATTGTCCCCATTATAAGGACTATAAGTCTTCATTATAGCATTGCAGAACACTTTGGGGGAAAATAAGGGTGGGTGTTCCTGGTCCCTTTTCACCAGACTGGGGATTAAGAACCAATCCTAAAATAGCCATAGAGTAAGAGAATCCTTATTGGAAGCTTTGAGGAGTGAATAAATGAAGCTCCTATCCCTAGTCCAGTTCCCTACCTTTTCCGGCAATCTTCAACATTCTTCCTATTCACTGTCTATTTTGGTAAGTGGGGAATTTTCCTCAGATGAAGAGCAGAGGTTTTCTGTTATCTATCATAAGGCAGTGTGGGATAACAGAAAAAGTAATGTATCTGTGATCAGAGGACATGGTTTTGAAACCCTAGCTTGCAATCTTACTTACAACCTACATGACTTTGAGCAAGTTACTTCTTTTCTCTGGGTCTCAGTTTTCTCATCTGTAAAATTAGAGGGCTGGACTATATAAATTCTAAGGTCCTTTCAGCTCCAAATGGTCCTTTTCCATGTGAAAACATATTTAAAAATACCTGTTTTGAAGTAGTCTTGTTTTGGTATGTGCCTATATGTCATGAGCAATATGAAATTTGATAAATTTGACACATATTTCCCAGGGAGTTAGAAAAGTGTAATCTTTGAAGTCTAAGGAAGATGAATTCTTTATGAACTGATATTTTCTCTTCTCCATCAAATGATGAATCCATAAAACAGCTGTTTTTGCTATTTAAATAATTCTCCAAATTCCTACTTACAGAATACATGAAATTAAAAACAATACATTTGGAAGCACATTGATTCAGATGATTGTATATTTATAGATCAGGGACTGGCAAACTTTTCCCCCTTAGATATCAATTACTAGTAATAAAAGAAAACAAGCATACTCACATTGCAGAGACACCCAGATGGATGAAGGTGCTGACGGAGAATCATATATATCACTTAACAAAAAAATTAGAACAGCTGCTTCTAATTAACTCTAACTGTAGAAGAAACTAGGGATGCTTGGTCTGAAGAAGCAATGGCTTGGGGGTCACAGGAACACAATCTCCATGTTTTCAAGTATTTAAAGGAATTTTATATGGAAGAGGGATTAGACTTGTTCTTCTTGGCTTTAGAAGCTTCTTGGCTCTAGAAGGTAGTACTAGGTCAAACAAATGAAAAAAAAGTAGGCATTTGTTAAGCCCTTTCAATGTTCCATGCTCTGAGCTAAGCCCTGGCAATGAAAAAAGAAGGACGAGGCAGTCCTTATTCTCAAGAAGCTCACACTAATGGGAAGACTACCCATAAAAGAAATTTCAGTTACAAAGTAAGAAGTCTTAAGAATGTAATGTGGGACAAATGGCAAGTCCTAGATATCATTAGGTCATAGTGGGTAGAAGTTACAGAAAGACGTTAAAGGTCATTGCAAAGGGGCAGTGGTGCCAGAGGGTCCCTGCCATGGTGTCACGATAAAGACGATCATGGAGTTGGAATCGAGAAGAATAGCTGGTGACAAATGAAGAGATGACTGACCTTTTGAGCCCTCTACAGGGGAGGTTATGGAAGGAGATTTTTTAGCTCATCTCTCAACCTCTCCAAACAGAGAGAAGGGCAGAAGCAACTGAGGGTACCAATGAGGTATGAATACCAAAGCTGAAACAATCTCCATGATGATAAATTTTCTAGTGATGAGATTAAATGGTCATGAGTTTATCCTGGGTGGGTCATGATGAAAATGATGATGGAATTGAAACCAAAACCAGTTGTTTCTGGTGACAATGATGCCCCCACTTTGCTGCCTAGAGTGCTACTCCTTGTTCCCTTACGACAAAACCCACATAGCACCCCGTGGTGGTCTCCTTATTAATTTTTCCTCCATAATAACTTAGCAATTTTATTGTCTAATTGGTCCCCGAGGGAATAGAAGCCAGCAGACTAAATAATTCCTACAGAAGGTTTTTACCTGTGTGTCTGGAACCTTTCTGAGAAACCCCATGAATTACAATATATTCCACTACTCCACCACCCTCATACTCTGTGATGCAATGCCATTGGTCTACTTGCTGTTGCTCACACATGACGCTCCAAGTCTCAATTCTGGGCATTTTCACGGGCTGTCCCCCATAACTGAAACACATCGTCTCTCTCCTCAGTTATGCCTCCAGACTTCTTTGACTTTCTAAATCTCAGTCCAAGTCTCACCTTCTTAAAGAAGATTTTCTCAGTCCTCTTTAATCTTGATGCCTTTCCTCTGAGTATTCCAATTCACCCTCCATGCATACTATGTTTACATAATTCTTTGCTTGTTGTCTCCCACATTAGATAGTGAGCTCCTGGAGAGCAAGAGGTATTTTTTTTTTCTGTTTCTTTGTATTCCAAGTGCTTAGCATAGTTTCTGGCACATAGTGGGTACTTAATAAATTCTCGTAGACTTAATCTGGACAAGTACTGGATTGAATTCCAGTATACAGGAAAGTGACGATATTCATATGAAAAATTTTAAGTACCAGTGTTACCATAAAGGAAGTTCAGGATTTTTCCTGTAAAGCATCTAGTTTTAAGTAGAACTTTGCCAGATTAGGAAAATATATCATAAAGTGGCTGAATGAATTAACCTAATAAGATAATATTTTCATTTCCACTTAAATATTTACAAATGTCTGACAAAAGAGTTTTATATTAGTAGAGCTGATGCTATAATATAGATGAACAGGCCACTCTGCCCATTAAAAATGATGAACTGCGAAGAAGATAGGGCAGCCAGAGTGAGGCATAACCAGTATACAGCCTCCATCCTCCACTAGGGAAGGCTCCCTCCTCACTGGGTGGGAGATTTATGGGAGGTCTCTGATAAGAGTTGCACAGAATGGGCAGGTAGAGATAGGCTGCAATCTGCATCACTGAAGAACATATCTACATCAATGAAATTATAGAGTATTGCTGATATAAAGTGGCCTTTTTTGTGATAGTATTTAGCCAATGGGTGGCTTCTTTACTCTCTGCCTAGTCTAGTTTGATAAATAGAGATAAAGATTTTTGCCTTTCTGTTTCCTATACCTGGAAGTCATAAATATAATTAATCTAATCTTCAAATTAAATTAATTTTAAAAATTTAAAAAGAGAGAAAAAACACATGACCATTGTTTATACTATTTAGAATTGCGGATATTAAGAAACTTGTTTTAGGATATGAAATGAATATGAGTCCATACTTTTTTTCCAGTTTAATTGTCCTTTTGATTGATATAATCAAGTAACTTATTTGTAGTTGATCAGATTTGATAATTCTGTTTTCTGTTTTTCATCTTGAATATTTGAACCTATGTACCTAGAGCTTTAATGTCATTGCTATAAGTAAGTAGGTGATTTATGTAAGTAGATTGCTGTTGTTGAGTTATTCAGTTGTATCCACTTCTTCATGATCCCATGGACCACAGCATGTCAGCCCCTTCTATCTTCCACTGTCTCGCCAAGTCTGTCTAAGTTCATGTTCATTGTTTCCATGACACTATCTATACATCTCATCCTCTGCCATCCCCTTTTCTTTTTTTGCCTTCAACCTTTCCCAGCATCAGGGTCTTTCCCAGTGGTTCCCTTTTTCTCAAGCTTCCTTCAGCTTCAGTGTTTGACCTCCCAGTGAATAGCTTGAATTAATCTCTTTAAGTATTGACTAATTTGATCTCCTTGCTGTCCAAGGGACTCTCAAAAGTCTTCTCCAGCACCATAATTTGAAATCACTGGTTCTGTAGTGCTCTGCTTTCCTTATAATACTCTCACAGCCAAACATTTTGTGTCACCTAGCTGTCCTTTGTTGTTCAGTCATTTCAGTCAGGCCTGACTCTTCGTGACCCCATTTGGGGTTTTCTTGGCAAAGATGCCGAAGTGGTTTGCCATTTCTTTCTCTCGTTCATTTTGTAGATGAGGAAACTGAAGCAAATAGGGTTAAGTGACTTGCCCAGAGTCACGTAGCTAGTAAGTGTCTGAGGCCAGATTTGAACTCAGGGAGATGAGTCTTTCTGACTCCAGACCTGGCATTCTATCCACTACACCACCTAGCTGCGTCTAGTAAGTAGATAGGCTCTAAATAATGATGACCAGGGGCCCATTTTAGGACTACCATAACTAAGACCCATGAGATATGATCCAAGGTGGACCCAACATATATGGAATTCCAAATGACATTTCTTGATCATGTGTTGTGCCTCACTTGAAATTACTTGATTATTCAAAACAAAATTATATGTGAAGTTGGTGTTTATTTGGTAGGTGTTTGCACGACACCAAAATAACCAATTGAAAATGAAAAACAAATGTCAAACCAGTTATTTAGTGTCCTATAAATCCATGCCCTGTCCCCTAACAGGCCAAATTTCCTTTTTTGCAGTCTGGTCATTTAAATCATTTTATTAAACATTTAGTAGTTTCTGTAATGTTCAAGGCCCCGTGGCAGAAGCTTCTTAGCATCATAGCAAGAATTGGAAAGGCCCTCAAAAATCATCTAGTTCAACCCACTCATTTTATGGTTAAGATAACCAAGGCCTGGGAAGGTTAAATTAATTGGCCAATGCCACATTTTTATATTCTGTCCTTTTTAAAGAAAAATATGGCCCCTGTTGGAATTTCACTGAAATGTTATTTGGAATTCCATATATGCTGAGTCTACCTTGGATGATATTCCATGGGTCTTAGTTCTTATAGTAGTAAAGTAGGCCCAAGGGCATCATTATTTTTAGAGCCTAACTACTTCTGTAGGAAAAACAAACAAGTGGAATTGAAGGCCTTTATCCTGACTATGATATGTATTGTGTAGATAACCTATAGAGCTGGTCCAACTGGTTCATTATATTTTGGGCAGATCCAGTATGTAGACTGTGACAGACTGCCGGGCCAAGAATTGGAAAGTGTAGGGATAGCAGGCTGCATTTTTTTTGGAAAATTGTTCAGTGCTTTGACCCCTGAGGCTTCTCCCTGAAATAAAGACCCTTCTTTTTAGCATTGTATATGACTATTGATGCTATGTAAATGCAAACCATAGAGTGCCCCTTGTGGAAGAATTAAATTTGTGGTGAAGGGCAATGGAGAAGTGCTTGATGAACCTGAGCAGGTTTCATATTACTGTCATATTCATAATTCTTCCTATTGCCAGTGAAGAATTAGGCAAGAGAAGTGGCATAAAGGATATCATCAGTGATATGGATGACCTGAAAGGAAGATGTGCTGGTCATATGTTGAGAACGAGAGATAAGTAATGGAAAGCTCTTCATTGATCTGCACACCTTGTTAAATGATGGAGAGGAAGTGCTTGGGTGTGTTGTTTGGCTCCCCTGATTTACCAGACAATATGGACAAGAATGGGTTGGAGGCCTCAACCATTAGAGAGGTACCTTTCATCAATGAACTCACAGATTTATGGAAGTATTCAGGGCATTTCAGTGGCTGGTGACTTTATCCTATATTCTTAACAACTTAAATTGGAAGAAGAATAAGAGACTTCAAAGGCTTTTGAGTGCTTTGCATTAAAAAGTCAAGCAAATACAAAGAAGATTTGTTTGTTTCCTTATCAAAATAGAAACCACAGTATTGATAGGTCATAGGAATGCTGACAATCCAAAGTGCCATCTTACACTATATCAAAGAGTTTTAAAAAGAAAGTTACTAATTTGTCTTGCAGAAATATATTCTATGGATTTTTTCTTTCGGCTTCATAATTCTAGAATGAAGTCTCATTGGCTAGGCTGTAAATAAAGTTGTTCTCCCACTTAATGTTTCTCAGAGCACTTGCCATGTGCATAGCTGAAATAGATTTGCTTTTGTGCACTGATATGTGGCAGTTAGCGTTCCTATTATTCTTTTCAAGCCTTCTGTTGCTCGCGGGACACATAACATTTTTGGATTTAAATTTATTGCCTTTGCATTATCTTCAAAACACAATGGCAACAGAGGAGACAATAACAACAGTCAGTTTCTGAACAATTGGCTCTTTTCAGTGAAACATGTTCCACAGGAGTGCATGTTAGTTTGATTTTAGAAAGAACTCACATCACACAGGAATTTCTGCCAGTACTGAGTGAGGGTTCCTTTTCTGTATTGACCTCATGCATAATTACATAAATTAGAGCAAACCATAACAACTGAGTGCACACATAAAATATACTTCATAGAGGAATTTTAAAGAGCTTGTATTGCATTAAGGCTGAAATTACATAGCTATAGAGCACATATCTCATTTATGAAAAGCATATGTTTGAGTGTGTCCTAAGGCACTGCAAAGAACTCTAAATAAAATGTTCTATTTTAATCAGAATTACTGTGAAGTTTGTCTCTTAAAAGTCTTGACTAGACAAGAGTAAAGGCACAATAGGATGCCAATGCCCTTATTCAGAATGTAACTGGATTGAAGAAAAGAATGTCTAACGGTAGGGTAGTAACCTAGTTAAAATAATTAGAAACATAAAGTAACAAGTTTTATATAATGTCTAATGTATCTCAGTCACTTGAGAAAGGTCATACCATTGAATGAAATTCTCTTTTCTTTTTTCCCCCTCAATTTTGTGTGTTGCCATAGCTTGTTCAGGTTTAATGGAGTCCATAATTTGATTGATCACTCTATAGAGGTCATTCACTTCAAATTCCTTCTTCTGTATTCTACATTCAAAACCCCTTGATATCATCTCCACCCCCCCCCCCCTCCCCCCTTGCTCTAGTCTTTGATAAGAGGTAGCCCCCTGGCAACTAGGTGGCCCAGTGGATAGAGTACTGGCCCTGGAGTCAGGAGGACCAGAGTTCAAATCCAGCCTCAGACACATAAAACTTACTAGCTGTGTGACCCTGGGCAAGTCACTTAATCCCATTGTCTAGCCAAAAAAAAAAAAAAAAAGGAGATGGCTCCCCCTCTCTTTGACAAGCCTGATATTTGATTCCAGCCCTCTGACTACATTTCCTCCTGTGTCCTTCAGCAACTTGCCCTAGCAGTCATTCTCTCTCTCTTTAATTTTCAGTCTCTATTTACTGACTACTTTCCCCAAGGTGCTAATGCCCTTACCCACCTATGCCCTGAAAAAGTACTGTATGTGTTTTTGTATTTAATCACCAGTGTGTCACTTACTGTCAACAGTATATAAGCTTTGAGAGGGGAGGCTCTGTTATTTTTCTCTTATCACCACTAGCTACTAGCACAATGCCTGGCAATTATCATGCTTAATAAATACTTGGTGAATGAATGAATGAATGAGTACAATAAAATTCTATTTTGTTCATTTTATTTTTAGTTAGGAGCATTCTTGTTATGACTTGCAATGGGGAGAACAAAGACTATAGTTCAGTCATAAGAGCTGAGTCTAAGTGTTGGTTCTTCTACCTGATAGCTGTGTGACCTTGAATAAGTCATTTAATTTTTTTGGAACCTTAAATCTCTCATCTATAAAATAGGAATGATTATAATTATTCTCTAAATTTCACTATTTTTCACTAAAATTTAACTCAGTCCCTTGTTATGAGGAAAGTACTTTGAGAACCTTAGAATACTATATAAAGATGAACATTTATTATTTTTATAAAGTTCATTGGATGTTTAAAATTAATTTTCTGCCTAGATACCTAATAAAATCTTATACTTAGAAGCAAATGCAATTTAGACAGTATGGCCCCCAAATAAATTGAAGTTAATTACAAAATGTTTTGGAGGGCTTGGGAGGGCTGTAAGTTTAACTATTCTTTTTAACTTATCACAATACACTATCTATATATTAATATTAAACAGAATCTAAAATATAATTTTAAATTTATTAAAATATTACATGCAAAAAGTTTACTAAGCAAACTTTATAACCTTATATAGTGAGATCATGATTTTCTATTTAAAATTCATAATTTTCTATTTAAATAAGTGTCCATTGATTTATACCTATTGTTTCTCTTATCTAAACAACTTCTATATACATGAAAAAAACATCCTCCTCATCCCCTAATCCAGGGTGACTCAGTTTTTAAAAGAATTTTGGCATGGAACCCATTAAAGGCTTTTTACAAGTCTAAACTACACCAACTTTATCTCTCTTGTTCACATGTTTACGTGTTCCCTTAGAGAATTCTAGTAGATTAAGTAAGCATGATTTCCCCTAAAAGGAGCCATGTGGCTGGATTAGATTATATTTCATTAAACATTTAGTGACTCCACACTTTGTTGTAGAGTTTATCAGGCATTCTGCTATAGAAATGAATTTATAGTTTCTTGGGTTTCTTTTGACCAAAGTCTCTTATGAACAGGATCCGTATTGTTAGCCTGCCAGAGTGTCTGGTACATTAGCCATTTTTAATGATACTTAAATATCTTAGCCAAAATGCCACATTTCACCCTTGACTTCTTTTTGAACTAATGGGGTTCACATTAACAGTCTTTATTATTTATCTACATCTATTTTGTTTCTGAAATCTAAGTTGCCATACACCTCGTGCATAACGTTTATTTGATCCAAAAAACAGCAATAAAAAGAAAACTAAAAACAAGCAAATCATATCAAACAAGAACATTTTGGGAATGAGTTTTGGGAATTGTGGTTTTTTTTTTGGGTCATGGTGACCCATAAAGACAAATTGATTACATTTACAAAAACTCTCTCTAAAGTGTAAGACCAGGGCAGGTAGGTGGCACAGTGGATAAAGCACCAGCTCTGGAATCAGTAAGACCTGAGTTCAAATCCTGCCTCAGACAGTTGCTCACTTGATACTAGCTGTGTGACTCTAGGCAAGTCACTTAACCCCAACTGCCTCTCAAAAAATAAATAAATAAAATAAAGTGTAAGACCAAGGAAAAAAATCATATAGTTTGAGCCATAGCTCAAATTGATTGTGGTTTTCCAAAAGGGTATTTTAATTTCTAGGCTTTTTATCTGCTATTTCTTTCGATCACTTCCCTTTTATCTTCATACCTGTATTTTGTGTTAGTCCCGTTTCCTGAAAGCAAATCAATTGCATATTATTATTTTCTTTGGTTTACCTTCTTTTTTTTGGTCACTTTAACTTAGTGGCTCATTCACAATAGATTCTGTGCAATATCCAGGGCTAAAAAAACCCCCAAAAAACAAAAACAAACAAACAGACGACAATGTCTCCCTCCCAAACAAAACAAAACAAGACAAAACAAAAAAACAAACTCAACACATATTTTTCTGTTGTGGGCTCTAAAATAAAGTAACTTGCTCTCTATTGTAGCCTTGTACCCATGTTTTTAATGTAATAATCATAGTATTCTGTCAATATAATAGAAACGTGAAGTTCCTTTGTTACTACTGTTTAGTCAATCTCCAATCTCATTTAGTTTTAGCGTATTCTTAATCTACCATTGTTATTCAAATTTGGACTTTCCACCTGCAGGGATTCTCTTTCACCATTTTTCTAGTGTTCCTTCTGTTTATGGATGAAAGACAAGAGTTTGACTCCATAAAAAAAGAGCTCAATGAAGATTTTATTTTATTCAAAATTAACAAAAGGTGGTCTGGTAATAGTTTTTGTAAATGTAATTAATTTCTCTTATGTGTCACCATGACCAAAAAAAAAAAAAAAAACAAAGCCACAAACAAACAAGTCATCTTCTGGAAACTTTCTGGTTGGCCACTCCCTACTTAGTGAAACTAGTCAGCTGCTGAGACCATTCTCAAAGCCTTTCCAGTTGGAGAGAACTTGTCAGAGCTCAGCTGGTACAGACTTTAAGAACTTACACACCACAGTGAATTTTGGGAGTAGGATGAGGAAGGGAGAGAAGGTGGGCTGTTAATGTATCAAGGGTAAGGCACAGCCTAAATTTAGCAATGGTATCCATGGCTTTTTTTCAAATAGGAAGTTCTGTAATGAAATGAATCAATATTCCATATGGGATTTGTAGACAACAATTCCACAGGATAAAAAGGGATAAGTGGGACATTCCAATTAGAGGGAATATCTATGTTTATGAACACAGGTAATTTGAAACATTGAATAAATTATTAGCTATGCGACACTATATATGGAATACTGTACTTGGAGTCAGGTAGATTTGAGTTTGATTCCTGCCTCTGATACCCTAGGGTATGTGTGACACTGGGCAAGTCACTTAATATCTCTGTGTCTCAGTTTTTTTCATCTGTAAAATGGGGACAGTAATTCCACCTATCTCACAGGATGTTATAAGTATGAAATTACATAACATATACCTGAGCACTTTAGCAGGAGCATGCAACTACTATTAATAGCTAGCATTTGTAGGTTTGCAAAGCACTTTACCTATGTTACATCATTTCATTTGTGATGTGAGAAAACTGGGGTACAAAGGGGCAAAGTAACTTGACCAGGGTGGTACAGCTAGTATCTGAGATAGGATTGAACTTAGATCTTCTTGACCTCAGGTCCATGGCTCTATCCACTGTGGCACCTAGCTGCCATAATAATTTAAGAAAGCTTTGTTAGTTTTTTTAAATGTTTTCCTTAGAATGTATTTTAGATATTCACATGTATTTTCATTCACTAGCTTTCAATGTCGTGTACGTACAGCAGGCAGATTCTAGTACTTCAGCTAATTTGTATTCTTTTGAATCATCAGGATGATTGAGGTGAAAAAAATAGTTTAATTTTCTAATTTTAAATAGCTCATAAAGGCAGTTGCACGATTTATTGCTGGTGGTATCCTTCCCTGCCTCCTTTCCCTCCCCCCACCCAGTTCCCTTCTGTAAAGGCTTACTTTAGCAGGAACTTCAATATCTTACTTTTAGTCTCCTAACCACTTACCAAGCAGGAGAAAATTAAGTTCAGGTAAAATTATACACCAAACAGACCTGAACTGTGGCTTTCATCTTGATGTCCTATTGGATTTCCATCCATCCATCCATCCATCCATCCATCCATCCATCCATCCATCCATCCATCTATCTTGATTCTTAATTCTTAAGAGAATTTGACTCTTAATCTCTTAATTCTTAAAGGAACATTTAAGGATTTCTAGTTTTTTTGGTTTCAAAACTTTCAGAGCTCTTACATCATAGTAGCATAGTTTCTCACAGTGGAAGAATGCCTTTGAGAGTCCATACCCCTTCTTCTTAAACATCTGCTCTGCAGATGAGAATTGCAGCATTCTTTTCCTCCCCTCACCCTCAATATTTGGGACACTGTTTTATATGTAGCTCAGTCTGGATGACCCTAATGTATCTCTCCTTGTTATAGTGTCTGGTTGCTTAAGATTGAATTTTAGCAACTGACTAAAAAAATGGGCTATGATATAAACGGGGAATAGCAGGGGCATCTTGCCATAGTAAGAACATAGGTTCATGTTCTGCCTCTTCCACATACTATTTGTGGGAACATGGGGAAGTTAGTTAGCATCTCAGTGTCCCAGAAAACTCTCTAAGATTGACCTTGATTAGTACATGGAATTTTCTCCTCAGAAGTTTCTGACAATGACAAAACCCCAGGCCTAGACTGACAGTGGGGCATAGTAATTATTATATAGCTTCCAGACTGTAACCCAGTGCTAGAGAATGCTCTCTTCT
This sequence comes from Vombatus ursinus, assembly GCF_900497805.2. Classification (NCBI taxonomy): domain Eukaryota; kingdom Metazoa; phylum Chordata; class Mammalia; order Diprotodontia; family Vombatidae; genus Vombatus; species Vombatus ursinus. The sequence goes on from NW_020954557.1 coordinate 23,681,509, forward strand.
ACGTATTCCAAAATGACTCATCTTCTGAAGGAAACTGACTCCCCAGTTTCAGCATACATCGAGCACTTCCTCCTTGTATTGTTTGTAGCTCTCAGCTTGACACGTGTGAAGTTGCAAGTGGAAAGAGTAATAGCTGTATTGTCAGGAAATAACTGAGTTTGAATTCTGGCTGTGCCATTTCTTAGGATTGTGACTGGATAAATAATGTGAACCTTGCTGAGCCTTGTTTTTCTTTTCTCTAAAATGAGAATGATAATATTTTTAGTATACACATGGATGGAAAGTATGGTACAGTGGCTAGAGACCCACTCTCAGAATTTCTGCAAGTTTTTTTTTTTCTCTAGAAACAGCTTTTGCCTCAAACACTTACTAGATAGGTGACCCTGGACTAGTCATTGGACCTCTCTCATTTGTAATTCCTTTATCTTAAAATGATGAGGTTTGAGTCAGTGGCCTCTAAGTTCCCTTCCACCTCTAAATCTATGATTTGATAATCTAAAATCTAAAAACCTGGGTTCAGGTGCCTCCTCTGAAATATACTGACCCTGGGCAAGTTAATCAACCTCTTAGTGCCCCATATAATTCTTTAAGGACTATAAGATGTACACCAGTTATTCATCTCCAATCATTTCCATTCCCTCCAATCAGTGAAATCACACATCTGGACCACATTGCAGGATTGTTTTGAGTAAAGCCCCTTTTAAACCTTAATACACAATTTCCATAGTCCTTTTGTGTGGTACCCTTACAAATAGATTCACAGTGCTTGGATGAAGTAATTAAGAATTAATAACTAATTAATAATTAATTTATGAAGATAGTAATTAACCATGTGTATATGAAACATCTTGTGTGGAGCTAGTCCCTGGGGCCTTCTTCAAAAGTTCATGTGGGGTGGAAGATTTACATCAGATTTTGAAAGGTGGAAGGAACATAGCTTAATGGAGCAGTCAGGTCCCTGGGAATAATCAAGATTTCTGTTGTTCTACAGCCACATTTCAACCTGCAAGAATGGCCTCGTTCAGATTTAAATGTAATTAGGAAATTAAACAAATAAATAAAAATACAATAGAACACAGTTAATGGTAATATGTGGTCTTCTGAGTCAATATGCGACCTGCAGGGATCCTTCCATATGATTTAGTGAACCCTGATTGTATTTGAGTTTAATGTTGTTCAGTTGTATCGACTCTTTATGACCTCATTTGGATTTTTCTTGGCAGAGATACTGTTTCCTTTTCTAGCTCATTTTAGAGATGAGGAAGCTGAGGCAAACACGGTTAAGTGACTTGCCCGGGGTCACACAGCTAGTAAGTGTCTGAGGCCATATTTGAACTCATGAAATTGAGACGTCCTGACTCCAGGCCAGGCACATTGTCCACTGTGCCACTTTGCTGCCCCATTTGAGTTTGAAACCACTGCTCTAGAGTGTTGATTTGGAGCAAAGGGGTGATAGGAGATTATATTTGTGAAACCTGGGGTGGATAGAGGATCAAATGACAAAAACTTTTTGAATCTTAACCTTAGGAGTTGAACCCAAAGGCAAATTTGAGGTAGAAATCTCAGGAAGTGACATGGTTGAGGTGATATCTGTGGGAAAAGCTTTAGTAGCTTCATTTTATATAGAACAGAGGGAGAAAGTTTAGCAAAAAAAAGATTTCAGGAGGAGGCCTCTGGTATTAAGGGGCAGAAAGGAATGTGGGGAGTAGGAGGGGAGACAGATACAATCAAGGCAACAAACATTTCTTTTACACTACTAAGTGCCAAGCATTGTGCCAAGTGCTGGAGACGTGAATATAAGCAACAGAAGTGTCTTCCCTAAAGGAGCTTACAACCTAATGGGACTGCAAAGCAGGAGAGTCCCAAGCAGATCTAAGAGAGGAATGAAGTATGGCCTGCCTAGGTCTCTCACTAAAATGGCCCAGGGAGGAACTCACCAATATGGGAGAAGAAATCTACAGGTGTAGAGGAATGTTGCAGGATGAGAAAACTCCAAATGGTGAGGGAAATTCCCAGGTGAGAAGACAACTAAGGAATGGAGATGCAGTCCAGTGGGTCATAAGCAGAGCTGGGGGGTGAGGGTGGGGGTGATGAATGAGGTATATGTGATGTACAATTATAGGAATCATTCAGTTTCATGATGGACTATATGTTGAGGTTTAAAAAAAAGAATTTGAATAAAATGACTTGTAGGTGAGGAAAAGGGATGACATTTCAAAGTTCTTATTCTATTCCAGCCCTTCAAAAAATTATCGTGTCCCTTTACCCTTCCCAAATTTGTGTGATTTGTTATTCAGTCAACAAGAATTTTGACTTTTATCCTGCTTTCATAATGGTTTGCAAACATACTGTATTGATAATTTGAAGATAACAGCACTAGAGAAAAAAAGTTGTGTATAGTTCTGTTCTTTTATTATTGTAAAGGTCTAAATACTGAATGTATAAGGATATATTAGAAGAGTCACATTTTTTGTCCAAGGACATATTTTTAATCCAAGGTAGAAAACTGACTTAGAGATGCCTTTGGTCCCATCCAAATGGAGTTTTTTTTTAAAACTTCAAATTCTTATATGAAGAGATCTGCTATGAACAGCCACAAAGCTGCTCCAGTCATCTTTGTCTTGACAGGGCAAGAATGTCAAATTATAAATCTTCATGATTTCATAGTAGAAATGCTTCTTTCTTTTGACTTAAATTTTCTCCTTACTTGTACATTCACGTCCATTTACATCACGTCATCCATTTATATAAAAGAATTTCCACTGAGAAATAGCTTTCATTGTGTTATAAATGCTCAGCAGTCAAACAAATGTGTCAAGACTGGGAACTTACAGAAACCTTCAGAGGTGACTTGCTAACTTAGAACAGATTGGCAGTCACATTATCATTGCATTAGTAGACAAATAATGGCATGATATCCTATGGATACTGATGTCTTTTGTCAAGTGTATCTTCAGTCATTTGATGGAAACTGGTGCATGATAATTGTATCTGCAAGATACCAAAAGATGTGTATATTTCCAAATATCTGCATATTTGGCATCATGTAGACAAAATGTTGGGGTGACTGACTGAACTTTTCATCTTTCATTGAGCTGTTTTAGCATTATATAGACATTCCACTATCTTTTTATTCACAAATTTATTTTTTGGTCCAGTTATCTCTGAATATTAGAAACAGAATCAGAAGTGTTTAGCCTTGGTATTGTCACTAATTAACTGTAAGAAACACTCTTAGCCTCAACTTTTTAATCTAGGAAATATTGGCATTGGATTAAATGATTTCTAAGCTCATAGAATCAGAAGAAGAGCTAGAAGCAATTTGAGAGAGGAAGTCCAACCCTTTGATTTGATAAATGAAGAATCTCAGACCCATAAAATGTAAGGGATCTGCTTGATCTGAGACAGGTAGTAAAGAGTGACACTTGAACATAATCCTTTGACTCCACAGCCAATGCAAAGTCTTTCCACTGGCTGTGCTGCCCCTCATATTTTAAGATTTTAATGATTAAATTCTATTTCTACATATAGATCACCAAACTACTCATGTAAACTCTACAATGCAACACGTAGTTTTTTTTAATGCTTTAAAATAATTCTGAATAACAATTTACTAGTGTCATTTGGGACATAGGCTGTTTCTGCCAGTCATTATAGGAGCCATCGTTGAGATCTATTTATTGGACCATCTCTGACATCTGAGATGATCTAAGTCACAGTTATGTGAATAGAGTAATAGTTTCAGAAGATGAGAGCTGTGTTGATAGATAATAAGAATTTTTGAGTGATAATGAATATTTAAAAAACATGAAATACAAAACATGAATCCCATCACTATTGAGAGATATTTTCTGGCAAAATAACACCAGAGGAGAGAGAGATTAGCATGCGATAGAGGCATCAAGAAAATTTTCTTATCTTCTGTTTCTCTGGCTTTGCGCAGATTATCCTCCATGACTAGAATATACTATCTCCTCCTTTCTGCCCAATACAATCCCCAGCTTCTATCCTCACCTCAGCTGCCATCTTCTACATGAGATCTGTCTTTGTTATCCAAGCTACTGCTATCCCCTGCCCCCTTGCTTTGTAGTTAGGCTAACAGAATCATAGTTCTAGAGCTACAAGGCAATTCAGAGACCATTTAGTCCAACCTCTTTGTTTTATAGATGGGTAAACTAAGGGCCAGAGAAGTTAAGTGACTTCTTAGACCAAGGTCCCAAAATTAGTAAGTGGTGAGAGGTGGGATTTGAACAAGGGCCCTGACTGTTAATATTGTATTTATTTTTCTATGTGCATACTCTTTCATCCCGGCCTCCCCCTGCCCCCAAAGGTCCGTGAAGGCAGGTACTCTCATTTTTGACTTTACAATTTCTATTCATAGTATGTACTTAATAAATAATTGTTGAATGAATGATGAATGCAGTAGATTTGGAGTAGAACGTAAGTTCCTTGGGGACTGTTTCAATTTTTTTTTTTAATTCCCAAGAACTATTACAGTGTCTTGCACAAAATAGATACTTAATAAGTATTAGCTGAATAGCTGGGATGTGACTAGGAGAACCATGGAAGGAGGGGAGGGGAAGGGACAGTTCCCCAGCTCTTTATGAACCTTGAGAAGCTATAATAAAAGGGAGACATTTTTAGGACAGACTGCTTATATGCTTTTACAAACTTCATCTTGTGAATATATTATTCAGATCACAAATTAAACATCTGTACAATATGAGCTTTGCTTTGATATTGCTTTAATTTGCCCTGTAGGTTTCATTTAAGTCTTTTAAATTAAGATTTGTTGTCATTGTTAAGTTGTTTTTCAGTCTTGTCTGACTCTTCAGGACCCCATTTGGGATTTTCTTGGCAAAGGTTCAGAAATGGTTTGCCACTTTCTCCTCCAGCTCATTTTACAGATGAGGAAACTGAGGCAAGCAGGGTTAAGTGAGTTGCTCAGGGTCACTCAGGTAGTTAAGTGTCAGAGGTCAGATTTAAACTCACAAAGATGAGTCTTCCTGACTCCAGGCCTGGCACTGTATCCACTGTGCCACCTAGCTGCCCAAATTAGCATTTAAAATTTTATGGTATAGAAAAATATTAAATCATTAGTTGTAGTAACATTTTGATATCTCCCAATGTCTTCTGACATTCACCCATGGTCTTGTACTAAAGGGTTGGTCCATAATTAAAAAAAAATGCAGTTCTATGGGGCTCTGTTTTATCCTACTGCTTTACTAGCATATTGAAGCAGAAGTCAAGCAGGACCCTGAAAATACAAACTCAGAAGTATTACTGATATGAACTGATTCAATCAAGTGACTTAGGGAAACTGCAGAGTCTTAATCTCCTGATCATTGGCTCCTCAGAAGGAGCTGACGAAGTTCCTTTTTTGCTATTCTATTTTTGAGTTTTTGTGTTTATCCTATAATTTAAGTCCAATGAATCACGTATCTTGTTACTGTAGATTATCATCAACAGCTTAACCATGCGTCCACCCTGGGTGCTAGATTGTCTACAAAGTAGGCCCCTGTGAGAGTTTGGAACTCTTCCACAAAACAGGCCAGGCAGGCCTCTGTGAGGCTGGGTTTCTAGCAGTTTCTAGGGTACTGTTCCTCCCCTCTGTTTTGAAAGCATAAAAAAATGCAGGGTGGCCTGCAGAGGTTGGAGAAAGCTCACTGTGGGAGGCTAACCTCAGGTCTAAGAAACTGTCATTTAAAATCCAACCCCTTTCATCTGATTTTGAGAAAATAGTGAAGTTCATTTTATTCTAGCTGAAAATCAATGGCATAATTATAGTTAGCATTTATGTAGTGTTTTAAGGTTTGCAAAGCACTTTATAAATATCTTATTTTTGTCCTCACAACAACCCTGGGAGGTAGGTGCTATTATTATCCTCATTTTACAGATGAGGAAACTGGGGCAGAGAGAGGTTAAGTTAATTACCCAGGGTCACACATCTGGTAAGTTTTTGAGAGTGGAGTGAATTCAGGTCTTCTTAACACCAGGTCAAGCACTTTAGCTACTTTACTACCTAGCTGCTTATTACCTAGATCAATGAATCAATAAAACAGCAAGTATTTCTCAAATGTCTGCCGTGTACCAGGCATTGTGCTAGGCACTGGGGATACAAAGACAGTAAATGAAACAACCTCCGCTTTCAAGGAGTAGACACTCTAATGGAATATATAGAATATGTATGGGGGAGGGGGGAGAAAACTCATATTGTGGTTATTTTGCAAGGATTACATCATCTTCACCAAACATTGAAAACTATATAAAGTAAATTGGCTCTTTAGCATGAAATGTTTTATAAATGCAGATGTGAAATATGACTGCTATGAAAGAAGCTGAAAAAACCCAAACTGCCCAATTTTTAATTTTTTTAAAACTTTTATTATTTCTTTACTGCTTAAAAAAATATCATATTCAAACCCAAAGCTGTATTTAGGAACTTTTGTAAGTCAGGTAATTATCTCAAACTTCTCTGGGAGAAAGTGGCCTTGAGGTTGGGGAAAACGGGAGACAGAGAGAAAACTCACTCTATTCTACCATCTGGTAGCTTCTTATTTTAATTATTATTGATGGTTAGATGCTGAGCTCTATTCTTTCTATGTCTCTGAAAGATTATCAATACCTCGAAATTCAGCACCCTTGAAATTCTCTGCTCTGGGGAAAATCTTCAGTCACCCCACCCTAGTTACATACCATTCTGCTCTGCACAGTGCCTATCACAGCAGGACATTAAATATTCTTTTAATTGATTGATTTGTCAAACCTACATGTGCAAGAAGATGAAAACTGCTTCAAATACAAGGGCATTAGAAGCTGGCAAGGTGTTTGAGGAAGCAGTAATGAAAATAGTGTTGCTCCTATTTCCTTGGAAGCCTAGAACAATTTACTTTGAAACTGATGAAACAATTTACTTTGAAACTGATGAAACAAAAACTACCTGTACAATAAGGAAACAAGAGCCTGTTACTCAATAATTATATTGAAAATGGTCTTTCTTGTTGAAATGAGTCAGAGAACCAATTTCAGATCAACTTCTAAATAAGCACAAGGAGTATGTTTAAAATAGAAAAAAAAAATTAGGGGTTTCCTTGGCCTCACTGTTATGAAATAAAAAAAAAAAACTTGATAAAAGGTCGAAAAAATGTATTTCTTAGGCAGCCTGTGAAACCCCATGAGGTTAGGCTATCACAAGGCACATGGTCCTCATTTCACATTCCTGACCTCACTGTTGTTTCTTTGTACCCTTCCTGCCCTTTAGGACTTTTTCACTGGGTGGCATAGCTTGTACGAACAAAAGAAAATTTTTAAAAGGAATGTTTTATTTTAAAAAGGGCCTCTGCAGAATATCAATAAAGAGGCTTATTTGTATAAAGAAAAAAAATGTAATTTTGAATGAGTGCTTAAACATTAATAAGAAAAGTGGTATTCATTGGTATCATTAGTATTAAGACAACTAATTTAAAGAACAAACTAGATCTGGAACTGAGACCAATGACTTATTGTTTGGAAATGGTGTTTCTTATTAAAATTGTTTCTGTAATCATAAAGCTGAATTGCATGGTCTTCATTTGAACACTGAAAACAGACTACATGCAGCCTGAGTCATGAAGCTTGCCAAGTTTCTGCAATATCTGCAGTATGTATATATAAATGCTGAAAGAAAACAAAAAGGGATTCAGTTGTTAATTAGTACTAAACAAATATTGTATCTTAGAAGAGTCATGAAGCCTTTCAGGAAACTGATGAGAGACATGCACAATGGCAGAAGATGAGTATCTAAAACAAATTCTTCCTTTGGTTGGTCAACCTTCAATTTTTGGACTTCAGTAGAGTGTCAAGACACACACATCTTATGAAACTGAGCCAGTAAATTCCTTCAAGTGAAAAGGGCATACACACAGATGGCCTCCCCTGCTAATTTCTGTAATCCCATTGATCCAATTAACTCAGCCCTCAGCACTACTTAGCAGATCAGAAGCTATCTTGAAACCCCAGAGAAAACCCAACAGTTCCCTTTAACCTCATTTAAGGCCTTAAAAGTCAAACCTGGAATGTGTTGATCAGACAGTTAACCATATAACCACACTCTCATGAATTTCTGGCAATCCCCACATGTCTTGGCAGGTTTACTTTTTTTTCATAATTCCAGTAAATTTCAAGAATTGAGGGGGGGAGGACACTTAGAAGATAGAGTTTGCCAAGTTTAGAGTTTAGTTGAGACTGTGATTTGGGAGATTATGTAAAATTCTGGCAATGAAGGGTGGGTGGGAACTTGAGAGACCTTAGTCTATAAAGCTGGACTGCAGTAAATTCATTTCAAATTGGAGAGGTCTTAGGTTAGAAGCTGCTGATAAGGTCTTCTACATAGCTAACGCATTTGCATCATAGTTTTTTTTTTTTAGATTATTCAGTAAAATAACTCACATTCATATAAAGTTTAACAATGAACTTTTCCCACAACAATCCTATGAAGTAGACAGCAGAAGTGTAATTATCTCCATTTAAGACAGGAGGAAATGGAAACTCAGAAAGGTTACATGCCTTCTTCATAGACATACAGCTAGTAAATGTTAGAGCCAGAATTTGAACTCAGATCTCAGGATAAGTTAAATACCCTTTCCTCTATGTCAAGCTGCTTGTGAATTAAGCTTTCATAACTATACTTCAGATTGTTCATGATCTGTGATCCTTCCAAGTGGAGAAAACAAATATATTAAAATTATACCATTAAGGTAAATTAATTTTTTAAATGAAAGAAAATAAAATGAGTATGGTGAAATTAAAAAACAAAACAAAACCCAAACTCAGAAACTAAAAATTTTTCATCTGTCCAAGGAAAAACATAATGAATGTCACATAATAAACTACATTACTATATATTATGTTTATTTTCACATACCAGAAATTTTAATTAGCCCTATCCCAATTTACTAGAATCCTTGATTAAATGAAATTTTTTTCCAGTTTTTTAGGAGGGAGGGGAAGATATAAATCATTTAAAAAACATATGAAAAAATAAATATGTAAAGCACATAATAGATGCTTAATAAATGTTTATTGACTGACAAATGTATATATGTATATATATTATACATATGTACAGATATAAAAATATATTGGTTTATGTACATATATGATATACATATGTGTATATATGCATCTACATTTAAGTATATGTACACATATATGAATGTGCAAACACCTATATATGTATACAAATACATAATATATACATACATACATACATACATAAAAACAATAAGCTTCCAGGGTATTTGTAGGTTCAGTACAGTTTTAGCCCTGGTCATTGTACTTTTAACACTTAGTGTACTTAGGGTACTATACAAAATAAATGGTATCATATTGCCCCTGCCAATGCTTACTGAAGGATTCTAGAGAACTTTTTTTTTTTTTAAGATTTGATTATGTTGAATATACTATACTCAGGTAGTATGAAGTGATGGATGGAGTCATGACCTGGGTTCAAGTCCTATCTCTGATGCATACTAGAAGCTAGTTGTGTGAGCACTAAAAAATCACTTGACCTCAAAGGCAGGTAGTGGGGTACATGGAAAATACAAATTATCTAACTTTCTACTAACTTTGGAGGGGGTGGGGCAGAGTCAGAATCACAGATCCACCAGTGAAACCACAGAACTTCTTTCCCTCCCCAACCTGCTACCCATAATGTATTAACTAAGGCAGGAAATTGTACTAACATATTTTTGAACAATTTTCAGTGACAAAGGTTATAACAAAACAACAAAATTTTGGTTAGCCCTTAGAAATATAATTAGTCAATTAATCAAAACACCCCATTTTCTGTACAACCTGGAGTAGAGATTTTCCTCTAATGTAGGGATTTTTTTCCTCCAGTGACACTATGATTGGCTTTGAAAAATGTTCATTGAATATAATTGTAATCTTCCTAGAAAAGAAATTATTCTTAAGAAAAGCCTAAACTCTGATTTTTATCATATTTGAGCTTAGAGCTGATGTAATAGCTTAACAGGTAGATTCAAAGTATTGGTAAGAAGATATTGTAGAACAAAAAAGATGAATTCTGTAACGTTCCCTGTGCAGTACTTATAAAATGAATGTTGTTCCCAACTGGTTCAATTCTAGTTTGATGCAACTCTAGCTTTTTCAGGGTTCTCTGTTGAGAACTTTGTTCTGTAATCACGTCACTGTCATTACACAGAGCTGTTGTTGTTTGTCTTTCATATTCAAAGAGGACCAATTAACACAGTGTACTAAATGTTGATCCAGGCTCAGAGTGCATGGAAGTTTAGATCAGTGGTCTAAACTACTGAAGACCTGAGAAATGAAAGGAGGCAAGCTCCCTATTAGAGAGAAGCCAATTTTGCCAGTCTTCCATTGGCATGCAGCAACCTGAATCCACTTTGTGCTGAGTAGATTTCTTATTTTGCTTATTTGGTTGGTTCTGGAGTATTTACATTTCTAAAATGGATTGACTAACGACTATTTTGATAAAGATAAATAATTATATATCTTCATAGGAAATACTGAGAACATGGTGTGGTATATCATTAAATTTCATAGTTTTTCATCCCTAAAGTTTTCCACATTCCCGTTTCTTTGTCCCATTACTTGTAACAAAGCCTAATAATCACCTGGTGTCAGCAGCTAGAAATGAAGGCAAGGTAAAGAAAGGTACCAATGGGCTTGCCTCATTCATTGGGTCTCTAGATTGAGAGCAGGAAAGGGCCTTAGAGATTATTTAGACCAACACATTTTACAGATGAAGAAACTGAATCCCAGAGAGTTTAGGTGATTTACTTAAAGTACCTGCATAATTAATATATACTCAAATGTTCAATTTCTTAAAAATGACATAGGAAAAATAGCCAAGATAGAGCAAAGTACTAGTTTTGGTGACAGAAGTCCTAAGTTTGAGTCTTATCGCAATCTATTAGGTGAACAAATCACTCTATATCTCTGAGACTTTGCTTCTTCCTCTGTAGAGGTGATCAGGTGGCACAATTGATAGAGAGTTGGACTTGAGTCTAGATAGACAGACCTGAGTTCAAATCCTGATTCAGATACTTACTAGCTGTGTGACCCTGGGCAAGGCGCCTAACCTCAGTTTCTTTACCAGTAAAATAGGTATAATAATAGTACCTACCTCCCAGGGTTGTTTTGAGGATAAAATAGTAATTTTATATAAGATAATAAGATAAAATGAGATAGTATTTGTAAAACACTTTGCAAACATTTAGGCGCTATATAAATGCTATATAAAAGTTATTCATTACAATAGTGATGTTTATTACAGCTTAAAAGCACTCAGTACAGTGCCTGATATATGGTAGGTGCTACATATATGTTAGTTACTATTATTATTAATATCTAGCATTTATATAGCACTTTAAGTTTTCAAAACACTTAACAAAAATTACCATTTTATCCTCAAAACAACCTTGAAAGGTAGGTAATATTATTATCTCTATTTTACAGATGAAGAAATTGAGTTTAAATGCTTTGCCCAGGTCACACGCATCTGAATCAGGATTTGAACTCAGGTCTTCCTAATTCCATGTTCAGTACCAGAAGACACCTTAGAAATCTCTTAATCTAATTCTCATTTGACAGATGAGGTCCAAAAAAAGTTGAGTGTCAACAGGTAGTAAAAAAAGCAGAACTAGGATTTGAACCTGACTATTGACCTCAAAAACAGTATTCTTCCCCCTGTAGTGATGTGTCTGTATATGCCAGTATAAGTAAGTGTTCATGTTGTGAGAGCCCTAAGCTGTACTGGGTTGGTCTGTAAAAACAGTAACTTTTGATGCTTAGGAGATATCCTAAATTTGTGCACAAATTACATGAATTTTCCAATGAAATGAGTTCTTTGAGACCTTCCATATGAATTTAATGTTCTATTTTTATTTTTGGAGGCAATTGGGGTTAAATGACTTGCCCAGGGTCATGCAGCTAATAAGTGTCTGAGGCCGGATTTGAGCACAAGTCCTCCTGACTCCAGGGCTGGTCCTCTATCCACTGTACCACCTAGTTGCCCCTAATATTCTATTTTTAATAAAGCATCTTTGTGGTATATTATTGACTAATTATTTCAGCAATGTTGATTTTCTTCAAGAAGCAAAATGAATGTGAAAACTTAGGGCATAGCTGTCTAATACTATGTAGCCAAAGAATCCTAGTTTAGCAGCTGATTTACCATATTCCCTATTTCTGCCCACGATTTATCTCAGTAAGTATTATGAAATGCTAAGAAAATCTATAGTGTGTATCACACAAATCACTATTACTCTATGGTATTTGATATTTATTGGTATTTATTCAATATTTATTGACTCAACTAATTCCAATTTTTATGGCAAGAAGGTCAAGCAGAGAATAGAATGAAAAAAGACCTCTTGGTCCCAGAGAAAATCAGGTAGGAAAATAACTGAGTTGCTTTGAATGGAGGTAAATCTTTGAGGAAAAAAGGTACTTAATAATATCCATGTTAAAAATAAAGCAGGAAAGCTTGTAGAAATGGTACTGACATGGTACAGTGTCTTGGTTGTGGGCAACAAAATGAGGCCCCACTGTGGTTATACAAAGAATTGTGTTTCTTTGTGGTGTTTTTATTAGACAAATAATAGATATTTTGTTATTACAGTCTATAGAATTCTTTATTTTTTTGCTTTTTTTGCTGAGGCAATCAGGGTTAAGTGACTTGCCCAGGGTCACACAGCTAGTAAGTTTCAAGTGTCTAAGCCAGATTTGAACTCAGGTCCTTCTGATTCCAAGGCCAGAGCTCTCTCTACTGTGCCACCTAAAAGTTCTTCAAAGCTGAGTACGTATGATGATCTTACCCAAACGCCAAATTTCTTTGACATCTTTTTATACTTGCCATTACTGGGGAAGGACCATCTCCAGTGTTTTGTCTGTGATTCACAGAGAGTATATTAGATTGAAAGAATATCCATTCATGTCTGTACTTCCCCTCAATAGTAAAGAGAATTGATACCAGATAATAAAAAATAGATGCATGTGCTTATATGTGAACTAATAGCCTTTTAGATGTTTCTACCTTTTAATTAAAAAACAAAACAAAACAACATTTGGCACAGCAAGACTAGCTGAAGGATCCTGTATGATTAGTCTTATGGATTTAAACTAGAAATTTCTTAGGTGTGAAGATTTGGGTCTATTTTTGAAAGTTTAAAAACTAAAGTGTTAAAAAAAAACAACACACATACATACACATACACATACCATAATAGCCTGAATGCTAATAAGAGTTTTATATCATGCTTTCAACATAGAAGGCACTGAGTAATTATTTTTGTTGAATTTAATTGAGATGGTTATTATAAGCAAATTTCTTAATGTCTCATAGCATGTCATTTCCTTTCAAGGAGAACTGATGTAATCATATGGTAACTTTGTATCATTTGATAGCAATGAAGAGAGCTATTGTGATATAATGGATAGAGTCAAGGCCTGCCTTAGACACTAATTAGCTCTATGACTATAGGAAAATCATATAACCTCTAAGTACCCAATGAAATTAATATAATAAGTTACAAAGGAGTTACCAATTCACAATCATGGTATCATAAGAATGATCAACGAAAACTCAGGCCAGACAAAAAAAGTAAATAAAGTCTGTGTATAACTATGTCCTATCATCGTATGTTTGGCATTTTAGAAATATGTTATAAAATTCTTTATAAACCATGGTAAAACCTAGGATTAAAAAGGAATAATGCTGCAAAGGAGGCTGAGATTAATTCAATTCCAATGAGGTTCAGCTAATTAATTATGGCCATGTGTCAGGCCCCTTAGCTTTGGAACACGGGAGAGTTAGTATGTATATACATATATATAATATATGTATATACACACACATATGCACACATATATATGTATATGTATATATAATATATGTACATATATGGTTTTTTTGAAATTAAGTTAATATTTCTTTATTTCATTTTAACTAACCAGATTGCAAACTGAAATGGAAATAGAATGTTAGGATTAAAATTGAGACTTTCTTCAGGTTTGAGAATAGTTTACTACTAAATTGTTTGACCACACCAAATTTGTATATTTTTTGTACTTCCCAAATAACATGAATTTTTGAAAGCCCCAAATTTAAAGCTCTTTTAAATTTAAGGAGTTATCATTTTAAAACCTGGCAAGCATCTGAATTTTGGAAAGTCAGACCAAGACCTGGACATTTTGGAAAGAAATTGTTGAGTACTTAATACATATTCAGTCTTATTCTTCCTTTGCAGTTTCCAGAGTACTGGCCAGGCCTCAGATTGGGTAAATAAGTGTTTCTTTGGCAAATCAGATTAACTAAAACTGATTCTCATTGGCACATCCAAAGAGATAGCAGATGCAAATCTTTTGAGCGTATACAGGAATGTAACACTGATTTGAGTGGGACGTTCATCTTCACCAATTGACCATTTGTCCATTTTATGTGGGAAGTAGTTGGATGGCTTGTGCGGAAATAGAGAGAGAAGAAATATATTCTAGTCCTCTGGGGATCAAATATAAAGTCCTCTCTTTGACTTTTAACATTCCTCTCATAACCTGATGTTTTCTCATCTTTCCAGTTTTCTTAAACCTTACTCCCTTTCAATTGCTCTATGGTCCGGTGACTCTGGCTTCCTTTCTGTTCCTTGCATAAGCCATTCTGTCTCAGATTCCATGCATTTTTATGGTTGTCCTCCATACCTGGATATTCTTTCCCTCCTCCTCATCTCTGCCTTCTGGCTTCCTTCAGATCTCAGGTAAAATTCTACAGCCCACCTTCTGCCAGATGCCTTTCTCAGCCCTTCTTAATCAGTCCTTCTTAATCTTAGTGGCTTCCCTCAGAAATTATCTCCAGTTTATCTTGTAGACATCTTTTTTTCTTTGTACATAGTCCTTTGCACATTGTCTCCCTCCATGAGATTGTGAGCTGCTGGAGGTCAGAAACCGTTTTTGCCTTTCCTTTGCAGTCTCATAATCCAGCACAAGGCCTGATTTGACCAATAGATTGGTGTTATGGAGTAAATAACCAACTACTGAATTTACTGTAGCCTTATCAAGCCATGTTGTTGTTTGTCTTTCAATCTCAAAGAGGACCATGACATCAGGGAATTGGATGCCATGACATGGAAGGCTGTGCAGTCACCAGCCTCACTTTCTCCTCTGGAGTCATCTGGGTCCCAGTGGCAGGATTTAGATTAAGATTACTGGAGATGGCATTGGATGCAGTTGGAGACCCTTGGCCTTTTTAACCTAAGCTCTCAGTTTGACTAAGGCAATGCCCATTCAGTGATTAAGGCTAACTAAAAAATAAGGCAGAGAATGGCCTCTTTACCTAGTCCAAAAAAAAAAAAAATCGATCTGTCAGGGGAAGACCCCCAGGGTTTCTGGCCAAAACAGAAACAATTGCTATTTACATTCACTTAGAGTCAATCAAGGCCCAAACAATGATCAGATGGGGCTTGGCCTTGGACCTATTCTTGAACAATCAAAATTTCAGATAATCCACCAAGTCTCAGTTGGTGCATTCATTTGCTTTGTTAATAATTGAATATTTTATCAAACCCCAACATTGATAAAAAAAAAATAGACAAAAGCTTGCTTGTTTTTCAAAATACTGTTGAGTTTATAGTGATTTAAAAATCACACACACAAAATGTTGACAGGGTTTATTTTAGAAACAATCCCTTGTCTTGGTTAGTTCCAATACCTGTCTCCTGCCTACCAGCACTAAGCCCTGGCCCTACTCCCAGACAATTTGACAGATTGCTGGCTTCTCACCTGAGGGTTGGTTCTTCAGCCCTGGAGCTCAGGTCCATGGCCTCACAAGCAGGGCTAGGTCAGAACAGGCACAGTGGACCTGAATGACCTGTTACAACCAACCTATGGGGGAACAGGGTGAATAGATAACCATGCAATTCCAAAGATTTGTTGAGTCATATGGCATCAAACAAACATATTTGACCTTCTCCTCCCAATATAGGCCACACACAGTTTAGAGCTGTGAGGTATTTAAGAGATTTAGTCCAAACATTCTTGTTTTACAGACATGGAAAACAAAGCCCAGATAGGTTTTGACTTGCCCAGATTCACAGAAGTAGAAAATACCAGAGCCAGGATTCAAACCCTGGGCTTCTGATCCAGTGTCCTTTCCAATAATTTACACTGCTCCTTGGCTTTAAAAATTGCCTTGCAGGATTCTAACTTACCCACTCTTGGATTTCGATGTCTCCCTTGACCCAGCCTATGTCCTGGTGAGTCTAAACCAGATCCTCACTGTTTTGCACATTCCCCCTTTTCCTGGTACTCTCCTTCCCCCTACCCAGTGAAAGCACCTGTATTGTCACCCCTACCACCCACTGACCAGAAAGGGATGGGGAAAGGGATATCATAGCTAGAGCTCTACCCCAACTCTCTTCACACTTCCCATCCTTCCTTTCCTTTCCCCTTTCTTGCATGAAAAACTCAATTTCAGCACTCTGATGGGACTGGGACTTCCAATGCAGCAAATAGCTTAAGATAAGTAGGAAAGAGAAGTAGAAGGCTTGGATGGTTCTTATGCTCCCCTACTGCCCACTTGCTCCCAGTTTTGATCCTAGCCTGCTAGCTATCCACCCCGACAGTGCTAGCTCTTCCCCCCAGTCTCCTTCCCCTATAGCCTTACCAGCACAGCTAGGTCATAAGCAGCAAAGAAGAAAGGAGATTTTAGGTAAATGGAGTAAGCAGGCTCAGAAAAGGTAAACCATTGAAAGAAGTTGGAAATAACCTTCTTACCAAGACTCCCTTATGATGCAAATGGACCAAAACGGTTTCTTTCCCATCTAGGATGCATTAAAAAGATAGTTTTAATTCTGAAAATGCACCACAAATTAAAGAAATGCAGAAAAATAATCTAATGAAGCCATCAGAAACAAAATAAAACAAAACAAAAATCTTACATGTAGAAGGACCACTCATTCCTTCCTATAGCCTATGAGCCAAAGAAGTAGCCAGTAGTGAAAAAAAGAAAACCTGAGAGAAAATTCCATTGAATTAGGTTTTCCTTAAGAAATAAAATTTCATGGAATGAGGATTGGCATAGGAAAGGTCATAGCAGAGTGTAAATTGGGATGCAACCAAAGTAAGAAGAGCCTCAGAGTACTCTATCCCTCTAACTCCCCACTCTTTGAATTTTATGCCTGAAAAGAAAAAACAGAAGTATACTCAATCATGGTAGAGTTCAGCTGCAAGCCACCCTTTTCCTGACTGAGATAGTTGACTTAGTTGGGTTGTCTTTAAAGGCCTAGTCTACCATCTAGTCTAAGAGGAAAAATGCATACAATTTGATTAATTTAATTGAAGCTGAAACTGATTTGATGTGGTCATCAAGACCTTTCAAGGAAGATTTCATTTTTCAATCAAGCTGTTTGGCATGACAAAAGCTCCTTGAGAACAGGATTGTTTCTGGTTAGTTTACTCATGTACTCTTTCTATCTATCTATCTATCTATCTATCTATCTATCTATCTATCTATCTATCTGTCTGTCTGTCTGTCTGTCTGTCTGTCTGTCTGTCTGTCTGTCTATTTATCTATCATCTCCTATCTTTTCATTTACTTATTTATTTATCATCTGTTTACTCATTTATCTATTTACTTATTCATTTTCACTTATTCATTTGTTTGTATTTCTAGTGTCTAGGACAGTGTCTTATGAAACATTTGTCAAATTGTTGAATTGATACAGACCCAGACTGTCATTTAGTAGTTTTACTTTTCATCAACATTTATAACTTGCTAAGGTTTTAAAAGAGTGAATTCAATTATGTATCTCATTTTAATATTTTAAGACCGACTTGGAGACTAATAATAATAATAATAATAACAGGTCACACTTATTGTTGCTGTTCAGTTATTTCAGTAGTATCAGACTCTTCATGACCCCATTTTGGGGTTTTCTTGGCAACTTGGCAGCCACTGGAGTGGTTTGTCATTTCCTTGTCCAGCTCAATTTACAGATGAGGAAACTGAGGCAAACAGGGTTAAGTGACTTGCCCAGAGTCACATAACTCATAAGTGTCTGAGACCAGATTTGAATTTAGGAAGATGGTCATCGTGACTCTGAGTCCAGCACTTTCACCACTGCACCACCTAGGTCACATTTATGTAATATTTTAAAGTTTGCAAAGCACTTTAATATAATATCTCATTTAACCATCACACCAGCCCTTTGACAGAGATAATGCTACCCATTTTACAAATGAGAAAACAGAGGCTAAAAGAAGTTAAATGACTTGTTTGTTCCTGTTCACATAGGTAGCAAGAGAAATTCACTGGGTATATGTACTGATAGAAATAATTTTTTTCAATTTTATTACTTCATTGGAACACTTTCAAACATTTGAAAAATTATGCTCAGTACTGATGGAGTAGTAAAATGTGTTATAATTACATTGAAGTTTTACATAACCTAGCTAACTATATTAGTAATGATTTCATTATTTTTTACTATTTATATTTTATATGAATGAGCCTTCCAGTATTTTTCCAAGATATAGTACCTTGTTTTGTAGAATAATTTATTGCCCATCCTAAATGTATCTTTACCTTCAAAATTCAAGAACTTTTTTCTCTTAATCCAAAGTGGGCCTAAGGAGATGCATTTACTAAAATATCAAAGAACTGATTAATAACTAAGCACCTGCTATAACTGTAGAAACAATGATCATTTATAAAATGCTTTAAAGATTGCAAAGCCCTCTATATGTACATATAAATACAATAATATAATTTTATGTTAGTACACAATATAAAATAATATGATATGATAGAACATAACACATAAATAGCATATAATATATATTAATATTATGCTACATCTGTAGAGAGAAGATATATAATCTCTTGGGATACTATAAGCAAAACACAATGTTAGGTAATTTAGGGAAGTACAAAGTGGTATAAACTTAGTCCCTACTCTTAAGGAGTTTTTAATTGTAATGGAGAATTAAGCCTATTATACTTTTAAAGATATAGAACAATATCAGAAAGAATCAAGTAAGTGATATCAATATTAAAAACAGCTTTGGAAAATGCATTGATTCTAGAGTCAGGGCTATTTAAATTTCAGTTCCAATATTGCTTATTGTTTCTGATGTTTACTTCGTATGTGACCTTGGGTCAGTCACTTAACCCCTTGAGCAGTTCCCTCATTTGTAAAATGAGTGGCTTATACTGAATGGTTTCTTAGGGCCCTTCTTACTTTCTATCTTTGAACATAAGATTCCTCCACTAAATCCCTATTCTAATGCCTAAACCAATTTTTAAGGTTGGTGGAGGAGTTATGCTTGGAATTGATAGAAAGAAAACTCATATAGATGAAATCATAGATCTCTGAAGCATTGAAAAAGAAGCTAATAACTTCAGGAGCTAAGAAAACACCACCACCACCCAGGGAAGGGCTTTAGAGAGGACAGGTGTGAACAGTACTGAAGTAGGAAGGGATTGGGATAGGGGAGCCCATCGTTGGTAGAGTGATGGCCACAGCTGTAACTAGGGTGAGAAAATCAGAACATTATCTTAAGGCACCAAAACTGAGAGGGTAAAACCATTTAAAATTCTGATTTTAAAAGATCCTATAATTGTAAAATTTGTTACATGTACATTTTTAAAGTACTTTATTTTCTAAAGAAATATAGAAATAACTGAGCTTAATAGCAATGATTAAAATTAGAAACTACCAGATGATGCATTTCCTCCATCAGGCAATTGTACTCTAGGTGA
Organism: Vombatus ursinus; assembly: GCF_900497805.2. NCBI lineage: Eukaryota > Metazoa > Chordata > Mammalia > Diprotodontia > Vombatidae > Vombatus > Vombatus ursinus. The sequence goes on from NW_020954557.1 coordinate 23,701,286, forward strand.
CTACTACCTGGTTTTCCCTTTCCTTGCTCCTGACTAGGCTGGCTTCCCAGCAGCAGCCTGACTATTGCTCAAGGTGGTTCTGCTAAGGGTTCAGTATTGAGATCCCAGGATCTCTCCCCATTGGGCTGAGGTCTTAACTCTTGTTCAATTGATTTGTTCTTAATTTTTTCCTATCATTATTTTTATTAAAAACATGCATTATGGATGCTTGCAACAGGTGCCTTTTTTATTACTTTTCCTGGAAGCCAAAATTTGTAGTTATGGCTCTGGGAATGACACGAGCCAAAACTTAGAAGCAAGAAAAAGTAAGATGTGTTTAAGAAATGGTGAGTAGTACAGACTGGCTGGAATATGAGGTTTGCATAGGGATGCAGTAAAAGATAAGGATGAAAAAGTACTTTGGGGACAGATTGTTAAGAGTTTGATTTTTTTTTCTATTGGTGGTAGGGGGTCCTTTAAAGTTTTTGGGAACTATTTTAAGAAGGTCAGTTTAGTGGTAGTGTGTGTGTGGTTTAGTGGTAGTGGAGTGTGCGGCATGGGATGAAAAGAGGAGAGTTTAGATATCCCCTTTATTCTATAGGGTACTATGGTTTAGTGGAAATAATCCTGGGATCTCTTTCTGTTTCTGCACTAGTGAATGATAACTAAGCCTCACTATGTCTCAGCTTTTTCAACTATAAAATGAGGGAGATGGACTCGAAGATGTCTAACATCTATTCAAATAGTAACATCTTGTGAATCTACTTTTTACTTCAGAAAGGAAATTGGGTGAGGCAATTGGGGTTAAGTGACTAGCCCAGAGTCACACAGCTAGTGAGTGTTATATGTCTGAGGCCAGATTTGAAGTAGCTGCCCCCTAGAATCAGCTATTTAATGGATTAGGCAAAGCTCTGCTATTTAGCTAACACAGTAAAGATGCATCAATTTCTCTGGTCAACCACTCCCTTCTATGTATTAGCTCCTGTATTAAAATTTAAATTCCTAGATGACAAAGACTCTCTTCCCTTTTGTTTTTATATCCCAACACTGCACAGCACAGTTCTTGGCACAAAGAGAATGCTAAATAAAAGTATATTCATTCATTCCTCTTTCTTTCCTTCCTACTTCCCTCCTCTCTACTGCTTCCTCCCTTCCTTCCCTCCCTTCCTTCTTTCTTTCCCTTCCTTCCTTTCCTTCCCTTCCTTCCTTTCCTTCCCTTCCTTCCTTTTCTTCCCTTCCTTCCTTCCTTCATTCCCCCTTCCTTCTTTCCTTCCCTTCCTTCCTTCCTTCCTTCCTTCCTTCCTTCCTTCCTTCCTTCCT
>NW_020954557.1:23702594-23763787 GCF_900497805.2 Vombatus ursinus
CCTTCCTTCCTTCCTTCCTTCCTTCCTTCCTTCCTTCCTTCCTTCCTTCCTTCCCTTCTTTCCTTTCCTTCCCTTCCTTTTCTTCTCTCCCTTCCTTCTTTCCTTCCTTCCATTCTTGAATTTTGAGTCTTAGAAGTACCATATGTAAATGTTATATAGGTATAAAAGACAATATATAAATGCCATATGTAACAATCTCACCTGATCCTCACTTCAACCCAAATAAAATTTCTCTCTTTGCTGTAGACCCCTGAATAAGTTTCCATCTTTTTCTTGAAATTGTATTTTGCCTCCTGTGATTTATAGGTAGTTAGCCCATCAGACATTTACTGTCTAATTAATACTTTGTCACTTGACAGACATTAAATAACCATAGTAAGTATTTTAGCAGATGGACCAGACATATGGTTATTGCTATTAAGGGAATAATTATTGTCCCAAAGCATCTTCGTAACTGACATCCTGTAACTTTTCAGCTGGACATTATTTTATATCTTTTGCTAAAGCATTCAGTAATAGTGAAGAAAGCTTTAGGATGAGATAAAGGGAAAATTAGGATTCTCTAATTAGGTTAGACATAGGTGTGTTTTTTCTCTAGTTAGCTTTAATTGTCTCTCTGACTAGTACCACCTATGTTTCTTGGCTATCCTGATCCTTGGCACTTTCTTACATTTATAATACATAAGAACATTTGAGTAACTTCTATTAATAATTAATAAGTTTTAACTGGCCATATCCTATGGAGGTTTCTCTTTTCTGACTGGTTTGAATTTGCTGACATGCAGTAATGGTGAAAAATTTGACATACTTTAAAACTATCAAAGACAAGTCAGTGACAATATTTCAAAGATACTTTTAGAGAAGTTACATTGTATAAATTTTCATAGTAGGCCAATGTACCTTGAGGTCAAATGTCATTAGTCACAATTATTATGAATTGTTATGAATTAAGTGAGCTGAGTAGTTCCCAAGAAGTCAGGGAATGATAGATCGAGTACTGTATATCTTTGTCTCCATATATTTATCTTTTCACATTGTGAACCCTGCTTGGAATGCAATGTGGCATAGTAAGAGGAACATTTGCCCTGGAGCCAGAGGACCTGAATTCAAATCCTGCCCCTGACACTACCTGTGTGACATTAAACAAGTCAATTAACAACTCTTGATGTCAATTTCAACATCACTAAAAGGAAAAGGTTGGGCTAGGTAGCATAGGAGGGCCTTTCCAGCTGTAGTCCTATGATCTATTCTAGAACTGTGACCCTACATTTAATGCCCTTTCTATTGCATCACATCGTCGCACATGTTTACCTACAATAGAGACTGAAAAAAAAATGGGGTAGCTAGGTGGTGCAGTGGATTGAGCACTGGCCCTGGAGTCAGGAGGACCTGAGTTCAAATCTGGCCTTAGATACTTGACACTTATTAGCTATGTGACCCTGGGCAAGTCACTTCACCCCAATTGCCTTGCCAAAAAAAAAAAATCAATGAACATAGGTATATGTATATAAGATTTAGCATAAAATGCACCAAAACTTTTGGGACACTGCATACATACATATATATGTGTGTATATATATGTGTATATGTATATGTACATATGTGTATGTCTTCACATATATATGTGTGTGTATAAAAGCTGCAAAGTATTGTAACTTGAATTTTTAAAAAGTACTGATAATTCCTCAAAAACACAAATATAATGGTCTAAGATCAGCTGAGACTTCAGTTTTCAAACACACAAGGCCATGATCATTCCGAGTACTAAATTTTGACACTCCCTCTGATTTTCTTAGGCTTTCACTTCCCACAAGAATCCAGCAGGTTTGGCATGGTTGGTGTGGCACGAAACATCTACTTAGAGTTCCAAAAACTGACCTCTGATTGCATATCATGCAAAAATACATGTGAAACGTGGCTCACAGTCTCTCTGGTCTCTCGAGGTTGTAGTAATTGTTTAAAGCATGCTAAATCACTTGGCCATCCTAAAAAAATAGAATTAACATTGATGCCTTTTCTTTTTACATCATGATGATTTCTAGAAATACCCTTCCTTATTTCTATTACCCACAACCCCCTTCCTGAACTGAATTTTCCTCTTCAATAAAGAAAAAGTTAAGTAAAACCCAATACAGGTACCTTTTATAATAACTGTCTATCTACTGACTTTATTCATAATATGGAAATGTTTGCTTTTCAGTTACTCAGATATCAACTTTATTTTAGTTTATGTTGTTGTGGGCACTGTGTATACTGTTTAGGTTCTGTTAATTTCACTCTATCAGTTCATATGGGTCTTCCCATATTTCTCAGAATTATATGATTTTTTTTACTGCTCAGTAATGTTCCATTCCACAGCCTGTTCCTCAAATCAGTGAGAACTCCCTGGATTCCTTACTATTTGTTATCTCAAAAAGGAACTATTTTGGCATATATATGGTACTTCTTCTTATCTTTGATCTCCTGGGGGGGGGGGGGGGCGCAGTGCATGGCCCAGCCATACATCTTGAAGGCAAAGTTTAGGAATAGACAAAATATTTTTTAAGGACAAGATCCAAGTATGAAGGCTCTGGGGTAAAGGGTCCCTGGAAACCAATCCTTTTCTTACACTAAATCAGAAAACGCATTTCCGTAAACAAGACTTATTTCCCCTGACTTATTCATATGATGGTGTAATTTGAAAGTAAACATCTTTGCTGGTAATACTTAGCTACAACACAGACTGAGTGCTTAATATATGTGTATTTGGATAAGAAAGAACGCATTCAATGGCATCTTAGTCCTTTTGGAGAGGAAGGTAAAACTAACTGAATGATGCGTAAGTATTTATTTTTCATCAATATTCATTCCTTTAATGAATATTTTATCAAAGTCAATAGGTTTGGCATTCTCTTTCCCTTTGGGCCCAGAAGGGTGCTTTTGGGCTCAGTGGATTCCTTCTCAGGAGCCAAGAGTAATGAATAACTTTGAATGCCTTGATATTTCCCCACCATTCAAGATTTTTTTTTTATCCCCACGTAGAAGACCAGCTGTTGTAAGCAGCTTCTCCTAGGGTGGGTCCTGCTCCTTTTTCATGGTTCCCAGCCTCATTATTCATGTATGGGCTATTATAGAACTTCATTTACCTTCCACATGTGTTATTCTTCCCTCTACATTAAATAAAATACTTGAAGTTCTTTTGCTTTACTAATGAAATGACAATTTCTCTCCTCCTTTCCCTCTGACCTCAAATAGTTTGTTCCCTAAAGTTTCCTTGAAACAGCTAAACTGTGTGTCAGACACACAGCTCATCAGTGCATTGAGGCCTGCAGCACTCTCAGCTCTGGCTTGAACCAGAGTAAAATATAATTGGGAAATACTTAGCAAAATAAGTGAAAATACAATAGAATATATAGATAACATTACAATATAGTTTTTTAAGACAGTATGTGGCCTGCAGGGAGTCTATCTATAAATTAATGACCTCCATTTCTATTTGAGTTTAATTCTAGTGGCCTAGAGGATTTAGAGTCAGATAGACATATAAGGATGTCATACTTGGTAAATGCTAGCAATCAGCAAGAAAAGTTGTGATATACACATACATATGTATATGCACACATATATAGACATGTATATACATATGCACATGTTTACCATAAGCAGGTCCATGGGTAGATAGGAAAATGAAAATTGATGATGGATAGAAGTTAGAGGTAATCAACTTTTATTTTGTTTTATTTTATTTTTCTGTTTATGAGAAATCTTTGGATTGGCAAGAGTAGAACAAAAATGGAAAATGAGGAGTTGATAAGTAGGAGTAAGGCAATGTTTAGCTGCCCTTTTTTGAAATCAAGTCATCTGACCCAGATAAACTACATTCAAGGGTACTGAAAGAAAGGGAAGATGTGATTGCTGAGCCACTGGTGTTGATCTTTGAAAGACTGCAGATTAAAGGAAAGGAACTGTGAGGTTGGAGAAAAGTAAATGGCAGCTATGTGGTGTATTGGATAGAATGCTAGACATGGAGTCAGGAAGAACTGAGTTCAAATGTGACCTCAGACACTTAGTTGCTGTGTGATGTTAGACAAGTCACTGGTCTTTCTGCCTCAGTTTGCTGACATAAAATAAAGATAATAATAGCACTTAACTCTCAGGGTTGTTATGAAGATAAAATGAGTTAATATTTATGAAGTGTTAGCAAACCTTAAAGTCCCATATAAATGCTAACTATCAATAATAATAATAGCAACAACAATAAATACTGTACTGATGTTCCAAGAAGGAATAGATGGATTTGGGGCTTTCCTTCACTGAAGAGCTTCAAGTACAGAATGGATAAGCTCTTATTAAGTTTATCATAGGATTCCTTCGTCAAAAATTTGTTGTACTAGATATTTTCCACAATTAGTCCACAATTCTGTAGGATATAGGATTAGAGTCCATTATACAGATATTAGACTTTAGAGCCTTTAACTTCTATCCTTTGCCCTCTTCTTTCATCTGAAAAGTCTGCATAACTTCTACACCTACAGGACAATTGAAAAATAAAAAAAATATTTTTGTCAATTGACCAACTCTATAAATAGCTAGAGAGTGCCTAGTATTTGCAAAGTACTGCACTGTGGTGAATTAAAGAAGAACAAGTCACAGACTTTGGCCTCATGCCACTTACAGTTGAGTAAGAGAGATAAGATGTGTGCACAAATGACTGTATTATCAGGTATAATATCAATATATAAGAACAAGATAAAGTACTATGAGAGTTCACACTAGACAGAGAGAGATTACTTCTGGATAATAAATGATTATTGGCTGATTTCTTTTGAATGAGATCAAACAATCATACCATATGGGAGATGGCATTTGGGTTTGACCTCAATTCTATTCAACCCAGCTAACATTTATTAATTGCCTGCTATATGCAAGAAGATACCAAGATCATCCACTGCATTCCAGGCCACAGTAATTCTGACTTTTGTCTTGCCACTGGACTTTGTTGACTCCGGAAAAGAGAGTGAGACTGATGACTTTCTGCAACTCTGCCTCACTTAAATCCAACTCACATATGATGTCATTGGTTCCCTTTGAAATGAAGGACAAACAACAACTATATGTAAGGCATTGTGCTAGGTGCTAAGAATATAAAGACAAAACTGAAAACCTGTTGATTAAGTGTTGTCCTACTATTAAAGTGCTCCCAGTGTTGTCCTACTATTAAAGCTATGGGGGGGGGGAGTGGCATAATAAGTAAGTGATAATGATTATTGGGGAGTATTAGTAAAAGTTTTGAGTAGGAGATGGTGCCTGAGTTGAATCTTAAAGGTGGTGAAGGATTCTGAGCAGTTCAGATGAGGAGGGACTAGGAATCATAGGAGCATGGGTTGGAATCATGGGTTAAGGAATGCTAAAATAAGTGAAAACTCAGACCCATGGACCATAAAGTTCATGAAACTGTCAATCACAGAATCCTAGAACCACAGGTATGTTTGGACTTCAGAATTCTAAGCTCTTAATGGCTGGATGGGGCCTTTAAGAAGCCATCTGTGCTAGCCCCTTGCTTTCAGTTAAATGAATGTCTAAGAGAAGACAGATCATCAGTCACCAATTCCAGCGTTTAATCTATGAGATGATCAAGTTTCAAGTGATGCCTAACTGTAATTTCTACCACTTTCCATGGACATGGTAAACAAGTTCTCAGCACCCTCTTTGTATTTGACAGTCCAATTCTTTTGATGTTTCAGAATAAAGATGCTTTATAAACAAAGATGCAACTCTGTCTAGCAGCTGTCTTTTGTTTCCACTAATATGTCTCTCAAAACCCACCTTAGAAGCATTCAGCAAGCAGAAGAAAGAGGGAAGGCTATGATCAGTTTGCTCAACAAAGCATCAAGCAATTACTTTCCTTGTAAAATTCTTCCCTTCTGTCTTCAGGGAGCCTTGCTCTTTATCACTCTTTTGAAACTGTATGGAAAATAGGGACAAGAGGAGTGAGATTATTTCGTGACCTGGTCTACAAATTTCGTTAGATATATTTGGCTAACAACAACAACAACAAAAAAGACTTCATGTGGGAAAAAATGCGGATATGATACTTTGGAAGAACTTCAAAAACAACTACGTAAGGAGAGAGACAGCTCCTGGATTACTAACGCTCTAAACAACTCGTCTCCTAGAGAAAATGTAGGGAGCACAGTTTAGGAGTCCATAGTTCAGACTTGTTCTAATTCTTTAAAAAATTCTGTAACAGGCTATATGTGGAATAGAGTCATGGTTTTCATTTCATATACAAAATCCTTTAGGATCATCTAACTGGCACCAAATTTACTTTAAAAAAAATAAGATATGGAAAAAAAGCTACAGTACAAAAGTAAACACTGTATGCAAAAATACCTGGAAATTCTCACAATGTTTTAAAGGAAACTAAACATTGAGTTTTGTGCCTGATGCCTACTTCTAGGGATGGAAAATTGGGAATAAACTTACAGGGTTTAATTCAGATAGGCTGCCCCAAGCAATGTCTATTGCTTGTGATTTCATTATACATATTGAATGTGATTTCATTAATATGGGGAACTCCCAGATGAGAAAACTTCTACTGGTTAGGTCAGTAACTTCTCTGTGACATAGTCTAAAAGAGCTGTCTACTGCATTGAGAGGTTAAGTGACTTTCTGATAGTGTGTTTCAGAAGCTGGACTTGAACACAGGTCTTTCTGGTTCTGGAGCCAAATATCTATCCACTCTATCTATGTTGCCTTTTCAGGTAATATCTAGTCATAGCTTTTGTCTTCTTCTTCAATTCTGGTGCATGCTGTTTTGGGTCCCTGGAGCACCAGAAGCCATAACCAGTGGTAGGTTGGCAAATATTTAAAAATTAGCTCCTGGAAGAACAGCTAGGTGGTGCATGATAGAATACTAGTTCTAGTGTCAGGAGGACCTGAGTTCAAATATGCCCTCAGACACTTACTAATTATGTGACCTTGGGTAAGTCACTTAACCTTGATTGCCTCCAGGAAAAAAAAAATCAGCTTCTGGAAAATTCATGACAGACTTTTAAGTTTAATCTGCATTATTAATATTTTCTCCAACACTTTCTTAAATCTAAACAATCAACAAAATAACAAATCAAGCCCTGTTTTATAGCATTGGTGGATATCTGAGGTATAAAATTGAAAATTTAACATTTGGCTCTCATGAACCAGTACCAGCTGGTTCCAGCATACCCCTGCCCCAACCCTGGACTGAAACATCCCAGAATCACTTTTGTTCCCTACAATCATGAGGTGAAAGAGGAGAGTTAGAGACCCTGAAATGGGAGCTGTAGTGAATTTCTCTTTTTCCTCCCAACCAGTCTCTCTACTCCATTCACTCCATTTACTCCTTTTTTAAAATCTGTTCACCACCATGTACCCGGGCTGATTCAAGACATAACCAGACTCATTCCCCTTTTTGACTTCTTTAAATGTCCCAGTAGTCAGTCAATCACTCCATCCATTTGGCTGAAAGCCATAGTGACCCAGGAGTATCCCAGAGGTACTTCCTGCACATTGTATGAGGTAACACTTACTTTCCCTTCTGCCTTCTTGTCCCACCATGCACCACACTTCCTAAGACACACTATACTATAAATATGTATCATAAAGATAAAAGACATCCTTAAATCAAAGTGTAAAAAAACAACTTTTATCCAATGAATTCAAGCCACATCATATAGATGACTTAATGCTCTCTCATAGATGCATTTGATTTGGGGGGAACAGAAATTTTAAAAGGCCATTCATTTTGACAATACTCATGGGATGGAAGCTGTTGATGTGATCCTCAGTCTTTTTGAGACCTGACAGATTTTTATTGACACACTCAAGAGGATCAAATTGTACTCAGTACCAGTCTCCTAGGTGGGGGAGAGAGAGAATGCTCCATGATACCAGCTAAGACCTGGAATTTGAAAATGAATATTTTTTGGGGGAGGGAGGGCAGAGTTCTGTGTTCATAAATAATGCCCAGAATGCCAATATTTTGCTTTAAATTTGCCTCCTTTTACTATCATGTGAGAAATATGTTTTGCAAAACCACACTATGAGTTAGTATTATCAGCTTTTGCCTGGAAACACATTAACAATTCCTGACAACTTTAAGTAGAATCAGTGAAATGATGCAAGCTGAAGTCACACTTTTTTTCCCTTTACCTCCCACATAATTCACTATAAGCTTAGTCTGTCTGAATCAATGTACTGTAAAACATTCTGACGGTTTTCTAAAAATAATTTCCTAGACCTGTCTTGCAATTTCTTTCCAATCTGAGATTTAACAAACCATTTACAAAAGGAAACACATCTCATAATCAAGCCTTTCTTTTTATATGAAAGATCTATTTTTTTCTTCCTCTTAGAACTAGCACTCTTAACCAGTCATTGGGCAACAGGGAAAATGCTATGATCTTTTTGAGGGAAGACAATAAATGAATATTTTCCTGCAGTTCTTTTCTTTGACTGCTACATTTTCTAATTTCCATTTCTTGTGAGAGCACAGAATATCTTGGAATTCTCTTAATTATTTGTTGTTGTTGTTCAGTTGTTTTTAGTGATGTCCAACTTTGCAACTCCATTTGGGGTTTTCTTGGCAAAGATACTGGAGTTGCCATTTCTTTTCCTCTAGCTCATTTTATAGATGAGGAAACTGAGTTAAGTAGGTTTAAGTGACTTACTCAGGGTCACACAGTTTGTAAGTCACTCAGGAAACTGAGTTAAACAGGTTTAAGTGACTTGCTCAGGGTCACACAGCTGAGGCCAGATTTGAACTCAGGAAGATGAGTCTTCTTGACTTCAGACCAGGCACTCTATCCACTGTGACAACTAGTTGCTCTTTAATTATAAAGGCCATGAAAAAATATTCCTTAAAAATCTCTTCTCCCCATTCGCCCCCTCCATTTAATATATGGAAAAAAAAACCCAACACAATAACAACTGTCTTCTAAAATTTTCTGAACAAATAATTTCTGGGCTGGGCCCTTTCAGCCTTTCTGTTCACATGAGAGGTAATTCTGCTGACTTATAAAAGGACATGTACACACACACATACACGTATAAAAAAACAACCCCAACAAACAAACAATAAAACCAATTAGGCTTTCTAAAAGAAAAGCTGAGAGAACTTTAGTTCTTTCGACAAACATCTGTTTTCTATATAGTAGTGGTTATGTATTCTTCTTAAATTCCTACTATGAAATATTTTTCAGTACTTTAATTTTCTTTTCTTTTGGCCTCTGAATTCTATCCCACACTGAAGCTCATAGGGTGGCATTACAACAGGGATTCTTAACCTTGTTGGTGTCATGGGTCCCTTTCCCTGGCTGTCTGGTGAAGCTTATGGCCTCTTCTCAAAATAATAGACAATGGGTTACAAAGGAAATGAATGATAGTGAAATAAAAATGTCACTTTTTCCCCATCCAAATTCATAGGCTCCCTGAAATCTGACTGTGGGCGCTTAAGAGGTCCACAAATCCCAAATTAAAAAATTTTGCATTAAAACAAGTTAATATAGAAGAGTTCTGTCACTCAACAAATGACACTGAAAACAGGATTTAACAAGCACCTCCATAATCCTGAACTTTTTCCAAAGTAATTAGTTACTAGGATCCTGAGAAAACATCATTATTAAGGTCATGGACTTGAGGAGAGTATTATAGTGATGGTTTAGTATGTTTGGCTTTTTGAAGTTCTAAAATGACAAGTTATTACTGTGGAAACATCATAGTTTAGTTTTTATATGTGCCTGTGTTGTAAGGAAGGTATAAACTTCTAGGATTAGAATACCAGTGAGGAATTGTTTTCTGGGGGGAAAGGGCAGAAAGAGGACAACCTTGAAGTAATAGGTTGTTGTTCTTTTTTCGGGTAGAGGGGGTACTGTTAATCCATTTTTTAAAAGCCCTTTATTTAAAGGTCAAAGATATGAAGGGAAGTTTCTTATTGTAGAATATGCAATGTCCTGTTGTTAAAAGCATAATTGAGCCCACATAAGACTGTTATGGAATGGCTTTAGATGGAATCTTTGAATGAAATCAAATTTGTGTGTGTATCTAAAACTAGCTTAGTGCTTGAACTTGGCTGAGAAAGGTGGTGAGATGATTGAAAAGCATCCTGGTTCTCTGGCTTTCTTTGCTGGCCCTCAGAACCAGCTTGCAGGTATTTATTGTTATCATTATTTTTATTCTTATCATCAATAATAATAATTTTATTTTTACATTAGGGAACGCTTATAAGCGCTTTGTTTTACTAAGCAGTTTCTATATATTATCTGTATATATTTGATCCTCACAATAGCCCTGTGAGGTAGGTGCTGTTATTCTAATTCCCATTTAAAATTTCTCTCCCACTGGAGACTTATTCACTCCTTTGCACACAGTAGGCACTTAATAAATGTTTATTAAATTGAATTCAAATTGATATAGCGAAGTCTGTGGTGGATATGAAGTTGGACCTGAGTCTCCTAATTCACAGGCTCATGGCCTTTTTGATACACTATTCTTCTTTCTCTAACTGCTGATCTTATTGAAGTCAAACTACTAGTAAATTATTTTGCAAATGAGACAGTATTTCTGGGTCAACAGCATGTGAAATGGGTAAAAGAACCTAAAGTTAAACATAGGGCCTGATTTGAGGAGTCTGGACATTTTGGATATGTACTTATAAGAGAAAATATTTATATAGGAGAGGTCAGGAATGAGATCTGTGGTTTCATTGGTAATGAAGAAAACTACCTCTACCAATGCAAATTACTCTGTCTGCAATTTATAATCTTAGAGATTTACCTAAGGCACTGAGAGTGACTTACCCAAAATCACAGAGCCAGGATAAAGCAGCAGCAGGACTTGAACCCAGGTCTGTCTTGATTCCAAGGCCAACTCCCTATTCATTATGCCATTACCTTACTATATATAAATTAGATATTCACATCTTGATATGATCTGAGGAAAAAAATAGTTTACCTCAATAGTTCAGTTTGAAACAAGATGCCTTAGTAAAGTGTATAGACTTTACTCTTTAAGTTATATGGAATCATATTCAGGGATCTAACAGTACCCTGCAGTTGTATAGTGCTAAAAGGTTTTTAAACCATATACATGATCTAATTTGCCCCTCAAAATAACTGTGTAAGGTGGGAAGAGAAGATGTTATTTTTAAAATAAGTTTTATTGATATTTTCTAGAGCAGATATTATTATTTTCCAATAGGGAAACTGAGGCTTGGAGAGTTTAGATTATTTGCCCAAGACCGTGTAAACTCACAAGTGGCAAAGCCCATCTCCTTGGCTCCTAGTTTGATTCTCTCTCTGCTTCATCACACTGCCTCTGCGGGGTCTCTAGTAACCAGTTGAGATTGTATAGGGGGGAGCCAAAACCTTATCTGGTAGACCTCCAGGAGCACCTCTATCTCTTACCCAAGCCTTATCTTCGCATTTTGTCAGGATTCTCTGTGGGGAGGGAAGCTGACAGCAGCATTCCCTGTTCTGATAAGGAACTTTCTGACAGCACACAATTTCAGTGTGTGGTGCCCTTCTCCACCCCCACCCCACCCCCCAGCTCCACCACATGAATGTGAAAGTTTCATTGCAGTTAAATTTTTTCCTCCCTCCAAAAAGTCTGGAGACCACAATCTAAACTCAGGATTAAGGAATGGACTACCCATATAATGCTGCTGTAGTAAATTCTCGTGATGTAAAATGTCTAGAAAGTTTCCAGATATAGCAGATCCCTACTGTGCTTTTTTCCGTTCATTCTTAGGCACTCTCAGGCTTAAAAGAAAAAAAAAAAGCCCAGGTTTTCCAATGAGCAAACGCAAAATTCTCCAATTTTAGTGATTGTAACATTTAAATCGTTAGAAATTTCAATTTGGTAAGGTAAATAAGATTTCGTCTCCTGTCCTTGTTGAGTCGTTTCAGTCACCAGATTAAAAATGGTGTCTCAATTCAACTCAACAAACATTCAAGAAATTCCTACTCTCTGCCAGGTACCTTGGAAGGTATTTGCTATACAAAGACAAAAATTAGACAGTTACTGGCTTCAAGGAACTTACATTCTACAGGGGGGAGGAGATGAATCGTGTAGATACAACAGATATACTGGCGATAGATTAGGAGTACAGAGGTAACCATAGTGCAAGAGAAAAATTTGAGACTGAGAGCCTTAACCTCTAGATAGTTCAGGGAGTGCTTTACAAAGGAAATAGAAACTGAGCTGAGCCTTGAAGGAAGAAAAGGATTATGGGAGGTAGAGATGCAGAGGGAGTGCCTCTAGGCTTGTGTAACTGCATGAAAGTGGGAAATGGAATGGCCATTTGCCTGGAATGTAAAGTGAGTAAAGGGGAGAAATAAAGCAGAAAAAGGTACTATGAAGGACCTTGAATGGTCAGGATGGGGAGTTTGCATTTAATCCCAGAAATAGCAGGAAGACTGAGAATTTTTAAGTCAGAGTGTCACATGTTTATGATTACTTGTGTAGAAAGTTGGATGTCAGCCCCTGGGTTCAGAATGTAAAGCATCATTACATTATTAACATGGGGAAATAATTTTGTTTAACAACTCCTGAAAATTTTATAAATTAAAGTATATCTAAGGCACCACATGGTGAAATGTCTCAGTATGTGTGTGTGTATGTGTGTGTGTGTGTCTGAGAGAGAGAGAGAGAGAGAGAGACTTAGTAAATACCATGTTTTTTTCTTAGAAATCATCTTGGTTTAATAGTTTGACCAAAAAAAGTCACCTATCTCATTTTTAAACTAAGAGGAACAAATTCCAATTTGTGAGGATGCTGAGTCTTCTACTTCAATATGTACAATCATGTTTAAAGGGCAGAGCTGATCATTGACTGACACAACATTTATCAACATTGTTGAGCATATAGTATCTTTTTTTTCTTTCTTTCTTTCTTTCTTTCTTTCTTTTTTTTTTTTTTTTTGCTAAGATGATCGGGGTTAAGTGACTTGCCCAGGGTCACACAGCTAGTAAGTGTTAAGTGTCTGAGGCTAGATTTGAACTCAAGTCCTCCTGACTCCAGGGCCGGTGCTCCATCCACTGTGCCACCTAGCTGCCCCTAGCATATAGTATTTTAAGTGTGCATAATGGGAACTCTTGCTATTTTGAGTTTTTGTATACACCCAGGATTTAGGTATAGGGACCTGACTTGTGATTTCATTTAGAATAGGGAGTTCTAGGTGAAGAACTCCTACCAATTCAGGTGATAATTTCTCTGTAACTTGATGTTAGAGAGTTGCCTAGAGCATAGAAAGGGTACGTGACTTGCCCAGAGCCACAGTTAGCATGTGTCAGAAGCTGAACTTGGAGGTTTCCTTGGCTCCTGGACCAAGTCACCCCTCCCTCAGCTCCCGTTAGATGGTGTAAGCTCCTTGCGGGCAGGGATTGTTTTTTGCCTCTTTTTGTATCCCTAAAGCTTAACATAGTGCCTGGCATACAGTGGGTGCTTAATAAATGCTTATTGATTGATTATCTCCTCCTCCAGACAGCCTCTCAGTATACAGCACAGAGAATAATACGTAGAATGTGAAAGCTAGAAGGGCCTTTCATTTTGCAGGTGAAAACAATCCTTCCCCATTAAGCAAAATGATAACATCAGCACTAGGTTGGCTTGAAGGATAGACTGTCCTTGAATAAAAAAAGGTAGTGGCTGTTATTCATTATGCATAAGAATCTCTCTTTAGGACCACAGATAAGGGAGTGTCTGCCCTTGCATGTATCATAACTTTCTTGTTCCTTGGAGCTCTGGCTAATCTCTTCACTGAACAAAGTAAATAAGTATAAGAACTCCATGCCTGGAGGCTCATGGGGAAATGATCATTCATGCCTTGTTTCAATGCTACAGGATCAAATGATTTTGGGTGTGTGAAGGCAAAAGACAGGAATGAAATATTTCATTTTTTTTTCCTTTTGAAAGGGAGAATTGGGGGATGGAAGCATGGATCCATGTGCTAAAATTGCTTGTGATCATGGAAATCATTACTGTTCTGTTACTTACTACCTGTGTGACCTTGGACCAGTAACCAACTCCTCTGGACCTCACTTCTCTGTGAAATGTAGGAACTGCACTAGTTGACCTCTCAGTTCTTATCCAGCTCTAAGTTCATGATTCTATGATATTTTTCACTGGTAAAATGAGACCTGTTTAGGCAGAAGATTGTGCATCAAGGATTAAGAGGTATAGGATAAAAACATGGATTCAGAGCCAGAGGATCTAGATTCAAATCCTGGCTCTGTTACTCACTATTTATGTAACATTGGGCAAATAACTTCATATATTGGAGCCTCGGTTTATGAAATCAGGGGAATGGACTAACTCTAAATCTTGTTGTTGAGTCTGTTCAGTCACGTCTGACTTTTCGTGACACCATTTGGGATTTTCTTGGCAGAGATTCTGGAGTGGTTTGCCATTTATTTCTCCAGCTCATTTTGCAGATGAAGAAACTGAGTTAAGGGACTTGCCCAGAGTCACACAGCTATTAAGTGTCTGAGGTCAGATTGAAACTCACGAAGATGAGTCTTCTTGATTCCAAGCCAGGCTATTCACTGTGCAACCTAACTGCCCCTAACTGGAAATCTATGATCCAATAAATCTGCACCTATGTTCAAAAAAGGCAAAACTATAAATAGTTGTTAACTTACATGATCATCTTTCCTTCATCCCAGAGTGAGAGAGGCTAGCATAATGGAAACTGCATTGGATCTGGAGTCAGAAAACATGAGTTCAAATCCTAATTCTATCTATGAATTATCTATTAATGCATGACCTTGGGCAGGCCATTTAGTTTCTCAGAGCCTGTTTCCTCATCTGTAAAATGAGTAGCTTAAACTAAATGATCACTGAGACCCCTCCATTTCTAAATCATGTGAATCCTTTTGGGAGAAAAATCTTTTAAGATGGAATTAATATAGATCTTTAGTGTATTAAGATAGTTAAAAAAAAACCCACCATATATTTACTCTTGACTTCTGCCAATGTCTTTCTATCTTAGCTCTAAGAAAACAACAGCAATAGCTAGGTTTGCACAATACTTTGCATAGTTTATCTCACTTGGCCCTTAGGCCCTTAGGGCTGTAGGTGCTTTTATTATCTTTATTTTATAGATGATGGAGCTGGGGCAAATGACTTGCACAGGGTCACACCCCTAGTACTCAAAAAAGTGTATTCTTTGCTTTCCTTGTTTTCTAGAGCATTAAAAACAAAGCCCTATATTTGATCTATAATTTGCTTTTCTTCTTTACCCTTGTTGTTGAGATGTGTTTGAGCTTTTGTCACCCTATTTTG
Source organism: Vombatus ursinus (assembly GCF_900497805.2). Taxonomy (NCBI): domain Eukaryota; kingdom Metazoa; phylum Chordata; class Mammalia; order Diprotodontia; family Vombatidae; genus Vombatus; species Vombatus ursinus. The sequence goes on from NW_020954557.1 coordinate 23,717,892, forward strand.
AGATTTTCTTGGCAAAGATACTGGAGTTGGTTTGGTGTTTTCTTTTCCAGGTTGTATTACAGATGAGTAAACTGAGGCAAATGGAGTTAAGTGACTTGCCCAGGGCAACACAGCTAATAAGTATCTGAGGCCAGATTTGAACTCATGAAGATGAGTCTTCCTGATTCCTAGCCCAGTGCTCTATCCATTGAACCACTTGGCGGTCCCTTCCTTATCCTTACTGTTTGTTATACCTTGATCAACTATATAGATAGAAAGTGTTCATGGATGGAGAGAGATTGAAGATAGAGTCTGAGTCCTTGGAGAAGGCAAACATTTTGCAATGCCCTTTGCATGATTCTTGGGTGAAAAAAGTAATGAAGCATTTTTGAAAAGAACTAGTTTAAGCTTTAGAGATAGAAAGAAATGGATTGAAAAAAGTTGGATTGATTTTTAAAAGCAGACTGTTGTTGGAGGTCATGCTTGCTGCCTCTCTTTGAAGTCCCTTTTTAAATGTTAAATTTTATGGATTACATCCAAGATCTTTTTAATATTATCTCCCATAAGGTAGGCAAAATAAAGAATACTACTTGCAATGTACAGAGTTACAGTCAAGCAAGACGAGCTTTATATCCTGGAGGAAAAAAAAATTCATTTCCTGAATCTCAGAAACTAATCCACAAAAGGAGCTAAATAATGGTTGGTATGTAGTCACTTAAAACATTTATTATCTGAATGCATTAAAATGACTAGAGGCTCATTCTTTTCATGGGGATGGTTTTATCTCATTCATATCCTGCTAAGGATCAGAATGTAAAACTAGAGGGTAGTGGAATGTTAAGGAAAGTTTTACAGGATATTAAGAGGGTAATTTTTTCATGTGGGTACACAAAGACTGGAAAACAAAGGCTTGTTTACTGAGTGGGGTAGAGGTATAGAGAGAAAGGATGTGATGCATTAAGATTAAAAAAAAGTTCCACTTATTTTTAAATTTTGCATCCTAATTCACTTGAATATCCTTCTCAATCTGAGGGTGAATGTGATCCTTATTAAGGTCGAGTAGCACTAGCTATCAACTGTGTGTTTGACTTGGAGTAAGGGCCATTTGACTTTGAATCCAATTTCATACACATTCTAGCTGTGTAACCTTGATCAAATCATGTAAGCATTCCCAGCCTCAGCTTCCTCATAGGTAAAATGGGGATAATAATACCCATAAGCATTTACCTCACAGGGTTATTCTGCATTATCAAATGAAATTATGTGTAAAATTATGCATTTTACAAACCTTAAAATCCATGTAAATTTTAGTTATTAATCCCTTCCTTCCTCAGAGTAAATTTTATTTTGCTTTCTTCTTTAGTTCAGTTATGCAGCATTCTTTCTCTTCAGCCCTCTACAATATGGCTCCTGTGCCCGCAATCACGTTACAGCTTTTGTTTCAAAGATCATTGACATCCTAGCCAAATTGATGATTGCTCCTCAGTCCTCATTCTTCATGCATGACCCTTCCTGTTGTCTTCTATGACACTGTTGATGAATCACTTTATTCTTTACTAGGATATCCTTTACTTGTCTCATACCGTTCCAAATTTATAGAACAAAAGGAGTTGACTTATAGCTTGCTCCTCATCACTGACACTTCTAGAAACTCCTGCTGCTATCATGGAACAACCTCTCCTGTGAAGTTTATTGCTTCAGCTTTTTTTTTTCCTTATCCCATAATCTCCCCCACCAGAAAAATGAATTTCATGCACATTTCTCCCAGCTCTGATAGATCAGCCTTTTGTCCAGTTTTTCCGGGAATGTGGTTTCCACCTCTTTTTTCTGTCTCCTCACTATGTCCCTAAATGGGTAACCTTCCCCCTCTCCAAGTTCCAACTTCACTTGTCGGTTATCTTTCCTCATTAGAATGCAAGTTCCTTGAGGGCAGGGACTATTTTCCTTACTTGTACTTCTAAGGTGAGAATTACTGAATAAGTCAGTAAGCATTTATTAAACCTTTACTATATGCCAGGCACTGTACTAAGTGCTCAGAATACAAGTAATGGGTGTGCTGTGACCGGTCTGCTACATTGTTCCTCAGGATTCCAGGGTACCCCAAAGAATAAGAAGGATATCTCTTCTATCACTATCAGCTGGAGCCTCCACTTTCTGTGCATCCCCCACTGTTAAGGGTTTAGTAACTAGAATTCCATGTTTAATTAGTTAACATTGAGTAGCTTTTACAAAGGAACATTTGTTACAAACAAACATTTTCCATAAAACCATGTCGGGGTTTTACACCATTTTGATCTGGGGGTGGGGGTGGGAAGGAAATTTGGCCCATGATTTAGCTCGTTTCCTACGTAGCCTTGGTCATACAAGTTCACATCGAAACATAGCATCTCCTCCTAATGGGTCCTCATTTCAGCTTTTGCTAATATGAGTCTAGAAGGCTGGTACCAAGGATTATTTCTTATTCCTCAGGGTACCATTATTGGTCTGACTGTAATACCTGGCCTAGGATCCAACTGTCTGATTCCTGTGACTTGCTCTCTCAACCTTTAAAAACCTGCAAGGGTTGGAGACCACTCCGTTTACTGCACCTATGAGCAAAGAAGTCAACTTGATTCCCTTAGAAGCAAAAAAGGCCAAGAGACAGTAGCTGAGAATGATAGGCCTTTTTAAATGCCTCTGAAACTAATCAAAGAGCCTCGTCTTCAATATGTGGTCAGTCAATCAGAACCAGTAATGGAATGCTTACATGCTCCACAGTTGCTATTTCCGATGCCCTTCCCTTATACTTAATGATGTTTCTCCCAGAAATAGGCTTCCCAAGTTCTCCATGGGAGATCTTGATTATACAAAGAAAAAGCAAAATCTCTACCCCCCCAAAACAAACAAACAAAACCAAACATACTTGTCCCAAAGGAATTTACATTTTAATGGAAGAGATAATATATATAAATCAGTACATAGAAGATAAATTCATAGCAGATGGAATTTAACCTTAAAATGAATGGTGTCAGCAGTAGGGAGGAAGGAAAAGGCTTCCTGGAGCAGATGGTACTTGAGTTGATTCTTAAGGAAGGCAGGAATTCTAAGAGTCAGAGGTTGGGAGGAAGATTATTCCACATGTAAGAAGCAGTTCTATAGCATGGTAATCCAAAGCATGGATATTGGAAATGGAGTGTCTTTTGTCAGGATCATCAAATAAGCCAGGATGGATGGATCATAGAGAGGGACTTTTGATAGAGAAGTTTAAGAAGGGGCTATGTTGTTAAGAACTTTAAATGTTAAACTAAGAATTTATATTTGATTCTGGAAATAATAGAGAGTCACTGGAGTTAATGAGTGAAGAAGAGGGGGAATTGCATTGTTAGACATACATTTTAGAAGAGTCATTTTGGCTGTTGTGTGCAGGATGGAGTTGAATGAGGAGGGATTTGAGGTAGGGAGACCTATTAGGTAGCAATTATTATAGTTCAAGCCAGAGGTGATGGAGTCAGGAAGTAGGATGGTGACTGTATATAGAGAAATAGACATATTTGAAAAATGTTATAGAGAAATAAATTACAAAATTTGTCAACTGATTGAATATGTGGAGAAAGGTGTCATGAATATCACCTAGGTTGGGAACTTTTTTGGTTAGAAGGAAGGTGACAATTCTATTTTTATTTTGCAATCTTATGAATGGAAAAAGAAATCCCTTGTCATGAACTTCATGACCTCAAATGGGAGAAATGAACTATCCTAGCAATTATCCAACTTTCATGCCCCAATTTCTAGAATGTGAAAATCAGTTATAAGTTATATGAAATTATCTCAAAGAAATACTCCTTTAAAAGGATTTTTTGTACGGTAATATATAAATTGATGTATCAAACTATCATAAGTAACATATTTTTCTCCTTTATTTCCCTTTTTAAAGAATTCATATGCACACATTTATATTCTTTAATAGGCCTGTTTTCCACTGCACTAGAGACAGAATTGTGTTCCATTGCCAAACAGAAGAACTAAGAATGAGACATATTGGGGATTCCAGGCCTGAAAACAGATGAAAGCCTTTTGGCACTCAACGTGGCACTTGTAATCTTGCATAACTCCTGTTTAAATAATTGCAATCCAAATTATAGAAATATAACTGTAGAACACCAATTACAACAAAAAATGCAAATACAAGGTGTTCTTTTTTTTGCTTATTTATCTAAGCCTTATTAATGATAATAAAGCATATTCATATTGTACTTCAGGATTCACAAATAACTTTCCCCTAAACTCTGGGAGATAGATTATGCAATGTGATGTCTCCATTTAACTTCTGTTGGTCTCTATTTCTTCATTTGTCAAATGAGGAGGTAGAACAAGATGACCTTTAAGCTCCATTTCAAATCTGAATCTATGATCTTCTAATATTAGAGTTATGGACCAAAATAATACAAAATGGTGTGGATGGAGATAAGTGGAAAAATATACTCAATATACAGAATTCCTACTATCATGCAAATGACACAGAATGTATCAGCTGCACAAAATAGGGTACCCATATATGATGCATATATGCAGAATAATTGTCTTAATCTTATACTAAATTACCTTTTGTTGTTACCAGTTTTCCTTGTGTGGTAATTGTTTTACAAAGGGAAAAAGATATCTAGAACTTTTTGTTACCAGTTTTGGGATCTTATCACTTGTACACAGGGATATGCTGATAAATGTTTAACAATCAGCTATCCAAATACCTGCAGTGAGCTCAGACACACTTAAAATTTAAGCTGCATTATTAACACTTTCTTAAATCTAGGCAATCAATAAAACAATATATCAAGCCCTGATTTGCAGTATTTCAATTTTAAAGGTATAAATATCCACACTAAAAAGTTAGCAGTCAAACTGGTTGGTCCAAACTGGCTCAAACACACCCTTGCTTTCACATTATGGGTGATCAAAAATGTTCCTTTACTAACTCAATGAATAAATGAATAAGGACACTGGCACCCCTTTGTCACAGTAATTCACTTTAGGAGATGGATTTTAACAACAGTTTAAGGAACCATATCAGTTTCTATCAACAAGTTATGCATAAAGAATATAGCTCCTTATAGAATACAGACTCATGGTTCTTTTGGGTTCCTCTCACTGCTACACACATAATGGGTGCTAAAGAATAGTTTTGATTAATTTTTAAAATGTTGTTGGGCACCTTATATTTTTCAACACTAATTTGAGGAGAATGCAAAAAAAAGTTAAAGCACTTTTTCTTTTGCAAACTAGAAAATATGCACTATGTTATCAACTGGTCATGACAAAGTTACATAAGTGAAATTAAAATTAAACAATCTCATAAAATAAGTAACATGAATTAAGTATTGTCTTATTTTCATCAAATATGCTATTCATTTTCCCCTTTAAATGAAGCTAATGAGCTTTCAGACTTTATCAATTGATTATTTTAAGAGAACTTTCATCTTTGGTTTTCTTTATTCTCATTTGTTGACTCCAAATACTCTGTTTTACTCAAGAATTTGTAGGACAACACTTTTGAATGTGATGAAGGCTGACTGAAACAGGAAAAAAGACAGTCTTTGTTATTGGTCCCCTCAAGGCCTTTTTTCCTTGTCTTTTTTTTTCCCCCTTCACAGTAAGTACAGAAGTTTTCCAAATGAATAGCTTTGCTGTGTGTCTAAATGAGATATTAATATCTTTTCATTGAAAGAAACTTTTCACTGAAAGAAAAAAAATTCCTTATATTTCTCTTTCTAAGAGTTTCAGGCTCATGTACCTAATTTTGAAATGGAGTTTCTGTTGTGTCTTGAATTTAAAATACCTCACTGAATAAGATGGAGTACTTATCATTATGAATCTGTATTACAGGAAACAAATGTGACTATGAAAGTTGAAGATGTTACATTTGGGATATGAAAGGAACTAATTATCTCAGACATTGTTTAGTGAGACATTATGGGGAAAAGTGGGAGGTTATGAAATTCTGGTTAAAAGTATTCCATATTGGGAGTACCAGAAAGGATCTAACAGTTTTAATGTTGACAGAGCATAGAAGCAAATTGAATACAGTGGAACTGGGAAGAATGAAATTAGGAATTAATTCAGCTCTCTAAGTATATCTAGGTGACATAAAATTAGATGAATGAAGCATTTTTGACTTTATTATGAGAAGTCTGGTGCAATTTTGCTTTTTTTTGTAGATGTGAACTCTAAAGGGGATCCAGGATACAGGGGTAATTCCACTGAGAATCCCTGCTGTCTTTCTTTGCATTATGGAAGGCTTAAGTGGTCCTCAGGACTAGGCTAGCTTAAATATAAAAAAAAAATTCACTAGACCATTTTTTAATAACTTTTAGTGAGAAGTATTTAAGAGTAAGAAAGATGATGAAGTTTACTAACAGTGGTATTAATTCTCTTCTTGAAGGAATTAGAAACCATGGTAGTAAAATATTAGGAAGTAATATGTTCGGGAGGGATTTGGACCTCAATGCTGCTGGTAGTAGTGGTAGTGTGTGTGTGTGTGTTAAGTGGGGAACAGGGTGACAAATTTCTCTTGTTTTTCAAATGGAATACATAGCTACCACCTCCCTCTGTGTGAAAGGATGGAAAATCTGACTATATATATCCTAGGTCAAGCTGCTCATTGAGTTGTTTCATCATCAGGAACTAGGTTAAAAGTTGTCAATATTTGATAAAGTATTTAGGATAAAAGAGCTAGCAAGACACATGAACTGAAAAATTAACTAACAATAGAATAGTATTACAATGATTTGGCAAAGGCTGTTGCAGAACCAAGTGAGCAAAGAGTGAATTTTGGGATCCACAAAATCAGAATAAAGTCTGATCTTTCTATACAACTTGACAAAGAATGAAGAATCAGGTCCAGTGGCTTGAAGGGACAAAAAATTCTGAGAAAAAAGCCAAAATGTGGAGAGAAAGATTGATTCTAAAAGTATATCATACTCTGAAACTTAAATTTTCTGAAGAATTCATTTTTGATAAATCTTTATATATGCTTTACAAAGATATACAATCTTGTATGAGTTAAATGTTGTGTATATATACATATATATATATATACATATATACAATATTTTGGTATATGGTAATCTAGAATAAATGTTAATAATACCTTGTATCACACTAGGCATTATTTTTGGGCCCTATGGACTTGGCTTTAGCCTGTTCATTTGAGTAAGTAGTCCAAAAATCTCTAGCCTGGGTAACCTCTGGATATGCAAAAGCAAATTATTCAGTATATACTCTCATTTAAACCTCATACTTCAGTCTAGAACTTCCAAAAAGAAAAGGATTCCTTTTAATCCCTAGATGTACCAAAATGACTTTCATCATCTAAAGCAATGTGTGTGTGTGTGTGTGTGTCTGCGTGTTAACCATTGCTCAAAGGAGAATTCTAAACTTAATCAAAAACAGTTATAGTCAAATGCATTATAAAAAGACCTAAGAACATTATTGTGCTTCCTTGTGATGATTTTGCCCATCACAAAATCCATGTATTTTTGAGACTTGAGCAATCGACAGCAATTTGGGACTCATCAAACCAAGTCATTAACATTTCAGTACTGGACTTCAGCTTGTTATACTATTGAATTCAAAGGTAATAGAAATACTCATGCTCAATTCTCTTCACAGTTGGTTTTACCACATGCTTAGCAGTCTGAAATATATCTTTGGAGAGCCTTATGTATTAGCAAACTGAAAGCTAGCTTGCTAGGGCAAAGGCTGAGTAGGTGAACAATGCATAGTTATTGCAGATAATTACAATTTTCAGTTTATAGAGAAGGGTGTTGTGATAATATGGTTTGGATGAGATTGTGTCAGAACTCCTAATTATGTTTGGATAGCAATGTTATGTGGTATATATGTTAGTTTTGTCTTAAGCTTAAAACTAGTCAGTTGCTAATCTTTTGTTGTTGTTAGAAAAGGTGCATCAATAACCTAAACTAAACATTTTCATCTAAGAGAATAATCAGTGGTTTAGCAAAATGAGAATCAGTGAATAGGTATCACTGGACGAATAATTAACTAGAGGTAGTGTTGAGGTTTAGGGGTTTAGGAGTGCTGGGACCTCAAAATCACAACACACGAGTCCGGCCAGAATGAATTCAACTCAAACCTTCTTTCAGCCAAAGGCAAGGTTTATTAAAGTCCACCATAATAGACAGACTCTTAAGGAGTCTGAACATTAATGAGCTATTGGCTAGATTTTAAAAATCTGAGCACTTTAATGGAGACAAGATGGACCTTATATACTGAAAGACTGTGGGAGGGATCTAGGAGTGGCCAAGTAGTTTGGGGTGACTGGAGGGGTCTCAGGAAGGTCTGGATGGCAGTGGCCAGTAAGCTGGGGTGAACAGAATGCCTAGGACCTGGACCACATGGCTAAGAGAGAATGATAGATAGGATTAAGGGTGGGAAATATCCAGGGGCAGGAGGTAACAGAATTGGGAGATGAGGCTAGCCACAAAGAAAGGCCAGTATGGTGGATTACAGCCTCAGGCAAACTCCAGAGATTTGGCCAGGTGGGAAAGTCCAGGGTTTTTCCTTTTTGGGGTCCAGATCCTAAAGACATGGTCTTTTCCTTTGAGGGGTTCAGATCCCATCCCCATCAGTAGTAGTTTGGTTCAGTGGAAAGAGCTTCATATTTAGAGTTAAAGAAATTGCATTTTAATTCTAGTTGTGCTATTTACTACTTGTGGGACTTTGGAAAAGTTGCCTAATCTCTCTTGCCCTTGGCTTTCCTCGTCTGTAAAATGAAGGGATTAGAATAGATGACCTTTAAGTTTCTTGAAGCCAGAAATCTAAGATACTATATGTTGTGTCTTTTGATATGTTGTGTGCTTAGTGCTTTGCTACTATTAAAGGAGATGTAAATATAAGGCTAAGCTGCTTTATTAACACTTTCCCAGGCTAAGGAAAGGCGCTATCTATAAAGGGGCTAGTTCTGGCCAGATAACCCCTAAAGGTGGTGTTTTATGTGTTTTTAGGGGTAGATAAGCCCCTATTTTTAGTTTTATGGTATTTTTAGTTTTATGGGTCAGGGAAGATAGACTTTGTCTCCTAAGAGTCATCAGTCCACTAGAGACAGCCATGGCTGCTTTCCTCTTTTTTTTTTGGGGAGGGATTTGGATCTCAAGGCTGCTGGTGGTAATGGTAGGGTGTGTGCATATTAGAGGGAGAACAGAGTGGTAGATTTCTTTTGTTTTTCAAATGGAGTCCTCAGCTACCACCTTCCTCTGTGTGAAAGGATGGAAAATCTGACTATATATGTCCTAGGTCAAGCTGCTCATTGAGTTGTTTCATCATCAGGAACTAGGTTAAAAGTTGTCGAATATGCCTCCCTTCTGTGTTATTCATGCACAGAACTAAATGACAGAAGATGGTCTGAGTGGACCCAATTGGCTGTCAGACTTAGAGCATTAAAAAAAGTTAATATAAAAACTGAAAGTACTGTTTTAAAAATGCATTTTATGTGTGTTTTTGAGCCCTGCTCTCTGCCCTCTGTCACCCATCCCACTCCAAGCCTTTCCCAAGTAATTAAATAAATAAGTAGCTGCAACATGGACAGTCCTCTGAGAGAAGTCTAAGCATAAGGAAAGTTACATAAAAATGACAGCAGGCTCAGGGTGTGGCCTCCTCTGGGTGCTCCCATTTGCCGATCATTGGGTTGTTATTGCTGACTGATGGGTTTTGTCTGCCACCTAGTGATTAACAACCAAAAATAAAAATGAAGACCAATTGAAGATGGAAGGAAAAATGGAAGTCTTAAAGCAGACAGAATACAGCACAATGGAGTCAGTCATTCCCAAAGAAAACTTGGTCACAAAATTCAGCTCTCATATCCAAGACAGCAACGCCAGCACAGCTGTTGCAATAATTCATAATGGTTTGGATCTATTAGTTGGGACATTGTGTGAGGATTTCGGATAACAGCCTTAAAAAAAGTTAACATTCTTGAGACTTCTCCTCCCCCCACCTCCAGAAAGTTCAAAAGGCCTACAAACATTTTAACTGTCTTATGAAACTTTTATTCATCCATTCCATATTCACAGGCATTATTACACCTAAAAGAATAACACTAGCCTAAAAAAGTATAGTATAATGTTATTGCTCAGGAGGGATTTTTCATACTTTATACAAATTTTTCCCTTGTCCAAGCATCTAATACCTCAACTTTTTTTTTTTGAATTTTTTTTTTGAAACTCTAGGCTTTGGAAACACTGTGAATTTGTGTGGATAATGTAGGGTTCAATGGTATTAACACTAAAAGGAATATCAGAATAATAATAGATCTATAAATATACAGTGTCTGGCACATCATAAGTGCTTAATAAATGCTAACTGATTGACTCTATATATTGCTTTCACAACTTATTTAATTTTTAAAAAAGAAATTGAAACTGTGATTTCAATGGTGCAGGGTCCCAATGAACAACTTCCTTTACTGATAAAGATCAACACCTTTTCTGAGAGGTGCAATGGACTTGCCCAGGGTCACACAGTCAACATGAGTCACAAGCAGAACTCAAACCCAGTTCTTCCTAATTCCAAGGCCAGCTCTCAATCCATGCTGCTTTCAACTGAAAGCAGTTGAAAAAGGACATGGTAACCTCACCACAAGAGGCATGAATACTTTTTAAATGTGTGACAATTGTGACACATTCTGTTCTTTCTAACCACAAATATGCATGGAATTCCTTCTACTCATTTTTGAATGAATGTATGTGAGTAGAAGTTCAATACGTATTTTTGCCATCTGCAATGTGGGGGGAGGAAGGAGGGCTAGAGGGAGGGAGGGAACAGGGAGAAGAAAAAGAGCTCTGGAGCCCAGAAGCAACCTAACATTTTTGCTATTTAAGTGCATTCCAAACAAACTTTGTGTTACTTTTACATTTAAATGTTAAATCTCAAGGCAAAAAGGACTGCAATGACATTCAGACTGACTTCTACCATTATCATTTGAAAAAAAAAAATCAGTGACCCAAATGACTCTTCTAGTGATCCTCCAAAATCCTTAGTATAGTATAGAAAAAAAAAAAAGATTTGAATATAGAGTCAGATGACCTAGATTTGAATCCTGGTTCTGCTACTTTCTACCTGATTATAGAAAAATCACTTTGTTTCTCTGGTCTCAGTTCCATCAGTAAAATAAGGTGGATAGACCTTGAAGATCCCTTTCAGGGCTATAAAGCTGTGGCCCTGTGACCTGTAAAAGTTTGCACAAGATAATATTAGCTAGTATTTCTGCAGTGCTTCAAGGTTTTCAAAGTGCTTTAACTATGGTGGTACATTTGGTCCCTACAACAACCCTAGGAAGTAGGTACTATTATCCCCATTTTACTGATGAGGAAACTGAAGCTGGCTTAAGTTGTGACTTACCAAAGGTTACAAAGCTACTAAGTGTCTGAGGCAGGACTTAAACTCAAGTCTTCCTGATTCAAAATCCTGAAGCAAATGAGGGAGAGAAGAAAAGGAGAGAGAGAGAAAGAAAGAGAGAGAGAGAGAGAGAGAGAGAGAGAGAGAGAGAGAGAGAGAGAAAGATAGAGGACAGACAGAGAGAGGAGATGGACAGAGAGACAGAAAGACACAAAGAGACAGAGACAGAGAGAATATATTCATTTTTCTCAGCTGACCTAGAAGTAATGACAGACAGGCACTTCTCCCCTTTGGGTTTTGGCACTTAGGCTATGTCACAACTTTTGGCCCTTGATTAGATTTAACTTAACACTTGTTTGCAATGATTTTGAATTAGTCTTTTTTTCTGTCTTCTTCACTGTTTCTAATAGCTTCAAGTTTGCAGGTCTTAACACCCTCAGTACATTGCAAACCCCTTTAGGGTAGGAAGTATAGGAAATATTTTTCTCTACTTTCTTTCTTTTTCTTTTTTCTTTTTGACTAGACAATGGGGTTAAGTGACGTGCCCAGAGTCACACAGTTAGTGAGTTTTATGTGTCTGAGGCTGGATTTGAACTCAGGTGCTTCTGACTCCAGGGCTGGTGTTCTATCCACTGTGCCACCTAGCTGCCCCTCTAGTCGCTTTTCTTGAATGGAACCTAGTGCTGTTGATAACACTTGCTGAACTGTATCGAACACATTGTTAGACCTGTGGATCCAGAAACAAAACTCAGGCTGAGTGAAAATACAATACGGGCTGTATTATAGTACAATCTGTGTAAATGTTGTGAAGTCTTGTTTAAGGCATGAAGATAGGTGTGGGCAAAGATTCGGTGATTTCTCGGAAAGCCAGGGAGTACAATGGGTAACATTATCATGGACATGCCCTTGTTCTGTCAGCTATGCCAAAGAGTTCACAGGAAGGTATATGGCAAACCTCCCCAAAGGTGAAGCAGGACAGAAGATCTCTCTGTGGAGTTATACAGGCCCAGGCTTTGAGTGACTTCTATTTTTTTAAAGTTCAGTCTTCATTTGGGATTCAACCTGTGGTGTCCTGGAGTCATCTCATACTGTCTGAGGAGAACCAGTGGTCAGATATTCAGTTTGAGCATTTACACCTTAGAAACTGGCAAACACCACAAAACAAGGCTTTGTGTATTGTTTTGTTGATTGTTTAGACTTAAAGCGATGGAGAAAATGTTGATGATGGAAATTAAATTTCAAAGTGTATCCTATGTACTTTTTTTTGAGGGGGGGGCAGGCTAGTTAAACATTTGCCAGTACTCTTCTGGATGAAACATTGGTCATTGTTTCTTTTGCTGGAAGTTCTTTGTATGAAAGTAGATTTGTGACTTGTGCCCCTATGTGAATAAAAAGCCTATATATTATTAATTATATAATAATGATAGTTATTGTTGATATAGTGCTTTTAAGGTTTGTAAAACGCTTTTCATTTATTTTCTCATCTGATCTGTTTGATTTGGTATTTCATTTGTAATTCTTGGAACAAACCTGGGCATACTGTTGGAGGGAGATAAAGGTCTTTTGATGAGGAGGAGGATCAAGTTATTACTTTTCATCTGAAAAGCAGAAACTACCATGATAGTGCCACACCCAGGAAGCATTTTTCCATATGTTAAACATCTGGAAAGAATGGTTAAACACGTTAGACAGAAAATTACATAATATACCCAAGAGAGTGGAGAGATAAATACCATTGTATAGCCTAAGAAAGTAGTTTTCAGTATCATAGTGGAAAAAATACACCATGCTTTTTCTAATGGTTTTATTTCCTGCTGAAATTATTTTCTTGAGCTTTCATTTAAAGGCATGTGTAAGTCACATTACATTGCAAACTCACATAAGGGATGTAGAGTGAGCAAACACATTTTCCCCTTTTACCTTTTTTTAGCAATCTGCAAGATTTGTGTTTGTAAAAAAATAGTCATTGACATATGATTTATGTGTACTATTGCTTTTGTGCCCATGAAGAAAATATAAATTTTATCGACAGCATATTATTTTTTTCATCATGCAATTTTTAAAATGGTGCATAATTTCACATTAAAATTAAGGAAAATATTTAGCAGAGATCATATAGCAATTTATTATGTTGCTTTGGACTGATTTTTCCTTTGTGAAAATCCGATTTTGAAGTAAAGAAGATGAAATAGTGTAGAAAGAATGAGCCCTTTTTCTCATGATTTATGAGAAAACCTGGTTTCAGAAGGTTTGCAGGAGGTCTTTGTCACAACTCAGTATTAGATTCACCTTTTCCTGATTGTATGTTTCAAAGTCCTCTTCCTATGCCTCTGTGATGTGGAAGGAACTATGGGATTTTGAAAGCTCTGCCGCCGGAGTGCTAGCCTTGACAGGTCCCACCCATCTAAAAATGCTTTCAGGATCACTGGACAACAAACTCCCTTATTTAAGGACCACCCTGGCTGAAGTTAGCGAGGCTTCCTCATCAGAGGGTTGGTCATCAGGTCATTTTTGGTCACAGTAACTCGTAGAAAGGACTTTAGTCTTATTTGGCAGAGGACGTGCTCATATGTAAAAAATCTTAAATTCTTGATGTATTTAAGTCTGCTTAGAAATACTTTAGGGCAGCTAGGTGGCACACTTGATAGAGTGTCTGGCTTGAAATCAGGAAAATGAATCTTCCTGAGTTCAAATGTGGCCTTAGACACTTACTAGCTGTGTGACCCTGGGCAAGTCACTTAACCCTGTTTGCTTCAGTTCCTTATCTGTCAAATGAGCTGGAGAAGGAAATGGCAGTATCTTTGCCAAGAAAACCCCTAATGGGGTCATGAAGGGTCAGATAGGACTGAAATGATTGAACAATAATAACAACAGAAACACTTTGACCAAGTCATCAACATTATTTGATATCTTTCTCTATCTTACTTGGTCTGTTTCATCAGTCACTATGAAGTTTATGGAGTCACAGTTTATAGTATAGAGAAAGTCACTGTGAGATGACAGAAAGTTTATGTTACTCCCCTTGAGACCATCCACATTTGCACTCCTTAGAGTTGTCATTTTAATTTTTAGAACTCTGTGTTGGTTTTTTTCCCCCTGAATTCTTCTCTCCATCTTAAAATGGCTTTATGGCCTTTAAAATCTGCCTCAAAATTTCCATCTTTCATGAAGTCCATCTCTTTTTGATCATTCTTTTTCTCTCTATCCCCTCAGGACTTAAGTACCCTGTTTTTTTGCTTTTAATATATTCTATTGATATGTTCTGATTTTTAAAAATCACCTTCATTTCCTGATTTCCTAGCCCTATTTCTTTTATTCTTTCTTTTTCTTTTTTTTTGCTTTTTGGTGAGGCATTTGGGGTTAAGTGATTTGCCCAGGCTCACACAGCTAGTAAGTATCAAGTATCTGAGGCTGGATTTGAACTCAGGTCCTCCTGACTCCAAGGCTGGAGCTTGTGCCACCTAGCTGTGGCACTGTGCCACCTAGCTATCCCCTATTCTTTCTTTCTTTCTTTTTTTAAACGTATCATCTGATGTATGTTTGGAGAATGTTGTTGACTGACTGACTTTCCTCATAATTATCCCTGGATTCAGAAACTTCAAAGTATCGATAACATTCCCTATTCTTTTTTTTTCTAGATGGATATGATGAAGAAATAGCCTGCACACAGAATGGTCAGATGTACTTGAACAGGGATATTTGGAAACCAGCCCCTTGTCAGATCTGTGTCTGTGATAATGGAGCCATTCTCTGTGATCAGATCCAGTGCCAGGAGGTGTTAGATTGTGCAGATCCAATTACTCCTTCTGGAGAGTGCTGTCCTGTCTGTCCAAATACAGCTGGTGCTGGCAATAATCCCAATTTTGGTAAGAATTCTGGAAATTTGCTATTTTACCCAGAGGGTTGATTAGTACAGTCAATCAATAGATGTTATACAGGCTTAGTTCATCAGATTTGGACTTTGGACTTCATTGTATTTTCCTTTAAAGAAGGAGGGAAGGGAATTGGTAGCAGCCTGAAACCACTGAAAATTCTACCAAGACTTTATGTGGAAAAATCTAGCCAATTTTAAAGAGGAGGTCCAACCCTGATGCTATATTCCACTCAATAAGTAATTGCTCTGTAGTTGTGATAGAATTATTTGTAGTATTGTAACTGTAGGGGATATAGAAGTTGTCTAGGAAGTCTATCAGTGATACGGAATGGGGCTAATCAGCTTTTCATAGCACATTGACTTATTTGCCTTATTTATCATCTCTTGCCCCATCTCTAGGACATGAATGATAGAGGAACTATTTTTTGTATAAATATTACTCAGATCCCATATATTGCACTGAGAAATACTCCAAACTCTTTAGACATCCAAGTAATTGTAGAAGTGAGGAAAATTTAATATTTAAGATGAGATGGGAATAGATTTAGAAGCAGAAATGTGGTAAAAGAAAATGCCTATGTACATTAGGAAAAAAAAACTTATGTATGTGTATCAGGTACGTGCATATGATAACTTAGAGACAATTGTGTGTCTGAGAATAAGGTGAGTATACGTGCTTGTGATTTTTATGTAGTCTGTAATAGAATGAGATTAAAAGTTGGAGGTGTAGAATTTAGAAATTAAAAAAGTCTCCCCAGAGAGTTTCAAATATTTGAAGAATTGGTGTGTGGGAAGTTGATTAGACTTATTCTATATTGTCTCAGAGGGCAGGACCAGTTCCATTTGATGGAAGTTATAAGGTCTTAGAATTTTAGCTTAATATAAAAAACTAACAATTAAAAAAATTGAACAGTAATGAGTTCCCATCATAGACCAAGCAGAGTCTACATGACTACTTATCAGGGGGATTGTAAAAAAGTATTTGGCAGGAAGGCTCGAGTAGAAAGGAGATTAGAAAAAATAGATGAATCCTAAGGTCATCTTTGACTCTAAATCTCTGATCTCATCCAATTCTAAGACTACGTGATTTTTTGAAAAGTATTTCATATAATGATGGATCTTATAAATCGACAATAATAAATTTATGTAAGCTTTACTAAGCTTTTGACAAAAGAGAAAATTCTAAATATATGTATATTAATTATTAATGAATAGTTCATATGCCTAACTTTTATTTCTAATTCCATAAATTTAGTGAAGGCTCCATAAGTATTATTTGATGATTGGTTTAATAACACTGTATATTTCAAAAGTATTAATACTTTACATTATTCTGAAACTTTTATCTAGTCATAAACATGTTTAGCAATTCATGCTTTTGATGATAAAGTCTTGATTTCATTTAATTTTTACCCATAACCTTAAACTGTTGCATAGTTGACACAGATTTAAAAAATATTTGGGAGTATGATGTTTGTAAATTTGTAGAATTTTCAATAATAATAATAATATGCCTGTGATTTTCTTTTTGTAGGTAGAGGAAGAAAGGTAAGTTTCTGTTTCTTTTGTTTGTGTTTCATTCATCCTAATCTGTACCCATGCTTACCTAAGGGTTTTTTATGAGGTACTATGCAAATACAAGTTCTTAGAATTATTATAATTATTCTTCCTATTATTTAGTTGCTGCTCTATCTAGCCAGATAGGATTATTATCCCACTGCAAACATCAGGGAAATTCAACTCTGTCTAAGTATTTATTGAATACATCTGATGTACCTAGCACAAGGTTAGGTTGTTGCTGTGGGTGATAGATAAAATGTACATGATTATTACCTTTAAACTAAAAATGTGGAAAAAAATCACCTGTGTTTTCACTTGGCTTAGGAAAGGAAAACATCACTTAAATAAATCACCAAAGAGCAGTAATTAATGACTCAGATTTTATTGAATGATATAGCCTATCTGGTGCAGTTACTTGAAATTAATTTATATTCTAACCAGAATTTGCCATGGAGACTCAAACCATGATCCTATTCAAGTGGAAGGAAGAGAGTCCTACTATGAGATTTAGCTTGTTTCTACTCTCTGGTTCCCCAAATACCTCAATCTATCAGTATAGAACTGAGTTACATTTATGAAAATAAGAGCCATTCCTCAATTGATAAATGGTCAAATAATGTAACAGGCAGTTTTCAGAAGAAATCAAAGCTATCCATAGTCAGATAAAATGCTCTAAGTTACTATTGACTAGAGAAATGCAAGTTAAAACAACTCTGAGGTATCGCCTCATACTTATCAGAAATGACAAATGCTGAAGAGGATGAGGGAAAAATAGGTACATGAATGAACTACTGGTACAGTAGTGAACTGGTCTAACCATTCTGGAGAATAATTTGGAACTGTGCCCAAAGGGCTATAAAACCATGTTTATAAAACCATATAGACCTGGCACTACACCATCTAGCTGCCCCTAAATGATGATCAACTGTGGAAGACCTGGCTACTCTGATCAATACAATGATCCAAGACAATTCCAAAAGACCCATGATGAAAAAAAGAGTGACTTGATAAACTCTGTGAGAATTGAAGTATAATTTTCTCACTCTCTTAATTTTTCTTGCTTTATCTCTAATCCATTCTCCCTTATAAAACCTTGTCCCTTTTGTGGAACCATATTAAAAATCATTAGACATTCTGAATTATATTTGCTACTCAATCTGAATTAATAACATTTGCAGATTTTATGAGTATGTTCTCCATTCCTTTTTTCAGTCCATCATTACAGATATTGATGAGAATCGATCCCAGAATTGGCCTATTTACTCCTCTCCCTTTCCACACGTCCTCCACTATCCTTCTGCCCTTTCTCTTTTATAGACCCCATTTTCTTATGCAGAAACCACATTCCTGAATTGTTTGCCACTCTTTAACCATATCAATATAGTTTTGATTTTATATACCCAGCCTGTCTTGAGAATAAAATGTGTGAATACAATGATTTACCAAAAGCAACATCATGTATATCTATCATTAAAGAAAATTAAATTAATTTGGAATGATTTAATCTTCCAAAACCAATGCTATTCCACTCCCCCATACTCTTATGCTATTGCAGTGTGTTACTAATTAATTGATGCCTTGTTCTAGCTTCATCTCGAGTACTGAGGTTAAATTCACTAATCTGAAATCACAAGGGCCTTCCATTTCCCTTTTTAAGAGATATCATAACATTTCCCCCTATTCAATCCTTGGAAACTTTTCATGTAATTCATTATATCTCAGCAGCTAATGACCTCAGCACTGTAGCAACAGCTGTCACTTTCTTAAGTAGCTTGAATAAATTTCATCAAATATTAATGAATTAAATTCAGTCATTTTTTTCTAAATTGTTTAAATCTTTGGTCATATCTTTCCCTATTGTAATATGGCATTCCATGTCTTTTGTTGAATTGTAGATCTCTTTATTTGATCTGAAGCTTCTCAAGGGACTATGTAATTTTTCATCTTTGCATCTCTACCACTTAGTCCAGTATCTTACGCTTATGAGCCACTTAATAGTTGTTGAATTAAAATGAATTATCCCTTGTTTCTGCTAAAGTAAGCTATTTCTTATGTGGTCATCTTTGTAAAGATAGATGTTAAGAAGGAATTGAAAGGCGTCATCTCTTAAAATCCTCTTACTGGCTGCCCATTGGTGTTTGCTAGAGGAGTGAAAAGGTCACTAATGTCCAGTTGGTTACACATAAAATATTATACCCCATTTTCCCCAATTTCCATGTGGGATTTTCTTATGTTTGGGTATCATGTAGTAGTAAAAACACCATTTGGTAAGGCTGCTCATTAATGATAATTTAAAAAATTATCTTCCCCATAGGGACAAAAAGGAGAACCTGGATTAGTACCAGTTGTAAGTATTTATCTTTTACCCCCATCTAATTGTTTATAGAATTAAACATTTCTTTTTTGATACAAAAACATGTGAAAATTAATTCTTGAGTTGAGAAATGTAGATCCAACTCCATGTATACAGTTAAAAAACTTGAATGTAACAGTTTCAGAGTTTGTTAATGATAGCTTTTGATTCTAGAACAATAAGTTCTTGAATTTTTATTCAACTTTGCCAAAGGACAAAAGTATGGCATTTGAAAAATTAATATTTCTCTCCAGTTGTACAGTGAAGATTGAGTGGCTCCATGCCTATAGGAATGATACTGTGATGATAGCTCTACCATCCCAAAAGAAAAGTGAAAAAAGTATTGTATTAATTCAAATAAACAGAAAAGAAAATATCAGTGATGCTGATGAAATTTTCATAGAATTTATTTAGATTTATAGGCAATTGAAAATCTGATGGCATTTCCCTTTGATGGAGCAAGACAGACTTATTCATGCCACATGAAACAGGGATGATAAATTAGATGTTTATTGCTCAGGTGCTCTTTTTAATATTCACAGACATTAAATGAGCAAATGAGTTCTTGTCATTGTCTAGAAATGTTGATTATAATGCTTATGGTGAGTCATGAAATGCTAGAGGTTCATATAATATTTCTATTAGGTTAATTTTTGAATTCAAGCTTATTTTAATAGTTGATGTGATTTAGACAAACATAATAGAAATATACAAGATCTTTGTTAGATGATAGTCTGTTAAGAAGGTGGTTAGTCTAGCCCATATTGATTTTCTCAAATGGACATCACTTTTATTCTTAGAATTGTAGGGAAAAAACTAACTTGTCTTTCACTGATGATTTTATTTGTTTAGGTAACTGGAATCCGAGGTCGCCCAGGACCAGCAGTAAGTACTTCTGTAATTTTATATTTTTTGAGAATATTGTGGCTGAAAAATATATTCAGGAGAATATGGTAAAATCCAAAGCAACTGGATACAAAACATCCAAAATCTAAAGCAACAACAAAAACAAAACAAAACGTCCTAAACTCAGTTGGTCTGAATATTTCTCAAAAAAGCTTTTTTGAGAAGGAATTTCATTAAGAATAAGTATAATGAAGGACCATTTTGTAATAATTTATACTTCGAAGAACCGAGCTATGTAAGTTTATGCAGCTCATTTGCACATAGTAGAGATATTAGGATGAAAATTTTCTTTTAAAGTAAAATTACAATATCTGCTTGTAATTTTTACATTTAAAGTGTATTTGCACAGATAGGAAATGTTATAGTAAAATTATAGAAAAAAAGTTCAAAAAAATTCTTACATCAATTGGCACAATTGATCCTTTGATTGTTAACAATTCTGTTTTGATAGTGGAGTTGTAGTGGATAATTAGAGGCCAAAATTTTAAAACACAGTATTGTTCTGTGATGTTTCTGATTGAGATTACTAATTGGTTCATGATCTGTAGTAGCCTTAGGGAACAAAGGAGTCTAAGAATAACACATTTTTAGTTAAGCATGGCAAGATTCTTCTGAATTTAGTTTTAAGTCATCATCTGTGTCCTGTAGGTGCCGAGATTAAAAACACCCACCCCCCCAAACACATATACATACATATACCACACTATACCACACAACACCACACCACACCAAAACAAAGCATGACAGAGAAACCAAGTAAATTAGCTTTTGTGAATTATAAATCTAGCATGTCCTAATCCATTCGTTCTGAAACCTCTGTTTCAACTAGTACTGGATTTTGAATTTAATGAGTTCATGATCTGGTTTATTGTGAAACTTTTACTCTCCTCAAGTGGTTCCAAACTTCAATTGAAGTGTGTATTTTATAGAAAAAGGTAAAGATGGAAGAAGAATTTTTTCTAAAAATCAAAATTTCCATGAGTTTTGTTACCTTCTATAAAAGTCATATTCCTGCCCTACTTTGGAGAAACTGAAAACTTTTTGTTTGTTAGAAATATTTTGAACACCCTCCACTAAAGTCCTTTTCTGAAATGGCCTTCTGATGTGGAAGTGCTCTTGGGTTCTCAATGAATATACCAACTGAGCACAAGCTTGGGAATGGTCCTGCATAGATGGATAGGTTCCATGGCTTAATGTCTATCCCTGAAGAGAAGCCGAAGCATGCTTACAAATGCTCATCAATAGTATAGTTTCATTTGGCAGTAGGAGATTGGGGGAGAAATTAATGGAATTATCTACTAAGGTATGAGCTACAGGGAATATCCACATGAATGAAGTCAAAGATCCTAAACTACTTTTGAACAAGAAACTATAGCAATTACAATCTGTGGAAAGTGAAGTGGTTATTCCATTCACAATTAAGTGATAAGGTATGATGAACTACTTAAAGAATTTTTGAACATCTGTAAGCCATCAGTTGACTAAATACTTTTGTCAATTTCCCATTGCTTCCTTTGGGAATTTGAACAACTCTGCTTTGATTTATGTCAGGTGAACAGCAGACAGCAACTGAGATTTTGCACTTTTTATTTCCTTTAATTTTTGAAGTTTAAACCTCAAGTTGTGTGCTCAGAATTTAACAGTTATATGATATGTTCATCTTTTGGGGTGTTTTTATTTTGTGATTACATGCACAGTAACAGATTAGTCCTGAGAACTTTTTCATTGGGAACTTTTAATTATAACAATAGTCATTTTCTTTTGTCAATTTAATCAACATGGCCCATGACGGATTCTGCTGCTGCTTTAAAGTCTCTGCCAGCAGTATTACTGTATGAACATGTTAATAGACTGGGGAAAATAGATTTAGGACATTCTTCAGAAATGATGGGCTACCATCACATACACGTAGTTTTATTTTCTATATTTTGCAAATTATGTAAACAAAAAAGAATGCTTTTTTCAATTTTTTTCTTTCCTTTTTCTTAAATCAAATATGGTTTTAATTTTTAGTTTTGCATTGATGTATAAAATGTTTAGACTTTCATAAGACACACAGTTTTCTTTATGTTGTAATTAGGGACCTCCAGGATCTCAAGGACCAAGAGGAGAACGAGGCCCCAAAGGAAGACCTGTAAGTTACTAAAGACTTTGCCCTCTTGGAAATATCCCCATGACAGGCAAGCCTGAAAAATTTTCAATGATTCTGAGTAAGGTATTTATTTTCAGTTGTCTGTCCAATTCTATTAAATATTTCAAGTTATTCCTTATTTGAAATGGTTATGCAGACTTGGTTCTGCCTTAATTTTTTTTTTTTTTTTTGCCAAGGCAATCAGGGTTAAGTGACTTGCCCAGGGTCACGCAGTTAGTTAGTATCATGTGTCTGAGGCCGGATTTGAACTCAGGTCCTCCTGACTCCAGGGCTGGTGATCTATTCACTGTACCACCTCGCTGCCCCTTTTGCCTTAAATTTCAAAAATTTATTTAGTATTTATGCATTATGGTTATTGGATGTGTGACCTTAGACAAATCATTTAAATTCTCAGCCCCCAATCACCTCACTGATTTTTTCCTTTGTAGAAAGTTACTGATCTACATTGTAAAAGGAGTTTCCCCACCAAGAGTTCCCTCACCCTAATGAAATCGCATGTCCAATCCCTTTTCCTATTCATAAATGGGCATTTATAAGATATATACATAAATGCTATGTGCTGGATCCTTGAGAGCCCATTTCAAAATAACAAAAAACACGAGAATAGAAATTATTAGTACATTGAACTGCTTTCAGATGTTACAATTCGCTAGAAGTGGGTATTGCCAAGATTATGTTATACCGCTGACCTGTAAAGGTGATATTTCTATTCTATAGAATTAACTGCAAGGTGAAAACAGAAGAGAAAAAAGATTAGATTATTTAAGTTCTTCAACTATAGTTACAAACTAAATTTGGTAATTTCCCTAGTAACCTTAACTATTGAGTAGGTCAAAAACTTTGATGCTATTAAAGGAAGGTTTATTTTTTCTTTTTCAAGAATTCTTGCTGTGATAAAAATAAAGCCTTTAGGGCAAAATGATCTACTGTGTTCTCTTGATTTGAAGCCAGAGAATAAATACAATAAAGATCAAACAGTTTGTTAACTATTGTCCCAGCTGATAAACAGTATCTATGCTCTTGAGTTTTCAGAGAGTCTGATTCCTTTTCTTCTTGTTTCTTCACTACAAACAACCAGACTTTTCATGTTCTCATGATATACTCTCTACAGGTTAAATTATAGAATGTTCTGATGAGTAACACCATCATATATCTATGACTCAGCAGAATACACTCGAAGTTTCTTATCTTCTCTAGGATGTGTCTACATTAGAGAATTGTCTGCAACTGTAGTGATTTTTGACCCCCAAACATATGTGCGGATGGGAAATGAGCTAAGGAAAGGAATGAATCATATGGAGACAATTCCCAGATGCTAGTAAAACTCAGTCTATCTCTTATCCTTCCCGAGAGTGTTTTACCACAGTCTCAACATTTCGACTCTTTATCTGTCACCAGCATGGAATCCCCCACTACCGCCCATCTTAGCACCCAGAGTGCGGATCCATCTACCCTGCTGCAGAGCCTAGTGTGATAGATTTACCTGCAGCTACTAAATTAAATCTTGAAAGGCGAAGCCCATTGCCATACTTCAGTCTCTGGTTGTGTCTTCCTAGTTCAAGAACTGAGGACTTAAAGATTGAATTTTGTAGATAATATCCAACAAAATTCTGCCTTCCTTTCTTATTAGGGCCGCTGCTTATCAGTAATGATTCCAGAAAATAAATCACCTTCAGTACCCTTATCTCTTCTTTTTTTAATCCTTTCCCCTTTATCAAGACCTTTCCGCTCTGTCTCCTGTACCTCCCTCCCTGGTTCCTCTTCACACACACACCTCCACATACTCTCCAAGTACTCTTATACTATTCCAAGTTTCTCCTATTAATGAGCAATAATGATCTGATAAACCACTTTCCAGTAAATGATTTAATGTGGTCCTCCAAGAAATATTTTTTTGCATTTTATATAAGCTATGATAGAAGGGATAGCCAAATGATTAGCCCAAAGGAATGAATTGATAATAGTATCTGGATGAATGAGACTTATTTTGTTCAAGGACAGAAATGTATGTAGAAGAAGCATTTATTAAGTGTTTGCTATGTACTAGGCCTGCCCTAAGTGCTGGGGATATAATCACAACCAAGCAAAAACAGTCCCTGCCTCGGAAATACTTATATCTTAATGGGGTAAGACAGCACATAAAGGGAGAGTCAGAAGGAGAAGAGGAGGACTTGCTAGGTGCCATGGTGTGGAGATGGCTGAGAAGCAGCATGGTGGTCTGGTTCCAGGCAAGATGAGATGAAAGCTCACCCATCCGTGCCTGACTTCTCAGGGGCAGAGACCAAGTTTCTGGTGGGAGGAAGATAAGGATGATGATGGTGGCTAGCATTTAAGGTTTTCAAAGCACTTTGAACATATTTCATTTTATCTCCACAACAACCATACAGAGAAGGTTATAGTAGTGTACCCATTTTATAGATGAGGTAACTGATGCATGCAAAGGTTAAGTACATGGTCCAGGGTCATATAGCTAGGCAGTGTCTGAAGCAGGGTTTGAACTTAGATCTTCCCAATTCCAAGTCCCATGTTCTATACCCTATGCCATCTAGTCACATGATAGCAATGTGGGCACAGGCAGCAAGGTGTGAAGATGGGAAAGGACGCCTACCTAGTAGCCCTCCACTCACATCGCATAGATGTCTGCATACTTTGTCCTAGAATGTCTGCTCTTAGTTGTGATGTTGTGAGGAGGATCCCTTTGAATCATTCACTCACTGGCCAATAGCTTTACTTTTGTGAGAGGAAACAAGATGGTGGTCTGAGGGTAGAGAGTAACGACAGCACACAGAGCCACAAATGTTCCCATGCAACGTTGCTCGATGAAATAGAACAATGGTTCTCAAACTTTGTGGTCTAAGGACCCCTTTATAGTGATAAAAATTATTGAGGGCCACCCAGAGAACTTTTGTTATTGGGGGTCACATCCATCAACACTTACCATATTAGAAATTAAAGCACCTTATTTTTTAAATTAGTTTATTTTGAGTTATCAATAATCACTTCCATAAGGTTTTGAGTTTAAAATTTTTCTCCCACTCCCTCCCCACCTCCCTCCCCAAGATGGAGCACAATCTGAAAAACACCTTATTTTTATATAAGTAGTTTTGACATCACAGACACCCCTGAAGGGGTTATAGAGATTCTCAGTTGTCCCTGGAACACACTTTGAGAACTGTTGATCTAGAATATCTTGTACCAGGCCACCCATATTTGTCTGGTCTATTGTTCTGCCACCTGATAGAAATGCTTCTCGGTTCCTGGTTTTCCCTTGGATCCACGTAGACCCTGCTATTGTCAGGGACCGAGTTGGGTAAAAGTCTCCTGAAGTAGAGTATGCTCATGTTCTTTCTAGAGAAGATGGTTTCAGCTGATGAGGAAGCGTGTGTTCATATGGAGTAGGGTTTTGTAACTGTGGATGTGAGGCTTCAGTTGGCTTTCCATAAATATGTTGACTCCAACAATAACCAGCACCCTCTTGGGGCCCAAATTTGAGTGGAATTTGCAGGGAGATTGGTTGGGAGGTGCGGTTCTCCCTGTGTTTACTAGTCATAACCCATAAATTCCTTCACTCCCATAAGTGAAATGTTAGGACAGGAAAAAGAACTGTACTTGTGATTTCACTGGTATAGGGAATTAGGAGGTGAAAGATTGCTTCTACCAAAGCGGGTTAGCACTTTCTCTGCAATCTGGAGTCTGATAGAGAAGCCTAGAAAAATGAGAGATAAAGTGATCTGCCCAGGGTCACCCAGCCTGTATGCGTTAGAGGCAGAACTGGACCCCAGGTCTTGGTTTTAAGGCCAATTCTGTTCACTGCACCATGCAACATGTTAAAGGAAAAAAAGGGGACAGGGGAATAAGCGTCTGAGAACTCAGGAAAGAGGCGACACCTCATTATGTTAAATAGTGGATTATGTTAAATAGTGGAAGAAATGAAAAAAGAGATGTAATTGATTAAATTACATTTTAATGTTTCTGCTCCAACTGAAACTTCCTCAACGCTGCTTATTTTTTTGTCATCAAAGACTAGGGAAGGGGAAGGGCAAGGGTCAAATATTTGTTAATGCATACCAGGCACTGTGCTAAATGCCTTTACATATTATCTTTTTTGATACTCTCAACAACTCTGTGAGGTAGGTGTTATTATGCTTTCCATTTTATAGTTGAGGAAACTGAGGCAGACAGAGGAGAAGTGATTTACCCAAGGTCACACAGCTAGTAACTTTCTGAGTCTGGATTTGAACTCAGGTGTGCTCCTAACTCCAGTCTCAGCACTCTTATCCATGGTGCCACCTTGCTGCTGATGTTATAACCCATGCTGCTTGTGAAACTGTGAAGTGAATTTTTGTCTGCTGTTTAACATACCAGATAGTCAACAAACATTTATTAAGTACTTACTATATGCAATACAAAAAAGAAAGACATTTCCTGCCCTTGAAGAAATTACAGTTCAGTGGGGGGAAACAACGCACAAAAGGAAGGTGTAAAGGGGGGGAGGGCATGATAGAAAAGTCAATGAAGTCCCCACATAGGGCAACCAGGTGGGAAATGAGGAGATGTCTTCGCTGAACCCTTCCTTAAATGGAGCTTTTGGAGTGCATGCCTCTGCCCTCTAATCAGAGGGGAAGAGGGTAGTGATGAGGTGTGAGTATGAAGGTTATCCCAGTGATGAATTTCTGAGGCATGTGGAGAAATCCTAAAGTAGTACAAGCAGGTTTGAAAATGCATCTTCCCTCAGACTGCAAAAAGGGGCGTGTGTGTGTGTTTGTGTGTGTCAGATTAAGTACTGGTCATAGTCCCAAGTTTCCAGATTCCTCCATTTTCCTGTTATACATTATATTTGCTAGCTATGTTTACCATTGTTGACACTGGCGGGGAGTCATAACAGTGCTTGTTTGACTGATTCTGAAGAGCTCCTGTGATTGTTCTTAGCTAAGTAACTTCATCTCTCTGAGACACAATCCCCTTATCTACAAGTTGAGAAGATTATATTAGATTATTTCTAAAATTACAGTTGAAAATTTTATGATTCTATTTATCGGTTGTCAATTCTAGGTGATTTTATGGTCCCATTTACTCATATACAACTGAGTTAGTGTGTCAACTATGGGTGTTTAAAGGTTGCCATCTAGTGGCAATCTTGGGATATTCCTTTTATTACTTTGTATTAAATAATACTAGGGAAACAGTGAATGTGTGTGCCTTGTGGCATTGTTTTTAATTAAATGGAAACATATAAATAGAAATGAACAACTATTTAACTACTTTAAGAATATGAATATATAATTTCTAGTTTCTAGTCCACACGTTAGTTGACTTTAGAACTTCTATAAAAATTGGTCTTCAGAACCATCCAATATACCCCCAAAGTTTATCAGTTGAGAAACTCCATGGATTTATTAAGTAACCTCTTTTTTTGGTTATTATTATACATATTTATTTATTTACTAGGTCCACTCCAGGATAATTTTATAATATTCATTTTCTCATTTAGGAAAATTTTTTCTTTATTTTTCTTTATTTTCAAAATCCCAGTTCTGTACATCTGGTAGCCTATATTTTTGGGATAAGGCTTGGCATGACAAAAGCTTTAATTTGGATCTATTCACAAAGTATGATATTTATAGATCAGTCTTCCAGAAAATGGCTCTCCCAAATAGTGAAATAGGGAAGGATTGTACCTGTTTCTATAGCTCCCCAAATTTCCTTCCACTTTGATGATGGTGAAAAATATCTAGTACTGTATTTCTAGGCTTGTGGATTTTTTTTTTTTTGTCTTTCAAGCAAAACCTCCTTGGGAGCAAGGGTTGCATATTTTATTTTACTTTCTGTCTATTATAATATGTAATTATTGCTAAGCAATAGTATACAGCAGATGATGTAATCAGTTAGCCAGTCAATAAACATTTATTAAGCACCTACTATGTGTCAAGCACTGTGGTAGTTGCTGGGGATACAATGAAAAGTGTCTTTAAGGAAGTCACAATCTAATGAGGGAGACAATGTACAAATAACTGTACAAACTGAATACTAAAGGATATAAGTAACATACATACATATATATATATATATATATATATATCTTTGTGATGACAATTGTAGACTAATTTTTTTGTGTCCAAAAGTTCAGTCATTTAAGGGGATAAGTTGGATCCTCCCCCTTCCCTTAGCAATTATATGAAATTTTACTTGATTTTTACTATATAGAATTGCACTTGGCAACTTAAATATGAAGGTGAACCTTTACATATAAAGAAGATACTTCACTGACTTGTTAGTTTGTTGGCAAGGAGAGTTTCACTTCCTAGGAAGTTGAATGCTTTCCTAAGAAATTATAAAAAGAAGATGTAAATACGGGTTTCACAGACTATGTTATCTTTTCTATCAAACTGGGATTAGCTAGTTTAATTAATTCAATAATCTGAATTTTTATTTAGCACAGATAAAATAGATTTCTTGTCCAAATTCTAAAGTCAGCTATGAGAAGTAAATTGATTTATTTTGTAAGTTTGGTAGCATTAACAGGTCTTAATGCATTCATATTCTACTTAAGTCTTATTCAACCATTTTCAAGACCATAAGACTTGAACCATCTACTTCTACTACTTCCACTTCTCCCTGATGAGTTTTCTTCTCTCCAACAATATACCAACTAATCATTTTATAGAACGCTATCTCTTTGACAATTAATATTCTATGTGTTCTCTTGTCTCATACCAGGAGGCTCCCCTCCTCTCTCTCTTTTTTTTCTTTGAACTATCAATCACCTTCTAACTATTCTCTTTTCTTTTATCATACAATTCATATTGTTTTAAGCTCCTTGTTTGATCCTTACTAGTAAAAACTAAGATTTAAGATTTCTAAGGCTGAAAATGAAAATGCAGAACATAATTATGAGAGGTGTGTACAGGGATACTTCTGTATCACTAGAATGTGGAGTTTGGCACAGTTATTATTGCCCTAGTCTAGGCTTTATGTCATTGTGCTTTCCTCTATTGATCACTGGGCTAGTCAAATTCTGGTTAGGAATAAGATGAAAATATAATAAAATGTAAATTAATTTAGTTGAGAGAATGAATTGCATGGAGATAGGAGTTGAGCTATCCGAGACATTGTATAGTAAAGCAAATCACTTGCAAAAGAGAATCAGTTAATTATGTTAAGTATATACTCTGAATAGCAAAATTGTACCACACATGGTAGAGGATTTTTAAGGTAGTTGTATTGGGTTAGAGAAGCTAATTTTTGTAAGCTAAATAGGTAATCAGTTTTTCCTGGAAATTTCCCATCATCTAGTAGCAAATGCTCTCTAAATGGATGTTTATATGGAAGAGATGGGGGTTGAGACTGAACCTGTGATTTTACTGAGATAGTGAAACTCCTTCTACCAATGAAAGGTGACATCTCTGCAATTTACAGTCTTGGAGAGTTATCTCGAATGCTGAGAGGTGAAGTAACTTGCCCAGTGTCATTTGAATCCAAATTTTCTTGGCTTCAAGGCTGGCTTTTTAGCCACTATGCTATACTGCCTCCCTGATTATGTGGTATGACAGCACAAATTAAAGACAGTTTGTGTACAACATTTATGGTATTAGTGGAGTGTATTGAAGGATATAGGTAACAATGACTAAGTCTCAGATAAATAATTCTGGACTAAAGACACAATAACTTGCAGGCTAGAGGAAAGACTGGGTCTTTGCCCTTGCTTGTTTATTGAATACCTCCACCAATGTCATAAAATCCTAAATTGCTCTATGAAAAATCCCACCTCTAAGTGACTTTCTAGGTCTCCACCCCCCCCAAATACAGTCTCATCTCTGACCTAAACTCATCAGTTTCTCTTTTTTTTTTTGAGTTAAGCTTTTTATTTAATGTTACAAAAAATATTTAATCAAACAGACCAAAGCCCATGTCGTCATTGGACTCCTCAGATTCTTCTTTTTTTGCTTCCTCTTTCTTCTCCTCAGCTGGGGCAGTTGTGCCAGCAGGAGCTGCCCCTCCAGCAGGGGCAGCACCACCAGCTGCTGGGGCAGGTCCCCCAACTCCTACATTGCCGATGATACTTGCAATGTTGACATTGGACAGGGCCTTTGCAAATAATCCAGGCCAGGATGGTTCAACATTTACACCTGCTGCTTTAATGAGGGCATTGATTTTATCCTCCATGACTGTAACCTCATCCTTATGAAGGATGAGGGCATAGTGGATGCAGGCGAACTCACAGCCATTTTAGGATTAGGATTAGGAAAGACTTGTTTATAGTGGTGGTAGTCGCCAGATGAAGTGAGGGTTCACTCCAATGCAGCCTTAGCTTTCCGAAGAAGAACCAAGCACCTTACAGACAACTGAAGAGCATCAGTTTCTTTCTTTTAAAAAAAATTCAGGGCAGCTAGGTGGCACAGTGGATAGAGCACTGGCTCTGAAGTCAGGAGGACCTGAGTTCAAATCCGGCCTCAGACCAAACACTTGCTACGTACTAGCTGTGTGACCTTGGGCAAGTCACTTAACCTTGGTTGCATCACTAACAAAAAAAAATTCAGAGACTCTAGAGCAATAATTGGTGGGAAGATAATGTGTAATTTGTTGTTTCTGTTCCCAAATCTATAGTTTTGAGATTAATAATCAATTACTGTGGCAAAGAAGAAAGAAAAGAAGGGAGGAAGAGTCTTTATCATCTCATCATGGCTTTGGGCTGGAATCTGTGAGACATTCTTCCCCGCACAGTCTCAGAGTCAAGGGTGGCAAATAGCAACAGATAGGCCATTGGTCTGTGGTCTGAATATGAAAATTCAGCTTTCCAGAACCAGTTCCCAAACTTTAATGAATTATATAATGAAGTAAAAAGAAAATATTAACATCCATGAGATGGATGAAGAGATGAGCACAGGGGGCTAAAAACACTACCAGTGTAATGATCACTGAGATTATAATATTGTCTCTGTATTATGTCCATGATAAAATTAAATCCTCTGTTTATGTAAATTCTTCACAACCTGAACCTTTCTATCTTTCCAAAAAATATTATGTGTTACTGTCCTCCACATACTCTACTTACTGTTCTTCCTTTCTGGTCTGCTTGCTGTGTCATACACACATACAGCACTTCATCTCACATCACCTTATGTTTGTACTGGTTGTCCTCCATGCTCAGATGCTAACCTTCCCCATCCTAGCCTTTTAGAATCCCAGACTTTCTTCAAGATTCAGTTCAAGCCCCAAATTCTGCGGGAGTGTTTTTCCAGGTCTCCAAGCTGCCAGGACTTTCTCCTTTAAAGCTACCATTTGTCACCTTTGTATCTATCTTATATATACCAAAAATGGATATTTGTCTTTCCCATTATAATGTAAACCCTTTAACATCATGGACTGTTTTTTCTTTTTCTTTGCATTCCAAATCTTTGGCATAGTGCCTGGCACATAGTAATCACTTAATAAATGATTATTAATCTATTTGTTGAATATTAAAAATCTTTCCAATAAATGCATTTAATAGCAAATTTCTTTACAAATTGTTCCTCCACTAGCAGAAGCTAAGTAAAATGCTGACTTTGGTGACAGTGGCAGAATTGTCTGTCAGACTGTATGAATGACAATCTATTTCTATAAATATCTACCAATACCCACATGCTCTTCATGAAGAAAACTGATCTTCTCCGTACAAGTCTGGGAAACTAATTATTATTTTCCCTCTCTTGTTTTCTAGGGTGCACGTGGTCCACAGGGAATTGATGGAGAGCCTGGAATTCCTGGCCAACCTGGTAATCCTGGACCCCCAGGACATCCATCCCACCCAGGGCCAGATGGCATCAGCAGGGTATGTTGTATTTATATGAAAGATTAGTCATTTTAAGCATATCTTTTATTCATTACTTTATTTATTAGAGTTTTTCTTACTGTGATAGCTCATCACAGTATGGAGATGATCTTTGGTTCTTGACAGGCATTTGCTTTAAGGGAGACTTAGGAATCACAGCTCTGATATTTCTTAGCTATGCTTAATCTCTCTGAGACTCACCTTCCTTGTCTGTAGAATGGGAATAATGCTATTTATACTTTCTAAGTATTGCTATGTCGTAAGTATTTTGTGAGTCTTAAACGTGCACTATTATTATGATATAAGCAGTTTTCAAATTCTGGTATGTTCTACCAAGAAACAAAGGTTTCAAGTCCAGATGAACTTGTCTCTCTAAGGACCAGCCTATTTAAAATGGTATAGGTACAATACCAGAAAGTTGACCCCTTGGTGCTAGATTTAGAGTCCACAGCACTTCCTAATGACTATTTCCTGATCTATGTTGATGTAGGTACTAACTATAATGATGACCATAGATTTTTTTGAAGCATTAAGGCATTAGATTTTTTGTAAACCATATTCCTTATATGTATGATAATAAAAGCATGTGTTCAATCAAGTGAATTAAAAACTGTCATTAGGAATAACAAAGCATTTAACATAACATAAAAAAAACCAGATTGCTGGCAAATACATCATAGCACATATCATGTTGCTATTGCCTCAAGTTCCTCCAGCTTTTTGGTATTTTCCTAAAACTTGACTTCAAATATATCACATTCAGCGTGGTTCTTCTTCATCCTAAGAGGTCACCAACTATGTACTT
Organism: Vombatus ursinus; assembly: GCF_900497805.2. Classification (NCBI taxonomy): domain Eukaryota; kingdom Metazoa; phylum Chordata; class Mammalia; order Diprotodontia; family Vombatidae; genus Vombatus; species Vombatus ursinus. The sequence continues at coordinate 23,750,720 of NW_020954557.1, forward strand.
TTTTGCATGAATGTTAAGAATTTCCATCTTGTCTTTCTTCCTCAAGGGCTATAGTGGAACTATATGAGTTTACATATCTTTTAAGTAAAAGACATGTTTTCATCAAAGTGAATGCAGACATACCTCTCTTATAGACTGGAGGATCTGGTGCTATAGGCATCTAAACTGGCATCTAGATTTGCCTTCCACACCACTGCCCTGAGATGCTTCCTGTCAGATTAGTTCTAGCCATAGCAACTTTTACACTAACATGATAAGCCAAAGATAAGTTTCCTTGGTACACTCAGGAGAATCAGGTTAATCCATTACCGCATAGGACATAGAAGATATTAAAAGAGGAGTGTGTGAATTCTATACAAAATTATTTTTTGCTTTTCTTTCCCTCATTAAAAGTAATGATGGAACTTGATGGTTGGCAGCTTATATAGACTGATTTTTAAAAAATCTTATGTTTGGAGTTTGGACTTTCATAAATTTGGAGATTTTATATAGCAGTTTATAGAAGAATTTGTCAGCATATATAGAACAACTTGTCACATGGGGCCCCTTGAGTACTGAAATGTGACTTTGAATAGAAATATGACTATAGAATCACCTTTGCTGAGAATCCATTTGTTTTCTTGGTGATCATAAGCTTTGGCTGTTTACGTACTTTAAACATTTAAATAAAACTGACCCTTTCTTCTATTGACATCTGGGAGTCAATATAACTGTGAAGGGAAAGAAAAATGCATTTCAGTGAAAACTTGGCCAAATCAATTACCAGGTTCAATTTGTATTACAAAGAAAATCTTTCACTTCTTTGATCTTGCAATGATTTTGTGAAACAAGGATTCTGCACTTTGTTATAATAACAAACTTATTTTCATCTTTCATCAAACAAATCTAACTTTACTGGCATTTCTAAGACAGTGAAAAATAATATAATCCAAGTTGTTTAACCTAAATTATGGATTACTCAATCCCAAGATTTTAGTAATATCTCACAAAGTTTAGTCTAATGATTTATCCATCAAAGGAAATGATATAACCAGTGTGTAGTAAGATTATAGATATACAAAACTGGATATAACTGTCATCATTTAGACATGCTAGATACTTTTCAGAAAAGCTGATACCTCCTTAAGAGTCAGGAATTTACACTAAATTCTCAGTTAACAGGCTAAACTGTATATTTTAAGATCACTCTGTACTCTTATGGAAAGGGAAAAAAAATGATCCTTTTTGCAAATAACATCAAATAGTGTAAACAACATATCAAATTCCCTGTTTCTTGTGTTTTTAAGTTTAAGGGGTTCAAAAATGGGCTTTTCCTACGAGAGGAATTAATAATTCCCTTTTTCTTGTGTTTTAAGTTTAAAGGGTTCAAAAATGAGCTGTTTCTACCAAGGGAATTCATAGAGATTTCTAGTTAATTTTCTTAACTAAAAAATAAAATCTGGAAATGTGTGTTTTTTCTATGAGGATAATATTAACTTTCTCACCTTTGCAGCCATTTTCAGCGCAGATGGCTGGTTTGGATGAAAAATCTGGACTTGGAAGTCAGATGGGACTGATGCCTGGCTCTGTGGTAAGTACTTATAGATAAGTACTTTTGGGGTGGAGAGAAGCATATGTGTAAAGATAGACTCCCCTAAAATAACTATTTAATTAATAGATGACAATGTACAAGTGACAAGTGTGGCTGCACAAATTCTAATACCAAGTTATGTACCATATTATTGATGGTGTTGGTATTTATTTCATTTTTATTTAAGAACTTTTGTTTAAATGTACTAGTTTCCCTTTCTTCTTTCTTAGCTCTTCTTCCTTCTTTCTGAAAAATATATGATGCTGACGAAGGCCAGACCTTGTCGAAATTTTGAAATAAGTAAAGTTTGTCTTTGTAATCTTTGCACTTCCCTATTTCTGCTCCTGATAGTTTGTATTTGTATTTGGAAGTCTTTCCAAAATTTCTTGCTGTGATACTGTATACATTCAAAATTTTCTTCTTTCTCTCTACCTTCAAGACTTCCATTCCCTCAATGAAGCAGATCTACACTAGGACTGGCAATAAAGTAATCATTCTAATAGACCATAAGAATTTAGAAGACAAGGCCTCTGTCACCGAAACTTTGTATCTCCACCAGAACCTAGATGTCATCTATCTATGTAAAATATTACCTGTGTCAAGATCAGCATCTTAATTTTCAGCAGCCTCCATTTCCTTATCTCTTAAATTATGTAGCAGAGTTAAATGTTTTTCAAAAGAACATTCCAGTTCTAAATCCTTTAATCTAAATTCCCGTAGGCACTTAATGTTTTTGGTTTTTTTTTTTTTTTTTTTTTTTTGGTTATGGTATTTTCCAATACTCCACAAGATCTGTGATGAATGAATGAATGAATCATTTATTAACTGCATACTCTGTACAAAGCACGATGCTAAGAGCTGGGGATATAAGTAAAAAGGCAAGATAGCCCCTCCACTCAAGGAACTCATATTCTAATGGGTGTGAACATTCCCTTCAATTCAAGTTGATTCAACAAACATTAATGAAGTACCTACTATGTGCTAGGCATTGTACTAGACACTGGAGATGCAAAGACAAATACAAAAGCTTCCCTGACCTCTTGGACCATATTTGGGAGAGGGAGGAATCAAGACTTGGTCTGATACATGTTTGGAGGAGTTTGGGGATAGAACTCAGCTATATTTCTCTCCTCTGTCTTGTCTATATCTCCCCCTTTCTTTTGAAAGTAGCCTTGATTTTGTTTTTGCTGAGGGAGAGGGAGTAGAGGGAGACCATTCCTATGATGTCATTGGAGTTTTTCATGGAGGAGCTCTGTCAAATGCAGATTGGTACTTGCCTGTAATTTAGAATCTTGGACACTTGGAGCACTTTGAGGATAAGTGACTTATCCAGGGTCACATAGCCCATTTATGTCAAAAGTAGTACTTACATCCAGGACTTCCTGGTTCTGAAGCCAGCTCCCTATTTATGTCAAGCTGCTTTATTGTTGATCATAGCAAATGACTATCCCAAATGGGAGGAATCATATATTTAAATATATAATTTTCAATATTTAATTGCTTTAAACTCATATATTAACTTAAATTTAAATATTATTTTACATTTTAATTACAAAGATTAAATCATACATATTTATATAAAGACATATACATCTTTTTTTATTAAAGACAGTAAAGACAGAATGATGCATTAAAAGCATTAAGTCATGCAAAGTTATTGTATCCATATAATCCTAAAACAAATGATTGATTTGGTCAAATGAAATATATAAAGATTTTGGGTAAATATTCAGTAAAATAACAGGTTATTTTGTTATCATGATGTCATAATGTGTGGTTTGGGGGTATTATATTGCCCATAGAGGGTCATTTGATTTTATTCTTGGATAATTGGTCTTGGTCATTTAAATATCATTATAATAGAAACAACCTGTCAAAGTCCAAAGCATTTTTGATGTTGGGGGAATGTGGAGGTGTCACTTGAGATAACAGCAATGCCAGCCAAGATGATGGGTAGTGGGATATATATAATATAAATATATATATATAGGCCTGATAGGAATCTCAAAATGTAGAAGTATAGATGCCCTTGGATTTGTTGAACATAACTGAAAGTTGGTTATCTCAGGATGGAGCTGATGAAATAACTAAGGCTCAAAATTGGAATGAAAAAGCTCTCCAGGGGTGGCATCCACATGAACTTAGCCAATAATATGTTGACAAAGGAGCTTTGGTCAAATGATTGAGTTATGTAGATTTGTTTGTGTAAATTGAGGGGTTTATGATGATAATACAGTATTAAGACAATGTCACCAGAAATTGCATAAGAGTTATCATTTTATAGTCTAGATTTAGTGATCAATATAGATTATATAAGGAAATGTTGGAGATCGTACCAAGTCACTGTAATCTATTAAAAAGCATCTTGTACCCAATGCTTAGCAAAATATGACCTAGTCCTGATTAAAATTATACGTTAAAAACTTACTATTTTTTTTTAAAGAATTTTACATGTGACAACTTCACCAACTGAAAACAGAGACTTAAAAATATCCTGAAAAGCCCAACCAGTAAGTTATATTACATTCAGGCCATTATCATAGACCAAACTGCTGCCTATAATTGCTCAAATGTAACATTGATTCATAAAAATTTAAGAGCAATATTTTAACAGGTTGCCATCACCAATACCAATAATCTCCAGGCTACCTGAAATGAAAACTTTAAAAATATGAACAAGTAGATGAAAAGCATATAATGAAACACTACCAGGATAGCAACTTGTCCCAGGACTATTTCAATCTGAACTCCTTCCAAAAGAGAAGGATGGTAGAATAATAATAATTATAATAATAGCAATATTAACAATAGTAAGTTATAATACTTTTGTCCAACTGTTGATTTATTCACCTGTGTGAAATGTCATGAAATGTTAAATATGAAAGAATAATAGCAGGTTAGAAACTTGTCCTAAGAGTGTTTCTATCTGAACTTCATCAAATTAGGTAAGAATGCTTTTTAAATAATAATAATGATAATAATTGTTATTGTAACTAGAAGGTAACTCTAGGTTCTCAATGGATATGCCAGCCGAGCTCAAGTTCTGATAGATAGATACTACCTTTCCAAAAGCATTTCAGAATATGTTTCCAGTGACAGACTGTACCTTCTTTCTGAGAACCAGCCTAGCTAAATACAAAGTGCATGGTCTCTAGATGATCAATCTGTTCATCCATCAATAAATATGTTTACAGTCCCTATCATATTTCAGATACATACTGGGTGATGGATTCAAAGTCAAAAATTAAAGTCTGTGACCTCAAGGAGCTTCTATTCCTTCAGGGTAGAAAATAGCTCATACATAAGTATATATAAAAATAATAAAAATGATTGCAAACTAATTATGCAGGGGAAGTACTAATAAATTGGAGGATTAGGAATGATGAATTCATGATGAATTCTTCGGTTTTTGGTATTGATATTGGGTATTATTTAGTATGAAGGTAGCTAGGTAGTACAGTGGATAGAACACTGTTTTGCAAAGTGCTTTCCTTATAACAACCCAGTAAAGTAGGTACATTTCCTTTTAATTCCATCACTTTACCCACTCTACGTTATTGTTCTTCTAGTGATATTACTATGTGGCTGCAAATGATGAAACCTCACTAATATGAGGAGAATCAAAATTTGGGGTCAATCAAAGGGCAATGGATGCATAGGTAGATTAGATAGATAGATAGATAGATAGATAGATAATGGGTATAAATAACTGATCTTCCAAGTAGTTATAATAATACCTTGTATTCAAGAAATATCATCTTAATGAATGACTGGAAAAGAAAATGGGTTGGTTATTCAACAAGTATCAGGTAGGGGTAACTGACTACTAGGCCTTTAGTTTAAGTGGTCCATATAAATGTGAAAAGACCTATAATAAGATCCTTAACATATTGGGTTTCCCTGTTGAGGATTTATGGGAGGACATAGATGAAAGTCACACAGAATAGGAAGATATAGGTTATCTCTGACCTGTACTGATGCAGGAAGAATCTATATTGATGAGATCTCAGAGCCACTGAAGAACCCTCATTACCACCACCATTATTATTAAATATTTACATTAGAAAGAGGTACTTTGATCTTCTTGCCGTGTTTAAAAGTTCTTTGAGAATAAGAGAAATTATCCAAATACCAGATCTTTTGGATATTTGCAAGCAATAACATGAGCTTTGAAATGATCCAAGTCAGTCCCTTGAATTTGCTGATTTAACTACAAAATCATTATCTGTATCATAGTTGAAGAACTGAATGGGCAAGATATCAGGAACTACTTTCTACGTGCCAAGATGATTTTTTGAAAAAAGAACAAAGCAAAACAAAAAAAAAAACTTTTCATGTTTATTTTAGCTGAACTGGCCTGTAGCTATGCAAGTCTCCCAGTATCAAATATATTGGGTGTATGAGGACATGCTATTCATTTTTCTTTGTGACACTGAAATCTTCCCAAGTGTTATCCTGAAGTTTTCACTCCTCCCAAATTCTTGGCCCTCTGTTTTTGTTTCTTGCTAATTTAATTCTGCCTTTCTGTCTTTAACTTCACTGTAGTCCTGACATATGTCCACAAGGGAAGTATCAAGTTGTCATAATCATTGACAATCAAAGCCTTATTCTTTCAGCCTTAAGCTGGAATTATTTAAATGTATTTAAGACAACTGTTATAAAGAATAATGGAATATTGGCTTTTGTTTATTATAGGGTCCAGTGGGACCAAGGGGGCCTCAAGGATTACAAGGAAAACAAGTAAGTCATTCTGACTTTTACAGACCATAAAAATATTGTGATCAAAAATGTAATTGTTTATATGGGGTGATCAAATTTCAGTAGAAATTTAGTCTTATTTTTTTAATGTTTATTCTTTATGGCACATTTTATAATTTTCAGGAACTTAGAAAAAATGTATGGTGAGGTTGATCATTAAATTTATTTAGTGACTCAGTTCTGTTCTTTTGAGGTCCAGAAACCATCCACCATAATAAAATAACTTGTTACAAATTCTCCTGAATTTGTTTTGCCAGTTTCAAAGCCCAGAATTGCAGAAAGGTCTTCTCCATAATAAAGGTGGTTTCTCCCTAAGGATGGGAAGATTGGGAATGAACCTGTAATTTTATTGGTGTAAGGAGCTTATGATGAAGAACCCTCTACCAGTGGAGGTCAGCATCTTCTTTGCAACTTTCAATCTTGAAGAGTTGCTGAGAGTATTGAGAGATTAAACTACCTGACCAGACTCACAAAGCCAGAATATATCACAAATGGAACTTCAACCTGAGCTTTCCTGGCTTTGAAGATGATTTTCTATCCACTGTGCCATGTTATCCTTCGACATAGTATATTGGAATATCCTCTATTATGAGAGATTCTGAGAACTGAGCAGTTATTCCTACTTATTTTGGAATTGGGTAGCTTTACTTTTGTTTGTCTGACACCCTATATACTCCAATCCCATAGTGGCATACATTTAATTTTAAACTAAAGATAAACTAAAACATTTAGGGTTGAACATTTTAGGGGAATTTTTGGATTAAGTGAAGATATCCTGGGTTATCTCAAAATTCTGGATTAGGAATATCTCTTAAAGGCTCTGCTGTACTAGAAGAACAGACTACTTATTTCTAAAATTCACCAGTTATTTAATTTGCCAATAGCTCAATAGTATGAAACTTGTATGATTTCAGTAATGATGTAATTGACTTCTGAAAATCATCCTTGGCTAAATCAAATATATTTTTACCTATCATGTGGGGAGTGCTTTATATAGAACCATTTGAAACTCAATGCTTGTGGGTAGGAGAAAATGCTGACATTGTTTCTAGTCTCTCATTTGTTTTCCTGTTTATCTTTTAATTTTAGGGTGGTGTTGGCCCCACAGGCCCTCCAGGTGAACCTGGTGAACCAGGCCCAATGGTAATGTCAAGTAAGCATGTATAGCCAGTTACACAGACACATTAAAATTGTATAGTGTTTTAGGAATACAATAAATCCAGTCTCTAATGTAGCAAAATATTAAAACTCAAATTTGATGGACTTGCATGAATCTGGAATATACCTGTGTTATCCCTCTTTTTTTGCATAGGGCCAAAGTGTTTCGAATGTTACCATTGCTCATTGCTAAACAATTTTCATTTTAAAAGTCTCTTTTGTCCTCACTCATAGAGCATATTATCTAAGGGTTGTAGCATGAGATTCAGAAAATTAATAATTATCTTTGGCATTATTGTTTTGTAATGTCAAAATGTATATTTCCCAAGGATGTTTTAAAAATTGTTTTCACTGACATCTTACATTTTTCTGTCAGGGTCCAGTTGGTGCTCGTGGCCCAGAGGGACCTCCTGGGAAACCTGGTGAAGATGTAAGCTGAGTTTTGATCTTTTGCTTAGTAATTTTGAAATGGAATGGAATAGCATGTTAGTCTGTGAATTTTCATTATTTTCTTAGTTTTCTCTTGACTTAGTTCAAACTAAATCTTGTTAAGACAGTCTAGCAGGTGAATTCAGAATAGTGCATTTTCAAAGTCTACTAGCACATTCTCTTATCTATGAATATCACAGAGTCAAGGAGAGCAAACATCACTTTTCTCCCTGCAGGAAAGGCACACAATTTCTTCAGACTGTCATCAATTCATGAACTTTCAAGTGAGATATTGAAATTTTGATGTAGAAGGCTACTAATAGGCCCAATGTAGTAGCCTTTTAAAAAATCCTTATTTTCAATACTTCATTTTGAACTCTGTATCAGTACAGCATGAGTAAGGTTTACTAATGATAAAGACATTGATTTATTTAATAGGATTGTTAATTAAATCCATGACATAACTCTAGCTTGTAACTATAAGAGTATGTGGTTGGAGAATAGGGTGGGACTAGGAATCATCTTTTTCTCATTCTATTTTTGGCTGTGCCACAGAATAATGATGTAATTGTAGACCTCAGAGACCTGCTATCATCCTCTGTAATGAGAGGAAAAGTTTCCTTTTCAAATAGCTTTGCTGAGGTTTATTTAGCAAACATAGTATTTTAAGATAAAACTATTATGAAATTTATAAACAAAATAAATGTATTATAGCAAAGAGGTAGTTAAAATAGTCCTTTAGGTTCTTTGTGTCACTAGAGAAGAGATGGCCAAAATTTCACTCAATCATATCTGTCTTCATTTTTGCATGAAGACTGACAAAAATAGGACAATCATCTTCCTAAGAAGAAATTTTATTGCTTGCATGTTTAGTCTCTACCCAATAAGGAGAAATTATTTTAATTTTTATTGTATTCTTTGTTTTAAATGCAAAGGGTGAACCAGGTAGAAATGGAAATCCTGGTGAAGTAGGATTTTCAGGATCTCCGGTAAGTTTGTTTTGCTGTATAGAAATTCCATAAAGGTACTACAAAATACAAATATTGCTAAAAAAAAAACCCCAAAATCAATGCTCACCTATAGCAGTATGCATAAAACTACATTTACCCCACCTATCCACAAGATAGTTTCTATCTCTGGTCTATGAAAAAGCTTTGGGAGTATTTTTATAATTTACTGAACCTTATTATGACCCAACATAACAAAGAGAAACAGAATTTTAGAGCTGAAAGAGATCTTAGACAGTACATCCTTAAAACTTCATTTTTGGCCTACATTTGTCATGTGAAAACTATTGAGATTTAAAGCTAAACTTTGTCTTTGCTTTCATATAGGAAGACTCCTCTGTGTTTTAACTATTGTGTCAACTGCAACTTTAAAACCAGTTTCCTAGCTTCCCTCTTCCTCCCCTCAATATCCTCCTGTCCATCCCTCCTCCAACCCCTACCTTCTCCCCAAATCCCCAAACAAAAACTCAGGCCAGACCTGGATGTATAAATACAGAGAAAAATCAGAATGCTTAATCACTAGCACAGATGGACATTTCAAAAAGCAAAAGGATTAAAGTCTTTTTAGAGGTCTCCAACCTTCCATTAGACCATATTCTTTAGCTTATCCACTGTGTGGCCCTAGTGGAGGGAGGAAATGTGTGTTGCCAGCATATGACAGATGCACGCCACGAGTGCAAAAGAACAGGCTATGTTTGCGGGATGATGACAGTCTTGGGTCAAATTGGAATGAGAACTTTTTGTTAAGGCTTGTACATCTGGTACATTTTCCTGCTATGTTAGGAGATATGTAATCCCCTAATGTAATGAGAATTTCTCTTTAAGACCATAAAATTGGAAAGGTTAACTGGTGATGCCGAGGCATTCAGCTCTATAATTCTCCTTCAAGCCTAGAAGGGCATTTATCTAAGGGGCTAGGTTAGTATGGAAGGGAAGCAATTATTTTTTTCCAAGGGGGGGAGAGTATAGGAAAGAGCACCTTGAAGTCCTCTGTTCAAAGTGAAAGGAGAATTCCTCTGCATAGGTAGGTAGAAGTATAACTAGTGAATTGTAGAATCGGACATGATAACTCACTATTTTATAGCACCTTAACATATACACAGTGTTTTGCTCACACCAACTCTGTGAGATAATTAATACAATTATTATTAGTCCCAAATAACAGATGAACAGATTTCTCTTGGAGAGGTTAAGTGATTTACCTGAATGGTCACCTAGCTAGTAAATATCTGAGCCAAAATTTAAATCCTTGTGTCTGAACTCCAAGTTCGGTGCTCTACAAGCTAACCCAATTTTCCTCTCCTGCTGTATATAGCATGGTGGTGAAGTACATTGTCTTATCCACTTATCTGGATTTTATAGCTTGGCTGCATACAATACATTATTAAAAAAGATTGCTTCTTGGTAATTAGAAGTTTTTCTTCTGCCAGTAGCCATGGAGAATCATTTCTTTCACCTTCTTAAGCCTAACAAGTTGGAAAATTTCTTGCAATTTAAATAATTCACCTCAAAATGAATCTAAATAATGAGAGAATGCTAAGCAATTGTGCCAACAAATTGGTTTTTATGAAAAAAGAAAATATGATCCAGAGGAAAGGTTAAAGCATACTTGAAAAAAAATCTTTAAATATTTTGTTTAGCATTTTTCTTCTATTACTGTTTTTTTTGTTTTACTGTTTTTTGTTTTACTTTTCTTCTAATACTGTTAGTCAAATCAAGTTCAACTAATAATTAAAAACTACCTACAATATGCAAACAACTGTATTGATTTAGGGTTATAAAAAGGCAAAAATGAAACTATACCTGCCCTCAAAAGCTTACATGTTATTGAGGCATGAAAAAATGAAAACTGTTAAGGAAATGCCAGATAATGTGATGGAGAAATAATAATAACTTTTTTGTTTTTGTTGAGATAGGGAGGTTTTCCCTTAATGAAGTAAAGCATTAACCAGTTACTAAATTTATTGTGCCTATATGAAAATTTATGTTATTCTCTCCATTTTCCTCTTCTTTCCCAACAATTTGAAACTTTTATAGATGTATATATTTATATACATAGAAAATACTTAATATATATGAATATAATAAAAAAGATCCTTAAAATCATCAGTTCCCTAAAACTTTTCTTTAATCTACCACATTTTAATTTACCTTTAATCACTATTCTATTGCCATTCCTCTAATCATCCTGATCTCTTCTTTCTTTTCACTATTAAGAAAATAATAGGATACAAATATGACCTTGAAGCATATTTCCTTCATACAAACACAGATTTACATGAAAAGTAAACAAAAACATAATTATCCAGAAGGACTTTAAATTTCTTCAAATTCTGCTACATTATTTTTCAAAGTTTAATATAATTTCTTTTAAATATAAAACCCACTAAGTTTGTGCTTATTTTCATGACATCTTGTGGTTAATAATTACAGTGATATCATTGTCTCTGTGTTTTAAAATGTTGAAAAATGGGGATTTTCCAATATTATATATCACAAACAAATCTAACTTTCCATTTCCAACATATTATTACCTCCCATGCTAACCTAATGATTAAGTAGGTAAATTTTGGTTAATGAGATGTTTTATTGATATCTTATTTTTATCACTATAGCAGATATCTACTTTAAAATATACGTAAGAATGTTAATTTCTAACTAAAGACTTTATTTTTCTTCCTTCCTTCCTTTCTTTTTTCCTTCCTTTCTTTTTTCTTCCTTCCTTCCTTCTTTCCTTCCTTCCTTCCTTCCTTCCTTTCTTCCTTCCTTTCTTCTTCCCTCTCTCCATCCTTCTCTCTATTTCATTCTGTCTTTCTAGGGGGCACGAGGCTTTCCTGGTGCACCTGGTTTTCCTGGTCTAAAGGGGCACAGGGTAAGTATAAATTCTATTTGTTCTCCTTTTTTGTAATGTGACATACTTTGCTAGATTGTGTGTGTTAATGGGGGGGTGGGATTAGATAGGTAGGTGGTGGGGACACTAGTCTCAAAAATGCTTTTGTTTAGCTATAGTTTCATTATTCCTCCCAACGTAACTGAAATCACTATGACTTTTCATTGAATCTTCATTCCAAAATCAAGATTGTTGAGAGCATTAAACTTTCAGAGTCTTTCTAGAGCTCTCAAACAAGGCCCGTGATCAGTGATTATTATATGGAGCAAATTGTAGTGTAACCATCATTTATTCACTCAGTCAACACCCATATATTTCTCCTTCTATATGTACTGAGCATTAGGGGGATACAAAGCTAGTTAAGTCATACTCCATGCCGTTATGGAGCTTGCAACTTAGTCAGGAGGGTAGTTACAAGTTATGTGTGTATATAAACTTAGGTTGACAAATGCTGCTGATGGAAGAATATTGTTTTTAACTTCATTTTTCTTGCTTTTTTTTGCAACATGGCTAATACAGAAATGTCCTGCATAAAAATAGAAATCATTTAAAAAATAATTTCATTTTAAGAAATATTCAAACATTGTAAATAATTAAAAAGGGCATTTATATGAGATTGCTTACCTTTGTTTTTTTTTTAATCTTTTCCAAAAATAATTAAGATCCATATATATTTATGTTTTTTTTTCCACAGGGACACAAAGGTCTTGAAGGCCCTAAAGGAGAAGTTGGAGCTACAGGTGCAAAGGTAATTTCCTAACATGGTAATAGAATTGGACAAAGAGCACCTATTTAGGTGCTAGAGTTGGTTAGATAATTGTACATTGCTTCACCTGTTATTTGGTGCAGCACCTAAATCTTATGGTCTCACTGTACCAACATCTATGGATTTAGGAATCTGATGTATATATGTGTGGATCCTACTGTCAGATAGCAAACACTTTTTACTTTAGCCATATGGTGCTATTAAAAGTGATAAAAATATAGAATTTTAACTGGAACCACAATAACTATTGGAAAACTGAGGTTTCTGATATGGTTATTTTGGCACCCATTCTTGTCCCACTTCCAAGCCCCCTTTCTGCCTTTGAGTTTTCTAACTGTTGTTCTTCCCTTCAGTTCTGGTAACAGGGAAGGAAGGGAGAGGTTATTATTCACGTGTGGACTGTCTTTTAGTATGTAGAATAAAGCAGGCAATAGAGCTTCATATTTTATTGCCTTGACTGCTATAATACTCATCAAGTTATTAACTTCCT
>NW_020954557.1:23763797-23837232 GCF_900497805.2 Vombatus ursinus
GAAGGTGGTCACCTGCACAGAGAGAAATTCCCCATCAAGAATTCCCTAAAACAAAGAAATCACAGATTCAGTCCTTATCCTTAAGTTTGTTTCTCTGTGTTATGATTTCACAAGATTGGTTAGATTCCCCAACTTCACTTTAAACTGCCAAACACTTCATGAGTCAAATTTCAATGGCATTTAGAGAGCTACAGAAAATAAATTCTATACCTGGCATTGAAAATTAACCATGTGATTTTCCCAGGTGACAGCGTTAACCACAACCTTTTAATAATGTTGTAATTTTCCTGTTTTCCTTTTAGGGTGAAGCTGGCCCTACAGGTGCTATGGGTGCAATGGGTCCTTTGGTGGGTATCATTTTAGATCTTATGATATATTTTTGCATTTAGGAGTATATATAAAAAAGTTATCAATGTAACCTATTAATTCTCTAGATGTTGTCAAGATGACTTTTTTTATTTCTGAGCAAATTAAATCTACTAGGATACCTTCTTGAGTACAGGAGGTACATTTATAGGTGATTGCTTTTTAGGATTCTCATTGATAGGGGGAACTGGAAGTATTGAGCTATATCTATGGTAGATGAAGAAAAGCCTTTAATTAATGATCATGCTATAAAATGTTAAAATCTGCAGTCATTCCATTTAAAATTAAAGGAATAGACCAGTTAATATATAAGTTCTCTTTTAGATCTAAAATTGTATGAATCTATAACTTTCACTGCTGTGACTAGAAAAATTTAAATGGCAATAAAAATGACTACCATTTGAATCATTTTATGGTTTTTTTTCTTTCTAAGTCCAAATATTTTTTTGAGACTGTGTCTCTCTAGCTTACCTAGGCTGGTTTTATGATCTGCCCATTTCTGATCAGCGTGGATTGACTGCTTTGTTTTTGAGTTGCTCTGTTTCCAATCTGGGCCAATTTACCTCTCCTTATACAACCTGGTGCCCCACCCCTTCCAGGGGTCTCATCCTAATTTACCACTACTGTAGCTCATAACTCCTGGGCTCAAGTGATCTATTAGCTTCAGGTTCCCCAGGAGTAGGGATTACTGGTATGTGCCATCACACACCTTGCTGCTTTTTCCTTCTTTTTATGGTTGAGGTATTCTATTAGATTTTATTGGGTGAAATGACATTGAAATGAAAAATAATTACTGCTTTTTAAAAACATGACAGGGTCCCAGAGGAATGCCAGGAGAAAGAGGCAGGCTTGGTCCACAAGGTGCCCCTGTAAGTATTTCTGTCTTTCTTTAACACTGTTTATATATTTTCTTTGTCTTTATTCATTTGCATTACTTTTCCTCTAATAGAATATGTGTTTGTGTGTGTGTATATATTTATGCTTATATACACACCCATTAAAAAAAACTGAGGCCCAGTTTGATTTTCAAATGCATATGCATCTATACATATGTATGTATATATGTTTATATATACACATGATATAATATATGCATCTAACATATATAACATACAGTTGATAGATAATATATACAATACACACATACAACACATATATAATTATGTTTATATATGCATATGTGTCCAAATGTATGTGTGTTTGTAAATCAAGCTGGGCCTCAGGTTTTTTAATATGCCAATTAACAAAGGAAGATCATTAATTTAGTGGACAAATGATTAAATAAAATTATTCTAGAGAAATATGTAGTAAAGGTATAAACAAGTATATTTCCTTTGTTGCCAAAAAATTACCCAGATATCATTTATAAATTCTTAAATACTACCATCAGTTGAGTATAGGATCTATTTTTACATATTTGTAGAGAAAAGGTGGGTTTGAAATCAGTGAATCCTTCAGACCCTGAATCTCCTTTTTCTCCTGACTTCATGAGATGGAGTAGGTGGGAAATTTTCCCTGCATTTCCATGAAAACATTTTTTTTTATGACCCAGGCTTAGTTCACATTAGCAGAAAATCTGACTAAATGAAGAATCTATTTCAAAAGGTAATTTTCGAGACAAAAATTCATTTTCAATGGAACTAAAATGGAGTTAATTGGTTTGGTTGTATTCTTTATGGTGGCACAAGAGGCAAGAACTTGGAGTTATTTGAAAAATTCCATTATGACCTGCCAGATTCAAAAATTACTTCAGTGATTTGCTTTTTTATCCTGCTTTGAATGATATATTGGTATTTGAATGGTATTGAATGGTATATTTTTATCCTAAAAGATTTGGAATAGACTTGATTTTTTCTAAAAGGAGGTCAGTTTTAGTCACTTCAGTGACAGCAGTTTCTAGCCTAACACAAGAAGAAAGTGTGTTGGATTTAGTCTTAGGGGAGACTTAATCTTATTCCTCATGTGGAATGAGGGATGGCTTCCAAAGTCTTATACCTGTAAAAATTATGATTCTTTAAAGAACTTGGACCTTCGGCACATGTCTATTTTGGGATTTGTCAGATTCTTGATCTGATCTTAGACCATAATGGAGTTTTTGTAATAATAACAATAATGATAATAACTAACATTTATACAGCACGTATGTGCCAAACACTGTGCTATACACTTCACAATTATTATCTCATTTGATCATCATAACAACTCTGGCAGGTATGTGCTATTATTATCCTCATTTTATAGATGAGGAAACTGAGACAAACAGAAGTTAAGTGTCACACAAGGTCACACAGCTAGTATGTGTCTGGGATTTGAACTCAGCCACCTCGCTGTCACAATTAAGAATTAGTCTGAACACAGTATAAGTGCTAAAATCTAAATGCAAATCCCAATGAATGTTAATCATAATGAACAATTGTCTTTCATTTTCATATGGGTTGAAGAAACAGTGTGAATCCTCTTGGAAGTTAAGGAAATGAAAGTTTTTGCCCTTAATAGATATGACATAGGTCAAACTATGTTTAGTTTGAGAGTTGAGCTTTGATTCCAATCATCTTTTGGACCAGTTTCCCAAACCTTTGAATATGTGCAATTCAAGGAGTTTCTACAACTGACTTTCCTTTAGGAAGGATTAAGTGTCATGCAAGTCTTTTAGGTTGAAAGATATGCACTTTCATAATGCCTTATGCTATACTTTTCCAAAATAGATATTTTAGCTATTCATAAAAGTTCTCAGATTCTTGTTTTGAATTTAATATGAAGTTATTTCTCTGTTCTTAAAAATGAATAGAAAAACATAACAATGTGTAAAGCCAGGATGGTCTGGTAAAAGAAAAATGGACAATTAGAATCCACTTTTTCGCTTAGATGCCCTTGGGAGAATAAAGTTTCTTTGTTCCTCAGTTATTTCATCTATGTGAAAAGCACCTTAAATCTAAGTTAACTTGGCTATTAAGAAGAATGAGGGATTCATATTTATAAAGGCCTTTGAGCTTACTAGGTAGAAGAAGTTACGCTGAAGTACAAAGAATTATTAAGCTCTTTTTCACTCCCTTTCATTTTCTCAACCTTTAACCCTGCTTTATTAATATTACAAGTACAATTATACTCATTCCTATTATACCACCAAGGAATTTTATGGATATTAAATTCCTGAGATTAGAGTTTGATTTTTATTCACATTATCTTTAGCAAAATTAAATTTATTCTTTAAGAGAAAGTAGTTATACACATGAAAATTAAAAAGAAAATGTGTGAATGTCATTAAGTGTCTTACCACAGAGGATGTAATCTTTTCTACTGTGTGTTTTCCTCACTTAGGGACTACGTGGTGCTCATGGAATGCCTGGAAAACCTGGACCAATGGTGAGCTATATTTCTCTCCATTTCCTTCACCGTGGTTCTTCTTCCTAGTACTGAAAATGCTATCCTGATTTTCTCCAGGGAATCTCATATTGTCCTACAAATTATCATCTATAATTATGAAACTGAACAGCAATCTCATGACTTCTCATGGAGATTTTTTATAGTATAATTAACTGTCAATAAACTATACCTATATCTTATTCTTTGAGGGAAGAAGCTATTATTTCTATTAGGGGAATAACAGATTCATACCCAGAATTGTGCTAGAGCCATCTCAAACTGGCAAGCCAATTGCTGAATTTTCAGTGTAAACATTTACATTTCAGAAATTGGCAATCATTATACATCAGGACTAGATTTATTGTCCTGTTAATTGTCTAGACTTAAAAATTATTAATAATGCAGATGAAACTTAATAGCGTATATATATATATATATATATATATATATACACACATATATATACACACACACACATTACCTACCCGTTCAAGGTGATTTGTTGGATATTTACCAGCACATCCCAATATTACTCAACAAATATTGCTTGAGCTCAGGAAGTGAAGTCATCACCAGATGGTGTCCTGATGACTGTAAGACAATAATAATAATAAATAATGACGATGATAATGGTTATATTAATAATAACAACTGGCATTTATATAGCATTTTAAGGTTTGCAAAATGTGTTATATCCATTATTTCATTTGATGCTCACAATACCCCTGTTTATAGCTTAAGCAGAGAGTTTCATAAACCCCTTACAAATCACCAACCAACTTGGAATTTTCTTTCTCTTATAGAATATGATTCACATATTTATGTTAATTAATTCCTTAAATAATTAATAACTATCAATTAATTTCTAGGCAAGGTTTAGATGCCTGCGGGTTAGAAGGCTCCCAAGAAACTAACCCAAGAAATTGACTTCCCTGATTTAATAGGTCTACCAGTAAGAACGCTTGGGTGATTTGGGTCTAGTCACCATATTCCTATAGGGCTATTTTATAATGTTATTTGTGAGATTATGTGAATTGTTGCCTCCAAAGATCTCCCTCACAAAAGCACAGAAACTAATTCCACCACTCTTTCTCTCATACCTCACCTAGTATCTTTGTCAGCTTTCTTTTATCCCCGCCTACTTTTTCTCTTAAGACTTTCTTCTTTAGGCTGAAGATTTAAAATGTTTGTTATTACTTCTGCAATATAGCCTCATTCTCAGGTTTCTGTCTATCCAGATATGTGGTTTATTGGTTGTATTTCCCTTAACTTAGCTTGCATAAATGGCCTTTGCTTCCTACTTCCAGATTCTTCACCTAAAAAATAATAGAACAAATGTTTATCATTTTATACAAAATGGAGAGGTCTCAGGAAGTTTGGTTACACAGCAAGGTAATATGCACGCATATCATTTGTGTATGTATATAAATTATATACACATATACATGGATATAGATATATACTCATTCAGGTTTGTATATGGATATATATACATATACATATATACACACACATCATAGATGATCCCAATTAATCCAGATATAGAAAGCTGGAGTATATTCATATTGTTTCACGGATAAAAGTCACATCTATGTTGACAAAATGAAAAGGTATCCATGGGTATTTCTTGTATTCTATAAGATATTTGAGTTAAAGATAAGAGCTTTTTCTTCCTCACATTATCTAGTGGTTCAGGGTTAATATAAGGGTCAGAATACAAATTTTTTTTTCTCTGATGAAAAATGTTAGTTGAGGTGTTACATGCTTATGTAGAAGTTTGCCTTGAAATGGGAAGATATATTTAGCATGTTTGTCTTTCTAACTCAATCAACCAAGACGTAGGTTTTCAGAAACAAAATTCAATGTTCTATTGCAATAATCCTGTAACAATTGAGCTTAAGGTAATTGGCAGAAATGTTCTTCTGAATTAGTAGTTTATGGAGCAAATTGTTCTTGTTGACTGAGTAGAAGTTTCATTACATAAAACATTTTTCATGGTAATGTGATTGTGTCAAGCTGCACAAAAAAGTGTGCCATGCCAGCATAATACCAAAGAAAGAAAATCTTTAAGGAAAAGCATTGTAGTGAATATTCATGACCACTATGTGCCACTATTTAAAGACTCTAAAATATTTAATATGTATTAAATCAGTTTTTATGCATATTAAGTCTAGAACATGACAGTATTTGAGGCTAATTGTCCAATAATGAATCCTTCCTCCTCATTGCTTCTAACAAGAGGAAACAAAATAGAAGTAACAAAGACATGACCTAAAACCTTTTTTACTCACTTCAGTGCTGTCAAATGAAATTCAAGATGTCTAAAGAGCAGCATATTATTCCTGTTATTCTCTCCCTTAAGCACTAATTCATCCTTTAAGTAGAGGATTCTAGACTGGGTAGGAAGGTGTGAAGTCAGAAGGGACCTTTCTTTCTGTCTGTCTTCATGACTATTTAACTGTTCATTTGCCTTTTTTTATCCCCACAACAATTTTAGGAGCTGAGGAAATAAAAGTTTAGAAGAGTCAAGTGACTTGCTCATGGTCACATAGCTAGTAAGTGTCAGAGGCTGGATTTGGTATTTGAAAATAGGTCCCTTCTCATTTTAGATTGAGCACTGTTTCCAGTCCTAGTATCATCTGTTTGTGGGCGTGTGTACACATGAGCCTTAAACTGCCTTCTAACTGTTATTGTCCCTAGATTATCCAATAGGAAATTACAGTTGGTAGCAATGAGCTCATCAGTCCCTTGAGTTACATGTCTAAAATAGCCAGATAATCATATTGACATCACCAATCCAGAGATTTGAACTCCATTCTCAGTATTATAGTCAAATTATAAGTATACCATAACTTTGGAAAGATTCAACCTAACAGGTTGATATCAACTTTATTACCTAATGACATTACTAGAGCAAGTGTCAAACATTGAGATACTATTTTAAACACCTTTGACTTTTATCATTTATGATTTCTTTCCCTTAATACTGTCTGCCACAAATGATAATGTTTCAGCTGGAATGCCATGAAGCCATAATCCTTAATTTCTTTTTTTAGTATCTTTTAATTCCTTTTATCATTGTAGAAATGAAACTTATATATTGTCAATGAGAACAAAGTTTAAGACAAAAAGCAAGAAAACTAACTATTATATATTAACAATGTGTCAAAGGTGGGGGGTAGTCCATATAAAGATGCTCAAAAGTATAATGCTATATAATAAACAATTATTTAAATGACTAATCACTCTTTTTTTCTTAGGGTCCACTTGGGATAACTGGCTCTGCTGGATTTCCAGGAAATCCTGGAATGAAGGTTAGAAGACTTTTAACTATTTCATTCTATATTATTGGTTTCTTCTGAAAGGAAATGTGTCATTTTATTAATAATTTAGTATAACTTAAGAAAGAATCTATAACATTTTCATTGGCCACTGTATTGCTGTGTAAGTAAAGTAGGTAAAGAAAAAGGAACTGAATACAGAAAAATATAATTAAGGGGGAGTTAACTGTGATTTTGTAATTCTACAACTAAAATCTACATTATGTGGTATCAGCTCATATGGTGAATTTGGATTATAGCTCCAGGCAGCTGAGACAGCTGAAAAGAATATCAGTTTTAATTTGAATTGGAAATATGTACTTGTTACTAGGTCTGGGATTAATAAAGAGCATAGTGGCCTTAAAAATGGGAATTTTAAATCAATTTAAGTTCATCAAGAAGTTGTTTTCTTATGCAAGGCTGGCTTTTTTTTTCCCCCACTACCCACCCAGATTTAATGGTCTTTATTTTTTTTAAGTATACAAAGGAGGGGACTTGGCTCTATAAGAGGGCATGGATTAAAATGTTCCTCCAGAATGATTTCCATTTGTTGTGAGTCATTATTTATTCATTTCTCCCATTAGTTTGGATGATATACACAAGGATATATCCAGACGGATGTTAAGATGTTGCCGAACTCAGTAAATATAATCAGAAAACAGCTGCAACACTTCGTTTTGGAGTAACAGTACAGTAGGATTATTTCCTCATACCTAGTTTTCCTTTGGCAATATGTTCCATTATCTACAGGGGGTCCTCTACTTGCACACATAAAAGTCTGCTGTATATAAAATACATGCAATTTGCACCCCCATTCAGAAGAATGATTCTAAACACAAAGAAAAACCTTTTTTGATTATGACAGTCTCTGCCACATACTTTCTAAAATTTGTGTCAAGAGAAAATTACACTAGAGCAGGGGTGGGGAACCTGCAGCCACATGTGGCCTCAAGGCTGCAGGTTCCCCACCCCTGCAGAGGTTGCTTTGTAGGATTAAGCTATAAATAAAAGATAAGTTGTGAATCTGTATTGTTAGAAGGAATTTCCATATCAGGATTTCCTGAACACTAATTAAATAACAGGACTGGGCCTAAACCAAGCAAATCTGATTTCTAAGAGTTCTCTTTACTTAACACATGTATAGAGTGCATATGTATATATATTTATACACGTACTTGTGCATATATATGTGTGAATAGATGTACATGCACATATAGTAGATGCATATTTATGCATATGTGTATATCTAATATAAGTGAATGTGCATATATATGTATAAACTGTGAATGTTCATTCACTTCATATAATACAGAGTCAAAAGTGGTTCAATTATGTGTGTGTGAGAAATTAAAGGTATTAGGAATTTTCCCTTTTAAGGAATGAAGCATAAGCTTCAGGGATGGTTATTTCAATACTTTGAAAAATCTTTGTGACTTGATAGAGGTGGGTATACTCTTCCCCAACACAGATCCCCAGTTCTCCATGCCTTGGTAGTTTTTGTAAATTATTATGTTCAACAACAGCAACAAAAATTCCTCACCTGCAGGCCATTGTGTTTTAATGAACCTTTAGGAACTTAGGTTAGTCCTTGGTAATAGCTGAAAAATAGTTCGCTTTTGGATCCACACTTTCAGCTTGGCAGGAAGCAGTTTGTATTTTTAGTATTACATTTTATCTCTCTCTCTCTCTCTCTCTCTATCCATCCATTCATCCATCCATCCATCTGTCCATCTATCTATTTATCCATCCATCTATCTATCTATCTATCTATCTATCTATCTATCTATCTATCTATCTATCTATCTATCTATCTATCTGTCCATCCGTCTATCTGTCTATCTGTCTGTCTATCTATCTATCTATCTAGCTAGCTAGCTATCCATCCATCCATCCATCCATCCATCTATCTATCTCTCTATCTATCTAAGAAGCCAGGAACATATCCATGCTGCTTGCAATGATGAGGCATTAAAATCAGGTTTTAGTAGAGGAAGAGAGGATTAAGCAAGCAAAAAAAAATCCCAACTCATGAGGTCTTTCAAGAAGGTGAGATATTTTCTAAATCGATTTTTTGCTTTATAAAATTAATTTTATCAAATGTAAATTAAATTTTAAAAAGAGAAAATCAAGTCTATATGCATTAGGGAAAAGTTGGTTAAATATAGCCATTCTTATTTGAAATAAGAAATGTCCTTGGAAACCTTATGATAATCCTTTATTCAAATTTTTAGGTAAATAAAAAACTGAATCAGATCCAAGGAACCCTCCTTACTTACTAGTGAGTCATGACCTAATTCTGCATCTGGTAGGCCTCTGTACATCTATCTCTGCGTTGGCCCTCTGCTGCTAATTATTTAGTTCCAAGACCTGCCTGAGGAATTAATCCCTAACTCTCCAGTCAGTCCTTCACTTCCTTGATCTACTCACCCTTTCCTTGCTAAAGCCTAGCCCTGGATTTCTCTACCATCTACCTCCTCTATTCCTACTCACATGCCTGATAACGAGGTAGTCCTTCTCTTTGCCAAGGTCAGTCCCTCTACTTGAAACTTCCTGTTTTCTCCCATCATATTGCATCTTCAATCAACCTCTCCAATATTCAACCTCTCTCTAGCGAGGAGTTCCTTCCTTACAGCTTTCTAACATGACTAACTTCAATGTTTAAAAAAATTTCAATAGGCATTACATTCCTAAAGCCATCATTTCTTTCCTATCTTGCTCTGCCAATCTCCTAGAAATAACTTTCTACACTCTGCTTGCATTACCTCTACTCTCACTTACTCCTCAGCCCTTTGCAATTTAGCTTCTGACCTAATTCATTATTTGACTAAAATTCTTCTCTCCAAAGGGAACCATGGTCACATAATTGCCATATATGTGTTTTCTCAGTTTTCATCCTGATTGCCCACTAAGCCACATTGACACCCAACCACCTTCTCCTCTTGGATATTCTCTCCTCTCTAGGATTTTATAATACTACTTTCTCCTAGCTCTTTTCTTACCTTTTTGACAACTCCGTCTCGGTCTTCTTGCTAGCTAATTATCTATATCTTGACCTTTGACTGTGGGTAATCCCTAGGAATTTAATTATCATTTCTATGCAGATGATTAACAGATCTATGGGTCCAGTCTCTTTCTGGAACTTCAAGCCCACATTACTGACTACCTCTTGGATATTTAAAACAGGATGTTCTGGAGACATGTCAAACTTAACACATCCAAAATAGAACTTATTAGCTTGCTCTTGACCTCCAAACACACTTCTTTCAAACCTTCTTATTTCTGCTAAATGCATTACCTTCCATCCTATTTCTTAGGCTTGTAACCTCAGTGGTATCTTCACGTTCTCTCACCTCATATAGCCAATCCGTTGCCAAAATATTTTTACCTACATAAAAATCTCTCCTATCTGACTCATCTCTACTCATACAGAAACACTTTGATTTCATCCTCTCATGTAGACTATTGCACTGGCTCCCTAATTGATTCCTCCTCCACACTTCTGCCAAAGTGATTTTCCTTAAGCACAGATATGATCATTATCATTATTACCTCCCTTACTCAAGAAATTCCAGTGAAGCTACCTCTTAGATAAAAATACAAACCCCTCTGTTTATCTTGTAAAGCCCTTTACAATATTTATCCAAGGTATCTTTTTAGCCTTATTGGAAAATAATTCTTTTTTTTTTTGATACTTTTGAGCCTTCTTTCAGTTCCATACAATGGATACTCCACCTCCCATCTTCCTCCTTTTGTATCATCTGTCTCCTTCTACAAAGCCTTTCCTGATCTCTGCACCAGCTCGTAGTTCCTTACTTCTCTAGCCAGTATTGAACTACCTTGTTATTTATTTGTACTTGTTATCTTTATTCTGTAAACACATATCTGTACATTTAATACATATACATATATATGTAATATATGTATGTATATGTGTGTAAGTATGTTAGCATGTAAGATCCTTGAGAGTAAGGATTGTCTTTTTGTTTATATTCCAAACACCTAGCAGAGCATGCAACATATAATAGGTATGTAATAAATGATTTTTCATTTATTGATTAAACCTAGCTCTTCTAGATAGTTCTTGGCTTCACTCTTGGTAATGCCTTTGGCATGGACCTTTCCATTTAATTTCAACAAACATTTTTATGGACCTGATACATACAAAGTGCTGTGTTATGCACAGGGGATATAAAAAAAAGTCACAGACTTGGATGTAAGTGAACTAATAATCTAATAGCAGGTAATATGTATACACATAGCAAGGGAGAATGTGATAATTGTTAAGGAAAAGCTCAGGAAAAGTGCTGTGAAATTTTTGAGAAAAAAGCATCATTTTAAATTGTGTGGGGGCAGGTAGGTGGCACAGTGGATAGAGCACCGTCCCTGAAGTCAGGAGGTCCTGAGTTCAAATCTGGCCTCAGACCAAACACTTGACAGTTACTAGCTATGTGACCCTGGGCAAGTCACTTAACTCCAATTGCCTAAGGAAAAAAAAATAAATTGTGTGTTTGGGTATGTATGTGTAAATATGTGTATTTGTATAGTGCTATTTGGATACCCTTACAAGATTTTAAATTCCGTAAAAGATTTAACTGTGATTTAACTAAAT
This sequence comes from Vombatus ursinus, assembly GCF_900497805.2. Lineage (NCBI taxonomy): Eukaryota > Metazoa > Chordata > Mammalia > Diprotodontia > Vombatidae > Vombatus > Vombatus ursinus. Next base: position 23,775,456 of record NW_020954557.1, read on the forward strand.
TTTGCACGTCTTCTAGAGTTTTACTTAGTGCTCTACAAACAATGGATATTCATATAATGTGTATTGCATTGTATCCTATTATATTATTTTCTGCTAAGCAACTGCTTCATAGATGTCTAAATCATTTGATGAGGATTTAGGTATGGGGAGAGTAGCTTAAGTAAACCCCCTTGGGTATGTTTGAATATGAACCTATCAAATACAAATTCAGCTCTCTAGCATTTTAGAGTGTATAGTATGAGGATATGTCTGTGTATATAAATATAACTTTAACTAAATTCTTGCCCTGAGAATATGCCCATCAGAGACCAATGACATTCATTCATTCATCATTAAAATAAACAAAAAAACCAGATTACTATATAATTTGTAAAACTTTATTGTAGATACTGTGGGACAATAAAAGACAAAGCCTTACTTTCCAGAAGTTTACAATTAAAAAGATGAGAGAAGGAATATACACAAATAACCAGAATAGAAATTAAAATTAAAATGACATAAAGGAAATTTTAAAAAATTATCATGATAATTCAGAAGATGGAAGGATCATATGTAATTAGAGGGAATGAGGAGTAGGGTGGGAGCAGAATCAAGGGAGTCTTTATAAGGAGTTGATGCTTGAGATGGTCCTTTAAGGGAAGCAGGATTTTGACAGGTGGAAATTTGGAGGAGAGAATTATAGGTAGAACAGCATGAACCACGACTTTGAAAGGAGAAAGCATGGGACATTTAAGGTCCTCTAAGATAAACACCTAGGATGGATGCTTCATTAAATGAAAGACAATAGAGATTTGAGACAAACCAATGAGATATGAACCAGTCCTCGATCTAGCACCCATGGAAGTTGTTAAATAATGGTTTCAGACACAAATGCAGATTGTGTTGGCTCCAGTGTGGCGTCTTAACTTTGGGTTTGCAATTTAAAACTTAGAATGACTTGTATCACCTATGTTACTTTCTGCCTATGTTAAAAACATTATCTGATGATTTTTCATGTATTTTAATAGGGTGAAGCAGGTCCCACTGGAGCACGTGGTCCTGAAGGTCCTCAGGGACAGAGAGGTGAAACGGGACCTCTAGGACCAGTTGGATCTCAAGGCCTCCCTGTAAGTTGTTGAACAGGGTAATCTATTTTGCACTTTGATTTTTTAAATAAAAGATAAATTCAGTATTTCTATCCTAAATACTCTTTAGGATCTTAGAATATGTGAATTTATAAGACAAAATGAAAAGAATGTTTTGAGGTGCTTTGGGAATTTTGAATATTAAGGTTAGGCATTAGCCCTATAAATTATTATTATTATTATTTTTTGTAAATGTGTTTTCATTTTTTCTCTTCCCCTAACTTCCTAGGAGTCACACTATTGTGTTTCTATTGACATAGTAATTTTTTTTAATCTTTATTAAGTTTAATTTCAACATGGATGATTTCAGCTTTGATATAAACTTGGTCTCTATGTGGATCACATGACATAATGGATTGGAAAGTTTTTTTTTTTTGGTGAGGCAATTGGGGTTAAGTGACTTGCCCAGAGTCACACAGCTAGTAAGTATTATATGTCTGAGGCCGTATTTGAACTCAGGTACTACTGACTCCAGGGCTGGTGCCCTATCCACTGGGCCACCTAGCTGCCTGTATTGGAAAGTATTTTGAAGAAAGAAAAAAAGTCTTTACTAAAGGTTAGATATAGCAAGTTTGTGTTGACCTTATCACAGGGGGTTAGATTATAAAAGTACTGAAAAAAGGATTATTATAAGGTTTTCACCTCTCTGGCAGTTTAATAGGAAGACTGTATAATTCACTTTCAAAATACCACAAAAATTATCAATATCCAAACTAATGTTGCCTATTTTTTATCATAATGTTTTGTGGAACTGCCTAATTCCCAGGCTCCCAGATAAGATTGTTAAAATTGTTTTGATTTTTTTTTTTGATTCCCAAGACTGCCTATAATTTTACAAATTTCTTCCAGGAAATTAAATGTTACATAGTGACAATGGTGACTTAAATGATTTTTTTAAATGAAGTATTGGATTTCTGATGTAGTAATTTTTAAGGTGACTTTCAGATGCATTCTTATTTATTTTTTAGGGAACAGTGGGAACTGATGGTACACCTGGTGCAAAAGGTCCAACAGTAAGTTCTTAAGTGAATTGCACATGAAATTTAAACTCAGGCTTTTGTTTTGATGGTAAAATCTTAGTCTTCTCTCTTGGTTTGCTTATCAAAGCACTTCTACGTTTTGTAGGGCTCTCCAGGTACTTCAGGTCCTCCTGGCTCTTCAGGACCTCCTGGCTCTCCAGGACCTCAGGGCAGCACAGGCCAACCTGGAATTCGTGGCCAAACGGTAAAGTTCTTTGGAAATAATTACATTCTTAATGGATCATGAAACTAAGAAGACTTAACAGAAACAATATGTAACATGATTCAATCCAGTATATAAAATCCCAATAATATAAATAACCAAAGCCAAGTGCTTTATGTCTGTGAAATGAAAAAAAAGAGTGATTGATTTTCAATGTCTCCTTTTGCATTCTGAGAAAGTAATTTATTTGATGAGTATAATATAACCTATTTTAATACATGGTTAAAATATCTTTGGAAAACTTAAAAAGTAAGATCATCATTTCAATGGTCTTCACTCAATTTTATAGGTAGTTTAATTTAAAAAAATAATTTATACTCTTCTAACATTTGGACATCTTAGAGACATATGTTACTGATTTTTTCTTTTTCCTTAAAATAGGTTAAATGGTTTATTCCAACATATTGTCTACTTTGGATCATAACCAATTTAATTTCCAAAGGGAATGAATTTCACTGACACAAAGATAATTCCTTTATCCCTACTGGTTTTATGAGAAATACTTCAGTATCCCTATTAGGGATGAATACTTTGAGCATTTGTGCTCACGTAAATATAATTTAACTTGATTTTAATGAATACATTTAATATGTGATAGCTCATGTAGTATAACAATTTAATATATTTCTTCTTAATTCTTCACATGTATATTTTGTATTCTCTGTCATCTAATTAGTTTGATTTTCCATTGGAAGTTTTTTTTAAGTCATTATTATTGATTTACTCTGCTTCTGAGTATTACTGCTATCATCAATTTGATTAAATAGAAGGAAAAGAGTCTTCATAAAATGTAAACAGTATCTTAATTTTTTGAGAAAGCATATAGATAAAGTCTCCAATATGGATCCTTGCTTCCTTTGTCCCAAGCAATTGTGCAGTAGAATCCCTAAAATTCCCACATTATAAATAAAGCTCTAAATAATTAATCTTTTTTTCATGTTAGATGAACAAATCCACTGACTAAAACAATTTTCAGAGGCATTATCTATAGCTGTTATAACTAATTTTAATTTGAATCAAAACAAGACAATTTTATACATGTAAAAACTGTGAGAGACAAAGGAATAATGGGGTGTTTCACCAGATTGTATTGAGTTTCATGTGCACTCAATCCTCACAGCTTTTATGACTTTTCCTTTCATATTATTCATATATTTTATTTGAGAAGCAGCTTGGCTTATTAAAGAGAGGGCTAGCCTTGGAGACAAGAAGAGATGGGTTCAGGTCCGGCTTCTAACACACTTTGTGATCAGGAGTAAATGTATTAATCTTTCAGTACTCTAGGCAACACTCTCAAACTGTAATTTTCAGAAAGGCTGACAGTCTGCATTACAAAAAAAAGAAAAAAAGAGGAAATAGATTGAAAACTCCTTGATTGGGGGTAAGGTAGGGTTGGATTTTCTTATCTTAGTATCCCTAGCATACTATCTTGCACATATGAGGTGCTTAATAAATAAATACTTGTTGATTTTAATTGAAATCACTGAGAAGGGTGCCTTTCAATTGATTTCTCTTTCTACTACAAATATAGCCATTTGGGCTGTTTGGTGCATTGATCTCTTCTAAGTATTAAGATTTTTATTTCAGGGAGATCCTGGAGTACCGGGCTTTAAAGGAGAAGCAGGACCCAAAGGTGAACCAGTAAGTCAAAAAATACTTGAAGTTCAAATCAGACCAGTTATTTTTCTTGAATTTCATAGGTTGACAATGATACAAATTTGGATCTGGTCGAAGTCTATCAAATAATAACAGAGAGGGTTAAAATATTTAATATACTCAAAACTTAATAATTCAATATAGTTTGGAATATGTTGATTTATTGCATTTATTACATTAAAACAATTATATACACCAAACTTCAGTTTCACATGTAATTCTTTCTGTCTTCCATAGGGCCCACATGGTATTCAGGGTCCAATAGGTCCAATCGGTGAAGAAGGAAAAAGAGGACCCAGAGGAGACCCAGGAACTGTTGGTCCTCCAGGTCCAGTAGGAGAAAGGGTAAGGAAGATAAAACACATCCTTTTAGGGACATGGGGAGATACTATGTATATATTATGTATGCATTATGTATATAGTATATGGTATGTTATATGTTATATAACATATATAATACTATATTGTATAATAGATATGTAATAATATATTATTACCTATTATATATTATTATCTACATTAAATTGGGGATAGTACTGACACGTAGTAGTTCTAGAAATATAAGGTTGATTTAAAATCATTTTAAAGTAAAGTAAAAAGTTGAAAGCCTTGTGTGTTTGCAAAATTTTTGTTAGCAGTAGTCCTAAACTTTTAAATGTCATTTTCTGAGTCCAGGAATTTATTTGATTTTTTTTAAAAATCTGGAATTTTATTCCAACTTTTAGACTGGAACAAAGTCAGGGTTTGTAAGAAATGTGTATAGATGTTGAAAAACTCAAGCTGCCATTTTTAAAATGTCTATTGAATAAGAAGGAAAGACACAAATTCAGAATTATTTCTGTTCATTTTTAGGGCTCTCCTGGCAATCGTGGTTTTCCAGGTTCTGATGGCTTGCCTGGACCAAAGGTAAGGTAATCTGATTAATGAAAAACCTATCTTAAGAGAGTGGTATCCCCAGGTGTCAGTCAATAGCAAATGAAGCAATTTCTAATGAAATTTAAAGTTCTTGATCCAGATTGTTACTACTACTACTACTACTACTACTACTACAACTACTCCTCCTCCTCCTCCTCCTCCTCCTCCTCCTCCTCCTCCTCCTCCTACTACTACTACTACTACTACTACATATATGGTGCTTTAAGGTTTGCAAAGCATTTTACGTACATTACTTCATTTGATCCTCACTGACCTGTGAGGCAGGTGCTATTGTTATCCAGGTGAAGAAACTGAGGCCGATTGCATCTAAGGGATATGCCTGGGGTGACAAAGCTAGTGTGTATCTAAGGCGCTATTCAAACTCAGGTTTTCCTGACTCCAAGTCTAGCACTGAATCTAGTATCTGCCTCTAGGTTCATCCTTTCACCCACTGTCAGTAATTCTAGGACTAATTCACTAGGAAAGCAAGCTAAATCCCTGGTTCTAAGGTCCTATGGTTAATGAATTGGGGGAGGAAGAAGAGAGAAGTGGGAAACATGTTTCAGGCATTCAAGAAATATCTCTGGGCAGTTATAGGCCTACCAATGGCAACCCTTGGTTTACCAGCTATATTTTAATATAATTTTAGAACTATTTCATGTATTTGACTTTTTTTTAGGTACTTTGTTGATTTCAGTGACAAAAATTAGGAATTATTTCTGTAACGATTAAATATGCATGTTTTTTTCCTATTTGTGCCAACTGAAATTAGCCTGACAGTGAAATGTGAATGTAATGTAAATTTCATTTCTAAACTGAAACCTTCCATCAGAATGGGAAGATGCCAATATGTGAAGAGTTTGACCTGCTAATCTATAAACAAAGATTTACGGTTGTTGTTACTGTGATTTTTCCACTTATCAGAACTGTTTCATTTTATATAGGGAGCACAGGGAGAGCGTGGTCCAGCAGGTTCTTCAGGACCCAAAGGAGGTCAAGGAGATCCAGGGCGTACAGGGGAACCTGGTCTTCCAGGTGCAAGGGTAAGAAAATAGAAATTATTTCCTCTTAAGATAACTTTCAACATTTTTTTATGTCTTCAAAGTCATTTTATTTTAAAATGAATTTCCATTCCACTGTATTTGTGTTTTCATCTGGGATTCAACATTTTCAAAATTATTCATCTTTCCAATCACCTATAGGAAAGCCTTGTTTCAGTATTTCACAACTGAGAGATTTGCTTGAGGAGAGAACATCTTTCTACCTCCTCCTGTATTTTCTCCCCATTTCCCAGCAGCTTGTTTGATGAATGGTGGGGAATTAGTATGCTCTTTTGGAGTCACCATTGAGAAGCTTCAGTTGGGAAGTACTCTGGAGGCTGTTCTATGAGCCACAGGGTTATTCCTATGTGTACCTGTCAGAATTTCCACTTCCATGATAGGGTTAAGCATGGACAAAATGGTACCAATTAATTGCATTTATTTAATACTTTATAAGCATTATCTTATTTTCTCCTCACTACAACCCTATGAGAGAGGTAGCTTAAATATTATTATTCCCATTTTGTAAGTAAGGAAAATGAGGCTTGATGATATTATAGATTAGCATGCCCAAGGTCATACAGCCTTAGAGAGTCAGTGAAGAGATTTAAATTTATCTCTTCTGATTTTGTCTACCTGCTTTCTATGATACCATGCTTTGTCTCCACATAGAGCTCCTCTATTAATCCATTCATAATGGAAAAAGCAGATTTTCCACACCAAAGAAGGCACTTAACCAAGAGAACATTATGTTTGCTCAATCAGATATTTTGTTGCTCTTTGCAGTTATAAGTAGTAGTTCAGTTGTGGTGATAACTTTTTTTTTTCATTTTTAGGGTCTGACTGGAAATCCTGGTGTTCAAGGTCCTGAGGGAAAACTTGGACCTTTGGTAAATAAGATGTTAATAAAAGATGTTAGCCTTCTCTACGTAAATGGTGAAACATATTTTATTTTGATGCCATTTGATCAACTGAATATTGACCTTGTTTTCATGTGGAAAAACCAATCCTTTGGTTCTATTTATTTTCATATGGACTGAGAAATTGACCAAAAATTTGATGGACACAATGACTTAAAAATATATAGCTCTGCATGTGATGGGAAGGTGGATAATATTACATTTTCTTGATTTTGGTGATATTCAGCTCTGGTGAAATTCTCATTTCATCATACACTCATTATTTCATTCTGAGTGGTAAAATTAGGTGTAAAACTTGGCATCTAGTTAGAGAAACTTAAATGTTTGGATTTCACATATGAATTTGGGTATAAGTTTGAATGTGGTCATTCACTCAACCCTTGGGATAGTTTTAATTCTTATGGAACTGAGTGCCTTGACTCTTCATTATATTACATATATGACATAGTATCCATTCAAATTCAATAAATATTTATTAAGTGCCTACTTTGTGCCAGGCCAGACACTATGCTAAATTCTGGAGATACCAAAAGAGGTAAAAGACAGGCCCTGCCCTCAAAGGAGTTTACAATTTAGTGGGAGAGACAATATGTAAACAAACATATACAAAGTAAGCTACATATAGGACAAAGAAGAAATAATTAACAGAGGGAAAGCACTGGAATTAAAAGAGTAAGCTTCCTGTAGAAGGTGGGATTTTATTTGGGACTAAAAGGAAACCAGGGAGATCAGTAGGCAGAGTGGAGGAGGGAGAGTATTCCAGGCATGGTGGATAGCCAGAGAAAATGCCAGGACCCAAGAGATGGAGTGTCTTCTTCATGGAACAGCCAGGAGGCCAGTGTCCCTAGAATGAAGAGTATATGTTCAAGAGCAAGGTGTAAGATGACTGGAAAGTTAGGAGGGGACTAGGTTATGAAGGACTTTGAATGCCAGACAGAGCATGTAGTATTTACTCCTAAAAGCAATAGGAAGCCACTGGGGTTTATTGAATAGGAATTCAAGGAGTTTGGTTTCCAGGCAGGAAAAGTTAATGGGAAAGGAAAGGAAAAAAAATCATCACTTATTCATAGAGGGTATAGGAGGTGACTGAAGAAATTTGGTTACTTCTTAGTAGTGAAAAGTTTCAGGAGAACTAACTTGGGAAGATTGTAAGGTCTGAATAGGAATGGTCCCATGATGGATTAGAAGGAGGGGGTTCAGGGTAAAAATAAAACTCAAAAAAATGATCTTAAAAATTCCTAAACAAAACCTTGAAAAGTCCAGTTATATCAGAGAGGGAAGCACAGGTTTAACATTCTCAAAGGCTGTGTTTTTCTCAGGTAGCATCACCTTTTGGAACTTGTGAGACCTCTTAAGTTGTCTACAAGGAGAAAGCAAATAGAAAGGGAAGACATAATGAAAGTGGTAGGAATATAAGTACCCTTCAGAGTAATAGCCCTGCGTAAGGTATTGGGTGTTTGGGAGTCAAAGATTGACAGCCTACATTAAAACAGATCTACAGTCTATATGATATGAGGTTTTAGAAGCCCATCAAATTTTCTAAAGCTTTCAGACTTCTATTTGTGTCCTACCTACACCATGAACTTTTTCAGGCTTAATATGAAGAGATTGTCCAACTTTGATTTGATTTTCTACAACTCATTAGAAACCAGGTTTTCAAATACAGCTATAGTAATAGCCTTCATGCTATTTATCACATAGATTCAAATTCTCCCCTCCCCTCCACAAAAACAACCTAGAGTAATATTTTAGCCTAGATTATGTTTATCATATACACCCACATTTTTAGTGGCATTCCATTGTGTTTTCATTTTCTTTGTCACTCTTTTGCACATTATATTATTGAAGGCATTCTCTGAGACAATTGACATTTATTTTCAAACAGTGGGTGGGAAACTAGTCCCTGGAAGTTACTACTAGAGGAAATGAATGTATGCTTACCTGACCACACTATACTTAATTTGGAAATTCTGCATACAAATTCAGGCTCTGGTGATAACTGGAAATATTATTTTTTGTTTAATCCATCCAAAAGTCCTACAAAAGGAACCAGATGAAGTGATCTTCATAGAAAGAAAATGATAATTTTAAAACATCTTGGTGCTGGTTGATTTTTGTTTTGATAAATTAGCTATGGTAGTAAGAATGAGATGTCAGCTATTTTTCCCCCATTTTTTTTAAAAAAACATTTTTACTTAAAGCTTTGAATTCCAAATTCTGTTCCTCCCTCCCTCCTTTCCCACTCCCCTCCCTGAGTCAATAAGCAGTCAGATATAGGTTATACATGTACAATTATGTAAAACAAGATGTTAGCTATTTTAAAACTTAGATAACTTTTCTATGTTATGAAGCCACAGATGACAATATGGTTTTAAGGATTACTTGGAAATCAACTATGTTAAAAAATCATATGTTTGACAAAGCACATGGGATATTTTCATAGGGTGCTCCAGGAGAAGATGGTCGCCCTGGTCCTGCAGGCTCAGTAGGAATTAGGGGACAGCCTGGTAGTATGGGCCTTCCTGGTCCCAAAGGCAGCAGTGTAAGTACAGTGTATAGTATGTGTTACTTATTCATTAAAAACCTCATTTTAAGATCCAACTTTTTTAGGAAACCGATTATTGTGTAAATAGCTTCTGTTTATGCACTAGGGGGATCCTGGAAAACCTGGAGAAGCTGGAAATGCTGGTGTCCCAGGACAGAGGGTGAATATCCATTTCCTGACTTTCAACTTAATTATCTCCAGTTCTAATGTCTTTGTCATGCTGTACAAGTACATTACCTTACAAGTTTTCACTGTGTAATTTTAGGGAGCTCCAGGCAAAGATGGTGAAGTTGGCCCAGCAGGTCCTGTAGGCCCCTCTGTGAGTAAGCTCTAAATAAATAGTTGGGTTTTAAAGATAATACTTCATGTTTTAATTATGAGAGGTGAACTTTCATGAAATTTTATGAATAGTGAAATATCTATTAACTCATTTTGTTTTATATTGTGAATTTCTTTTGTTAGGAATTATAAGAATTTTCCTAGACTTTTAAATATTAAAAATCTTACTACTACTTTGAAACAAGACACTGAGAATAATATCTTTTTTTCGTGGTGTAGTTTATAGATCTGCAAAATGGGAGTAGATCATTTTATGAAATATGACAAAACATGTGAATTCATGATAAAATGTAATTCATATTTGATAGAAAATGCTATTTTTCTCCTCAAATATACCCTTACTCCTCAAGGGCTTTCCATGGATTTTATTATGTGATATTTTAGAAAGGTAGCATAGAGTAGCAGATAGAAAACTGACTTTATAAAAGGAAACACTTGGATTCAGGTCCTACCTCTGACATTGCACTCTACCAATGAATGTGTAGGTCCAGTCTCTTTATCTTTACTCATAAGAGAAATCTGTATGTTGATATATCTCTGCCCTATATTTTCATACTTAGATGTTAACTTTTCTTTCTTTAGTTATTTTCTTGGTTTTGAAGTCTTGATTAATGATATTTCTAGTACTTAAAAGTAGAATATAGTAGGTTGTGTTAAACTTTTAAATTAAAAGTGGAGAAATGGTAAAAGGGAGTAATTTTCACATAAATTCAGAGATTCTTCTTTCCTTTGTAAATTTCTAGTTTGACTCCATTTACTCATGTCTGAAACTAAGACTACTTAGGTAAAAGTTGTGTTGGGAAATTGGGGAAATGTTGATTTTTAAAACTTGAAGAAGAAAAAAAAACATTTACTAGGTTTTTGAAGAGTTTCACTCTAGGAGAACTTCAAAGAATGTTCTTTGATAACATTGACTTTACTTTATCATATCTAGCTAAACTCAAAAAAATGTTGGAAAAATCACAAAGGAAAAGTATGCACCTATTGGCACATGTAACTAGAGAACATGTGTAAGGAATCTGGCTGTGCTCATGGTATTCTTTCTTTTATTACTTAGGGTCTAGCAGGGGAAAGAGGAGAGCAAGGCCCTCCAGGCCCTACAGGTTTTCAGGTGTGCCATTATGTGATTTTTTTTTCCATTTCTTATGTCATTAATTAAATGGGTAGTGTTTTAAAATGTAACCAGATATAGTAGAATATTAACTTCTTTTATTTTACAAATTATTTTCCTAGAACATATGATTTTATTCTAAAAATTTCTAAATAAAACAGAACTAATTAATTTTCTTTGTGCCTTAAGGTTTATCCGATAACTTTAAATCTCAGAGCATTCATTGCTCACTGTGTAAATCCTTGGATAAATCGGAGGTGAAAAATATTACAGAATTTGTGGTTTTCTAATATTCTGGGAAAGTTTGCTAGTTTTAGTCACGTCAAATTTAGAAGCAGCATAGCAGTGGAAAGAGTGATGGATTTGGAGTCAGAAGACTTGGGTCAAGTCTCAACTTTGTTCCTTTTTCGCATGACCTTGGACAAGTCAATTGACTTTTTCTAAGTTCCAGTTTTCTCATCTGTAAAATTAGGAGGGTATTAGACTAATGACCTCCATGGTCCCTTCCCAGCTTCAAATCTGAAATTCTAGAGAAAAGAACATTTTTATCAAAATATCATCCCTATTAGCTAAACTGGTATCTCAAAATGAGAATCTGGCCGTAGTTTTCTGACTCAAATATGTATCCATGGTTTTTATTTTTACTTTAGTATGTTTCTGTGTAATATCTTGTTTAAATATCTAATGATAGATCTATGCATGGTGAAGGTGAATTATTAACATCTGTGGTCCCTTAAAGATTTACATGTTCACAGGGACATTCCAAATTTTTTTCTTTTAGGGGCTACCTGGTCCTCCAGGTCCTCCAGGAGAAGGTGGGAAGCCAGGTGACCAGGTACTTTTTAAATCTTAAATATTTATTAAGCTCTATCCAAAGCCACTTTATATAGTTGAGCCAAATTTATCAACCATTTGGTTTCTGTTATTGTAGAGCCAATAGACTTTATCTGTTGAATGACTTTCCTTCCTATGAGTTATTATCTTTATCAGAATGACAAGATTCCAGTTTAACAAACCAAAATCTTTCTGGTAGTCATCAGTTTGCTGCATTAGTTCAAAAAAGTTATTATGAAAGGGTCGGTTTCCAACAGTAATTTTATATTTATCATTTTTGTTCTTTTCACTTCACTTCCTTTGATTTTAAGATCATTAAACCCAAGTGAATACAGTGAAAGAAAGATCTGTCTTTTTGAGAGATCTGCAAATACATTAGTATTTGAAAAGCAACAGCTGATGTTTGATAAATATCTTATGACTATAAGCTTCACAGATTATGCTTTGCAACCAGTGACTTGGTTGTTCTCTCTACCGTCAAATGAAGTCAAGATAATTAAGCATTAAAAAATTTCTATCATCTGAGTATAACTAGTCAACAAGTATTTATTAATCATCTGCTATCAAGAAAGTATTTTGGTATCAATGAAATGATATCTCTCAGAATGCCAAAAATGTACATATTTATAATATATCAATTTGATGGAGTAATTAAATCTGCACATTTAGGCAAATCAGGAAAGATTTCTCTTTATTTTCTAGCGCAATGTAATGTATTTAATGTCTAAACTCAATGTCTCTATTCTCTCTATCCAATTCTTATTTTCTTTTATAGGGTGTTCCTGGAGATCCAGGAGCAGTTGGTCCTTTAGGTCCTCGAGTAAGTATATTCCTTTTCCTGGTTGACTTTGAATCTTTATCTTCTCTGCTGTCTTTAGTCTCCTCCTCCTCTTTCTCCCCATTCTCTTTCTTCCCTCCTCTTTTTTTCCCTCTTACTCTTCTTCCACCTTATTTTCCTCCTCCTCTTCTTTCTCCACCTCCATGACCTTCTCCTCCTTCCTTCTTCTGACTAGGTCTCTTTGCAAGTAATGAAGTTACTTACAGGCTCTATCTCACTAGTGATTGGCATGAGAGATTTCCAGGTTTTCAACCTTGACCAGTTCAGCCTTACTTAAGAATACCATGGATGCCTGCTCTGGGGGCTAATCATAGTAATGCTTAACTTAGTGACAACACCCAATTTGCATAGCCCAGTGCAGCTCAGAACTCTCAAGCTCAAGAGATACATTAGGTTCTGACTCTCCATTAGTTAGGATTATAGGCATGGACCATCATACCCTCTTGATAGTATCTTTTTTTGTTCTCATATTTATCATTTATAATAAGTGCTAACTATTGCCAAATGAAAATCCATTTTATGGGAAAATATTTTGTTTTATGAAACTGTCATGCTTTGTTTAAGTTGATTTTCTTATTGCTAAATAAGTAAATCTGGCCAAAATATTTTTTCTATGCTATTTTTTTCAGAAGTAGAAATCTTTATGCAGAATGCATAAAATATTTTGATGAAATACATAAATAAAATGATATTATTTTACATATTTAGGGAGAACGTGGTAATCCAGGGGAGAGAGGTGAACCTGGAATAACAGGACTTCCAGGTGAAAAGGGGATGGCTGGAGGCCATGGTCCTGATGGTCCCAAGGTAAGCAATAAAGTATTTATTTACATAATGTCAAGTTTTTTTAAAATATTACATAACCACACAATAGTAGTTAAACGTATTTGTTTTGATTGTGCGGCTAATGATGAATTCTTTAGACATGGCAAATCATAGCATGTACAAAAATATTTTTAATATGTCAATAAAGATATTAGGTCTACTTCTTTAAAAATATCTTCCAGAGTTGATAATATGTATTCCTAGTAATAACTCCCAAAAGCAGGAAAAAAAGACATATTCTAGAACAGTGAAGTTTATTATAAAACTTTTCCAATGATTGATGTTAATTTTTTTCCCCCTTGTCTCAAATCTCATGACACTCCTTGCTAAAGATATGAGTCTATGTTTCCTAAGGCCAAGCATTTATACAGTGAACTATGTGAAGCAAAAATGTGTTCTCTCCCCTTGAGTGCCATTTTGTGACTAGTTAAAGAGCATATGGCCAACATCTGCACAGTCATCCCCAAATCTGAAGACAATGTTGCAAATGGTCTTGACTGTGCCTAATATGCTCCATTGTAATCACTCAGGCAGTACATAAAATTTAAAATTCCCCTGTCATTGAAGCATGTGAAAAAATGCTACCAATAGAACCTTTCCTTTTTATTACTAAAGAAAACTTTGCAAATGGATTTCTTGTTTCAAGTCTCCACTATTCTCAAAAAAGAGAGAAATATATATATATATATATATGTATTTATATATACACACACACGCCTAGAGTATTACTTTTTTCACTCGGAAAACTTAGTGTGGTCCCAAATCGACAATATAAACATCTGAATGAAATCATCACATTTTGTTCATTTAGGGTAGTCCGGGACCCAGTGGGACTCCTGGTGATGCAGGTCCTCCGGGACTTCAAGGTATGCCAGGAGAAAGAGGAATTGCAGGAACTCCTGGCCCAAAGGGAGACAGAGTAAGACTGACTGATTTTGCTCATTTTGACTCCATACTTTTATTCTTGACTATTCTATTTTATTCTCGACTATTGGGGTAGGTAATATGGCCTTTTGGTTGATTTTCACAGGGTGGATTAGGGGAGAAAGGTGCTGAAGGCACAGCTGGAAATGATGGTGCAAGAGTAAGTAAAACATTCCTTTTGCTAGCCACTATTTTTAGACCTCCATTACTGTCTTATCTTGCAAAATAGTATTGGCCATAATTCATTTATCATTGGAATTAAAGGAATGATTTAAAAAAAAAAAGCATGATAGCACTTTATCCAGTTAGTAAATTCAGGAAATAAGATTTTGTAAGCCTTCAAACAGAGCTTTACTTCTAAACTTGCCTTATTTAAGGAGCTGCAAAACCTTTTTTCTTAGCATATTAGATGATTAAAAGTTCATTAATTCTCTTTCCTGTTTCATTATCAGTAGACGTAGAAGGAAAGGTTTGATTTCTGAATCAGCATGCCATGCTATGGAGCTTGACACGCACCCATTCAATGTAGCAAAAGCCAAGTACTGTAGAGCTTTGTCCATGAAAAAAATCTAACCTATAATTCATATTCTTACTATTTTTAGAAGTTGGGAGTGGGGAGAATTCTACTTCATAATTAATCATCGTGGATACCTTCAATATGGAATTTAAAAAGTGATGGTGTATGATCTGAAAACATTTGCTTAGACTTTTTTATTAGTGTCATATCAAAAATTGAAATCTTGTTATGAACTGCAGAATAGAATTGAATGTGGTTACAATTCCAAAGTCAAATTTGACCAGATATGGATTACATAGTGAAAGAGCTACTCAGAGTATTTAACTCATCCAATATTTCCTGGAGTATTCTCAGATTTCTGAAGTTATTTCTGTTTCAACATGACTTTTTTTTTCTATTTGCTCTCATGCTACTTACTCCTCAATATATTTATATTGCAATAGCAACTGGAAATAAACAAAAAAATAGATAACCAATGATGCAAAGTCTATCTACCACATCAGTTAGAGTCTGCTTCAGATTGAGTAAAGAGCACAAAGTAAAAAGTAAAGATTAAAGATATGTTGTCCATAATCATTCATTACTGACATTCAAAAAAGATGAAAATACCCAGGAATCTTGTAGATGACCAGATCATGAATGCAACGAAATGTCAGCAGTTTTTTTTACTTAGTCCCAACATCTAGATAAAGATGATCAAAATCATACCTGATAGCTCTTCTGTTGTAATATTGAAGCCTTAAATTATCTCCGTTCTTGAGTAGGTAATGGGATGATATTTCAAAGAGTGGTGCCTTGGCATTTTTCTTCAGAGAAAGAAAAAATGGCTAACTACATGTATGTTGACAGATGGACTGACAGCTATATGTTAAACTGGTATTTAAAATTCTATTTCAATGGAAAGGCAAGCTTAATAAGCTTAGCACTTCAGAAATTGCTGCAATCTCCTGCAGTGAAAGTGATAAATCATTCTGAGTAAAGAAGCAGTTCGGATCAATTACAATAATGTCAGAGTCAGGAATAAATGAAGACATGTTTTAAAAGAGTTTTCTTGATATGAATAAATGTCTTCCTAAGTAATGAAGAGACCTTTATGTTTAATTGGAACCATTAAGAAGAAGATTAGAGAGGCAGAAGAATGATGTGCTACCAAGGATCCTGGGAATATGGCAAAGATTTCTAATATTCTTGCTAGAAATAAAAATTAAAGAAAAAAAACTTAAAAGTTTCCTTAGTAATGCAAGGAAAAATTAAATGATGATACTGGCTTTTTAGAGACAGTAATGAGCAGAAAGATGTTTTAGGAAGGGGTCAAATATAATTTAGAAGTAATAGTCTTCCACTATTGGTTAGAATGACCTAGGTTTTATTCTCAAGGCTTCAGTTCTCATATACTTGTATCTTCAGAGTTTCAGTTTTGCTCTATAAAGCCAAGAAATTATCCTATTTGTCTTATGAGAAATGTGGTGAAATTGAGTATCTAATTCCATTTGTTTTCCAATTAAAAGTTGGAAAAGAAGACTACTGAAGGAAACAACTTAGAAAATGGATGTGAGATTGAAGATGGACTTGGGTGACTGCCCTCAGATTTCAAAATAAATATTTATCGAAGGTCAGATTGATATCAGGCCATTTGACAATCTTTCATAAACTTCCTTATGATCAACATAAGTAGATGTGACCTGGATGATAAGACATTTAGTCAGACTGAGAACTGATTGATTGACTGGGTCTCAAAAAAAGGTGCCTACTAATGTTAACCTGGGAGTAGTTATCTGGTGCTACAAGAATCTGTCCTTTTTCTTGCACTATATATCATGTTTGCTAATGAGTTACAGAAGAAATGGTATGCTTGTCAAATTTATGGATGATGTAGTTAATGTTGTAGATGACAGAAATAGAGTCCAAAAACATCTTTAAAGGCTAAACCAATTTGCCAAATTTGACAAGATAAAGTTTAATATAAATAAATATTGCATCCTACTTGAGTTTTAAAAATCAACTGTAAAGAAATGGGTAGGAAATAGTTGGTTAAAGAGCATTTATGTTAAAAAGATCTAAGGGTTTTAGCATATTACAAATATGATTTAAGTAAATAGTGTGACCTAGCAGTCAAGAAATTTGATTAGGATCCTGGGTTAGGTTAAAAGAGGAGTGTCTAGAATAGAGAAGGTTAGTTACATTATGTTCTGCCCTAGGTTAAGTACCACATTCATTTCTGGGTACCACATTTTAGGAAAGACATTGCTAAAGTAGAGTGTTTTCAGAAGATTGAGACCAAGATTGTGAAGGGACTCTAAATTATGTCATATGAGGAGGGCTTGAGGGACCTGGAATCATTTAGCATGTTTTAGCCTGGGAGTGAAGTCTTAGAGGATAGACAGTTTATTTCAAGTATTAAAAGGGTGGGACATGGTAGAGGGATTAGATTTACTTAGGTTGGTCCTAGAAGGAAGAGTTAGATGTTATTAATAGAAATTTTAAAGAGCATTCAAGTTTCATATAAGGGGAAATGTGACAATTAGAGCTGTCCATCATTAGAAAGGACCACCCTGGTACATAGCAGGTTTCTTCCTTAGTAGGAGTCTTATGGGAAAAACTCCTCATGTTGAGATGCTCTGGAATGGATTCTTGCTCTGGTGACATTCAAATGATCTTTGGGTTCCCTTCCTATGGTGAAGTAAGTGCATTTCTTTAGAGTAAATGTGTAAATGTCAATTTGTATAGGACCATTGAGTTGAATTGGGGTAAAGGAGATTAAAAATCATCATTGGCAATGACTGAAGAAAAATATTTTCATTCTGACAGAAAAAAGAAGAGAGTATCTTCAGACAAGATCATTCACAGTGTATGGCAAGCATAGTTTAAGTGAAGCAGGAAGAGTATTCAAAAGATATCAATCTTGCCTTCAATCATAGAGATTTCTGTGAGTCTCTGTCTTTAAACTACTTTTGTTATGTCATTTGCCAGGGTCTTCCAGGTCCCTTAGGTCCTCCTGGTCCTGCAGGCCCTACTGGAGAAAAGGTAAAAATTTTTTTACTTTTGTATATTTTATAACCTTATGAAAGAAGCATCTTTTAAAAATTTTCCTATAAGCCTTTCAGGTGGTAGAACTTTGGAAATAATCACCTAAAATTTTATTTTCCAGGGTGAACCTGGCCCTCGAGGATTAGTTGGCACTCCTGGATCTCGCGGAACTCCAGTAAGTAAAAATGTTTTTATCTTCTTTAATGTAAATGTTAGCACAACATGACCAATAGGAAAATATGTTTTGCATGACTTCACTTGTATTGAATTGAGTAGTTTTTCAGTTGTATCCAATTCTTTGTGACCCCATTTGGGATTTTCTTGGGAAAGATACTGGAATGGTTTGCCATTTCCTTCTCCAGCTCATTTTACAGATGAGGAAACTAAGACAAACAAGGTTAAGTGACTTGTCCAGGGTCACATCACTAGTAAGTGTCTGAAACTGGATTTGAAATCAGGAAGAAGTGCCTTCCTGACTCCAGGCTGGCACTCTATCCACTGTGCCACCTAGCTGCCCCTATACTTGCATAACCCATATCAAATTGCTAGACTTCTCAATGAAGAGAGCAGGGAAGGAGGAAGGGAAAGAATTTGGAATTCAAAATTTAAAAAAAAGTTAAAAATCATTTTTACATGTAATTGGAAATACAATGAAATGTACTTTTAAAAATGCTTATGTGAGCAATCAAGCATTCTACTTGAGGTTTGTGTAATATATCAATGAAAACAATATTTGGGGAATGGGGACATTGATCTGATTCCCTGTAGATTTTTGCTTGCCAATTTCCAATCTTTTAGTCAATTTCTACATAATATAACAAATAAAATATTAAACTGTGTTAAAGTTGACTGTTCTGCATATGTATATATGTATAAATATGCATGTATGTACAGTAGATTAGGTTAAGAAAAAAATTTTACATTGCTGTTTTGTCATATAGATGAAACCACAGTACCTGAAGAACGTGTGGTCTAAAATCATTAACATATTGAATTTATTTCTTTTATGTTTGAGCTGCATTATCATTTTCCATGATAATTGGATGGCATTAAAATAATGATTTTATTTTGGGGATTTTTATAGAGAAAGAGAAGCATTCCCCCAAAATAAAAAATTTATTATGAGAGAGATGAACTGAATATAAATTGCTTTTGCTCCATTAAAATGCTATCATAGGTCTTGAAAACAGCTCAAATACTTTATCTAACATGTATTTATGAATTCTCTCAAATGTTGGTGCTTACCCATAACCAAGGGAAATATAAGTTGATTTGATCTTTTTTCAGTGGACAGCTCAAGAGGTAGATGTAAACCATATAGTAAGTCTATGTAAGGTCTAAACTAGTTCGTTTCAAAAAAAAAAAATCAATCCAGTTTGACATTAGGTAGAACAAACAACTGTGAACCATTGCATTTTAAAATATTTACTTTCACCAATTCTTTTTATCATCATTAGATATATGATTATGTAGATGCAAGATTCTTTGATATTCTTGAACTGGATTTTTTCCCCTAAGACTTGTTCTTATCCATTTATCCTTTCTGTTCTTTTTGAGGGTCTCTAAAAATAATAAGGTTGGTCATAAAAGCAGTAACTCATATTTCTATTGCTAAGTGCTTATAGTATGAACACCATAGTTTTAAAAATACATGATAGCTATTGATCATTTTTAAGACAATACATTAAACCTTTTACTTATTCTGAAATGTTTATGTTTCTTCTTAGGGTTCTCGTGGTGAAAATGGCCCAACTGGTGCTGTTGGTTTTGCTGGACCTCCGGTAGGACATTTCCATATTTCTAATGATGAAATCATAATTTCCTTGTCACTTGAATTAATTTCATAGGATCAGGTTTTAGGTCTAGAAGAGACTTTAGACATCAGCTATTCTAACCACGTGATTTTATGTGGGCAGAAACTTAGGCTTGGAATTTCTGATTTTCCCAAACTGGCAGTAGTGGCAGGGCCAGGATTGAAGCCCATATCCTGTGATTGTAAAACTATTGCTCTTTACACTGCCATCATGTTATTTCATGAATTCTAGTATATTATTTTCATTTTCTGAAAGTTAAAGGAATCCTAGAGAGCTCTGTGGTTTTCCAGAGTGCGTGTTCATGTTTTAGTGTAACATTCTCTGAGAATGACATCAAAGAAATGAGCTAATTAAATCTTTTCTGTTTGGATTTTTGTCCTTGATATTTACAAATTCGTTTTATCCAACTTCTGTTAGGCCCTCACTGAAGCAAGGTAGCCTTTTTATTCCTCCCTAATTGATTCCTTATCTCATTCCCTATAGAAGCTTTTCCAAACTTTCTCTTCCCTCCTCAAGCCTTCTTTCCCTTCCTTGTCCCCTCCCACCCAGAGAAGGACCTCATCTTTTCCTGATTGTTTTCATCTCAATACCTCTTGATATCATCTCCCACTTTCCCCTCATTTCTCCAAAACCCTAAAAAAAGTGGTCCTTCTCCTCAACCAGGCTATCTCTTCTACATGTGAATTCAATCTCATTCTGTCCTTACCATTTTCTCCAGCAGATTGCATCCTTAAGAATCTCTTTCCCTCTCTCCCCCCCACCTCTTTCTCCTTTTCCCTCTTCTTCCTCCCTCCATATATAAATATTTGTTTTATTCATTTTGTGTTTATACTGTATATATATATATATATATATTTATATTTATATTTATTTATTTCACGAACATTTCATTTCCCTCATTAGAATGTAAGCTCCTTGTAAATAAGGATTGTTTCATTGTTTCAGGAGGGTGGGGATTCAAAGGCAAAAAACAAAGAATCTTTGCCCTTAATGAACTTAGATTCTATTGAAAATACTGTGCCTTCTAAAATGTTAGTTAGGCCTATTATGAACTAAAGTATTTTTATAAATCCAGGAAATAATTTTTCATTTTAAAATAATATTTTGCATAGGGCCCAGATGGACAACCAGGTGTAAAAGGTGAACCTGGAGAACCTGGACAGAAAGGTGATGCTGGATCCCCTGGGCCCCAAGGTCTTGCAGGATCCCCAGGCCCACATGTAAGTAAAAGAGGGTAATATGGAAAGATGAATATTTTAAGACAAATCATTCTATTTAACTCATTTTACTGTTTATTACAGCGCTTCTTTTTGTTTCTACTTAGGGTCCTAATGGTGTTCCTGGACTGAAAGGTGGTCGAGGTACTCAAGGTCCCCCTGTAAGTAGACTTGTGGTTTGGTAAATTATAACCAGCTAATTCTACAGAACAGTTTCCTAGAATCCAGCATTAAATATTTTAAACCTATTTTAATGAATCACGTATTTATCTATGCTGAATGCATATTATAGGATTTTCCAGCTATATGTGAAATGGAGAAATACAAAGTTATAACTGAAAACAAATAAATAACAATTTATATTCTGACAATTAGCCGACCTATAATCTTAGAATTGTGTGTTGTTTTAAATTATGGAAGTAAATGTGTTGGTCAACAAAATGAATTTCAGGACCTAATTCCATGAATGAAAAATGACCTTTAGGAAACAATATGCAAGTAATTATTCTTTCCTTTAGTAATAAGTTTATATGCATTGCATTTTAGGGTGCTACGGGATTTCCTGGTTCTGCTGGCAGAGTTGGACCTCCAGGCCCCACAGTAAGTCCATTCAGTCATTCAGATAATTGATAATTGAGTAGCAATATAATTTTTAAAAATTACATGTGTATTCATAGGATCTCTAAAGTAATGTCATAATGCCTTATTGCTTCATTTTTCTTCATTCAACAACTTTTGTCTATATGATTCACATTAGTTTCTTGTCAGAAAAAACTGATATTGAATACTGTCTTAATAGTTCTCTGAAGAGCTGATTGATAGTAGGCATTTTAAACAGCAACCTTATCTCCCCTTATTGTTACTACAGTAGTTAGGTATAATTCCTGAGAATTCTTTGAATTAAAAAAAAAAGACTAAATGTTACTTTGTTACTTAGGGTTAGTAAAAATCAAATGCTACATGTTTATTTTTATAGAATGATTTCTTTGTTCAAAGAGACTTGATAATTCAGGTTATAACTGTTTTAAGAATTTTCCTTCTTCAGAGAACATTCAGAACTTCCCTTAAGAACTGATCTCAAATAAAAAACAACAACAACTGAGAACTTACATTTGAATTAACTTCTGGGATCAATAAATCTATTTGATTAAAAAAAGATTAAAATTTTTCTTTTACTTTTTCAAGGAGACTCATTTTTTACCGCTTATACCTTATGTTCTGTCACTTATATCTATGTTCTATTAGGGAGCTCCAGGGCCTGCTGGGCCATTAGGTGAACCTGGGAAAGAGGGACCACCTGGTCTTCGTGGAGACCCTGGTTCTCATGGCCGGATTGGTGATCGAGGACCAGTTGGACCCCCAGGTAGCCCGGGAGACAAAGGAGATTCGGGAGAAGATGGACAACCTGTAAGTTTAGCAAGGCATAGTCCTCTCTATGTATGAATTTGTATGAGCTATCTCTTTTATAGATATTTACAAAAGGAATACTCTAATAATCACTATCAAAGTCAATGATTTATTGAATGGTGACTGGTACTTCAGTACCATTTAAGGAATATAATTTATCAATTAAGTATTTTGTTTAATAAACATATTTTGCTATTTTCTGATCTTTGTTTCATGAGTTTCAGAATATCCTACAAGATTTTACTGTTTGTGAATTATTAAAAAAATTTTGACTTAGTACAGCAAAATTTAACTTTAATGGCTATCCTCTGTCAAGGAATGTCTCATGCTTGTATTAAAGTCATGTAAGGTAATTTTATAAATGTGATCACCAAGATTACTCTCTTCAGTGATCATTGGATGATTAACAGCAAACAAGACATGAATTAAGATGTTTTCTTGCCAATGTCATGGCAGATGACATGTAAGTTCCATATAGAAGAGGAAAATTGTATAAATAGTGAGGTCCTCTTGTTTGTGAATGGTTGATATTATGATGATTAAATCAATCCCCAGAACTATGCAGAATTTCCTTAATGAGATCCTTTTTAGACCTAATTTTTGACTGTGTATTACTCAAAAGGGATCAACCTAACAGCATATAAAAAACTAAATGAATGAAAAATTCCAATATGTAAACTATCAATCAATAAATCCCTATTTTTAAGGAACTCATAGTCTAATATTCCAGGAACTGTCTTAAGGTCTTAATATACAAGGACAAAAAAGTGAAAAAATTCCTCCTCTCAATGAGCTTATTTTCTAATGGAGGATCTAGAATATATATATATATAATATATATAATATATATAATATATATATAATACACATATGTAATACATATAATATATATATATAGCTCATACACACATACATATATATATGTAAAAGTTTGTGGGGGAAAGCATTATTCAACCAAAAGAAGGAAATAAAGGTATCACAAAGGTAGATGGAAAATCAAGAGATAATAGTGACACAAAATCTAGAAAATAGAGGACCAGAAGTAGACAGTTGTCAGCAGTATCATATGCTCAGACACCATATGAACAAAGGGTTGAGGACTGAGAGGTGAGAAAGTGGAGACTACTGTGTAATCTTTTTTCTAGAATTCTAATTTATTTGGATAGCCAATATATTAAGGACCTTATTTGATATCATCAATATGTACATCTTTAAAAGGCACTAAAGATGGGCAAAGCAATGGGCTCAGAATTGAATAGAGGGAAAGTATTTTTTTATTGGATGTAGGAAATTGTGCAGTGCTTAGAATAATCCCAGGTGACTCCTTAGTGTAAAGACCCATCTTTTTTTTAAAAACACAAATGTTCTCCTAGTAATGCTGTCTGATTGTGAATCTTGGATTGGCACACTCTGAGGAGTCATAGTAGTGAATGAACCAAAGGGCAATGGAGAGACATATGATAGATACACGTCAATTGTAGTGATGATGACCTACATAGAAAAGTTACATACAGAATATCTTGGAGGAAATATTTCATCAGAAAAAGAGGCAGGCCAGTTATTTTGAAACATGAGATAGATAACAGATGGACAGATAGAGATGCATAGAGATGGTAATTAAACTCTTGGCAGCTGATGAGGTACACAAAGGAGAGAGTATTAGAAACAGAAGAGATGAGGGCCCAGGACAGAGGAACATCTACAGTTAGTTAGTGTGAGATGAATGACGATTAAGCTAAGGATACTGAGAAGGGGCTTTCAAAGAAAAGGAGGAAAACCAAGTGAGGAGCATTGTCATCATCATCGTCCACAAAACGCATAAAGATCTAGAGAAAGTCCTCTATCACATTGAGTGGGTCTTATGATTAGGGTCTAAGGAAGAACATGGATAAAAATAACATAGGCTGTGAAGGCAGGGATAGATTGCTACATGAATCAAACAGAGGGCCAACATTGTTGAGATCACATATTCATTGAATTGTTGAAGAAATATCCCCTTTCCTTTGATGATAGTAGATTGATGAGTTTAATAAAAGGTGAGTAATGTATTATTTGATGAGTATTATACAATAAGAAATTATTTTAATTATATTTAGATTATTAAGACTATATGTTGAAAAAAATGATATTTTACTATCTTTTTTACATAATGTTCCTGTGTATTGGTCACATGCTTTTTAAGGTCCCTTTCATATACATACATTATAAGTATATATATTTTTGTATATACACACCCATACACAACACACATACATACATGCATTTATAGATCTCTTGCATATGTTTTATATATAATTTTGTATATATATGTGAATATGTATGCATTCTCATATGTGTATAGATAGATATGAGAAAATATAGCTTAAATCTGTATTCAGTTTGATTTAGGCAATTTGCATGGTGTAAAAAATACTTTCTTTTTCACAAGTAGTTTTGACCTCTAAATAACCTCAGATTCTCATGCTTGATTAGAAATTTTTAGCTTCATACCCATTCATGGAACAAAGAGCCTTTCCCTGCCAACCTTTAACATTTTTCCAAAGGCTTTGTGTATGAATTAGTACCTGGAATATTGCTAATTCTCGTTTATCCTGGGTTTTAGGGTCCTGATGGTCCACCTGGCCCAGCTGGAACTACTGGGCAAAGAGGAATTGTTGGTATGCCAGGTCAGCGTGGTGAGAGAGGCATGCCTGGCTTGCCTGGCCCAGCAGTAAGTAACCAGATTATAAATTGTTGTATCTGAATACCTTTAACATACTATTCATGTGAATTCTATGATATTCTTCTGTCAAAGAAATACAAATAGCGTTTTGTTAGAAACATATTCAAAATAAGTTTAAAATTTTCATTATTCAAATGTCAAAAATTATATATATTTAACCGCCTTTCAGGTTTTTTTGGATAAAATATCTCTCAAGTCATGGTAGTAGAGAAATCAGTAGATGAAGAAAGCCAACTGGCTCAGTAGATAGAGTGTGGGACCCAGAGTAAGATTTGAGTTCAATTTTGGCCTCCAACACTTGCTAGCTGTATAACCCTGGGCAAGTCTCTTAACTTCTGCTTGTCTGTTTCCTTATATGTAAAATGTGAATAATAATCCCACCTACCTCAAATGATGGTTGTGATAATTGATAAAATAATAATTGTAAAGTGCTTTGTGAATTTTAAAGTGCTATATAAATGCTAGTTGATGTCCTTATAGTTATTATCATCATTATTTGATTTGAAGTCAAGATAAATGGATTTCATACACTTATTTTTTAACTTAAGATAAAAAATAAATTGCCCTGGGGTTAGAGGTTAGATAGCTGATCTCCTATTGTGTTGTGTTGGGTTTTTTTTTTATAAGAAAACCTCTTTCTATGTAGCATATTGAAGGCAAGGGGAAAATTAGCTTTGGACTTTGAGTTAGAAAAGCTTGTTTTCAATCCTGCTTCTTTCCCTAACTACCTCAAACACTTTGTCCAAGATACTTAACTACTCTGGGCCTTGTTTCCTTATTTGTAAAATGAAGAGATTGGACTAGATGGCCTTCATTCCTTCATTTGTTCGTTCATTCAGTCAGCAGCCTTTGGCACCAGCAGAGATGATCCCATATAAGAGGCAAAGGGCTAAGGAAGGGAGGGCAGGGTAGGGTCCCTTTTTTCTCTATTTTTCTCTATGGTTTAACTTTATATATTGTATTGATTGTTGGTAGCCTTGGGTCTACCTCTATGGGCAAGAAGTTAATGATAGCCAACTGGCTTTTGGTTGGGGCATGATTCTTAGTGAGTCTTAATTATGACTGAAGAATTGTAGAAGAGTTAGGTACACTCTTAAAACTAGTGTTCGCACATTAGTGTTTTATAAGATGATGTGAGAAAGTTTTTTTAAATATATTTTAGGGAACACCAGGAAAAGCAGGTCCAACTGGAGCACCAGGAGACAAAGGACCCTCTGGCCCTGTTGGCCCCCCAGGTGCCAATGGTCCAGTAGGAGAAGCGGGGCCTGAGGTAACTACTATATTGTTGATGACATGATTTGAAAGTATCATGAGATTACTTTTTAGGGTAACTACATTTAGAAATTGATTGCCCTTAGGTTTTAATATTAGAACCTGAAGTACTTTCTTACTTAAAATCTGTTATGTTGGGGCATTCTATTGTCTCAGTTTTTTCCTAAATGAGGACATAATGGAGAAGAGAAGGGGACAAGATTAATATCTTTGCATTGACCTTCAACAAGTCCTGACCTAATCATTTTAGCTGATTTAGGTTGCTGCCAAATTGACTTGGAGGTGAAAGCACAATTCTTTTCATCCTTTCACTTTATATTATTTCATTCTGAAATGGCATATTTGTCAAAATAGCTAGGCATTATGGTGATAAGATTGTTATAAATAGATACTGCAGCGTAAGGAAAGGGCAAAGTCAATATATATCATATTACTTGGGGATCATTATAAAGTGAAGTTGTAATTGTCATATTACCTTAGGCTATTTTGAGGTCAAATAGGACTTCAGAAGAAAATGTAAGAAATTATAGTCTGTGATCTGCTGCTTTTTATTATTTTAAGCACCACATCAACCACCCAAGAAACATTTCACTGTCTGACCAGGGAAAACTTTGCTCTCAATAGCATTTTCATGTGATATCCAATGTATAATTATGGAACTTTTAAAAAAAATCAAAGGAATTTATTTAAACAAAATAGGCAGAAAGAACTTCTGAGCAAAAAATTTACAAATTGACTGGGAATGAATGGAACATCAGCTAAAATTTTAGAATTGAGTTTTAAAAAACCTTAAGGAGTATTAGGAAGAAAACATTCATGGATCGTAAGCATCAATGCAAAGTAAACCTTAAATATGTGAATGAACTTATATATATATATACATATATATATATATTTTTTACAAATAATTCACAGCAACTTAGAGGACTACTGAATCTTTTTAAGATTTCTGTGTTTAATTAACTTATGGTTTGCAGAAAAGTGGGAAATATCTAATTCATGTGGCGAAAGTGACAACATTTTCCTTATAACTGGGTTACACAAATTGAAAACAACAACTCTTTACAGGGTCCTGCTGGTAATGATGGTACTCCAGGACGAGATGGTGCTGTTGGAGAACGAGTAAGGATAATTTTATTGACAAAAACCTCATTTTTTTGTGATATGAGCATAAATTTCTTATATATAATGACTAAGATATGTTATTGATCTATAGATCTGGAGTTCAATAAATGCTACAAATCACATTAAACCTTTATTTTGAATGAATCTATTGGTTAAACAATGATTCTTGAGTTTTTTTGGTTTCAGGACCCCTTTATACTTTCAAAAATTGAGTCCTCCTTCCCCAAGACCTTATAAATATTGGCCATACTTTAAATTAAAATATCTTAGTATTATTATGAAAACAATTTTGATTTGGTGGACTCCCTTGAAAGGGTCTCAAAAACCCTGAGCCATCTCTGGACTGCATGTTAAGAATCAATGGATTAGGGGTAAACTCATAAATGTTTAAAAACTGATCTTTCTGGAGATCTGGATTTAACTTTTAAAGTTAAATTGCATTATTAACACCAAATCCCAAAGTTCACCTGAGTGTTTATCTGGCTCAAAGTCTAGGACTTCTGTTACTAAAATAGTTTCTGGGATCTTTTTGTGAATTCTGAGGGAATTGTTTTTGTAAACTTTGTTTAGGTCCAGTTTTCCTGGTTCCTCCTTAGTACTTTTAGAATCTGCTAATAGTCTACCACTCTACTCTGGAAGAGAATGGTTCTTTAGATAGTTGAGACTAGGATAAACTTTTTAGATGGTTCTGGGAGTCTCAAACTGTTCTACATTTGGACCTGTTCCTTAGTCATTATGCAGCATGTCCCAAAAAGTCTTAGTGCAGTTTTAAACTTTCATAGCTTAAATAGCTATTAATGCCTAAAATAAATAATAACTTATTTTGATAGTTTAAAATGAATTGTTTTAATAGCCTAACAATAAAATAAATTAATAGTCTAAAATCATACTAAATTTTTTGCACTAATGGACTATACCTTGCCACTCACTATCAGTTTGTCAGAATTGTGAAATATGTTAAGATAGCTATTACCTTGATTTTGCATATTTGATAAACTTGTACAGGAAGTCATAAAAGTCTTAGCGTAGTTTAAAGTACTATTTAAATAGTACTTCAAAGCTACTTAAATTGGAAGAAGACTTTTGAATCACCCTGTATATTTTTGATTCAGATTGCAAAGTCAAGAGTGTGTCTCCCTTAATGTATTTAACATGTTCTAGCAAGCTTGCAGTGCTTGGCAAGGTATAGTGTTGGAAACTCTAATTAGGATAAGATAGAAATTCTGTTCTTTTTTCTCCTCTATTTTATAAAGAAAAGTGCTTCACTAAATGCACATACATAATAATTTTGAATCAGAGGAGAAATGGATTTTTTATAAATGTTAAAATTCTAATCATGAGCACGATGATTTTTGATAGGGTGATCGAGGTGAC
This sequence comes from Vombatus ursinus, assembly GCF_900497805.2. NCBI lineage: Eukaryota > Metazoa > Chordata > Mammalia > Diprotodontia > Vombatidae > Vombatus > Vombatus ursinus. The sequence goes on from NW_020954557.1 coordinate 23,804,244, forward strand.
CCTGGGCCTGCAGGTCTACCAGGTTCTCAAGGTGCCCCTGGAACTCCAGGACCTGTTGGAGCTACCGGTGATGCTGGACCAAGAGGAGACCCAGTACGTAGCACATCAATTTCATTTTGTATGTATGTATCTATGTATGTATGTATGTATGTATGTGTGTATGTATGTATATATGTATGTATGTATCTATCTTTCTACCTAACCATCATCTACCATCTACTTAGATACAGGCATATCATAAGCTATGCATACGTGAATATTTAAAAATGAATAAATCTTCATTAAAGTTAATGCCTATAAACATCAACAATAATTGAGTGTTTACAATAATTAGTGTTACAATTCTGTTGATAGTATCCTTATTCCCCCAGTTCCCAAAACTTAGAGTCTTGATTCTTCCTTTTCTTTATTTTTCTCATGTCCATCAGTTGCCAAATCCAATTTTACCTCTGAAGTAGTTTCCATTTTCTCCTTTTCACTTTTATTATCACTACTTAAATGCTTCACCACCTCTGCCTTAGACTAACTAATCACCCTTCCTCTAGTTTCACTCCATCTATAAACTGACTTTCACATTTACACCAAAGTAATATTTCTAATACATTTGCCTTTCTATCACTTCCATTTTAAGACCTTCTGCAGATGTTCAATTGCATGGTAAATAAAATACAAACAAGGGCCTGGCATTCAAGGCCCTCAATAATTTAGCTCAAACCTCCGTTTCTAGCTTTATTTTTAGTTTCTCCCTTCACACACTCTGTGCTCCAGTCACATTGGGATAATTACTATTCTTCAGTCTCATCCTCTCCTTTTCCATCTCTGTGCCATCACGCACACTCCCTTCCGTGCTTGTGTTTGCCTTTGACATCACCCCCTGCATTGACTGTTGCCTTTTTCCATCTATCAGGCTGCTTTGTTGTGTCTTTCTTGTATTCTTAATATTTCAACTTGGAGGAATAACTTAATATGTATGTTTGATTGCATTGAATTAAATTCATCTATAAAGCAAAAGGTTCAGATTATATGACCTCTAGGTTCTATCCAACTGTATATTTTTGATTCTATGAATTTATGGTTCTTTTAGTAGGAAAATTCTTTTTAGGTTAAATAAAAACCTTTGCTTTCCATTGTTATGTGAAAATATTAGCCTTCAGGTATAATTCACACATGTTTGTAAAATTTAGGCACATTTAGGCACAAATTAGCTCTTAATATTGCTATAAAACTAAGAGGATATTCATGCATTTACGCAGTCGTAGTATAATCACAATTCCAGGTAACATTGTTTCTACGGATGGTATTGATTCTTCACCATGAAATTATATACCTAGAAATCTACATCCCTAAACATACCACAGCTCTCTAGTTATTCATGAATATATTGAATTATTTCATGTTCCACTTTTTGTGGCTTTTCTTTCTAGGGTTCTCGAGGTCCTGTAGGTCCACCTGGCCGAGCTGGGAAACGTGGTTTACCGGTAAGTCTTCAGAAATTTTTGATTCTGGATTTTAGGACATAAAATATATCAAAGAGAGGAAAGGTACTCATTTCTGAGGTATGAAATTCTATATGCTCCAATCATTCAGGGTAGTCCTATAGAGAATTGTAACTAAATGGTCACAACTGCCGTACAGCCTTTTTGCATTTTGGAGGGATTACAATTGTCCTTATTGGCCAGATTATCTCCTTCCCCTCTCCTGCCAGTTGGATTATGTGTTTATGGTCTTTACTCTGTTTTCTCTGCTAATAGTCTTCATAGCTATTCAGGCATCTTACCATATCTAAATCATATGTTTAGGACAGGCTATTAAACCATATCCCCATATTCTTCCTTATATGGGCTGATTTCTGTTGTCTATGAAGATTAATAATAGTTTTTATCTTCATTTTTAGGTTAGGAAAATCATTTAAATTGTCAACTTCTTAATTATTTTAAAGACTTAAAATAAATTCAATCTCTAAGTTGAAGACAGGCCAGAGTTGTGTTGTGGTTGTTAAGAGGGTAAAGCAAGCTTCCCAGAATTAAATGTAATTGGCAACTAAGTTGGAGAGAAAATGCTGATGTGAACTCTATTAGTTGTTGTTTGGTCATTTTTCAGTTGTGTCAGACTCTTTGTGACCCTTTTTGGGGTTTTCTTAGCAAAGATACTGGAATGGTTTGCCATTTCCCTCTCCAGATCATTTTACAGATGAGGAAACTGAGGTGAATGGGCTAAGTGACTTGCCTAGGATCACACGGCTAGTAAGTGTCTGAGGCCAAATTTGAACTCATGAAGATGAGTCTCTCTTATTTCAGTCCAGCACTGCATCCACTAAGATACCCAGCTTCCCCTACTGTACTCTACCAGTACAGAGCAGCATCATTCCTCACTCAAAGTCTCATCTAGTGACCAAATCACAGGTCCAGTTTAAAACATATATATTAAGGTGAATAGAAATAGTATTTTCAAATAAGATAAATTAATTTTAAAAGTTTATCATTAAATCCAATGCTTTCTGTTGAATTTTTTTTCGTGAGTAACTTTTAAAGATAAAAAACAGATAAGTTTACTTTATTCTTCCTAAAACTGGACTGCTTTCAAAATTTAAATGCTTATTTTTAATATGAAATAATTAAAACCAGTGGCACTTTAAGAAAAGATTCACACGCTGATTGATTGTCAGTTAGGGAATTCAGGAAATTTAGTTACAAAAATTCAGGACTTAAAGGATCCAATTTCAAATGCCTTCCCTGCAAATGAGACAAATAGGTTCATTTAATTCACTTTGCTGTGTGAACATTACACTAGTAATGCTTTATTCCAGGCACTGGGAAACCAGGTAGGGCTGGTCCCCCAAAGCACTCAGCAACCTTCTCCCCACTCCACTCTCATTCCCTGCTTCTTCTCAACTTAGTCTCTTCCACCTACTTAGACTCATTAAGGTAAATGAATTAGAGAAACCATGTTGGGATTGGACCTGAAAGTCAAAGAGTTTAATCCTTGATGAAAGAGTATAAACCCAATGAACCTGTCATTAATTTGTCTCCTTTTTAATTTCTAGAATTGACCTGACCTTTGTAAACATGTTTCAAAAACAGACTAAAACTAATCAGATAGTTGTTAAAGAAGAAATTAGTAGACAAGAAGCTCCTTTCCTTCCGTTCCAGGACTACTCTCTGCCCTGCTATCAGATTACCACCTAATTTTAAGTTATCCAGAGCAATTTGGCAGATATTTTTAAGTGAATGGAGGGTGCCTACATCCTACATCCTAATTTCTAAGAGCAGATGTGTGGTAATATTTGTCTTAAACACCAATTTATTTAGAAATTCATTTGTCACAAACAAATAATTTTCACATTCATGGGTTCTTATAGCATACTTGTTTATTTGTATATTTAAGTTTAATGAAATAGTATCGTCAATCATAGTCTTAGAGTGAAATTTAATTACTTCACAATTTTAGATTTTAACATTGCAATGCAGTGTAGATGATATTGTGAATAATTATTTTAGATTTTTCTTGTTATTTAAACTATTTTAAAAATGTAATGCAATTCAGTCTTTGAGCCTGTCAGGAAAGTTAAAGATATGTGTTATTTCACCCTTTTTGCAGCAAAGATGTTTTCAATAATGACATAAGAAAACTTACCATAAACACACCAAAATAGAGCTATAACTAAGTTTTGATTTTTGGTAGCCAGAAATCAGTGTTAATAAAAAACTAGGGCAGCTAGGTGGCACAGTGGATAGAGTACCGGCTCTGAAGTCAGGAGGACCTGAGTTCAAATCCGACCTCAGACCAAACACTTGACACGTACTAGCTGTGTGACCTTGGGCAAGTCACTTAACCCTGATTGCCTCACTAAAAACAAAAACAAAAACAAAAAACAAAAAAAACCCTAAATAAGTAATTTGACTTCTTAAAACACATTTTATATTGATGAACCATATGAAACTATATTTGATTGCATTGTTTTGAGGTATATGACACATTATCTAAGTAAAGTGAATATATAATTTGTGTCATAATTAGAACAAAAATGAGAATCTCTCAAGCAGCTAGACATATTTACATTTTAAATAATTAAAGAAATGAATTATTATGACTCTTTCCATATATAAATATATGTGAATGTATGTGTGTGTATGTGTACATATATGCATGTATTTATATGTGTATATGAGTATTTTCCATCTACCAATTTTTCAGAAAAACATTCAAAGATTTCATGGTCTCATTCTGAGTAGACAACAAGTTAATTCCTATTAATAAATATAAGGAATATATGTTATTGCAAAATGAATGCTAACTTGGAACTTTGAGATATCTACAGTCTTTGGAATAATATGGCCCTATTGAATATATGTCTAGGGCCCCCAAGGACCCCGTGGTGACAAAGGTGATCATGGGGACCGAGGTGATCGAGGCCAGAAGGGTCACAGAGGCTTTACTGGTCTTCAGGGTCTTCCTGGCCCTCCTGTAAGTAATTTTCTTTCATATTATCTTTTTCTTTATTATTTTTGTGAATTTCCAATCTAGAATAGATAGATTGATAGATACACACATATACATATGTATATATTTAATTTAAACATTGAAAGACTTGCTGAATAAGTGATTTTCTAGCTTACCTATTTTAGCTTAATATTTGTAGGCAAATGACAAAGCCAAAGTATATGTGTATATGCAACAGGGGTGGGGGGAGAAGGCATATGCATATTCTTTTAGTTTGTTTTAGTCTTGGTAAACTCAAACTTTTCTACGAAAATCCTACTCTAGTGCCTCAATGCCAAGAAGAAATGACCATCAAAGGCTATTCCAATGTAGAATAAGATCATCCTAGAAAGGCTTTCAATATACATCATATGATAGAATATATTTATCTACTGTCTAAGAACAAGTCCAGGTCATCTATTAGAATTTTAAGGTCAGAGACGGTTTTGTTTTTATGTCCTTATATCTTGAGTACCTACCAGAGTTTCCATGCCTATACTATACATATACGTATAATATACATATATGTGTATACTTATATAGTGTAATATATGGCACTTTATAAATGCTAGTCAAATCAAATTGCATGGAATGGAATTGAAGAGTCCCATCACCAGATTGGCCAGAGGGTTATGAAATTTTCAGCCACAAGAACACCTAAAGACTGTCTACTTAGTTATAAAGGGGTTATGATTTGTGTTGATAAAAATGCAGATTTTTAAAGTAGTGAGGTAATCAAAACAAAACGACTATTAAAAAGCTGATTGTAAAGCTTAACGACTGTTTAAGACACAAGTGTCTGCAGGTGAAGTCAATAATTCCATATCTTTATATGTTATGCTGAAGTTGGCATGGTGCAGTTTAAAGAGCATAATAATGTTTTCCTTCTCCCCCTCTGCCCCCCGCCACCTCCCATTGAGGGTCCAAATGGTGAACAAGGCAGTGCTGGAATTCCTGGACCATTTGGCCCTAGAGTGAGTATATTTATATATTTGTTGTTGTAGTTCAGTGGTTTCAGTCATGTCTGACTCTTTGTGACCCCATTTGGGGTTTTCTTGGCAAAGATCCTAGAGTGGTTTGCCATTTCCTTCTCTAGCTCATTTTACAGGTGAGGAACTGAGGAAACAGGAGTAAGTCACTTTCCTAGGATTACACAGCTAATAAGAGTCTGAGGCCACATTTGAACTCAGGAAGATGAATCTTCCTGACTTTAGGCCCAGCACTCCACCCACTGCAACACATAGCTGTTTATGGGTGTGTGTGTGTGTGTGTTCGTGTGTATGTGTATGCACACACATATATACATATACCTACATGGCTATATTTACATATATAGATATGTATATATACATATATATTTAAAAATAAGCCAATAAGAATGGCATACTGTTACTTCAAGTAACCTGTTCCTTGATTATCTTTCTCATACATGACATATGTCCTCTGAAGTTGGCCAGAAAAGAAATGAGGTAAATAGCTCAGTAGTTTTTCTATAAATTATTCAAATGTACAACCATAACGCTTTTTAATACAGCTTTCATCACATTTTCTCTTCAAAATCTTTTACTTACAGTTTAGATGAGATCATTTCTTATGACGTTTTCTCACTTGGAGCTATCTGAACTTTGGTTGAGTATTCTATCGTTTGAGATTTGATGAAACAGACCTAGTTTAACATGCAAATAGGGTATTAAGCTAGTTTTAAAAGTTTGCCTTTAAGCAGCAGAACTCATTGATCAAAGAAAAGTTTGCATCAGCCTGATTGAGGAGCAAATCATGAAATGAGCCCATGTTGGAAACTTTTTTTTTTTTAAGACTGTGTTTTTCCCTCTCCCACACAAGCTGAAAATATGAGGACCTGTCGTAGGCTACTTCTTCTCTGATCAGCAAGATAGCTTTGACCTGCTCTTTTTCCCACTTGGGACGGTTTGCCCCTCCTTATGCAACCTGATGCTTCCACCTCTCTTAGGGATCACCATATTAATACTGAATTTATTGTATTAGTCATCCAATTAGTTCAATGCATGGCAATTTGGAATTTCTGATCTGAATATATCTACCTTAGCTTGCTCTGTACTTGGACCATATTTGAAGCTTTAATGGAATTATACTTATGTATTCCTTAAAGTTAAATTATGATTTTTTATGACAATGGTGATTTTTTTTCAGTGTTGAGAACTCCCAGTGAGATACTTTTGAAAATTAATTGCAGAGAAATGCCTTTTCTGCAGCTTTCAGCTTTAGAGTTTCCTCGTGTTTAAAGTGGGGGACAGTGGGACTCCATGAGCCCAAAGGTCCCTCTTGGTTCTAAATCCTAGGATATTATGTTTGAAAATGTACATAATAGGTGTAACTTTATCAAAATACAGAAACGTTTTCTGGAATGACTGATATTGAATCATGTACTGATTATGATAGATGCAGACATTGTTAAATCCTACATGCATCAGAAAATTAATCTAAATCCTGATTTCGACACTGAGGCATCAAAATGAGTTACTAAGAAGTAATTGGCACGTATCTATGAGAAAAACAAAATCATTTCCTTGACAGGAAAAAAATTAAACCACATTACACATTGATAAAATATAATCCTTGTGATTTTTAGGGACCCCCAGGACCAGTGGGTCCTTCAGGTAAAGAAGGAAATCCTGGGCCCCTTGGACCAATTGGACCTCCTGGTATGAGAGGAAGTGTGGGAGAAGCAGGACCAGAGGTGAGTTCTCAAGAATTTATAGTCTAAAAGATTTATTTAAATGTTATTTACCTTCCACAGAGACCTTCTACAGCTTGAAAAGTCAGCGGCTGAAGGGATCTCTAGGAAAGAGTCATCACTTGATCTCTTTAAGTGGGAACTGGATGATCTTTCAAGTTGTTGTAGAGAAGATCTCTGTTCCAATAGAGGTCAGAGGTGATGACCATTGAGCTTCTTCTAACTCTGTGATTCTTTGCATCTGTGGATCTTGGAAACTAAAACTGAAGCCTTGCTTCACACAATAGTTGGTCTGTACCTGGTTTGGCTAATTCAACAAGCAATATTTACATGGTGTCATCAGGGACCCCTAAAGTTGCATAAAATGCTGTATCTACATGCTACTTCAGCTGAGGAAGTCTAGATTTGCATATTTCCTGATTTCTTGGTAGAAATAAATCTCAGTTGAATGGATTCTTCTTACCTGAAATCCCTCCATATGGATTGTATACTTCTAATATTCCAGGATTTAGAAATGGCTTTGTGGGATTTATTTTAATTCCTTAATATAAAATTTCCCATCTGTAAGTAGAGCAAAATGATCTATCTGTCAAGGCAGATACCCCAGTCTCTGTTTAAATCAAGTACTGGTTTATAGACTTGTGGGTCTGAAAAATGTTTTACACAGCATTTTCCACATGTGGACTTTCATAGTTTGACACAGAATTCTTATTTGGCTACAAGGTGCATTAGTAACAAAAACTGTCATTTCCCTTGATGGGGGTATTGCATCTAAACTCTCTCTGTACCAAATGAAGCCAAAATTTCTACATCCAAAAGTTTAAGTAATGATGTGTTATCTAAATTTCTTTTTAATTTTTTTAAACTTCTAGGGTCCACCTGGCGAGCCTGGTCCCCCTGGTCCTCCAGGGCCTCCTGGTCACCTCACTGCTCCTCTTGGGGATATCATGGGACACTATGATGAAAGTATGCCAGACCCACTCCCAGAGTTCACCGAAGACCAAGCAGCCCCTGATGATAAAAATAAAACAGACCCAGGAGTACATGCTACACTGAAGTCACTAAGTAGCCAGATTGAAACCATGCGTAGCCCTGATGGCTCAAAAAAACATCCAGCACGTACTTGTGATGACTTGAAGCTTTGCCACCCATCAAAGCCTAGCGGTAAGTAGACAGCAAAAATTCTTGAAATAAAATGCATTGCTTATGATTCTAGGATGAAAAAGTAAAACATACTACCCTACACATTTCAACGTAAGATCATAGATTTAGATATAGAAGGACCACAGAGATTATTTGGTTTAACATACTCATTTTAAAAATGAAGAAACTAAGGTTTAGCAAGGTTTTGTGACATGTCTAAGGCCATTCAGCTAGTAAATAGAATGGTCAATATTCATGTCTCTGACCCTAAATCAATTCTCAGACTCCAATTCTTAATTATTCTCCTGTTTGTTCCACTTTGAAAACTGGAACTAGGTTTTAAAAAGAAAAGATACTTTCCTTTTGTGATAAAGATTACATTTTTCCTCACAATTCTTAAACTTCTCCTTTAATGTATGAAATAATAAAGCAGTTTCTGAGTGCATTGGCTCTTAAAATTTCAGCCAAACTGGCTGAAAAGTTTAAGCTCGGGAACCCATTCCAAACTTTCCTACTTCCAAAAACTTTTTTTTCTCTTTTCTGTTTTAAAAAAATTAACAAACATGTATTTTTTCTCTTACCTCCCCCCACCATTAAAAACAACAACAACCAAATCTTTGTAACAAATGTGTATAGTCAAGTAAAATAAATCCCCACCTTGGCTATATTGGAGAGTATGTCTCATTTTGCATCCTAAATCCATCACTTCTGTCAGGAATGAGTAGCATGCTTTGTCATTAATTTTCTTGAATCATAGATAGCTGTTGCATTTATTCGAGTTCTTAAGTCTTTCAAAGCTGAGGTGGACCCAAGATGGCAGAATAAAGACAGGGACTCACCTGAGCTCTCCCAAATTCTCCCCCAAACAACTTTAAAATAAATCCTCAAAATAAGTTCTTGAGTGGCAGAACCACAAAAGGATGGGGTGAAACAATTTTCTAACCCCAGAAAACTTAGAAGTTTGGCAGAAAAGCTCTGTCTCACTAGGGTGAGAATGGAGCTCAGTCCAGCACAGACCATACCCAGGCAAGCCTACTGGTCTTGGGGGGTGACTGAATTGGCAATTGAAGCTTCCTGAGCTTTCAGCACACAAATGATAAGGTGAGTTAGACACTGGTCAGAAGATTACAGGGGACCCTTTGTTGGCACTGGATGCAGGACTCTAGTGCATTGCTTATATGAAGTTCTAGGTCATAGTCCTAAGGTCTGGAAGAGCACTAGCACGCTAAAGGGTATGGCCACAGAACAGTAGGGACCCTGGTCACAGTTCCAGTATGGAAAAGAGTGCCTGTGGTTCATCACAGACCAGCGCACAGGCCAGGAGAACAGTGACCTCTCCTTGGAACATACCACTTTAAAAGAACTGAAAACTTACAGATTCCCAGAACTAGCTTTGAAAACAATAGCACGAAAAACCTGAAGCTTGGGACAGTATTTCCCTTAATCTGGGAACATAAAGTTAAAAGTAAAGAAATAGGCTAGAAAAATGAGCAAACAACAACAAAAACAGCCTGACCAAAAAAATGTTATGGTGACAGGGAAGACCAGAACACAAACCCAGAAGAAGCCAATAATGTAAAAACAGCTACATGCAAAGCCTCAAAGAAAAATGTGAATTGGTCTTGAGTACCACCCCCCAAAAAAAAATTCCTGGAAGAGCTCAAAAATGATTTTAAAAACCAAAAAAGAGAGGTATGAAAGTGATGAAAGAAAATAATAAAAAAGTCAACAGCCTGGTAAAGAAGGTACAAAAATACTCAAGAAAATAACACCTTAATAAACAGAATAGGCCAAATGGTAAAAGACACAGAAAAATCCACTGAAGAGAAAAACTCATTAAAAAGCAGAGTTGGCCAAATGGAAAAAGAAGTTAAAAAATTCCCTGCAGAAAAGAACTCCTTAAAAAAGTAGATTTGGTCAAATGGGAAAGGAGGTATAAAAGCTTACTCTTAAGAAAATAATTCCTTAAAAATTAGAATTGGGCAAGTGGAAGCTAATGACTATATGAAGAATCAAGAAATAATATAACAATCTGAATCTGAGTCTCTGACTGCGTCATCTACTTCCATATGAATGGTTCCTCTGGTTGCTGGTCTTCCAATGTCACCATCATTCTTAGCCAGAGGCACAGAAGGCTCCTCATTGATGACAATTGTCATCTCATGAAGAAGTTGTTTTAAGTCCCATGGTGGGTCTTCCTTCAGGATAGCAACTTTGGATGGTACTTCAGATACATAACTGATGGAAGACTGGGAAGATGGTGAATTAGCAGAGTGGGAAGCAGGCAGTGATGGTATATGGTGCTGTTTCACCAAAGAACTTAGCGTGTTGTCTGGACTTTGAAGTTCTTTTACATCCAACATATGTTTTAATTTCAAGTGGCATCCTCTCTCAAGAAATTATCAAGGAAAACTGCTGTGATATCCTAGAACCAGAGGGTAAAAGATAAATTGGAAGAATCCACTGACACCTCCTGAAAGAGATACCCAAACAAAAACTACTATATTATATTATAGCCAAATTCCAGAGCTTCCAGGTCAAGAAGAAAATATTGCAAGTGGCCAGAAAGAAATAATTGAAATATTGTGGAGCAATGATCAGGATAACACAAGACTTAGCAGTTTCCACATTAAAGGATCAGAGGGCTTAGAATATGATATTATGGAGGGCAAAGGAGCTAAGGCTACAACCAAGAATCACCTACCCAGAAAAAAAATGAGTATAATTCTTCAGGGAAAAATGGATATTTAATGAAACAGAGGACTTTCAAGCATTCCCGATGAAAAGACCAGAGCTGAATAAAAATTTTGACTTTCAAATGTAAGGCTCAAGAGAAGCATAAAAAAGTAAATAGTAAAGAGAAAACATAAGAGATTCAATAAGGTTAAATTATTTACATTCCTCCATGGGAAGATGATCCTTGTAACTTCTAAGAACTTTATAATTATTAGGGCATTTAGAAGGAGTATACATAGACAGAGGGTATGAGTATGAATTGACCATGATGGGATGATTGATATCCAAAAAAATTAAGGGGTGAGAAAGAGGGACACATTAGGATAAGGGGAAAGAGAGAGAAAAAATAGGGTAAATTATCTCACATAAAAAAGTTATGAAAAAGCTTTTATAGTAGAAGGGATGATGGGGGAAATGGAGAATAATGCTTGACCCTTACTCTTATTAGAATTGACTCAGAGAGGGAATAACATACATACTCAGCTGGATATAAAAATCTCTTATCATACAGGGAAGACATAAGAAACCAGGGTGGCAGGCTGATAGAAGAGAGGGCAAATTGAGGGAGGTGGCAGTCAGAAGCAAAAGGGTGAAAAAGAGAGAGAAGGATAAACAGGGGGAAATAGGATAGAAGGAAATACACAGTAAGCGTAACTGTGAATGTGATTGGGATGAACATACCCATAAAACAGAAGTAGGTAGTAGAGTGATTAAAAACCAGAATCCTACAATATATTGTTTACAAGAAATGCACTTGAAACAGAGAGAAGCACATGGAGTAAAGGTGAAGGGTTGAAGCAAAATGTATTGTGCTTCAGGTGAAGTAAATTAAAAAAAAACACAAGAGTAGTAATCATGATCTCAGACAAAGCAAAAACAAAAATAAATCTAATTACAAGATAAGCAACAAAACTATATTTTGCTTAAAGGTACTATAGACATTGAAGTAATATCAATGCTAAACATATATCTATATATCTCAAATGGCATAGCTCCCAAATTCTTAAATGAAAGTTAAATGAGTTATAGCAGGAAATAGACAGTAAAACTATACTAGTGGGGAACCTGAACCTTCCACTCTCAGAACTAGATAAATCTAAACATAAAATAAATAAGAAAGAAGTTAAGGAGATGAATAGAATTTTAGAAAATTTAGATATGATAGACCTCTGGAGGAAATTGAATACAAAAGAATATACCTTTATTTCAGTGGTACATAGCACCTACATAAAAACTGACCATGTATTAGAGCATAAAAACCTCATGACCAAATGTAGAAAAGCATAAATATTAAATGTATTCTTTTCAGATCATAATGCAATAAAGTTGTATTCAATAAAGGGCCATTGAAACAGATAAAAAATTAATTGAAAACTAAATAATATAATACTAAGGAATTAGTAAGACAAAGAGCAAGACATAGAAATAATAAATTTTTCATTGAAGAGAATAGCAAGAATGAGACAACATATGAAAATCTATGGGATGCAGCCAAAGCAATACTTAGAAGAATATTTATGTCTATAAATGCTTACCTCAATAAAATAGAGAAAAAAGCAGATCAATGAATTGGGTATGCAAATAAAAAAAAAAACTAGAAAAAGAACAAATTACAAACCCCCAATTAAATACCAAATTGACTCAAAGGAGGGATTAATAAATTTTAAAGTTATAAAAAATGAACTGATAAATAAAAGTAGGAGCTGGTTTTATTTAAAAAACCAATAAAATAGATAAGCCGTTGGTTAATTTGATTTAAAAAAAAGCAAATTACCAGAATAAACAAAATGAGTAGGGTTAATTTACCACCAGTGAAGAGGAAATTAAAGCAATTATTAAGAGCTATTTTGTCCAATTCTTTTCCAAATAAATCTAACAATCTAAGTGAAATGGAAATATTCACAAACATATAAATTACCCAGATTAGCAGAAGAGGAAATAGAATACTTAAATAACCCTATCTTAAAAAAGAAATTTAACAAGCCATCAATGAACTCCCTAAGAAAAAAGCTCCAGGACCAGATAGATTCACAAGTGAATTCTACCAAACGTTAAAGAACAATCAATTCCAGTACTGTATAAACTATTTGGAAAAATAGGCAAAGAAGGAGTCTTACCAAATTCCTTTTTACAACATAAATATGTAGCTGATACCTAAACCAGAAAAAGCAAAACCAGAGAAAGAAAACTGTAGACTGATTTCCTTAATGAATATTAATAATTTTTTAATATAAAATACAAGGAAGGACATTATAGCAATTTATCACAAAGATCATACACTCTGACTAGGGTGGGATTTAAAATAGGAATGTAGTGCTGCTTCAATAATAGGAAAACTCTCAGCATAATTGAACATATCCATCACAAAATCAACAATAATCATATGATTATCTAAATAGATGCAGAAAATTTTTTGATATATTATAACACTCATTCCTATTAAAAACACTAGAAAGCATAGAAATAAATGGAGCTCTCCTTAAAATTAGTAGTATCTATCTAAAACCAACAGCAAGCATTATCTGTAATGAGGATAAGCTAGAAGCCTTCCTAATGTGATCAGAGGTGAAGCAAGGATGCCCATTATCACCACTATTATTCAATGTTGTACTAGAAATGCTAGCTATAGCAATACGATAAGAAAAATAAATTGATGGAATTAGGATAGTCAAAGAGGAACTATCACTGCAGATGATATGATGTTATAGTTAGAGAATCCTAGAGAATCAACTAAATAACTAGTTGAAATAATTAACAACTTCAACAAAATTTCAGGATTTAAAGAAACCCACATAAATTATCAACATTTCCATATATTACCAATAAACTCCAGCACCAAGAGATAGGAAAAGAAATTGCTTTTAAAATAACTATAGACAACATGAAATAACTGGGAGTCTACCTGTCAAGACAAACCAAGGAACTATATGAACACAATTACAAAACACTTTTCACATAAATAAAGTCAGGTCTAAACCAATAGAAAAATAATAATTGCTCATGAGTAAACTAAGCCAACATAATAACAATGGCAATTCTATCTAAAGTAATTTACTTATTCAATGCCGTGCCAACCAAACCACCAAAATTTATTTTATAGAGCTAGAAAAAATGATAGAATTATTTTGGAAGAACAAAAGGTCAAGAATATCAAGGGAATCAATGAAAAAAAATGGTTAAGGAAATTGACCTATCCATATAAGATCTTAAACTGTATTAAAGTGGTAATCATCAAAACAATGTTACATCTAAAAAATAGAGTGTTGGAACAGTGGAATAGATTAAGTACATAATACACAGTAGTAAATAGTAATCTAGTGTTTGATAAACCCAAAGATCCAAGCTTTTGGGACATGAGCTCACTACTTGACGAGAACTGCTGGAAAGTATTGAATGTAGTTTAACATAGTTAAACATAGTTTAAACTAGACATAGACCAAGAACATCTCACAACATATACCATGATATGGAAAAAATGACTACATGATTTAGGCATAAAGAGTGAAGCCATAAGTAAATTGAGGAGCATGGAATAGTTTATCTGTCAGATCTATGGATAAAGGAAGAATTTATAACTGAATAAGAAGTAGAGAGCATTATGGGATGTAAAATAGATTATTTTGATTGCATTACATTTTAAATTTTTTTTCCACAAAAACTAATTCAGCCAAGATTAGAAGGAAAGCAGAAAACTGGGGTAAAGATTTTATAGCCAGTTTCTCTGATAAAGGCCTTATTTCTCAAAATATAGAGAACTGAGCCAAATTTATCAGAATATGACCCATTTCTCAAATGATAAATGATCAAAGACTATGAACAGTTTTCAGACAAAGAAATCAAAGCTATCTTATAGTCAGTGTAAAAATGCTCTAAATCACTTTTGAAATGCAGATTAAACAACTCTGAGGTACCACTTCACACCTATCAGTCTGGCTAATATGACAGAAAAGGAAAATGGCAAATTTTGGAGGGGATGTTGAAAAATTGAGAAGCTAATGAACTATTGCTGCTGTTGTGAACTGATTCAACCATTCTGGAGAACAATTTGGAACTATGCCCCAAAAGCTATAAAACTGTACATGCTCTTTGACCTAGCAATACCATTACTAGGTCAGAACCCCAAAGAGATTAAGAAAAGGAAAAAAAGGACCAAATATGTACAACAATATTTAGAGTAGTTATTTTTGTGGTGGCAAAGAATTGGAAATTGAGGGGATGCCTGTACAAGTTGTGGTATATGATGCCCATGAATACTATTTTGCTATAAGAAATGACAAGGAAAATGATTTCAGAAAAACCTGGAAAGACTTAGATGAATAGATGCAAAGTAAAGTGAGCAGAACAGTAGTAGCAATATTGTAAGATGATCACCTGTGATTGATTTAGCTATTCTCAGCAATGCAGTGATCAGAGATAATTCTGAAACACTGATGAATTAAAAATACTGCAGAGAAAGAACTGACAGAGTCTGAATGCAGATTGAAGCATACTTTTATTTATTTTCTTAATTTTTCTTGTTTTTTATTTTTGTTGTGTGTGTTTTCTCTTACAACATGGCTAATATGGAAATGTATTTTGCATGACTGCACATATATAACATATATCAAGTTGCTTGCCTTCTCAAGGAGGGGAGAAGAGAGGGAGGGAGGGAATTTGGAACTCAATTTAAAAAATGTTAAAAATTGTTTTTTACATGTAATTAAAAAAAAGATATTTTAAAAGCTTCCAAACTTTTTCTCATGATATTTTAAGATTGAAATTTTTCTCCTGCCCTTCTGAATATTTAATTCTTATCCATTCTTTAAAATAAAAACTCATATACTATGTCTTCCAAGAGACCTCCGTGGTTTCCTCACCTCTTCCAGTTAATAATGGCCTTCACCCCAATTCATTGATACCTTCACTGATGCACTCACATGTGTCATTTTGTGTTCATTCTGTGTCTATTTATCTATCCACCCATCTTAGCTTACTATTTCTCAACCCTATAACATAAGTAAGTTCCTGGAGGACAAAGACTATATGTCATTGATATTCTCCATCTCCCCAGTACCTAGCACACTGTCGTGCACACAATAATTATGTGTCACATTCACAAAGTGCTTTAAGATTTACAAAGCACTCTTCTAAAAAATTATGTAAGGTTTCTGTGAAAGTAATAATATCCTCAGTTTAAAAACATTTCATAGGAGCTAAAAGCCTATATTCCAAATATAAGAAAATAACACACATTCTTCATGTGTGTTTTGTATAATTTCTTAGTTTTAATATCTTCATTTACTGTTCAAAGTTATCTTAAATGACTTCTGTGGCATTGAAGCAGTCAATAGAATATAGCTTTTTTAATAAAAATTTAAAAATGTAAAAACTCTCTACTTAAAAAAAACTTTAAAAACTTAACTTAAAACTTAAAAAAATAAGATCTGTGACTGTTTTTGAAATCCCAGCTATATAAATCTTCTTTCTGGTATATAGGTCAGTATTGGATTGATCCTAACCAAGGATGTGTTGAAGATGCTATTAAAGTTTACTGCAATATGGAAACAGGAGAGACATGTATTCCAGCAAATCCATCCAGTGTGCCCCGAAAAACATGGTGGGCCAGCAGATCTTCTGACCATAAGCCTGTTTGGTATGGCCTTGATATGAATAGAGGCTCTCAGGTAATATCACATATGTGACTTAAGAATGGTGTTCCTGAAATTATTCTTTTTATTTTAATTTAATTTAATTTCTATTGCTTGTCATCCTGTTCTACTTCTTAATTTAAAATTTTGCTTTTTCTTTGAATTTGTTTTCACTTCTCAGTCTGGCTTTCCTGACTTCCATTAAAATATGGTTTAAATCCCACCTTCCTTTTCCCCTCCTACTTGCCCCACCCTCTCTTCTTTACCTCTGAGATGTAGATGTAGATGTATCTGTATATATTGATTTGTGTGTTGAGTCCTCCATTAGAATGTGAACTCTGTGAGGATAGAGACTATATTTTGCCTAATATCTGTAGTGACTGGCAAATAGTAAGCTCTTAATAAATATTTGTTAATTGATAAATTGCTCAATTTAGACAATTATAAAATGCTTACCAGGCAATATTATATTTTGGGAGTTATATTAGTTATAATGACGTCAGTCACACAAAATGTTAGAGTTGAGTAGGACTTCAGAGATCGTTAAGTTCTAAGCCCTTTATTTTGCTAATAAGGAAAAAGACTGATAGAAATAAAGTGATTTGCGTATAGTAACACAGATACTAAATGTCAGAAGTGTGATGCAAACCCAGGACTTCTGACTGTGTTTTTCCTTTGTATCAAGTTCTTTTTCTATTAATTATATTTCATAAACAACATTTAGGCATTATGACATATAAATTCTGAATTATAATAATTACTTCTATTGGGTAAACATCAATTGACTTTTTGGATATTTATTCATTTGTATGGTATTTTATTAAAAATAATTTCTTAGGGACCATTTCTCATAAATTTATATAATTTTGCCATATAACATATCCACCATTTAGCACATTGAAAGTAACTTAAAATGCAAGTCATTGCTATTGGTATTTGGCCGTGTCCCTGAACTTCTCTTTGATAACTTAGAATAGATAACTACAAAGAGTAAAAGCTCCAATGTTTTTGTTACTTGAGGTCAAGGGAGATGATACAGGCTTTTCCCAAGCTATTTAGTCCAAATTCTCCATTCGTGACTATTCTCCCAATTATTCTCTGGCCATCTTCTCCATTCCTAAACTTCCCTCCCTCCTTGTCTCCAGCCTCGTCTCTTTAAATATTGGCCTAGTTAATTATTCTGTGCCTATTCTAATCCCACCTCTAGCTTTGCTCTGGTCTCCTCTCTTTTGCCAAGTTGAAGTTTCCTATCTCCACTTGAATCTTCACTTTAACTCTTCAAAATGTCTAAAACAAGTCACAAAATTATATGCCAGAGATGCAGAGAGGATGTTTACAAGATTCCACTGTAGTTCAATGGAGAAGAAAAAACTTTTCTTTAAAACCAAGTGCTAAATTATCGTAACTATTCAAAAATATATTTAAAACATCTGAATTGGTAACATAGGACTAAAACTCAAAATCAAAATAAATCTCCCCTTTACACTTTCCACGAGTATATAGCTAAGTAGTGCTCCTTGGGGGAAAAATGTATGTCTACTACTGATATTTTCATTGGCATAAAGCATGCAATTCATTTCCCCTAACAGTATTGAATTAGCAGTTGATAAGGAAAGAGAAAGAAATGTAACATGATAAATCCAACTTCTTAGCAATGCAATTCATATATTATTTTATAATACAACTTGAAATCATAATTTCATAGTGTTTTATGGTTTTGTTTTCAAAATGAAGACATCTTTCATTATTAACAGAATGGTAATAAATTTAAAACATTTAATTTTCCTTATTTTGGCTATAATAATTGGTAACTAATGTGATTATTGCTAAGTGTGATAGATAGAGTGCTAGACCTCGAGTCAGGAAGACCTGAGTTCAAATCTGAACTCAGACATTTACTGAGCTATGTGATCCTGGGCAAGTCACTTAAGCCTGTTTGCCTCAGTTTCCTGACCTGTGAAATGAGCTAGAGTAGGAAATGGCTTTGCCAAGAAAACCGGGTCATGAAGGGTCAGACACAACTTGAAATGGCTAAATAACAATAAAATATGATCATTACCTTTTATTTTAAAGAGTTTAATATGTATAAGAATTAACAGAGATATGTATTCTTGCATAATTTCTCAATCATACTATTATTGCACAATGAGAATGTAACATTACATATTTAAAACTAAAAAAAAATCTTTCAGATATTGAGATCTCTTTTTGTAAATTTTGGGTTTTGAAAGACTTGATAAGCCATCTAGTCTAATTCCTTCATTTTACATGTGAGGGAACTGAGAACCAAGGATGTTAAATGATTTGTCCAGGGTCATTCTTAGGTATATGACAGATGGTCAGTTCACTAGTAATAATCTGAAATTGAGTTGTTTGGGATCTATGACTCTTAAGAATTCTAAAATTCTTCATTAACCATAAAATGATCTTTTTTTTTCTAGTTTGTATATGGAGATAGCCAATCACCCAATACAGCTGTTACTCAGATGACATTTTTGCGTCTTTTATCAAAAGAAGCTTCCCAGAACATCACATATATTTGCAAAAACAGTGTAGGCTACATGGATGACCAAGCCAAGAATCTCAAGAAAGCTGTAATTCTCAAAGGCGCTAATGACTTAGAAATCAAAGCAGAAGGAAACACTCGGTTTAGATACACTGTTTTAGAAGATACTTGCACTGTAAGTATTCCTTTTGGTTTCCAAATTAACTTTATTTTGAGAATCAGCTAGTCCATGGTACTCAGTTTTGTCAATAGTTTTCTGAACTTCCTTGCTTGGGAAAACCATTAGTATAACCAACTTGACTAGGTTTCTTCTTATAACCTATTAACCTAATAACCTAAACAATCTGTTCTTCCTTTTACCTGTTTATGATCCCGTGAACTTGAAGTTAAGAAGTTAAGGTAGCTAGTATAGCTTTTAATGAGGCAGTTAAAAAGTGCCCTAAAATGTTTGTAAAACTATCTTCAATGAAAGTTTGTAAAATGGACTTCAAGTAAGATAAAGATAGATTAGAGATGACAGAATAATGAATGTGGGATTGTGTTCTTTTTTCCCCCTCCCCACTATTATCCTTTTTTACTATAATTCTTAATACAGTGCTTTTATAATCCCCTTGAAATATTTCTTTAGTTCCCTAACCCTTTGCATGTTTTGAATTCCCTGTTAGCCTTCAAACATATTCCCTCTGATTGCTACTCTGACACTCATAGGAGACCATTTAAAGCATCAGTTTTCTAAGTGCCTATTAAATACAATCAGTAGACACTTTCTTTGTGAAAATCACACAATCATTCTGATTTC
Source organism: Vombatus ursinus (assembly GCF_900497805.2). Lineage (NCBI taxonomy): Eukaryota > Metazoa > Chordata > Mammalia > Diprotodontia > Vombatidae > Vombatus > Vombatus ursinus. Next base: position 23,824,247 of record NW_020954557.1, read on the forward strand.
TGTGTGATGGAAATAGGAGGATGTCACAGAGCCATGGAGTGTATTCGAAATGAATTTAGTGTTAATTCAAGAAGGTTTAAAAAGCACATTTGTCATACATGATCCTCCATTTTCTCCCAATCCTGTATCTTTCCACTGGTTGTTCCCCTTGCCTGGAGTTCTCTCACTCTTCATTCTGCTTTCTGGCTTTCCAGACTTCCATCAAAATTTGGCTTAAATTCAGCCTTCTCTTCTTCCTCCCACCTACTTCACCCTAACACTTCCCCCTATGAGATTACCTTCTATCTAGCCTTTATATATCTGTATATAATTGTGTGCATATTGTATCCTCCATTAGAATGTGAGCATATTCTTTGGGAGGACAGAAACCATATTTTACCTTTCTTTGTATACCTTGTGCCTGACAAATAGTAAGCTCTTAATAAATTTTGTTAATTGATAAATTGTTCAATTGAGACAATGACAAAATGCTTACCAGGCAATACTATATGTGTGTGTGTGTGTGTGTGTGTGTGTGTGTGTGTGTGTGTGTATACATATATGTATGTATTTAGATCTTTGAATTTCCTTGAAGGAATGTTTTACTAACAAGAGTTATGGTGAACATAATCTGAAACCTTTTTTTATAATCTTAACCCACTCATAACTCATCTCTTCTTCATATTCTAGAGACGTAATGGAAATGTAGGCAAGACTGTCTTTGAATACAGAACACAGAATGTGGCACGCTTACCTATTGTAGATCTTGCCCCTGTGGATGTTGGCAGTACAGATCAGGAGTTTGGCATTGAAATTGGATCAGTTTGTTTTGTGTAAAGCAAGATGACGTCAATCAACAACGACCACCATCATCAACCACGACCACCACCCTTACCAAGAACTTAGACTGATTGAAGTTGATCCTGAGACTCTTGAAATAATGGCTGATATTGCATCAGCACTGTATATACAATTCTTCCTAAATGCCTGGCCTCCTTCAGAATATTTATTTTACTTACAAACCTCCAGTTTTAAGTGATTTTAGACAACTTTGAGCGCAGCAGTCCGATTTTAAAAGGACCAGCCAATGACCACCTTAGAAAAAAACCAACTTTGAAATTAGTAGGTCTCAGTTTTTGTTTAGTTTATTTCCATGTATTATACATGTTGCATACTACCTTTGAGCAAGCTATTCTTCCAGATAGCTAGCTTAAAGATTGGGATACGTAAAATTAGGATGAAATGTTTCTTTTGCTTGGCTGCCGTTTTAAATAACAGAAAAGTAGAGCACTTTCGTGACCTCTCATTCCCAGCATATAAAGTACGAATGCACAAACTTTGGACCTGTAGAAATGAAGAACATGTCTCTCTATGGATGTTGATATATCAAATATTTTTGGATGATATTGTTTAAAAAAGATATTAAAAAGTCATATTCATTTCTCATTACTTTCACTAAATTGTTTAAATAGCCTCTTTCCATGTCATTGATGGCATCAAAATCAAATAAATTGAGCATCCTAAATTTTTATGAAGTGTTAAAATATTAATATGTAATTCATCATGTCTTTTGTACACACTTGAACTTCAAAGGTCCTTAATCTCTTCCTGGCACACATACCTAAATCCCATTAATACAGGTGATGTTATCTGTGTGCATATGAGGAAGAATGTCTGTGCTTTCCTATTTAAGAAGCCATTGGATTCCACATAACACACACATGTAATATCCATTTCCAGCCTCCATATGTTGGGATTGATTCATTCATATTCTCAGCAGACTGATATATGACAAAGAAGAAAGACAGTTTGGAAGCTCCGAGTTGTGAATATGACTCTTTAGTCATTAGCAGGATATGTACAATCAGTAATTCTGGCCTTTGAATTGTGTGAGACAAAGTGACCCAACATTTCTTAGCATGAGCTACCTCATCTCTAGAAGCTGGGATGCGTTGAATATTCTTAGGTTTTTGTTTCTGTTTTTTTAGATACTAAAAGGTGCTATGCTTCTGTTATTATTCCAAGAATGGAGATAGGCAGGGCAAAAACATTTTTAAAAAAAGTGATGGTGCTAAAATTCCTTCTGTAAAGCTTTTACAAATAAAGATGATTATCACCAAATAACATTTTGAAAGAGTCTAGCTGTTAGACTTCCCATGTCTGAAAGAGCAGTGTTACAATGCACTTTGACTGTTGGTCTGTCACATAGTCTATGGTCTTGTAATGCCTGTGTGTTTAATTAGATGAGAACATGCAGGTAGTCACTGCTTCAAGGTTTTTTATTTCTGTTTCTTTTCTGCATTTGTTTGCTCTGATTTCTTTCCTTTTTTATTTGTTCCTTAAAAAGTAAACAGCTGGGACCATCCCAAAGAACAAGTCATGCACAGAGCTTTAGTCATGTATCTCTGCAAAGCATTTAATTAAATACTCGCTTCTTGTCATGTCAATGGCTTTTGTTTTGTGGAATTTGTCTAACATTTCAGCTCACAACAAGGAAAAAATTATGGTGTAATTTATGTGTTTGTTTTTAATTATTTCCTTTTTGTAAAAAAAAAAGCAAACGAAGAAAACAAAAGAGCAATTCACTTACTTATACATTGGGTTATAAACAAAATTTTAAGGCATGGTCTTTCTTTAGCAACACTTATGAAGGGAGGGTGAGACCAGTTATCACTGTCTATGCTCTTTAAAGTGCCAGATTGATATTATTAAGATCAGAGAAAGATAATTTTTATTCATGACTGAATAAAATGTGATAATAAAAAGCTATGTCTCATCTCACAATGTATCAAGTACTGTATTATGAACACAGGCTATTGAAGTGTTTTTTACCCCCAGAGCTTTCTTTTGCACTAGTTAATATAAAATATTTTCTAAAACATTCAATTCCTAAAATAATCATTATTTGAGATGAGCATATTACACTTGAATATATAAATACATATCTAAAGGAGCATGTGTGTGTGTGCACTCGTGTGTGTGTGTGTGTGTGTATGTGTGTATATTTGTATGTACTATAGAAAATTATAGCCAACAGGGCTATAATCCTATATAGGACCCAACAGCTTTAATAACTAGACCAGGACTAATATTGTGACAGCTATTATCAACCTAGAAAAGTAGGAAATTGATAACTAGAGGTAAGAGCATCTTTTCCCATGTTGCCACGAAATGATGGTCCACATGCTATTCCACCAAGGTCAACTTTGGCTGTGGCCATTCACCTTTACTCATTTCCCACTACCCATTCTCTTTAAGAATTATTCCTCACACACATAGCTATTTATAGTGTCATATTTAATTACAGTATGCAGAAATAGTATATATTAAAACATACCTTTATAAAAATGTATAGGTAGGTAAATAACACTACAGTTTGATTATTCAATTCTGATTAACATACTTGAACAGTGTTTTAAAGTCCCCTTTCATTCCTTAGGTCTTATTTTGTTTTTATACAATCTCTCCCTCTCCCTTCCCTGTCTCTGTGTCTTTCCTCCTCTCTTTCTCTTGTTCCTTTCTTCTTTCCGTCATTTCTTCCTACCTCTCTCTTGTCTCTTTCCTTCTCTCCTTCCCTCTTTCCCTTTTTGCTGTTTTTCTTTCCCTTTCTTCTTTCTTTTTCTTCCTTCCTTCCTTCCTTCTTCCTTACCTCACTTCCTGGATTTTTTTTTTAAAGATAGAAACAAATTTCTTTCCATCAAATACTCCAGTTAAGCTCTTTCCATCTTCCTGGTTGCCTCCCAAAGGAACTAAAGCCAATCTCATCATCTAGCCCACAATCCAAGGCTGTGGGCAACAAAAGGTAATTCTCTTCTTTAAGCCTTTTCTCTCTGCTTGGATATATTCCCCCAATGACTACTTCTTTATTATAAGACTTTTCTTGTTGACTTGTCTCTAGTCAGTTAATGCAATTTCTGACCATACCTGCAAAGTTCTGAAAGGAAATAAATCTTTCTATCTGGCTTCACTTCCTTCTAAAATCTTCCTTTTTCTTGTCCTGACCCATTGGGTAGTCTATATTCAGGCAAGAGGACCAAACTTCAATAGGAGTGCTGACATACTGAGGTATGTTCAAGAACTCAATTATTTTTCAGTTGAAGTTCTTTTGAAGAAGTTAGGGATATTTAGCCTGGAGAAGGCAAGGAGAGGGGTATGCTGGCAAATATTTAACAGCTGGCTCCCTGAAAATGAAAATACATATTCATGACACATTTTAAAAATTAATCTACATTTTAACATTTTTCTGTTTCACTCTCTTAAGTCTAGACAACGAAAAATAAATCAAGCCCTAATTTAGAACATTTGCTGATTTCTGAGGAGTAAATGTTCATATTGAAAATTTAACAGTCGACTCTGTGAAGTGGATTCAGCACATCCCTGATCAAGAAGGAAGAACTGACCCTTTTCAAATCTACAAAGGTTATTTTATGAAAAATAGATTAAATTATTTTTTCATAGCCCTACAGAGGAGAAATAAGGAACTGGAAAACTCAATTAAAAGAAATATTTTATATCAAATTAGAGTTGTCCAAAAATGGAATGAGTTGCTCATAAAGCAAAGAATTCCTCAATATTGGTGGTGTTCAAGTAGAGTCTGGGTGGCCACTTCTTGGGACCAAAGAAAATCAGAGGATTTAAGTAGCTGATGGCCAAGGTTCATTCTATCTCTGAGATGCTATATTTCTGATTCTTTATTTCTGGCCACCAATAGTTCCATATATCTTAGCTAAAACCTAACACACATTATCTCTTAATCCAGCCTAGCTAAATACAGACTTTAGCATATGTAAACCTTACATTTAAAATTCATAGTTTTGTGTATCGGTTATACCACAATCTATAATAAATTTGAGGAGAGATATTCTAATATGATACTTAGAAGACATTATCTGTGTTCTTGAAGTGATATATATTCTTATTCATATCATTTCTGTATCTGATTTCAGATTGTATGACAGAGAAACATAATTTTCTGGAGGCTAAGGTTCTATTTTGAGGTCCAACAGATTGAATAAAATGATCTACAGGATTATGCAATGAACATAGAATTATTCAAAAATATTTAGTGCCTATTACATGAAGACCTTATACTCTCCTCTAAAGAAAAACTACAAAGTAAATTATAGTCAAGGAAAGCCCTCGAGGTTAATTGAGGAAATATTTTGTTTTATTTTATTATTATATCATTTTCTTGAGAATGAAATTGAAAAGTCAAGCATCAGCTATATTATTAATTCATCAATTAATTTATTGACCTTCTAGTAGGCATGAGGTTTTGTGTCAGATTCTGTGTCTTCTGGGAGAAACAAACAGATTAGGATACTTCAACAGAATGAATACTACCACCTGGGATTGAATCCTGTCTTCTGTACCTACTGTTTATAAGACATTCAATAATTTATTTAACCTCTCTGGGTTTACACATATGTAAAGTGATAGGACTAGACTGGAATTTATCTGAGTTCCCTTCCAGATCTAAATCCTAGGGTACAAGATGCCCTTATGAAGTTTTTAGTTTAGAACAGTGGTGTCAAACTAAAAAAAAAAAAAAACTCAGGCCACTAATTCATGCATGAGTCTCTCTGAGAACGTATTGACTTACTTTTAAAATAGAATGTTATTTGTTTTATATAATTTTTATTTATTTTGGTAAATATTTCCCAATTACATTTTAATATAATTCAGGCCTCACTGTGGAGTGAGGTGTGGTGTGTGTGTGGTGCATATGCATGTGTTTGACGTCACTGGTCTAGAAAAATATCTAAAATAATTCAACAAAAGGATTAGACTTATTTGCATAGCCCAAGAGACAGAGCCAAATAGGTAGAAGTCCCAGGTTGGTACATCTATGTGTGGGAGTACAACAAATAAGGAAGCCAAGTAGGGCATTAGCAAAGTTGATAAAATAATGCTTGGCATAAGGAAGAACTTAATAATCAGAAATGTCCAATGTAGAACTGACTTTCTTGTGAGGCAATAAGTTTCCTGTCAGATGGAGCCTTCAGTAAGAGGCTCAATGACCATTTGTCACATTAAAAGAGAGATGTATTGCTTCAGTTATGAGTTGTGCTAAGTGACATATATATTCCTTTCAAAATCTGAGAGTCAATGATTCTAAGAAATAATGATAATATAAGGTAAGATGTGAAAGTACAATGATACAAAAGGCTTAATGCATTCAGAGGATAGAGACAATTTTGAGGTATTGGTATCAGAAAAGATTTTCTGGAAGACAAAATTTAAACTGGACCTTGATGGATAGGTAGGGGTTGGAAAAGTGAATTTAGTAGGGAAAGGAACTCTAGGTGAAGAGAACAGCAAAAACAAAGGGACATAAGGCCAGGGCATGGTGGCACATGTCTGTAGTCCCTGCTACTGGAAGGCTAAGGCTGATAGATAAAGTAAGCTCAGGAGTCTGAGCTTCATTCAATAAGGGATGATAATCAAGTATCTGCATTGTCTTAGACCAATGGTGCGAACCTCTAGGAGTGGAAGGTCATCAGGCTGCCCAAGGAGGGTGAACTAGCCCCATCTGGGAATGAAGCAGGTCAAACCATCTGAGGAGATCAGAAGGGGCATTCCTTCTGTGAGTGGCTACTGCAATTCCTGCCTGAGTGAGATCAAGAGCTAGTATCAAAAAATGAACACACACACATTCAAAGGGAAAGAGCCAGGAAATCATAAGGCATGCTTGGAGAACATTGTGTAATATAATTTAGTTGGAGAATAGAGTATAAAAAGTGTAAGCCTAAAAAGAAAGCTTAGGGTCATATCATGGAAGACTCTAAATTTCCAGCAAATACATGTAGATTTTATTTGTGAGGTAATAGGGAACTATTGAAGGTTTTAGATCAAGGGGCAACATGACTAGAAATATGGTATGAGAGGATTATTGTAGCAGTTGCATCTACAATGAATTAGGATGATGAGATAGTAGCAGGACATTTAGTATCCTATTGCCATGATTCAGGCAAGAGATAATGATCATCTAAAGCACCAACATGATTATATGTATTTGAGAAATGTTTAACAAAATAAATAAAAATATAATATAAGAGATAATTTGTGGTTTTCTAAGTCAATTTCAGCCTGCGTTTGACCCTACCACTCTAAGGCACAATGGTGGCCAAGATAACATAAAAGAGAATGTTTATTTGAACTGTCTTTAGAAGATACAACTGTCAGGACTTAATAAATAATCAGATGTGAAGCATATACTAACTATGAATATATTAGAGAAAAAAGCCAGAATGAATGGATGAAGAATCCCGATGGAAACTTAGAGGGAATGAAATAGAAGTTGCCATAACATATGGGAAGTGTTGAATTTAATAGAAAAGATGTTAAAATATATTTTTAAACAATTGCATTGGCATTCAATATTGTTTGTAATAAATAAAATTTAAAAACAGAGATTCAGAATGTAGTAGATGTGGGAGCTGAAGATAAGCCCAACATGTTGAGGTTGGCTGATGAGGAATAGTGATGCTATTGGAAATCAGAGAAGTCTGGAGAATAGGGAGGCTTCTGGCAAAAGGTACTGAGTTCCCTTTGGATCATGTTAAGTCTGAAGTGTCAGGTTACCATCCAGGTAGTGATGTCCAGCAGAAAGAAATCTGAATCTAGAACTTAGGTAAGAATTCAGTGTCAGTCATCCTCTACATAGAAATGATTGTTAAAGTTCTAATGGGTAGGAAGGTGTCAGGGGGACCTTCAAATATCAACAGTAAACTCAAGGGCAATTAGATGGCACACAGATTGGGAGCTGGGCCTGGAGTCAGGAAGACCTAAGTTCAAATCTGGCCTCAGATACATACTAACTGTGTGACTCTGGACAAGTCACTTAACCCTGTTTGCTTCAGTTTCTTCATCTGTAAAATGAGCTGGGGAAGGAAATTTCAAACTACTCAAGTGTCTTTGCCAATAAAACCCCAAATGGGGCTGCAAAGAGTTGGGCAGGACTGAAATGACTGAACAATAACAACAAAACTCAAGGGAGAGAATCCAAAGTGAGAAAATGGTTAAAAATACAATTCTTGGAGAAAGCCAACTTTTAGGGAGTCAAGGAGAAACCTGTGAAGGTGAAGAAGCAATTTTACAAATGGAGAATACAATATCTCTTGTAACTACGAGCAAGTCACTTAACCTCCATGGACCTCAATTTCTTCATCTGTAAAAGGAGGTAACAAGATGGACCCTGAGGCTCCTTCCAACTCATGATCTAAAATCCATTGGCCTTCATTTTAAAGATTTAGATCTCTGGGTAGCATCCTGGAACAGTTGTTGTTCAGTCATTTCAGTTGTGTCCAATTCTTCATGACCCCATTTGAGGTTTTATTGGCAAAGATATTGGAATGGTTTGCCATTTCTTTCTCCAGGTCATTTCACAGATGAGGAGACTGAGGCAAACAGGGTTAAGTGACTTGCCCATGGTCACACATCTAGTAAGTGTCTGAGGTCAAATTTGAACTCACAAAGATGAGTCTTCCTGACTCCAGGCCAGGTGCTCTATCCACTGCGCCATCTAGCTGCCCATTGTGGAACAGGCACTGGACCTAAAGTTAGGAAACCTGGGTTTGAGTCTGGCCTCTGGCACATATTAATTGTAGGATTATGGACAAACCTTTTAGCCTCTTTAAGTCTCAGTTTCTTAGTCTGAAAATTGGGGATACTAATTCTTGCATTACTTAATAAGGCCATTTTGAGGAAAATGTTTTACAAACCCTAAGGTACCATTTATGTGTGTTATTCATATTAATGTATATAGGTTATAATCTACGCTTGGGAAGTGAGCACTCATCCTGATGAGATCACAGATCCATTAAATAGTATTCTTATTACTTTTTTCTCAGAAAATACTTCTAATCCCAACCATGCATCTACTATTTACTTTCTTATGAAAAATTATTTCCACAAATTGGATCTACTTGAAGGTTTCTAAACTTGCTGTTCTTCACACAATAGAATTGTCTCTTACCTCCATACCTTTTCCACAGCTATCCTCAATATCTGGAATGCCCTCCCTTACTTGTACCTCCTGGCTTCCCTCGCTTTCTTCAAAACTCAGCTCAAATCCTACATTCTGTAAGAGGACTTTTCTGATTATTGAAAATCATTAAAAATCATTAGATGAGTCACAAGAAGTAAATACATATTCTACTAAAATAATTAAATAACGCTAGAAAGTAAGTGAGAGACATATTGTGGAGGGCTTTAAATGCTAGACTACGGAATTTGAATTTTGTCCTAGGAGAAATGGAGACTCCATTAAGGTGTTTTAAAGAGGGAGTGATGTTTTAGTTCTATGCCTTATGAATTTTTTGGTAGCTGAGGAAGATGGATCAGAAAGGGAAGAGACCGGAAGCAGAAACCAATGAGAAAACTATCATAGTTATGCAAATGTGAAGTGAGGAGCACTTGAAATGGGAGAGCCTAGAATGGGGGTGGGGAACCTGCAGCCTTGAGGCCACATGAATCCAAACTTCACAGAACAAGTCCCCTTAATAAAAGGATTTGTTCTGTAAAACTTGGACTTAGTCAAAAGGCCATACCCGAGGACCTAGAAGGTCACATGCGGCCTTGAGGCAGCAGGTTTCACCCCTCCTTCCCCGCCTAGAATTTGAGAGTTGGAAAGGACCTTTAAAACTATCTATTCTATTTTCTATATCAGAAAAATCTCTGCTAAAACATATATAACAAGTGGTCATCCAGTCTCTGCTTTAAGACCTCCTGGATAGGTAAACCCACCAATGCTCGAGCATCTCTAATCATTAGGGAGTCTTTTTTCCCTGAAATTTTCCCCTGGGATTAGAATCTTCACTTCCACAACCTAAACATGAGTAGTTCCTTCAACTTATAAGTATAGGATGTATGGACTCAAGGCCCTCATACAATCCTAATTAACCTTCTCTGGAAGCTCTTCAGCTTACTACAATAATGTCCTTCTTAAACTATGGTGCCCACAACAGAATACCATACTTCAAATGAGATGTGCCAAAGGCAGAAGAAAAAATATAGTGTGACTGTCACCCTGTTCATGTACACTGTGCTCCTCTTAATGCAGCCCATTGGCTTTTTTCTTGCCCTGTCACACTGCTGTCTCATACTGAGTTTTCAGTTCACTATAACCCCCAGATCTTTTTCAAAATTTTTAAAAATTTTACTTATTTTTAGGCAATTGGGGTTAAGTGACTTGCTCAGGGTCACACAGCTAGTAAGTGTCAAGTGTTTGGTCTGAGGCTGGATATAAACTCAGGTCCTCCTGACTTCGGGGCCGGTGCTCTATCCACTGCGCCACCTAGCTGCCCCTCCCAGATCTTTTTCAGACAATTGTGAGCTATTCATGTCTTCAGTGTAGATAATGGAATGTATACAATATATGTATGGAATGTACACAATAGAATGTGTATGGATAAGACCTGACAACTTATTTGTATAAGACAGAGAAGGAAGGTTCAAAAATGACTCAGTATGTATGATGGGTAGAATAGTCATTAAACCATTTTGGAGAGCAATCTGGAATTGTGCCCTAAGAGTTATTAAACTGCCTATATCCTTTGTCCCAGAAATACCACTCCTAGGTCCATTTCCCATGATGAGTATGGAAAAAGGAAAATGTCCTATATGTTCTAAAATATTTATAGCAGTTCTCTTTGTGCTGGCAAAGAAGTGGAAGTTGTGGAGAAGCCTGCTAGTTCAGGAATAGCTGAACAAGTTGTAGTACATGATTATGATGGATGCTGCTGTGCTACAAAAAATGATGAGCTTGATGATTTCAGAAAAACATGGAAAGACTCACATGAAATAATGAAGAGTGAAATAAGCAGAACCAAGAGAACATTGTATATAGTAATAACAATATTGTTTTAAGAGCAACTTTGAATGACTAAATTATTTTGATTATTATAATTACTCAAATTAAATACAAAGGACATATGAAGGAAGATGCTATCTGCATCCAGAGAAGGAACTGATAAATAGAAATATATACATATAGAGTGGTTATATATGTGTATTCACACATTTGTGTATAATGGTAATGGTAGTCATCTCTAGAGTAAGGGGGAGGAAGAAAAATAAAGGAAAAAAGTCACATGATAACTTTATTATATATTTAAAAGGAATAGCAAGTTTTACATACTATATTTACAGTTTCATGTACAGTCATTTTTCTATTCTACTATGTTATGGAAATGCTTGTTTTATTTCTTAAGTTCAGAGTAAAATAAATAAAAAGAAAAGAAATATCTACAACACATCCAGAATGAGATGTCTAGCAGATTGATGATGCAGAATTGTAAGTGAGATTAGGACTAAATATAGAGATTTGGGAGTTATATGAATGGAGATGGTACTTAAACAGATGACATCACTAAAGGAGAGAGTACAGGGAGAAGATATGCCAGGACAAAAGCCTGAGGGGTGTTATGATAAAGGGGAAAGAGATGGATGATGATTCATAAAAGGAGGCTGGGAAACGACTGTCAGACAAACAGGAGAAAAACTCAAGAGTATCGTAGAAAGCAAAGAGGTTAGAGAATATTTAGGAAGTCAGCAGTGTCAGAAGCAGCAGACAATGGGAAGGAAGAAAAGACCATCAGATTTAACAGTTGAAATCAGTGACAATCTTAGACCAACCTGTTTTGGTAAAGTGGCATGAATAAAAGCCATATTGCTTTGGGGTTGAGCAGCAAGTGAAAAGTGAAGAAGTAGAGTTAACTACAATAAACTATGTCAATCTATGATGTACTACCACGCGTCCTTTAACAAATGATGAGAAATAATTAGAAGAGATGCTATTGCACTCAGCTAAGATTCTCTGCCAAGTGCCTGCTTGTGACTGCCTCTTCTCCAACAGAATGTCTCTTTACCTAATCAAAAAACTCTGCCATTTGGTCATAAGGCTCGGCATAGAGTGAAAGCTTAGATTTGGAAACAGGGATTTCTAGAGGCTACCTTCAGACACTGCTTTTTCACGTCCCATGACTGACCTGGAATAGACAGAATGAGATAAGAAAAGATGAGTACTATACATGTTAACAAAGCAATAAATGATAATTGGGGATAATAAAGGTTCCAGAGCACCTTGGAGAGGAAAATCTATTTAGCACCATGCTAGATGATTTGGGTAAGAATAGGGCCTTGAATCTATATTTTCGTTTCATTATGGTACAATTCATCTATCTCAAGCCAGTTTGATTTATTTGTTACATCATCACCTACATTTCTCATCTTTGTTAAGGGGTTGGATAAAGCACCCATTGTTCCTATTAAAGGTATTTACAGTATTTAGGGAAATAGTTAGCAAACCATAAGGCACATATCTGCAAACAGACCCTTCTGGTTAAGTGTTACTGATATTTTAAGCATTTGAACTTACATAATTAAAGCAAATATTTGGATTAAAATAATTCTCAAATTGAAAGAGTATACTGCAGTAATAGGAGAGTGAAAAATTCCCCTAGGGGTAAATTTCACTGAGAACTGATATGAGATAGCCCTTATAATGAAATCCAGATACAGCATCAGAGTGATCACAATTGTTAGTTGGTTTAATATGATAATGTAACTTAAATTGAATACATCTGTGTTTGGAGTTCCCCATCTTTAGCCGTAAAGCACCAAGTTCCAAATGATAGGCTAGGGACCAAGATCTCCATTGGAGATGATTGGTATTTTTTTCCTGCTATCCCATGTATTACATGTTCCTGTCAAATTAAAATCTTTTCTAGGAGTGAGAAAGGGAACATGCAGATGGTTGATTTTAAAGCCGGTATTGGATAGTCAGATTCAAAGCAGGCCAACCAAAAGCACTAATGGCATCTTCCCTCAATCCAACCTCTCTTCTCTTCTCATAGACTTAATAGAAGCTTCCAATCCCTAAATAAAATGAAATTCCCCTTTCATGTTGCATTCTGATTGGAGATCTACAGAATCCCAATGTGAACTCAATGCTTTGGAGAGAGAGAGAGAGAGAGAGAGAGAGAGAGAGAGAGAGAGAGAGAGAG
>NW_020954557.1:23837242-23838048 GCF_900497805.2 Vombatus ursinus
GAGAGAGAGAGAGAGAGAGAGAGAGAGAGAGAGAGAGAGAGAGAGAGTGTGTGTGTGTGTGTGTGTGTTTGAAAACTCTTTTTTGCCTTTTCTTTGGAGGTGTCATTCTATTATTCCTTCCCAGGTTTCCTAATGATTTCACTAACAATTAAGAGAGCCAAATGATTTCATCTACCATCTGTATGTTAATGATTTCCAAATCTTCTTGGCTACCCTTGGTTTTTCACTTTCCAATCAGTTTCACATTTTTCCATGTTCAACAGTTCTTCCAAATGTATTAGTCATGTCCAGCTGCCACGGAGAAAGCTATGACCAAGACTTGTCTTAGATCAGTTTTATTTTAATGGCTCTCTGTTTACTAACTCATGAAGAGATCCTTGATTAGGAATTTTTGCACCTTGGGCAAATGCCTCAAATCATGTCTCAGGCAAATGGTATCAAAGTTGCCCTCAGTTGGAGGGAGAGAGACAGACTGTGTTGGGAGGCAGAAACCATGGGATGTCACCAGACTGTTGCTTGGAGCCGGGTGCTTACTTTTATTTACAGTAGAGGAAGTAAACCATTTGCTAACTTCCTATTTGAACCAATTCTTGATAGTTAGGTTTTAAAGTTGTCTGTTTCTTTATATTTAACATCCAAAAGACTTGATTATCAGAGAGTAGACAATGAATGAACTAATTAAAATATACTTTAATAAAATGTATCAATTAACCAATTAACAAACATTTATTAAGCATGTACTATGTGCCTGGCATTTTGGAAGAAGAAGAAGAAGAAGAAGAAGAAGAAGAAGAAGAAGAAGAAGA
>NW_020954557.1:23838058-23878827 GCF_900497805.2 Vombatus ursinus
AAGAAGAAGAAGAAGAAGAAGAAGAAGAAGAAGAAGAAGAAGAAGAAAGAAGAAGAAGCTAATTTCCATTTGAGTTGGCAGGTTGGGTACCCAGAAGGCAATTACTACTACTCTCAGATAATATGGTAAAGATAGTTAATACAAAATCTTCTCTTAAGAACCTAGTTCACTCCTTCCCACAATTATACACAACATCCAAGGAAGGAGTAGCCTTAAATTTAGACCAAAATAGTAGTAAGGCATAGGAGTAAGAAATATGTGTGACAAAAGTTTAATTCACATCATTTGTTCTTGAAGTCCTTCTCTTTGTGTAGAGACCTCATGCATAAACCCTATTGTTACTGTTGAACTAGGAAACCAGATGGCAAAATGGATGTAGTACTGGGCTTAGAGTCAGGAAGACCTGAGTTCCCTCTGACACTCGATTGCTGCGTGACTCTGAGGAAGTCACTTAATTTCTCACAGTCTCACTTTTCTCATCTATGAAATGAAGATAATGATAGCACTACCTCAAAGACCATATGAGATAACACATATAAAGCATTTGCGAATCATAAATGTTATTGTTGTTGTGGTTGTTGTTTGTTATCTAACCCAAAGAACTATTTGATAAAGGCCATGAACTGTTTTGCTGACTAGGCTTAAATGAGGACTCAGTATTAACTATTTTGCTGGTTGGGCAGTGCCAGAGATGAAGAAAGGGCTTTCTGCTTTCTGTTATGGGGAGAATAGATGGCAGTTGATAGGGAAGCAGTTTGCAATTGCAGCAGAATGATGGTGAATGAAGAGAGGTGGCCCCTCCAGGTATTCTGCAACAATGCAACAAATTCCAGGACAAGAGACTAAGCACTGAAGGCTACTCAACTGCTAGGCATCTACAGGCTAGAAGAACTTTCAGTGGGGTGACTGGACTACAATTGGAGTCTAAAGCTTGGGAGAATCAATGGAAGGACAAAGCCTGGGATGGCAGACACTTTTATATGGTTTATCCTCTATTTCTTTCAGCTGTTTCTATTTCCTCCTTTTTTATGACAAAAATTGTATCTGCTTTATGATACCTGACTATATTTTGATTTTGATCTGATGAAGATGGAGAACAACTAAGAAGACAAATAGCTAAAACTATATCTGACATTTAAAACTCTGTCCAGGACGTTAGGATTTCATCCTAACTGGAAGCTCACAGATATATTTAGAAAAGAATCAGGTTTTGATTATTAATATTTTTACATAAGCTCCTAAATTGCAGGGCAGCTAGATGGTGCAGTGGACAGAGCCCTGGGTCTGGAATACCTGAGTTCAAATCTGGCCTCAGATAATTGCTTGTGTATGACCCTAGCAAAGTCACTTAACCCTGTTTGCCTCAGTTTCTTCATCTGTCAAATGAGCTGGAGAAGGAAATGGCAAACCCATGTAAATCAGAACCAATTCAATCCCTAAGTGAATTGGGTCTTTGTTGTAACAAGAGCTAGGCGAATCTTGGAACATGGGTATCTCAGGGTATCTCTCATCTCTGAATGAAGGAGAAGGTAGAAATATGGCTCCAAAGAGAGTAATGTCCTTTGGGTCCTTTAGTGGGATGAGAAAGGTGTGGATTGTAAAGAACCTGTCTGGCCCTTTTACCTGATGAGAAAGAAGGAGATGCTTGCATAGCCAAACCTTGTCTCACAACAATGCTTACTGGTTACACATGAATCCTATGCTATTGGGGTCAAAGGTTGGAAATTGTATGCTACTGTTGTTCCTTCCTATTACATAATGATAAGATAATTTTGCTATTATTCAGTTAACACATTTATTAAATGCTTACTATGTGCTAGGCACTGTCATATGTACTGAGAATAAAAAAGGCAAAAACACAATCCTGCCTTGGAGGAGCTCATGTTCTACTAAAAGATTATATACAAATAACTATGTACATATAAGATTTATACAGAATAGATGAAAGGTAATAGAGGGGAGGCACTAGTTGGGATTTGAAGGGAGAGCAAGCAGGAAAGGTCTCTTGTACAAGCTGGGATTTAAGCTGAGTCTTAAGGAAACCAGGGAAGTTGGGAGAGCATTCCAGGCATGGGAGAGAATCATTGAAAAGACAAGGAATTGAGAGATGGGGTATTCTGTGAAAGCAATAGAGAGAAGGATAAGTACTGTTGAGGGAATAATGTGTAAGTAGACTGGAAAAGGTAGGGAAGAGGCAGATTGTGTAGGGCTTTTTTTTTTTTCTCCTTTTCCCATTCCAGCCCTTGCTTGCTATGGATGTGGTAACATTATAGAGATTATGTATGCTAGGGTCTTTTGAAGAAATGAGTACAAAAGAAGGAAGAACATGATAGCAGATTCATACTGAGAAAGGAAAGATGAGTGATTATTTTTGCTAAGATGATCAAAGAAATGTGGGGAAGTGTGAATATAGGAGACTGGTCACATAAGAGGTTTTAGTATTTAGATATGATTACGATCACAACCCTGGAGGGGCATGAATGGAAGGATTATAGTAGTGGCAGAGTATTATGGACATTTTACATGATTTTTTTTCAAAGGAAAATTCATCAAACAAGGCAATAAGGAAGCAGTACACTTTAATTATCTTCTCTGACTCTTTTTCAAGGAAGTTTAATCCTGAAGGAAACTGCTATTTTTTGCAAAGAAAATTTACTTTTATATGGGGGAGGGTGCTGGTAAATTGTAGATGGGGAAGAAAAGGATAAGGAGACATCTCTGTGTACTTTAGGAATCCTTTGTAAGAAGGGACAAAATTGAGTTGTGGTTTTTGGAGGACTGTATCTCTTGGGGTTATGGCTATAGTAATATGGGATTGTGAGAGCTAATATCAATGGTAACTTTGAGATTATGAATCTGAATGACTAGGATGATGTGATTGCCAAACAATAGAAGTAAATAATTTGGATGTGTGTTTGGTTTTTTGGGGAGGGGCATATTTCAATTCTGGACTTGCCGGGTTTAAGTTGTCAACAGAATATGTCCATGGAATTATCCAACAGGCCACTGGGGATATGGGACCAGAGTTTTGGGAAGAGGTTGTAGAGGGAGTAGAAATAAAAACTTAGGAGTTATTTGTTAAGAGGTGATGATTAGAGTGGATAGAGGGAGAAAGTGGAGAAAAGGAATAGATCTGAAAATGGGGACTTGGAAAATATTCACATTTAAGGGGTGGAAGAGGGATGAGAATCCAACATAAACAGAAAAATAACAGAAAGGCAGGTGAAAAACCTTGAGGAAGATATGTCACAGAAACCAAGTTAGGAAAGAGTATCAAGAAAGAGGAAGAAGTAGTCCAGAATGCAATGTCCGTAAAGAGGTCATTGGACTTAGCAGTAGAAAAGTCATTGCATTTTACACATGTACTGTACTCAACCTTGGATAAAGCTGTTGAGTAGAATGGTGAGAGAGACAATTAGATTTCAAGAGGCTGAATCGGGAATAAAAAAGAGGAAATGACAATACTGGGGGAAAACCACTCTTTTAGATGCCTTAAAGAAACATCACTTTGGATTTTTAGTTTCCTTTTTATCTTATACCATTTGTAGAAGCTTAGTTCCATCACTGTCAATGCCAGAGTGACCAACAAATTACTGCTTCATGAATAAACCAATGATAATGAAATTCAAAGCAAATTCTTCTATTCTGAGTGTTGAGTTTGCCTACTTCACTTCCTTTTAGTGAATTGAATAATTATGGAGGCATATTGCCATTTTTAGCTCACTCATTAGAAATGGTGAATTATTATTTTGGTGATGTAGGTGATGTAGATAAGGAGAGAATGTGTTTCTTTGGGCAATAAATACAATCACAAAGGATGCTAAGTTTGAAGAGTCACTGTTCTGTGAGATTCATTATTAAAAAATGAATTGATGAACTTTTAGTTAGAAAGCACCATCAGCATGTGGGGAGAACCATGTGCAATAGTTTTTCCTTCATGTTATTATAGAGATGACAACATGATTTTGAGGCAACAGAATTAGATATTGTCAAGAAATCTGGGGTCAAATCCTGGCTCTACTACTTACACTATGACTTGTATGTCATTAGTCAAGACATTTCATTTCAATGGACCTCACTTTCCTCATCTGTAAAAGAAAGAACTCGGACTTAATAACCTCGAAAGTCCTTCTCAGCTCTAAATCTGTGATCTTATGATCCTATGAGTTATGATACATGGATAAACAACGTGGGCTGAGTCACTGCTCCTAGAGATCCACTAGACTCTCCTAGGAAGGGAGTGGAAAAAGAGATGTTGAAAATAAGAAGTGGTGCCATATTGTTGTGGAGGTACTGCCTACCCTTGGAGTTCAGCTCCCAAAAGACTAGCAATGAGGTCTTTTGATTTAACATCACTTTTAAGAGAGGGAGTTGGAAAAATGGAGTCCCTAAATAGGCACAGTAACATTCACTAATTCATAAATATTTCCTGATCCTACGATGTCCCCCAATCTGATCAGTTCCCAGTATTCTTCTCCATCCCATTATTCCCCATCACTGGGAAGGCTCTGGAATCTGACATTATACTATTTCCAGTATTCCAGACATTAAAAAAAGCAAACTTAAAAATACTCTTGCTTGCAACAGAAACATCTCTGCTACATAAAATAATTTATGTTGGGATTTTGATATATCAGGGAAAGACAAGTAAGTAAGGGTAAATTCTTCTACATGAGAGCCTAGTTAAAATAGTTTTATTATGGTTATCTACAATATAAAAAAGTATAGTAGAAAGAGTGTTGGATTTCGAGTAAGAAAATCTGAGTTCGAATCCCAGCTATGCTACTTTCTAGTTTTGTGGCCTTAGAAAAATCATTTTACCTTAAAAGCTTCAGTTTCCTTAGCTATAAAATGAGGGACTTGGATGATAGGATGCCTAAGGTCCCTTTGTCCTCTAAATATTGAAACTTATAATGGAATGTGCAGAGTATTATTACTCCTAAGATACAGGGAATGTATTATGTTCTAAAATTCTGGAGGATTCTCCTCTGGGCATTATTCCTTCTTTCATTCCCCCCACTCACCCTTGAGAGTCTCTGAACCCAGTTACCTTTCCAGTTCGATAATTGCAATCTAAAAATTTCCAGAAAAATTATGGATTCATGAAGAATTCCCCTTATGTAGATTTATGTTAGTTAAAGATATGGAAAGGGACAAAAAAGAGGGAAAAATTTGACCATGAGAAATTTTATTAGATTTTATTATGTGTCTCTGTGAGCAAAAGACCAACAACCACATACAAGCTTACAAAGATGGTTATCCTTCAACATGCTTACTGTGTTAATGGGACCAAAGTAGCCTCACCATCTAGGCTATTTCTTGAAATATACACAATGAAAGGAGAAAGTCCTCAAGAACAATCTTCAACAGGAAACATTGACGAATGTAAATCTAGGCTTTTTTAGTGCAAGTCAACAATAATCTGACCTGCAGTTTTTAAAGTGAAAATAGATTAGCACCATCATATTTGCCTTCCCAAGTTTTCGTGGTCTTGACCAGCAATGATAAGAAAGTGTAGAAGCACCTTTGAAAAAATAGATTCAAATCCATTAATAAAATGAGTAGCTTTTATAAAAAGAGGGGCTGCTGCTCAATCCTTGCACTAGCCTGTACTTTGTCCACTACCCATTGGCATGGAACTATACCAGTTTTATGAAATGAACAAATTGAATTTATAAATCTCTCAAATGAACATAGAGTTTTTGTTTGTTCATTTGTTTTTGTTTTTGATGAGACAGTTAATTCATCCCAGTTTCTGTCCAAGATGAGGTAGTTGAAACAGGGAAGTCCTTTCTATCTTTTTCTTTTTACTATCTCAGAAAGGAGGATAAATTGTTCATGCATGGGGTATTCAGTGCCTTGCAATTGGGGCAGCATTCAAAGACTGGAACACAGAATTGTTGTAAGACTGTTGAAGTTTATTATAGCACCACTGAGACATTTTGAAGATGGAATTGGTAAAAAAAAAATAGAGCCAAAAGCATTTGAATTGTATTTGGTGTACTAGCAAAACAAAAATGATCCCTTTCTGTCAAATCATCTTTTTTTTTTCCAGAAATTTTGGAAATAAATAACTGGAATACAGTTGTTCACCTGTATTGGTTGACAAGATTAGAACAAGAGGAACACAGTTGGAGTGTGGATTTGTTTGCTGGGCTTTCAGAGAGAACAAATTCCTTAGTTTACAAAAAGCAAACAGGGCCAATGTCCACACCAAATTCTTGATCAGGACCACCAATATCGAAGGGAGCAATATCAATGATGGGCAGTCTCATAGCCTTGCGTGTTCGGTATTCAAACACCGTTTGACCCCATTCCCCAGTGTGTTTCTGTGGGAAAAAAGGAGCAAAAGAGAGGAAAGGAGTGCATTAATGACATGAAAATCAACAGTATTTCATAAGTTGCTTAGATATGGAGAAATAGCTCCCATGGCATTTTACTAGTTTACTTGGGACTTGCCATACAAGAAGCCTTCAGTTTTCCTTGTTGAAAATTTTTAATATAAAATGGCATGCTTGAGCCCACTCAGGGTTACCTGATTTTAGAGGGCGTGGTTCTGAATTCTCCCAGAGATGCAGAACTTACCATCATGACCATGAAGGACTGATAGCTTTGCTTACTGCATATTTACATGGGATGTATTTTAGATGTGGAGAACAGTTATCCTTCCATTCATGAATGAGTTGAGGGATAACAGGAAAGGGTAGAGACATTCTGTGTACTTAGGCTGCCCTCTAAATTAAGCAGTCCCCAAGGTAGAATTTTAAACACTAAACAAAGAATATTTAAATTGTTCACTTACACTGCAACCATCTTCCAGAACTGTGTATGTGAATTTACTATTTCCTTCAGCCTTGAATTCACCGTCATTGGAACCCATCAACTTCAGAGCTTTCTTTACATTCCCATTGGCTTGATCCATATAAGCGATGCTGTTCTTGCAATGATATGTGATGTTCTGTGAAGCACGGCTGGAAAGAAGTCTGAGGAATGCCATCTGAACCTCGAGAATATCTTCAGGAAGCTCGGGATTACCGTAGCTAAACTGTGGTAGAAAAAAAAAAAAGAAAGAAAATTATCCAAGAGTTCAAAATTTTAGTTCTAGTTTTTTGAGATTGAATTTTGAGATTGTATTTACTAGCAGGCCAGTCACAGTGGACGAAGTGAAAGAAATGTTACCTGTGGAGAGTAATCTCTCTCTCTCTCTCCTATTCTGTTGCTCCCTCTCCCTCCCTCCCTTCCTCCTCCTCCTCCTCCTCTCTGTCTCTGTTACTCTCTGTCTCTCTGTCTCTGTCTCTGTCTCTGTCTCTCTCTCTCTATCTCATATCTATTTATGGGAGTGCAGTGGTAGGATTCATGGTGTAGGACCAGTCTTGGAGTCAGGAATACTTAAATCATGCCAAAACATCTTAGTGCCAAAAGACTACACTCTAAATGTATGAAATACAGAGGACATGCTGGTAAGAACAGTAGAGGAAATTTCCACACCAAAATAATCCATATAAAAATAGTAATTAGGAATTAAATTTGTATTTTATTTTAATATTATATATATTGTCAATGTAAAAAATATATATCAGAAAATTTTAATAAATATATTTCTATCATAAGAATGAATGATTCAGTTAACCTAATTCTTAAGCTTTCTTTTGCCCTGAAAAACATGTAGCTAAATGAAAACTCCTCAGTACTATTTCATCATTTAGAATACTCATTTCATTAACTTAAGAGAAAACGTGGTACAGAGGATAGAGGGCTAATATCTCATGGCATACATTCAACCTCTTATACTCTAGGCCAGGCTGTGTGGTTCTGGGCAAGTATCACTCCAGATGATACTCTAAATCCTATAATTTATGGATCTGCACAGATAGAGGGAGTTTACTCACTGAGAACTCCCTATGTTAAGAAATCACAGGTCCAGACACTACCCCTTCCCCTTTCCCTAGAGGCAGGTAGGTGGTATAGTGCCAGGAACAGAGTTCAGAAGACCTGAGTTCGGTCTCAGACTTTTACTAGCTGCATGACCCTGGACAAATCACTCAACTCGTGTTTGCCTCAGTTTTTCATCTGTAAAACGGGGATAATAATAGTACCTACCTACCTACCAAGGCTGTTGGATCAAAGAAGAGAATAACTGTAAAGCACTTAGCACAGTGCCTGGTACATAGTAAGTATGATATAAATTTTAACTTTTACTATTGTTATTAAAATTGCTAAATAACTTTGCTTTGGACACACTTAATAAATATTTGTCAAACTGAAGAAAAGGGAAGTGGAGAGGGATAGTAGGGAATCAGATAAATTTGGTTTATCTTATTGGGAGGCTGATAAAAACATTTCCCTCCTTACCTGGAAACCACCATTCATGGACTCTCCAAACCAAATGTGTTTCTTTTCACCTTTGGAATCTGTCCACCAGTTCTTCCGTGGAACATTCATGGGGCTGGCATTTATACATGTTTCACCAGTTTCCATATTACAGTACACTTGGATAGCATCCATCTTGCAGCCTTGGTTAGGATCAACCCAGTATTGTCCTGAAGATACACAATGTAGAACAATGGTTAAGAAGTTCATTTGGAAAATTCATTATTTCATCTAGGTTGAATGTAGCAATACATTCTTAAGATTGACCCCATGAGAAAGGAATCTGAGCTTCACATGAGAGTATTTGATTGTGTATTTCATGTACTGATGTTTTATAGTATAAGATCTGCGAGAAAACTTAGTTTTCTCTTAACTAAGTACAAAGCTAGAATAGTGTGTTTCCTGTCAATATAAGTATCATGAGAGGCTGACAGTTCACCTGTCAAGGACACCCATAGAGTGAATTTTTGCACTAAATAGGGAGATATACTCTAGTTCAAGTTCTAAGGTTCCTTTTAACACTAAATTGCTATGAGTCTAGAAGGAAAGTGTCAGATTCACAGAAAACTAATATCCTGACACCTTGACGTGGTTTTAATACTATCTGTACTTTCTGTTGTCTAATTTTGATGACAACACCAAGGTGATCAGAACAGGTATTTTTCATAGCTATCTTAACTATTTGGGATTACTAACAAATTTAATGTTTCCCTTCCACAAAGCAGTTTGGAAGAGTATTATTTCAATCATTTCTATTTAATTCCTTTAAGTACTACTTCTATAGTATCTTTGTTTCACTTTTTCATTTCTTAGAAAAAAATGATCCACATCATAGAGGGATAAAGCATGCCATTTCTCGCATTTGCTAAATTTACCCTTGCAATGGAAGCAATTTCCATTCTAACGCACATACCACTCTTGAGTTCAGGATGGCAGAATTTCAGGTCACGGCAATTACGCGCAGGATTTTTTCGTGATCCATCAGGACTAATGATGCTTTCTATTTGTCCATTCATCGATTTGAGTGAGGACAAAATTTCTTCAGTGTTGACTGAGGGCTCATCTCCATAGTATGGAGCAGCTTTTTCTTGGGAAGGTCCATAGGCAGCAGCAGCACCAGCACCACAGCAGGGACCAGGAGCACCAGGTGGGCCAGGAGGACCCGGGTTTCCAGGGTGACCAGGAGAACCCTAAGAAATGAGGAAAGTGTGGACAATGATTCAATGTTAATTATTGTTTTGGAAAAGCTATGTGGAAAGAGTTCACAAGATTCCCTGGAGAATATAACTTAAAAAACGGAGAGGTGTGGCAGTGGAAAGGAAACTGGTTTCAAATTTGAACTCATAGAACTGGGTTAAAATCCTGGCTCTACTACTTAGATACTACAATGAGTTACTTTAAGAAACTTAATTACTCAGAGTCTCAGTTTACTCATATATTAAAAAGAAAGAATGAGACTATATGGTTTCTAAGGTGCCTTCCAGTTCTAAATTTAATGATTCTAATAGGGTAATGACTTAAAACTTTAATTTTTAAAAAAATAAAGGGCCAGTTGTATGCTTGTTATTTTGACAAAACAGCTAGATGGTTTTTTAGAAAATGTTCAACCATTTGCTTTAGTATTATTGTGGAAAGTCAATATATATTTCCTAAAGTCATAGTGGTATCTACAATCTCAATCTTATAATTTAAGCTATAAAGAAGAAGTATTTTTTTTGGATTTAAACAAAACTTTTTTTGGTATCCTAAACATACAGATTCAACTTCATATTTCTGATACTGAGTGAAAGGAAAAATAACAATTTAAATGTAAATAATTTTCTCCTTACATCTGACCCTCTTTCTCCTCTGTTCCCTCGGGGGCCTGGAGGACCAATGGGACCTGCATGTCCACTTGCTCCATCTTTGCCAGGGGGTCCATGGGGTCCAACAGGGCCCTGAACAAGATTAAAAAAAAACAATTATCAAAACCAAAGAAATACATACAATAGATAAGAAAATGGTAATAGACAAAATTAATCATGAGAAACCTCTTTTCAAATGGATTTATGTTATCTCACTGAAATCTCACCAACTGAGTAATTTTCTTCATTTTCAAATAGCCCTATAAAATTTTCAACATGTAGTCATCTCTCAATACTACTTACCCGGGGGCCTGCAGGTCCTGGACTGCCAACAGCACCTTGGTGACCAGGTGCACCCTGAAAGGTAGGTTAGTTTGAACATTAGTTAAGAAATTCTCAAAAGTTCCAAAAGTCATTAATCATAAGATTAAGTGTCATGATCATGAAACTTAAAGTGATCCATTAAGCTTCATCTCTTATATTCTCTATTTAGTCAAGCTAACTCTAAGATAGAGTATCTCTAACATCTACCTGGAGAAGCTGAGAATTTAGTCATCTCTTTATTGATTCTTTCTTCTTACCCATAATATTCTTTACTTTTAAAAAGAAAAATGAAAGTTCCAGAATTTATTTCGTAGAGTTTTCTTTATTAATCTTGAAATAAGTGTATTTGCATATTTGCTAATTAATATCATGGTCAAGTTCAACAAAGTCAACAAGCATTTATTTTGCAATTATTGTAGTCCAGGCACTGGGGATACAAATGTAAAAGATGTCTTTTCATAACAAAGACATATAATTTTAAAAACTACTTTCTTAATTAGAATATCAGTTCAACATAAATCCTGTGAATTTATTTACCTCTAACCTCCTAATTAAATGAGGAGGTTAAACGAATTATATGAGAAACAATACAAAACATATATTATTTTCCTCTCTAACTCCTGTACTAGAGCCTCATGTACTGAAATGAATTAATAGCTATACTATTTAAAATAGATGGTTACATCTCATTGGACGTGATACAATAAAAAAAGATGGATTATTATTCAGGCATTTTTCCTTTTCTCTGCAACAATAACTTGTTCATGTGATGAGTTGTGATGTTAAATGGAGAATGAATCACATGGTAGTTTTTAAGATGGATGAATAAACACAGAGTCCTTTAGCTCCATAGGAGTATGGAATGAAACACGTAAGATTAGGATAAGACCAACTACTGAGCTTAATGTGAAAATTTGTTACAAATATTTGCACCCTTAGTGGCCTTGTTTTAACTAACAAAAAGACCTTTAAAAAATTTAAATACTTACTGAGGAACCTGGTGGACCAGGAGTCCCGGGGAAACCACGATGTCCTTTGACGCCATTACTGCCTCGTTCACCAGGTTCACCCTTGTCACCACGTGGACCTTGAGCACCCTGTAGAAATACATTGGGAAATAACATTATAGGTTTGCATTTGCAATAGTTAATAAATTTCTGTATTAAAATGGGCTCACACAGTGATAGAATAACAATAATTGAAGCTTAAATGATAATTCTGAGGTGCTCTGAGATCCTGAGTTACCTTCTGAGTCATCAAAGAAAAATTTAATTATACTCTGTATCATTCCCAATGTAAATATATTTTATTCATTTTTCCATTTCCCATATTTCCATTGGGATAATTTAATGACCATTTGAAAAAAATGAATATCAACTATGTCAAGGCACCCTTTAGAAGGTAGACTTCTTGAGGGTAGGAAATTTTCTTCACTTGGGGATTCATATCCTCAGGCTCCAATTCATATCACACCTTTCATAAATGCCTGTGTAATTGTAACAATTGAAGGCACTGACCCAGTCATTATTGGTGTTGTTTTTCTAATTAATTTAACATTGGAAATCCTTTTGTGGAATGTGCTGTGACTGTCATCTAGCAATTTTCAATTCCCTGACCATGTCAGATAAGAGTTTTCTGTTGCTTCCAGATGTAAAGATATCACTTACGGGAGCACCTCGAGCAC
Source organism: Vombatus ursinus (assembly GCF_900497805.2). NCBI lineage: Eukaryota > Metazoa > Chordata > Mammalia > Diprotodontia > Vombatidae > Vombatus > Vombatus ursinus. The sequence continues at coordinate 23,850,281 of NW_020954557.1, forward strand.
CAGCAGGACCCGCAGGACCACCAGGACCAGTAGGACCCTAAATTTAAAAGATAGGTTAGTTCATAACATTATTTTTTAAATGCTGAGATTCAAAACTCTTATTTTAGTGCTTTCAAATGTGTTTAAATAAACTTCATTTTAAGAACCTCTGAAACTATTCCTATACCAGGTAAGAATAGTTACATTGCCTTTTCTGCTTTAGCCTGGATTCAATGTTGGTAATCAAAGTTCCACTTTAAATTGCTGAATAACATCAACATATTCTTGTCAGTGAGTCAGGAAAACCTCAAGTTAAGTATATTGATGTATACTAGCCGCAAGATCATGGGCCCCTTCAGTGTGAGAGGCAATTCTCTAACAGTAGAGTTCCTGATAGGTAACCTTGGATGGATCTTCCACACCAGGAAATTACCTAAATACACAAAATCATAGTTCTAGACCAAAAGAAAAATGCTAATGGGATGGTTTTTAACTTTTGACATAACTTCTTACAAAATTTCAAACATCTTTTTGAAATGACCATTTATTATTTAGTCGATAGAGTTCTGGACAGAGTCAGAACATCTGGATTCAAATCTTTACTCTGACACTAGTTGTGTGACCATGAGAAAGTCAATTAAAATGTTTAAACTTCAGTTTCCTCATCTAAAAAATGAGGATAATAATACCCATAATACCTACTTTACCTTAGAAGATGCATTAAGCTAGGCTTGCAGAAAAAACAACTTCATTAATCCAGCTTTTAATTTACTAGAAACACAGTTTTCTATTCCTTGGTATCATTATTATGCAATTTCAAGTCAGAAGTGATCATTTCTCTACTGTAAAAGTGAGATTTTAAAAAGACATATCCCTTCTTCTACTTGGTGAATAAGTGAAGAAATTCCAGAATCTGAGATTCTTCCATCTACTGATATATATGCATATATATGGATATATATGCATATATATATACACACATGCATTATATATGTACATGTATCTCTGTCTTTCTATCTCTCTCACTTTCTCTCTCTCTTTCTCTCTCTCTCTATCGATAGATAGAGAGAGATTCACACAAAATAAGGCTGATCCTATTTGAACTTACAGCTTCTCCTCTATCTCCACTTTTTCCAGCTGGACCGACGGGGCCAGGAGGGCCAGGATGTCCAGGAGACCCAGGAGATCCGGGAGGACCACCTTCACCACGGTCACCCTGTAAATAAATTCACAAAGTACGGAGTAAACGTAATATAGCCTGTATTGAATTAACCTTCCAATTATCCATCTATCCCTTCAGCAATCAAATATGTATTTGTTGAGCATCTACTATATGCCAGACATTTTGCTAGGCACTGGGGATGCAAGTACAAAGAATGAAAAAATCACTACTCATAATGAGAATTCATTATAAGGGAGGAATAACAAGTACATATATAAATATGTACACTATAACTACAAAGTGAATGAATATAAATATATACCAAGTAGTTAAATGCAAGGTAGTTTGGGAGAGAGGGCATTACCAGTTGGAGGAATCAGGACAAAATTCATTTAGAAAGTATTGCTTGAGTTGTATCTTAAAGATGTGAGGGGCTCTATGAGGCAGAGGTCAAGAGAGAATACATTTCAGGCACAGGAAACTGTGTCCCCTGTGTTCTGTTTGGCTTTGAAAACTAAACACAGGAGTTTATATTTTATTTTAGAGGCAATAGGAAGCTGCTGCAATTGCTTGAATAGCAGAGTGGCATAGTAAGATTTACACTTAATATAAATTATTTTGTCAAGACTGTGTAGGGTGAATTGGGGTGATGTGAGACTTGGAGGAAAGAAAACAGTTGCAGTACTCTAGGTAAGAGGTGATGAGATTCTAAATTAAAGTGATAGCTGCAGCGATGGAGAAAAGAGATGAGATGCAAGAGATGATATAGAGGTACAAAGGGCAAGATTTGACAATTGATTTGATATGTGGAGTAAAAGAAGTGGAGGATTCCAGGATAATACTGGAAGTATGAACCTAAGAAAGCAGGAGAGTGGTGCTGTTGACAGAAATGAAGAAGTTTGAGAGTCAGGAGGGTTTTGAAGGAAAATAATGAGCTCAGTTTTTGACTGTTGGCAGTTGAGTTTGAGATATCCTCAGGATATTCATTTTGAAATGTCAAATAGGGTACTGGTGATGTGGTACTAAATGGTGATATGGTACTATTGAGGTTGATTAAGGTTGGATATATGGATCTGGTTGTTATTTACACAGATATTATAAACCCATGGAAGCCAGTGAGGTTACTGAAAGAGTATAAAGTGAGAAGAGAAGAGAGCCCAGGATATAGTCTTGAGAACCACCTTCACAAAGGAATCATGATGTGAAAGTTAAGTCATTAAGGAGATAGAGAAGGAGTGGAAAGAGGGGTGGAATTTGTGCCTGGAGAGAGCAGTGTTCCAAAAATACAGAGAACAGAGAGAATGCAGGAGGAGAGAGTATTCAATAGTGTCAATTGGAGCAGATTGGAGGAGAAGGATTAAAACTGGGGAAAAGATCATCAGATTTGGAAATTAGGAGATCATTGGTACATTTAGAGAAGTGTTTCAATGATCAATGAAGACAAAAGTCAGATCAAGAAGGATTGAGGAGAAAATGAGGGTGAAGGAAGTGAAAGAAGGTAATATTGGAAGCATTTTCAAGGAATTTGGCTAAGAAAAGTAGAAGATATACAGATATATATATATATATACATATATATTGCATGATTCATAAATTTGTTTTACTGTCTTCATTGATGAAAAAAATCACAGCATTTCAAATGGTATTCAAACACTAATAGTAGCAAAGGATGATAACTCGAGGAGGGCATGGTAGGGGCTAGTGAGGATTTTTTAAGAATGGGGAAATTTGGACAGATTTGTCAGGAGTAGGGAAGGAATCAGTTATGACACAGAGAGAAGCTAAGGATTAGAAAGAAACAAGAGAATGATTGAAGATGAGAAGATGAAAAGGGCTGGGATCAAGTACAGATATAGAAGGACTGGTCATAACAAGAAGAGCCATCTCTTTCTCAGAGACTGGGAAAAAGGAGGACAGTCCTTTTGAGGATACCAGAGATCCTTCAAATTGTACCTTGCCACCAGGAGCACCATCACGGCCTGGCTGCCCATCTGATCCAGGATTTCCCTAATGAGGAAAGAGGAAGAGAATTAAAACTACTTGAACCTATCAACATATTAATAAAGTTGCTACTACAGCTTAAGAGATAAAATAAGACAAGCAAGCATTTTAGCTCCTCCCCTGTCTCCTAGGAATTCTTGTAACCCTATGCCCTTCTAACATTTTTTATTATTCTTCGAATGATCCTTTTTTAAATGAATAATCATGACTCTAGATCATGAAGCCCAAATCAAATTGTACCACGTAAGACTGCTTTCATTAAATAAAAAAGAAAGGAAGGAAGGAAGAAAGAAAGGAAGAAAGAAAAGACAATGTAGTCATATGACTTTATCTAGATTATTGGAAATCTCAACTGAGATGTATCCATAAAGGTCAAATTGGCTGCTGTTGAAAATCAGGTTAATTGAGGCCCATGGAAACTCTGCTAAAGGATTGACTTACATCTCTGCCAGGTTCCCCAGGCATCCCACTTAAACCAGGTAGACCTTGTGGACCCTGAGGACCACGTTCTCCATTTTGACCACTGGGTCCTGGTTTGCCGTCTTCACCCTATGTGGAGAGAAATAACAAACTAATTTTTATTCCGTCCTTACCTTGGTTAAAATGTGGCACTAGAGAGGAGCCTGATACCCAGAAGCAGGTGCCGTCTTGCTTCTTTTTATTTTTTCTTCCTCTCTCTTCTCAGTTGAATGTGATTCTAGAACTAGGGTAACTATTATATAGCATGTAGGCCAGATGTGGCATATCCAAACCCAGGGCACATTCTGCCCGAGATATTTTTGCAAAAAGAAAAAAAAACCCTAATTTCTGACATAAATGAGCTAGGAGTCAAGAGGACCTATGTAATCCTGCTTCTTTTGTGTAACTGACAGCCACCAGATGTTGCCATTTGAACAGTTCTGGATCACTTGGTAATTGCCTTTTATAAAGATTCATGAGACCCTCGCATATGTGAATTTCTTAGATACACCTCTTTCTGACCTACTTCTTTACTGGAAGAAAAGCTCTAGGAGTGAGTATGTTTCCCTCTTCCCATACTCCACAGGACAAATTGAATTCAATTGGCCAAATTGAGAAAATAAGCTTTGGCTATGTTAAAAATGAAGATATATATTGAAGCTAAATATTTTGCTTATCAAAAATAAATCTAATTTTTAAAAGTGAATGCCAAAAGATGCTCAAGGTACTGAGAAACAATTAAGCAACCCATGAATCTCCACTCACTTTGGGTCCTTGTGGGCCAGGTCCTCCCCGACCACCTGGAATGCCTGGTGGTCCTGCAAGACCTCGTGCCCCAGTGATACCTGTAATACCTGATGGACCTGGACTTCCCTGTTGAGAAAGAGAACAAAAATATGTTATCTAAATGTTACAATTACTTAATTCACATTTCCTTTATTTAAGTAACCCTTGTCCTTAGTTGCAAAGGACCAAGAAGACTCATTACCATATAAGTACCTGGGAAGAAAATGAAGTACCTTAGAGTATTAAAGTTCTAAAAGTCAAAAAATATTGTTTTACAAATTGAATTTTGTTAATCTGAAAATTTGAAGTCACTTAACTCGACTTACTATGTAAAACTACAATTCTCTTCCTGAGTACATATAAATAAAAAGTTCTAAGTAAAGTAGTAGAGGGATGAAATTTCAAAATATGTAATTGAGGGGCAAATTTGAGTAGTTGAAATCATTATTAAAAATATAATAGAGTTGAAAGAGAAGAAGAACATGGAAAGATTAAGTTGATTAAGGAATTTAAAAATTTTAGATATGTGATTCCAAGGTCTCATATAATAAGTGAGGATGGCTCCAGAGCAGAAAGTGAGGCTGGTGACTTTGCACAGCTCTCCCTCACTTAAATTCTATTCATTTACAAGTCACAGCATCACCTTCCTGATGTCACTGTCCTCTTTGAGAACAAGGACAAACCATAACAACAACAACAACAACAACAGCAACAACAACAGAATAATAATAAGTGAGTAATAAAATGTAGTTACTCACTGGTGTTCCTGGTGGGCCAGATGGTCCCTTTTCACCTGGTGGTCCAGCATCACCTTTTGGACCAGCACTTCCTGGATTACCAGGAGAACCACTACTACCAGCTGGTCCAGGGGGTCCATCCTTGCCTGGTGCACCACTGCTGCCAGGAGGACCTGGGTTACCCTTTGGAGAAAAGTTAAAAATAGAGACTTATAATTGAGCATTATTCAAAAAAAAAAGTGCAATCCTGCTTCCTTTCTCTCCTTAATGAAGTAAAAGTTAAAAAAAATAGACCATAGTAGTAAAAAAAGAAAAAAAAAGCTATTCTTGTCCTTCATTGTTTGTGAGGAATTTGTATTTAAGTCACTAGATCAGTACTGGTATTGCTCCTGCCAGAATAAGTGGCATGAAAACATCCAGATATAACTTACATTATTTCCAGGAGGACCAGGAAGACCACGGGCACCAGGAAAACCAGCAGTACCCTGTGAAATTATAATCATTTTGATTACCCTTGAAATACTTGTAAGAGAAAAAAAAAAAAAACAACCCAAAACCCAAACTGTCTAGAGTGTATGATATAGATGGCTAGGACCCCGATAATGGGACCTAACTTCCTAGGCAATGGAATCTTTCAAAATATCTTTGGGTCATTCTTAGTCACTTATAAATATGGTTAATTACATGGGAATTTCTTTTGTGATTTTACAATACATATGCTAACCCTGCTTGGGGAGATATTTTTTAATCCTTCACCTGTATCTTTCGAGGATTAATGGTTTCTGTATGGGAATAATCAGATGATTTTGTGCAGGGGTAGGATTCATAAAGTATTTATTTTAAGTAATTACAATACAATCAAGATTTCACATGAAATCTTGTGGAGCAAATAGGGACCAATTTCTATTACCCCTATCTTAAAGGCAGAAAAATTGGGAAATCAAGTGCTTTGCCATCATATGAATGACAGAAGCAGAGGAAGAACTCAGATCTTCTAACTCTTTCGCTCTATTACTAGTGGCTACAAGACAACCATGGCTAACTAAAGATGCCATGCAGCACTATTTAGCTTTTATATTTGCTTCTGTGCTAACCAGTGCTAATCAATTAATTGTAATGGAAGTTACATAGAGCAGAAATAGAATAAAAGAGAAAAATACTTACAGGACCACCAGGATTGCCACGATCACCTTTGACTCCCTGGGGACCTGGTGGACCCTAGATGGAATGAAAATCATCATTAAGCCTTGCCTTTAATTATAGTTTGAAAAATTATGTTTGAGGAACATTTTAAAATAAGCTATTTCATAGTAAAAATTATAAATTTCTACTGACACGCATTCTTTGTCTTAGGAGACTGTGGAAAAGAAAAAGGAATACTTACAGCTGGGCCAGGGCCTCCTTGGGGCCCTGCCAGACCTGGGGCACCTCCTTCACCTTTTTCTCCTGGAGCACCTCTCTCTCCTTTACCACCAGGTTCACCATTTTGTCCCTACATCCAAAAACAGCAAACCATAAATTCACATGTCAAAATACACATATGGATTAAATTATATTAATTCCCTAAAGTACATATACTCAAGTGAAGAAGCAAGAAAAATCTTCTTCCTGGACTTTGTCATGATAAAAACAAAGAAAACCCTACCTTTCCATGACAGGAGATAACAAAGTAGGAACAAACTGGACTGCTAATTTTATTGGATAAAACAATCCTTCCATAGACTAGTGGGAATGAAAATAATAGTTGCACAATTTTAAAAAATATGTATTATTCTATTCATTATAAAAAGGTATGGTATAGGGGTAGATTTTTTGTTTTATATTTTAAAACCTTTATATAGGCATATAATACGTTTTTGGAGTGTTTTACCTATATTTTCTGAGGCTATTCTCACAAGTACTTTGTGAGGCAGGTGGGGCAGTTATTATTATTTCAATTTTATAGATGAAGTTATTGAACTATAGAACAATTCAGTATGATAAAATAAACTAGCTATTGGCAATCCGTGTTAAAATTATTGAATATTAGAGTTGTAAGTACTTTAGAGATCATTCCTTCTAACTCTTTTATTTTACAGATGAAGCAACAGAGAAGATTTAAATAACTTTCAAGTTCCCACAGCTAGTAAATAGAATCCATCCCCTAACTACTAATCCAGAACCAATATTTCTCAGAAAATAAGCTATCAGGTCTATGGAAGAGAGTTAGCTATCTACATTTACACTTACAGGAGCACCAGGGAAGCCAGCAGGCCCAGGGGGTCCAATTTCACCTCTTTCACCCTATAACATAAAATATAATTGTTTGACACAACAAAAATATTCTATTCATAAAAGGCCAAACTTTTTTCTTAGGATAATATCTTCTACTTCTTTGACAGAAAAGTAGTATAAAATGTGCAATAATTTTATTTCACAGGAAAAGTTCTGTCTTTGACACTCAGGTGTGACTTTCCTTAACTTGATAAACATTTTGGGCAGAATTAGCTTTCTTATTTGTTCTTCTCATTTATCATCACATTTTATGAGTTAATACTAATTCTGATTTTTGTCATTTTCAGGTTTAAAGTCTTTTTATTGATGTAACTTCCAATAACTTGTGATTTAGAATATAATTGAATATTTTATAGCTGGACCAATTGAGAATGCTGATTATAGAATCACATTTAGAACTAGAGGGACCTTAGAGAGATCACCTAGTTTTTGTAAACAAAAAAAAATAGACTATGCTAACTGGGTTTGAGAAAGTCCTCATCTGAAGAATTTATATTGCTATTTGAAAGTTATGGCATATAGCAAATGATAATGTCTCCATCTCTTTTCATCCAATTCATTTGCTTCCTAAAATTGCATTTAAGGCCATTTCCTTATCTAGAGGAAAATGTTTACCTAGTAATAAAACGGGGAAAAATTCTAAAAGTCTATTATGTGGATATTAGACATAATAATCTCACATTTCTCTTGCATTCTTCAAAATATGTATTCCCCAAGCATTTTGATAAAAAGAGATCTGACTATATATTCAAGGAAAAATGAGACTCTTCTCTAAAAGTCAGTTTCTAGGTAGAACTGCTATCCTTACAGCTAAAAATCTATTTCTTATCTCATTTGTATCCCATTTCCAAGCACTTCAAAGGACACATGGTAATAGCACAGAATTAGAAGACCATTACTGTATCTGAAAAAATTCCAAGTGAGTGCTTCTGGAATTGATATCTCAGGAAATGGTATATGTTTAGTTATTACACTCTGTAGAAATAGAGAATTGGAATTGGGTTGAATGTTTATTAGTCTGTTGGTCAATCTTTTTTGGCTGTTTTTTTTTCCTTTGCTGATTTCCTTATGACTTAAGTTTCTGAATTGTAAACATTGGTAAAAACATGAAGAATATATCAATAAATACTTAATAGAACTTACAGGTCCACCACGAGGACCAGGAAGACCTGAAGCCCCAGCTGGACCACTTTCACCCTGAAAACAAAAGGAAACCATAGTTATCAGTGGGTTCAATGTAAAATATTAGAATTTGCTTTTCTGTGTCTAAACTATTTGTTACCTTATCTCCAGGCTGACCAGCTGGACCAGGTGGTCCAATGGGACCTGCTGGGCCCTAAAGGAAACAGGAAAAGAATTTCAATATTGAACTTAAATAAAAGGAGGCAAAAAGTTCCATGAGGGCAAGGACAATGATAGATATAAATTTTATGTTTATTTGGGCCTGGTATAGTGCTTAATATATTCCTATTTAATTTACTTGAATAAATGAGGGGCATGAAGAAATCTAATTATAAATACAGAAAATATTAAATGTTGTCATTATTGAATGATCACTCTAAAATGTGTTCTGCGCAACTGCTCAAATTTTTTCTTTTTTTGAAGGATTGTAAAGAAAAACAGTGCAGCTGATCATGGCCTATTCCATTTAGTAAAAAAAAAAATAAATCATTTGTTACAAATTTCAAGAGTGTATTCATTACAAATTTTTATAATTTGAAAATTTTTATAATTTGATCCTCTGAATTTGAAAGACATTATTTTGATCTGTCAGAAACATCCGTAAGTCAATGCTTAGGTTTTTGCATATTCAACAACTTCTATATTATAGCCTAATTCCCAGGGTTATTACCAAAAATTCTGCAAAAACTAAATAAGCTATTAGAAAATAATTAAGTTCAAAACCCTGTGATCTCAGGGTTTTAATTATAATTTTCTTTAAATGAGCAAGGTTTTTATCTTAAATTTTAATATTCACTAAAAGAAATCATTGTGTTTACATTTTAACTTGACCATTCTTGGGTCATGTCCTGTACATGAGAAAGTACATGGAGGAGGGCTAATATAGCCTGTATGTCAAGACAGTAATTAATTTGGTTTTCTTAACTATTATTTAGATTTATAAAAGTGGAGTGAGGGGGTGTCCTCTGATTAAATTGCTTAACATTTAAACATTATGATATTTGGAATAAAAAATAAAATTATCATGTGGGTAATTCAGTAGTCCCTATTGATAAAATCTATTTTACTTCCATTGTACCTGGATCAAGTATTTAATACTCACTCTTGAGCCATCTTTCCCAGGGGGTCCATCACCACCTTTGCCACCTGATTCACCCTGTCAAACATGAGCCCCAAAGAATTATTATGTATAAATTCAAAATGATAATAATCCAATTGTAATAGTAAATTGATACATTTTAACATTTCTTAATTTATTGACCACTCCCTTTTTGTTCCTATTTTTTTTCCTCTACTGATTTTCCAATATTTTTTCTGGTATTGTAATTGGTTAAGCATGCAAGTGTAATTCAAATTTAACAAAGTACACATATACATACACACATATGGCTATATATGTATTATGCACGTATGTGTGTGGTGTGTGGTCACTTTCCTTTTACCCAAGGAAGTCCTTTCAATAAATGAATGAAAGAAAAGAAGTGGATACCTTATCACCCTTGGGTCCTGGAAGCCCAACACCTCCTCTTTCTCCAGGCATACCCTGTAGACCAGGCGGTCCTGAGTTGCCAGGAGGACCAGGTGGACCAGCCGGACCCTAATGACAGAATCACAAATCAATTAAATAGTGTGCAATACATGTATTTAAATGCTGTTAGGGAACTATGAAAGTTGGCTTCTTACTTTTCCACCTTCAGGACCCGGGGGACCAGCTCCACCTCTCGCTCCTGGGGTTCCTGGGGTTCCTGGAGCACCACGTTCACCAGGTGGACCAGCATCACCCTATAAGATGATTTGCATCATTTTTAAACTGAAACTCATTTAATAATGATAATAATAAAAAACACCTAGAGGACTTTGAAAAGGTAACTCTTAAGCTGTATTCCTTTAAAGAGGAACATTGCATTAAAATGATATGTCTTCTATCTTTTACAATCTTAATGACCAAGACCACTTCTGTTCACTTTACAGCTAAGTTGGGCAGCTGTACAGAAACTGGACATATTAGACAGTCCAAAACTTTTAAATAAGGGATGGAACCCAAGAAGCTGATTCCATGATACAGAGCCTAACATATATTTAATAGTACTTTTTTTTGGGGGGGGGGAGGCTGGAAATTTATTTTCCTGCTAAACAAATGTAACGTAGCAGGACTATGTTTATATTACTTAAAAGTATGAACATTAAAGAAATCATTTGTCATGTTGCTACTACTGCTTTCTAAATAATTATCAAATTTCTTTTCATGTTCCTGAAAACAAATTTTCACTACTCAATTCAGTTTAACTTATCTTTAATAAGTTAAAGTATATACCTTCCCTCCTGGGATTCCAGGTGCACCAGCTTCACCTTTTGGACCCTAGTTAAAAAGAAAACAACATTTACATCTTTCTTCAAGAACAAGTTAACCAATACAGCCCATTAATAATGTAAGTATTGAGGGATTTAATAAATGTCCACCTTATAGATTATGTAACATCAGACTTTGGATTTGTGTAAGTATAACTTCTGATCCATGGGATATCAGAATTCATATTTTAGTGAGCTGTGTTATAAAGGTCTTCCCAAAATATATATTGTAAATGAGATGAGTAGGAATGATAACATTTTACTAAAATCTGATTGTAGGAATTTAGTTTTTCTTCCTTTCCCCACATCTTCTTTTCAGTCAAATTCTTAATTACTACCATATAGAAATGGTTTCCATTTAAATTAATCCATTGGTTTTTCATCTTTTGTTACAGCACAAAAATTCAAAATTGAATTTAAAACCTACAACACGTACAACTGAAGAACTAATGAAGCAATTTTCTTATTATCATTGCTTTTAGAAAAGGAAATGTCACTTACAGCATCACCAGGTTTTCCATTTTCTCCAGGAGGGCCATTTGTCCCAGGCAAGCCCTAAAAAGAATGATAGTTGTGATAATTCTTTACATTTATATTTTTAAAAATTGTCCTAGCTCCACAAGCTATTTTTCAGCTATGAAAATTTGCTGATACCAACTCAACAAAATAATGACAATGATCATTATTTTAGGAAAAGAAATTTGTGCCAAGATATTCACAAATGGAAATTAAGATATTTCTTGATCTAGCAAATTTAGTCAGTTATTTTGCTTCTTAAAAATTATTAAAACATTGATCAGATACATGATTAGTATTGTTTATGTATGATTTATAGAAAAATATAATTATTCACAATATATTTATGCACATCATATACATATAAATGTAAATATTTTCCATAATATTGCTTGCTATTTTATCACATATAATCGTGGTACAACAACTAATAGTATGGTCCATTTTTAATGAATTCAAGTAAACACAGCATGAAGGAAATAGCGCAGAGTCTCCTAGAAACAGATATCCAGGGACAAATAAGTATAAGGTACATACTTGGAAGCCCTGTGGTCCAGTCGCTCCAGGTTCTCCTCTTTCACCAGGTGGGCCCTGTGAAGAAAGAATTAGTTCCTCTATGACTCAAAATGAATTGTCTCATCTTTAGTTTACTTTGGCAATATAACATCATCGACACAAGTGTAAGCTTTCCTTTAAATAAAAAAAAAACAATTTTGATAATAAAAGAACAATGAATCAACTGTGTGATTTTCAACTCTGCAACCTCAGAGATGTTAAATGACACAAATTCTGCAGTTAGTATATGGGAGAGTATTGATTAACTAAATAATTGTTAATATTTCCTCCATGACTTCTACTCATAGGACTTTTAGGGTTGTAAGGGATTTTACAGATGACTCAGTCCACTCCCTCAATAAAGCTAATAAAAACAAAATGATTTTTTCCCTTCAATATCACAACCTAAATATTATCATTATTCTCTTTCCTTAGTCACACGTAAAAATGATAAATAATCTATATCATGCCATAATCAATTCATTTAATATGATAAAGAGATAGTGTATAATTTCAGGATACTTTAGCCACCTAGTATATGTAATCTAATTATCAAAATCATTAAAATAAAATCTCCTGGAAAGCAGAGATGAGGTTTTTGTCCTTCTTTGCAACCCCAGTGTTCATCATACTTCTGGCATTTAATAAGTTCTTCTTGTTGCTATACTGGACTATGATCATTTGATTCCATTAACTGGCTTATTTTACCACCACCCCCCTCCAAAAAGGAAAAGGTTTTAAAGCACAATAGAAATGTCAGCAATTGTGATCCAACTATATTGTAGTCAGTCAGTAAGTATTTGGTAGCTTACTATGCTCCAAGCATGGACTTAGTGCTGGGTGAAAAGATGAAATATGAGATTTCCATACTTTTCATTGTTCTTTCTCTTTCTCCTCCTGCCCAAAATCAGTACTTGAATGGAGTTTAGGTATAAAAAAGGCAAGGATTGGTATAGATGCCTTTGATGAAACTTTCTCCTGTACTAACTTTTCTTACTGGGTATCCTGAGGTACCCTAATGTGAGGAGTGAAAAGTCTGAGGTACAGTCATTAACAACTACTGGAAATTATCTAATACGTTCTGTGCAAATCTACTTATGCTTGGATCCAAAAGTAATGACTATAATAAGGGGCCTATCTTAACTTCATAAGAAGGAAGAATTATCAAACATTTAATAGGTGAAACTAGTCATACTGTCCCATTTATATTCAATTACATGGCAACATCTATTAATTAATGACCACCAAAAGGGAGGCCATGGTATATCCTATTAAGCATGCTCATTTCATATTTGTAGAGGCAGCATGGAGTAATGGATAGAGGCCCAGCCTCAGAGTCACGAAGGCTTGGATTCAAGGCCTATCTCCAATGCATACTACAATTCACACATGATAAGAGCCAATCACTTAACTTCTGAGTGGTCTTAGCAATTCACTAAGCTTATAAATGTTAGATTATATGCATCGATGGAAGGAGATTTTGGATAATTTCTCCACCTAATTAAAGCATAGGCCCAAGCTCTCTGTCTCTATCTCTCTGTACATATATTTAATATGTATATAATAGGATAGATAAATGTATTTTATGGGATGTGAGAACATATCAGTTATTTATTCCACTTCATTAATGAAACTGATATTTTACTAATGAAGTTTATTTAATGTACAAATATCAAAACTGTTTTGCTTAACTATAGTTATAAAGTGTTAATTTATATGATTCCTATATTTCATAAAGTGTTAGAGTTTAATATGATTCCTAGATTTTCTTATCACAAGATAATAATAATGAAGGCTATTGAGTTCCATTTAGTAAACTCTCCTTCCCCTTTTTAGATATATAAATGAACTTACAGCAGATCCTGGAGGACCTGGAGGTCCAGCCTCACCATTCTTTCCAGCAATACCCTATGAAATAAAAGAGTTGATTAGGGTGGTAGATCTAACTAGTAGAACTGTTTAGAGAGCAAAAAAGTATATGATTACATAAATATAATTATATATGATAAATTCAACATACTTGGGGACCAGGACCTCCGGGGTTACCTCGTTCTCCATTCTTTCCAGGTGGACCCTAAAGAAGAAGAAGAGGTCAGTTTTTGCTAATTAACTGCTTTCACTCCCACGAGAAAAGTGCCAGTCAGATAAGTGACTTACATCATTGCCTTTAGGACCAGGGAAACCCATGACTCCAGGTTGACCTCGGGGACCAGACGGGCCTGGGGGACCAGCTCGACCAGATTCACCTTGACTGCCCTAATGAGAGAAGTAAAAAAGGTGAACATCTGGAGAACAAAGTAAAAACAGGGGGTGTGGTAATAGAGTAATTAGGCACTTAACTATAAAAAGAATTAGGCAATATTTCTAGGTTTCTATTTCTTTGGTCACAGTGATTATTTTCATAGCAATGGTCACTGTTCTAAACTAATTATGAGTTAGTACAAACAAATAAATGCACACTTTGGCTGCACCCTAATGTATATGTATTCACATATAGACATAACACATTTCAGACACTAAGGGTATAGAATGAGATTTATGAAATATACATACTGGTGGGCCTGGTTTGCCATCAGAGCCTGGGCCTCCTGGACTTCCTGGTAAACCCTGAATTTGATGAGATCAGTAAATTACATGGTTGTCAATAACCAGTTTCTAAAGTACAGTATTCAAGCATGAATGGTCATATGTTAACCATGACAGGTATTTATAGTGAACTCAATATCCTTACATATATTTTATATGTCTATACAGTGTGTATTGATGACAGTCAGAGCTATACATAATTATGTTGATCACAGTTTCCTAAGAAGACTTATTAGATGAAACCTTAGATGTCATCTAATTCAACCCCAAAAAGAATTAGGCAGAGTCTAGACAGGATTTCATTTAAATCCTCCTAGAGAGATACAGAGTGATTCTATTTTTAAAAATCTCCAGGGAAAATTACTTAATTCCTCTTTATTTATGCATGAGCTTGGAGATTAGACTCACTACATACATTTGATTTTACTTTTCTTTTTTCAATATTGGGAAACTAAGATTGCTACACAGACAAATATGTAGATAAAAAGTTGAGTAAGTAGCAATGTGCCTCTTGGCTTACCTCCAGCTGTCAGAATAGAACAACTCCTGGAGAAACTAGTGCCCTTCGTTTGCTATCAAATGTGTCACAGTTTCTCAAAGAAAAGATCTTGAAAGTTCACTGTAATTGCAATAGCAAATCTGCTGAAAAACCTTTCACTGACCCACTGTATCTTAAAGAACTGGGGTAAACATCACCACTACATCACAACAGTAACAGCACACTGTTGCAGTGTTTTGAATTTTCTAAAGAGCTTTTTAAAAAAATTGATCATTTCCAAAAGGGATATGTTCAGAAAAACTTGGAAAGACCTATATGAACTGATTCACAGTGAAGGAAGTGACAAGTCAATAGAATAATTTATACAACAATAATACTGTAAGACAAAAAAATCGAATGATTCCAGGTCTCTGAGAAATACAATAACCAGCCATGATTCAAGAGGACTGATGGAGAACTCTGCTATCCATCTTCTGAGAGAGAAGTGATTCAAAATGTAGAAAAGGACATACATTTTTGGATGTGGAAATGTGGGAACATGCTTTTCTTGACTAAGTATAATTGTTACAATCACTTTTTTTTAATTTAGGGGGTAAGAAAGAAGATAAATGCTTGTTAATTGAAAAAATAAAATACAATGAAAAATCCTGTCCTCTAGTATCATCCTTATAATAAACCTGATTAATTAGTCCAATAAAAGAAATTTGAGACAGTATTCAAATGCCCTTCCTAAGGTCATATAGCTAGTTTCACTTTTGATTTGTGAACAGAAATCCTAGCTATAGACTCCTGCCTTGCATTTTGTAACAGAGAAATGAATGATGAGAGCACAATTTTGCTTGAGTGATTGAAGAGAGCATAGAAACATACTTTAGTTAACTTTTAAGTGTATTGTGATACCCACAGTAGCTGATTGCACCTCCAGAATTCAGAGCTTGTTGTCAATCTGGAAGTATAAGTTTGGCAAATTCTCATTTAAAAACATAGCTTTAAAATGTTTTTAAGAAGGGCTGCTTTGGTTGAACATTTCAGTTTTCTACAAATGTCTTCATTAACTCTATATTCAAATAAAACTTTTCACCTTACCCTTTGCCCTGGATTTCCGGGATTCCCATCACGTCCAGCTTCACCAGCGGGTCCTCTGGGGCCTGGAAGACCTGGACCACCACGCTCACCAGCAGGGCCCTTATTGGTTAAATAGCATGAGATTAAGATGAATAAATAAAATAAGTAACTAATATTGACTCCCAAATCATCAATATTTGAAATATACTGGAGGTGAACCTCATTTTCCTATAAGCTATGGTTAAGTTCATGAAATTGCTGTACAAAAATTTATTGCAAATATATATTTGTTAACTTACATTGCAAAATTGGCAATGTTAACCTACAGAAATGGTTCACATTTACTAGGACAGTGAACCTTTTTTAAAGGATATAAAGTCCTGCTTTATTACTGCAAACACCAAGGCAACTAAATCTCTATTTAACAAGAAGATTCCCAAGTTGAGCCAATTACCCACAACAAGAGCAACATTTAATGCAGCAGTCCAGTTGGATTTGAACACTCTCTGTGGGAAGTTATTGTAAAGGAATCACCCCTGTTTTTCTAAGAAAACATGATGATCTCATAAATTATTCAATCTCTTTCTGAGGGCAGACAACGAGATATTTTATACTTTTTGTATCTCCAGTGCCTTGTATGGGTAGATGTGAATAATAGGCACTAAATAAGTGCTGAAGGGAAAGGGTTTCAGAGCTGCTGAGGAGGTAGAATTGATAACTTGACAATTTATTGGTTTGGGATGAGATAGAGTTAAGAGTTGAGGATGATTTTGAGGTTGGGAAATGGAATCACTAGAAGAACGGTAGTGCCCATCAGTCTTAGGCTTTTGATTCTATCATAACTGATCTCATCAATTAGGAAAATACGGTCTAGGTATAAGAGTTATTGAAGGAAATTGGAAATATTAGCAGAAATCTTGCACTTGGTGGTCGTCATTATTAAATCAGTGGAACAGAATTACAGAAGATTTTTTTTTTCTTTTTGGATTTGCCTGTTTTATCAGCCTCGCTTTTTCCACTTAGTATGATTCCCTGGT
Source organism: Vombatus ursinus (assembly GCF_900497805.2). Lineage (NCBI taxonomy): Eukaryota > Metazoa > Chordata > Mammalia > Diprotodontia > Vombatidae > Vombatus > Vombatus ursinus. Next base: position 23,867,468 of record NW_020954557.1, read on the forward strand.
AATAGATCAATACACAGAGTCATTTTCCTGAAGTTTGCTAGGGAGAGACCTTCCTAATTTTCTGAAGTAGGCTGTAGGTCAGGGTTTCTTAAATGGGGTCCACAAACTTTTTTTTTTTAAAAGAGTATTCTGACAACTTTATTTCAATATAATTGGTTTCCTTTTTAGTACTGTGTATTTATGTATGTAAAAACATCATTCTTAGGAATTTCATAGAATGACAAAGGAGTCCCTGAAAGACACACACACACACACACACACACACACACACACACACACACAGACCTACCTTTTCACCTGGAGTGCCAGGGCTTCCTGAAGCACCTCGGAATCCAGGGGCTCCCTGAAAAGGAGTAAGGGCAATATTTCTTATGAAAGGGAAAGTTACCAAAATATTGGAATTGGAAATGCAGCCAAAATCTAAGGCATAAATAAATGCTGGCATTTGTCTTCTGTACATATGTCTAAATAACAACATTATAGAAAGGCAGTAACCCTGAGAATTATATACTCAGATTGTACCACAATCAGCATAAGAATTGAAGGCATATATTATTTTCTATCCAGAGCAGATTATTTTCAAAGCGTCATTGAAAATGAAGAGTGACTAAGAAAGACTAGGAATGATGTTTCATTTTGATGTTTCATTTCATTTAGGCTCCAATATTAAATTTCCCTACTGAGATTATTAAGGTATCAATTTTGGTCGCTAGGTTTGGTCTTAAGCAAACTATTTCCTCTTCATCAGAGACTCAAAATGTTTGGTTGACTATTTTTACAGTATACTCTCAGATGAAAAATCACTCATTCCGTTTATATAAAAATCCATCTACGCCTGCCTGTTTAGGGCAGAGAAATCATTTAACCTAATTAAATAGAAAGTAAGGAGTCTTGTCAATAGCTTCTGTAAGGTTCCTAATTAGGAGAAAAAATATGTATGAATTGATGGCATTTCTATATGCATGCCATATCACATGCTTATAATCAGTCATGTTTATTATCCTGTGTTTTCACTCTTCTGTTATGCTTCAAAGCCCTGTTTAAGGTTAAACACTCTGCGTAGGAAAATTGATAGTTCACTGATGAGATAAAAACCAACAATTTCATAATAGTGAATGCAGTCATTTTTTAAAAAAATGATTGTATGCTGAAACCTACCCTCTCTCCTGGAGCTCCTGGGATTCCATTTGCACCTGGTTCTCCTGGGTTACCATTTTTGCCATCTTCACCTTTAGCCCCTGGTTGACCTGGAATACCAGCTTCACCCTAAAAAAAGATCCAGGAGTAAGAGAAAATGGCTTGGCCTCATGGCACTAGTCAGTTCTTAAAACATGTGACCTCTTTAAAAAAACATCCACATTTGTTGAGGGAAATACTTACACGTTCACCTCTTGCACCTGGCTCTCCCTTGACACCATTTTTACCAGGTTCACCCTACAGCAAGAAAAAGCAAACAAAAAAACTAATTAAAGGCCTAGAGAATTAATAAAAGTAGTGAATTAATTTGAAGATTTGTTCCAACAATTCTTTTTTTGTGTGATTTCTTCCTCCTTGACTAGGACATCTAGGGTAAGGACAGAGCAATAAATTTATCTCTACTACTGAAGAAACAACACACAGTGGAAGTTTTCCTAATATACAATCATCTTCCTGAATATTTCATATTTGAAAGACAATATCATCACCACCATCATTATAATCACCATATCCTCAACATTAATAAGAACAAGCTATCCCTGTTAAGCGAGAATGGAGGGGCTGTGCACAGAATTAGGTGTCCTTTTACAGGTAAACTTGAATCCTACTCTTCAGATTCATTAGAGAGAAAACTGAACAGTATATGTATAATTAAATTCTGTTTATTGTAAAGTATCCATACATATCATTAATTAGATATTTACCTTTAGGCCAATTTGTGGGGTTTAAAAATTGATTAGTAGCCTTTTTCCTCAGTGGAAATAAAATAATAAAGGGAGCTCAGAGGCCATAAAGCCCAAATCTCTCATTTTATAGATTGGGAATCAGAGGTCTGTGCAGATTAAGTGACCTGACCAAAGACATGCAGGTTAGAAGTAAAGAGCTGGAATCTGAACCCAGTTTTTCTCACTGGACACCATGGTGCCTCACATTGAGTCTTGAATTTGACCACAGTGTTGTCATTTAGGAAGCTATAACATATGAAGACTTTTTAATCATATGAAAGAATATAATATAGAGCTTAATATCAAAACTTTTTAGGGAAAAAACTACACCTAAGTTTATAGCATTTCTTAAGTAATAACTACTGTTCTCTAGCACTTTACATACATTAATTATTTTGAGCCTCATCACAACTCTGTGAGGTAGGTATTACAGGTAGTTTTTAACCTCACATTATGTATGAGGAAACTGAGGCTGAGAAAAGCCTTGGTCATCTAAATGATATTTAAAGACATATCCTCCATATCTGCTATAACATACTATTTCTACAAAATCAGGGTTCTTTGTCTCAAATTTGTTTTTAGCTTTCTACTATAAGTTTAGCTTCCTGCAAGCAAAAGAATGCAATGTAGTGCCATTTTTTCTTTACTTTTGGTAAAGTTCTTAAATTCTTAAAATATCATTTTCCCAAGAGTATAAATAAAATTAAGGTAGCTCAGTGTGGTGGAGAGAGAGCTGACCATGGAACCAAGAAGGTGGGCATTCAGGTTCTACCTCTAACACAAACTCACTGTGTGACCCTCAGCAAGTCACTTCAAGGTCTCACCCCTTTAAATGACTCTTCAATATTATAAGTTATAGAGAAGGAGCCAACCTCCCATCCATAGAATTTCCTTGACCAATGAAATTACAGGTCTCTATAAATGAAATGATGGGCTTTCATCATTTTTAGTTAGATCAGTTTTAGTTTTTAAAACATAGAAAAAATGAGCAAGGCCAAAAAGAGTTAATTTGGAAATATAAATATTTGAAAAAAAATTAAATGATGAGATCAAACCTGAACTTGCTGAGAAATAAGGAAGATTTGGGACAGCTAGGTGGTACAGTGGATAGAGCCCTGGGCCTAGAGTCAGGAAGATCTGAGTTCAAATCTGGCCTCAGTCACTTATTAGTTGTGTGATCTTGGGCAAATCATGCCTCAGCTCCTCATCTATAAAATGGGGACACACTCGAGAAGGAAATGCAAACTACTCTAGTACCTTTGCCAAGAAAACTTCATAGAAAAGTCCAGGGGTCACAAAAAGTCAGGCACAATGAAAAGACTGAACTAAAGAAAGAGTTAGGCAAACTTACTGCAGGACCTCTCTGACCAGGAGTGCCAGGTGTACCTGCAGCTCCTGGAGGACCCCGGGCCCCACTTAATCCGGGAGGTCCAGGCATGCCACCAGGACCCTGCATATGACCAAAGACAAGAAACATTAGTCAATTAAGAAGTCTTTTTTATTTAATGTCTGACCAATCCCACCATCAACAAATTTGTCCCTGAGTAAAAGTAGGTGATATTTGGGAAAAGACTTACCATTTCACCTTTACCACCAGGGCTGCCACTACTTCCAGGAGGGCCCTGATTAAAAAGAAAGGAACAAAAGAAAGAAAGAGAAAGGAAGGAAGAAAAGAAGGAAGGAAGTAAAGAAAACCAAAAAAATTAATAATACAGAGTAATTTTCTACATGAACTATTTTTAAATATACTTACTTTTTTTCTAAAGAAATAAATAGATTACACTCCCATTCCCCAAGCTATTTCCAAATCATCAATTATTGCAACTACAGCAAATATTCACTGATGTGGACCAGGTAAAAATAGTCACATGGATATATCAGAGTAAAAACAGATTTTGCTCTCTTAGAGGGTACAGGTAGGGAAGTATACTAGACCTGTTCATTAGTATTATCAGGATAGTGAATCCTGATATGGAAACTCCTTCCAGAGGCAGATTAGCCACTCATCTTTAGTCTCAGAGAGCTATCTGTGGCACTTAGAGATTAGGTAATTTTCTCATGGTCGCACGTCTAATCATTGGCAAGTTTCCAACCTGTCTTCTTGATGCCAAAGTTATCCTCTAACCATTGCAATATATTGACTTTACATTCTCTAAATTGCTGGATTCTTAAACATCATATAAAGTTTTAATCTAAATCATCCTGGGTAGTCTATTTTTTATAGACTATCAAATTCACCTGATAATGACTAACTTTCCATTTTACTATTAGTCATATAAATCAGTGATGTCAAACTCAAGTAAAAATGGGGACCACTAAACCTTATACAAGGATCCCTATAGGCTACATATTGATTTAGAAAACCACATATTAACATTAACTATGTTCTATTGTATTTTTATTTATTAAACATTTCTGAATTACATTTTAACCTGATTTGGGCTATACTCAAGAGTGTTGTGAGTGTGGGGTTGTATTTGACACCAAATCACATAGTTCATGAGTTTCCCATCAATTAAAATAAATTAAAATACTATCAGTTTTATCAGCAGTCACATGCATTTTCTATGACAGGTATGATCATCAGATATTGTAGCGTAGAAATACTTGAGCTAAATTTTTTATTAATCAAATCCTCCCAGAGGGGGCCCAAATTTGCCATAATCTTAAAGTAGCTTGCAATAATATGATAATATGGCCCCATATGCATACCTGTGTAAAGTTTTCTGATATCCATGAAAACAGTAGTTTTAGCTTCTTGAAATTTGCAGCATATACTTTCTTGTGCCACGATAAAAATGTATTCAAACATCGACTATACTATATGGTACTTACTGGAGGACCTTGAGCACCAGCATGGCCTTGAGGCCCAGGTTCTCCTCTTTGTCCTGGGGCACCATTTGAACCAGGGGAGCCTGCAGGCCCATTTTCTCCCTAAGAAGAAAAGCATACGTGGTGTTATTAACCAGGTCCAACTGCTATTTCTGAATAATTTATAAACTATTTCATGCTAAGTCAATGAGTATTTATTAAACACGTAATAAAAGGTTTTTCCCCATTAAATGGTATAGAGCTAGTTCATAGGATTGATAGAATCATGCAATGTTAGAGTTGAAAACATTCTAGATATCCAAGCCTTCATTTTACACAAGAGGAAATTAAAGCATTTCCATCGAAGTCTACACTAAATATTTAACACATTAAACGAATAGGGGAACTACATTGAAGGTAGCTGCCCAGATGGGTTTAGGAAACAGAAAGAAGGCATCATAGTATTAAGAAATAAGAGCTAAGGAAAGCCTGAAGAATTCTTCTTAGGATTATAATATCAAACAACAAACAAACAAAATAAAGGCAAAGTTCTATGATAGAAAAGAAATAGGAAATAATTTTTGAAATCACTGAATGCCCCCCAAAATAATTTTGCCTCAGCAAATAACACCTTTACTATGTAAAAGATTTATTCTGAAGCACTCCTACCCATTATTTAGTTGTTAAATATAGAATATATTGAATATGATAAATTTCCATGCAATTTGATATGTAACAATTAAAGAAAGCCATTTTCTTTAAAGAACCATAATGACTACATTCAGTCTTCAAGACATGTATAATTTGATTCCTTAGAAATATGTATGAAAGTACCTTAGCACCAGGAGAACCAGGAAATCCTGCTGTTCCAGGGGGACCAGGAGGACCCTGAAATGCAAAAAATAGGATTTGATGAGAGGTAAAATACAAGCAAATTAGCAATAACTTTCAGGCAATTCAAAATACAGTTCTACATTACCAAAAATATAAAACATGTTCCAGACAATGTATCTAGTAAACTGGTATATTAGGATTGTGTGATTGAGGCATTCAGAATGGTATGATGTTATAACATTTTCCCAGTTCAATATTATGATATTAATTTAATTCAGAAGAAGGATATAAATACTGGAGTATGGGGAATTGTCTCTTTAACATAACCCTTCCATTCTAAGAAGTCTGGGGTCTAGAAAGACCCTCACCTTCGACAAGTTTAGTTAGATATTCTTAGAAATTGGCACATATTAGTTTCAAAGTACCCAAATTACACACAATCCTCCACACTTAATTTAACTCACTCATATATAATTAAAATATACTTTTTAACATTGTGTTTAAAATTCTGCTTCAAGGAATAAAAAGCGTTGTGATAAATGGGACAGAGAAAATCATATTAACTTTGCCTTTCATTTTCCAGAAAATAAAGAATACTTAACAAAATAGTCAATGAAATGTTTGAAAATGTGTTGTTAGTTTATTGATAAATGTTGAATTTAACATCATAACTCTAACGGATGTATAAAATTATATTGTCTTTCAGAGAACTATACATTTGACATTAATTACTAGATTGACTTTCCTAGGTATGTAGTTGAGATATTATTCTCTCCATTTTCTAGATCACAGAATCACAAAAGAATCTGAGTCAAAGAGAAAATAACTCACTTGTCCAAGGTCATAGTAATAGTAAGTGAAAGACTCTGGAACTGGATGCTGGTCTATTGCCTCCAAATCTAATCTTCATTCTCATACCCTATTCTATATCATAATGGAAGACTTTTTTATGAAGAAAATTATGGTGACATTGTTGAAAATGAAATGAAAGGCATTGATGACTAGCTAGATTTAGAGTAATTTCTGATTCCTTAAATCAATTGTTAGTTCTCAGCAATTTTTTTAAAACCATAAAATGTTACTACTCAAAGTCCTTATTTATTAAAATCTATAAAAATTTAAAACCCTGAATCCTTATTTATTTCAATATCATGCTCTGCTCACTCTGGGGTCCTGTACTCTCCATTCTACTAGCCCTTGGCCTGTAAAACACCAGAAGCCAGTGAATTGAGGTTGAGAAGGATTTTCGTTATAAGAAATTTAGAAATTTCATCAGCCTCTCTTGTTTGAGTTGGGAAATAACTGACCCAGAATGCCTAAGAGCAATATTTAATATAAAAATTACTTCTTACCGGTTGGCCAGATGCTCCAGGAGCTCCATCATTACCACGAGATCCCTAAAGAAAGGTGACAAGATTTGTCTCAAAACATAGCACTCAAAATAAAAAAAAAAGAATCAAACCTAGTCACAAGCGAAAAAAAATATGTTGAATATAATCTTCTCATCAATTTAAATGTATATCGTAAAATTACTAACATATGGTGCTCTTCAAAATGGGTTTCCAGTTCCTAAGCATAACTGATTTTAAGAAATTATCAATTTTAGGCCAGAATCATTTATAAAATCAGTACATTATAGAAAATGTTGATTCTAAGCACAGATACTAATGATGAAGTATTCCCTGGTTCATTATTCTAATCAAATTTTCAACAAATATCTTTGTAAAAATTTTCCATAATATCATATTTTTCCATAGTATCAAATTTTCCCATTGATTTTTATAAGAAATATAGCCAGACTATTATTATTGGAATGATTTCTATGGGTTGAATTTCAGACAGCACATGTCTAAGTACTTACTGCACTTCCAGGAAGTCCAGGTCGTCCTCTTTCCCCAGGAAGACCTCTTGGACCCTAGGGAAAATATAATAATTGCCTTTTTAGGAAAATAAAGTATATGATATCAACTTTTTAATAATAATTAACTTGAAATGAAATAAACTTATATGTAAGAAAATCATTTTGTATAGAATATAGTTAGGATCAGAGGGTTTGAAGTACTAGAAATTAAGTGATGCAGAAAAAAAAATTACCATTGGGCCAGGGGATCCATTGTCTCCAGGAAGACCATTTTCGCCCTATTTTTTAGGGAAAAAAGAACATTGAATTTTCAGCCTTTTGTCAACTATTTTGGCATCTAACTAAAAGACAATTTCTGCTCAGGGCAGACTTTCTATCACAAAATCTCCATTGACACTTTATTTCACTCATTAATAAGTCCTCATTAAAAAGAAGAAGTAAAGGTGAACAGCAAGTATAATTAGCATTCCTATTTATTTAAAAGCAAGGCATATAAAAACATTAGCTTTCTGATAAACATTAATATGTTGCTTCATTTTGCCCACTGTTGTTTAGCTTTTGAAGTAAAAAATTTGTTTAAATATTGACAACTAAAGATGCCAATATAAATTCCCAAATTCAATTTTTAAAAATGAAAATGAAAAATTTACATTTATAGAGAATTACATACCTTCAATCCAGGTGCACCTTGTTCACCTTTTTCTCCATTCCGTCCATCAAAACCCTAAAAATAGCATAAACAATATGAAGGTGATTCATTTTTAGCTAAATCAATTGAAATTACTCAATCTTAAAGTGTGAGTGTTATGTTGCTGACTCTAAATTGTAATCAGTGCTGATTTTCCTTTGAATTGATCATACTTTTATAAATCAGTTTTTATTTTGTTAGTAGTATTTTAGTATAATATTATGAAATAATTTAGTAGATAATGTCATTAATAGAAATAGGGAGTGGGCCAGTGGTTTCACTGGAATTTCTCCAATGAGGGAACTCTCTATACAAATTTACATTAACACCCTGTCTGCATTTAATGTCTTAGATTTTCTGAAAGGGTAAGTGACTTGCCCAGGGTCACATAACTAATCTGTGTCAAAGATAGGACTTGAACCCAGGTCATTCAAGCTTTGTAGTCAGCTCTACATTTACTATGCCACCATAGTAGCAATATAATACTAGGTATTATTATTAATTATTATTAATAGTGATAATAATGTTATTGATGCTATTTAGTAATTTTTATTTTGCTATTAATGGTAGTAGGATAATAATTATGCCAAACAATGACTTTAATTTAAACAATGTCTTTTTAGAAAGAAGACTTTTATGTCTGTAGGAAACTGTGCCATACTACAATATATTATGGTAATCATTTTATTGTTAAAATATTTCCACAAAGTTCTACCTTTTGATACATTTTATAGCACATTAGACTTGTTATAATGACCCCTTATTTGCATATAAGTAATGGAATCTACTTGTGTACCATTTTCCTCAGTTTACCAAAATTCATTGTTAAAACATTCAAACAGAAGCATACTTATAGATAGCTTAGAAATAAACTTAACTTACTCTATGTCCTTTCATACCAGGGAATCCAGGCATGCCTGCAGGACCTTTGACACCCTAAAACAAAAGAATAAATTCTTTATAAGCTGGAGAGTTTCCAGAGGAGAGCAACTAGGGATGTTGAGTTATATGACGATTAGTTTAAGGCACTAGGCCTGTCTAAACTGGAGAAAAGAAGACCCTATGGGGAATGTTCTGTCATGCACAGGAGGAATTAAGCTTTTTTGCCATTTGGTTTCATAGGGCAGAACCAAGAGCAATGAGAAGAAACTACAAGGGATAAGTTTAGGCTAAAGGTCAGGAAAAACTTCCAAACAACATAGAGCTAACTAGAAGTGGGTCTGCCTCAAAAGCTAGTAAGATTGCCTCACTTAGAGGTTTTCAAGAAGAATCTAGATGCCCACTTTCTGGGCATGATATAATTGGGATTCCTTCTGTGTATGGGTTAGACTAGAGATTTGCTGAGGTCCTTTGCAGTTTGGGAACTTTTAGGATTTGTAACCTTCAATCACAGCCACAATCTAATACTGAAAACCCCTCCAAATGGGGTGGGGGGGAGAGAGAGAGAAGCTAATGATCCATCTCTCCTTAATTATGGGCTCTGTTTTTAGATGGTATTTACCGGTGCTCCAGGCAAGCCACGTTCTCCAGGACGTCCAGGTCTTCCAGATTCACCCTAAGGAGGAAATGAAGAGTATGTGGCCATGTTTGTTCTGGAGCCCACAATAATGGCTACATTAAAGGAACGGGATTCTTCTAGTATATGGAACATCTCATATCGTGTTATGAGAAATTCCATAGATCCAGACTTGGAATTGATGAAGAGCAAGTGTAATCGAAGTACGACACAGTCAGGAAGCAAACGTCAATTTATAATAATAGTAGCCAGCATTTATATAGCACCTTAAAGTTTGCAAAGAGCCTTACAAATATTATATCATTTGATCTTCGCAATAACTCTGGGGTAGGGGGAATGAAGGCTATTATTATGTTGCTTTGTATATTTTTTTGTGGAATTATCTCTGTATACTCACTAGATCAATTTGCTTTAACAAAAACTCAAAAAGAAGTATAGCTAAGGTGTCAAATAATCATTTTAAAAGATACCTCAAAGTTTACTTATCTGCTTTCTGTAATGTTGACATAATATAAACTCCAAGTTATTTTATTAATAAAATTAGTCGTTTATTCTTCCCATATTCAACCTTTAGTAACTTACATCTTTTCCTGCTGGTCCTGCTGGACCCATAACACCAGATGGTCCTGGAGGTCCCTGAAATTAGGAAAGAAGAATGAACATCATAGTATGATAAAAGGTGCTTATAATTTTTGGGGGGAGACATAACCAAGTTAATCTTGGTGTTAATAAATACAGTATTGATTCCCTGAGGAAACATTTTTCCCCAGAAAGAATTTTAATATTTACTTTACTTCCAAAAAAGGAACATATTTGTCTTATATTATATCTAATGGTCCTGACAAAAAAAAGGAAACTGATATCATGCACCTGGAAGTAATTTCCAGGGGCATATTAAAGTTCTATGAGCCACCAAAATACATCTTGTGGATGATTCTCACTGGGTTGTTGAGAGTCAAAAAGGGCTACTTCTATTTTTAGAAAAATGCAGATTCCTTCTGCTTGTATTGAAATAAGGCAAAAAATGTCAAAGCATAAAGCACACCAGGTGAGAAAATTGGGAGAATAGTCAGCATCACAAAGGGGCTTTCATTTACTAGGGAAAGAATCTCTATTGGCAGTATGCCTTAGAGAATTATTTGGGCTAGGATGAGTTAATCTGGGAGTCACTTGGATTAAATGACCCTTTCAAAATTAAAAAAACAAAAACAAAAACAAAAACTATTCAAATAATTACAAGAAGTTATTAGATGTAAGATAAGTCCATCTACCGAGAACAAATTAGAGATCTATTTATGTTTAAGTACTATCTTGAGATCTTGAGAAAATCTAAATATATTGATTAAAATAGAAGAGAATAAAGGTAATATCTTGTAGTGAACTATTCACTAATCGTGTTAGTTAATTGGGTAAATACCCAAACAGTACTTACTGAGGGACCAGCTTGGCCAGGCTCACCAGGAGGACCTTGGTATCCAGGAGAACCCTAATGCATAGCAGAGAATAAGCATGATTTTAAAATTAATTTTTTCCATTTGCTAAATTTACATTAGAGAGTTAATGATAATTCAGATTCCTTGATGCAGGCAGCAAATCTTATTCGATGCATATAACATGATTATAATGAAATTGCTTTTCCTTTTTTTCTTTTATGAAATAAGAGGAGAAAGAGCTGATGTGGAAAGCAGGTTAAACCAGTTCCCCTAAACTGAGATTTAAAATATTTGA
>NW_020954557.1:23878837-23883586 GCF_900497805.2 Vombatus ursinus
AAACAGGAAGAGATTACAATTCTGAATCATGCAATCTATAGTAACAAGAAAACATCAACTGTATTACTTACAGGGGAACCAGGATGACCAATTGCGCCAGGGGGACCAGGAGGTCCTGGGGGACCCTAGAATATTTAGTTGAACAGCAATTATTATTTGAAGACATAAATAGCATTGAACTCATAGATTAAGGAAATAACTGGTGACAAATTATAGGAGTGTCCTAGATATGGAGCTGGAAATGACCAAGAAGCACTCCTGTCCATATTCCTAGATTTTCAGATAAGGGAACTGAGGCCCAGAGTGGTTAAATGATTGGTCCATGGTCATAGAGGAAGGATGCTCAAAACAAAGAACATGAACAAGGAAATTGGGTGAAGGGTCCCCTGCATCATAAAGGTGTCTATATTTATTGGGGTAAGAATGTCCATTAGTAGGGGACCTCAGAGAACTATAGACATTGAACCTAGGTCTTCTCACTCTTGAACTAGTGTTTTTTTCTACTCTAGTGACTTAAGATAATTATGAGAATATTGTTTTTTAAATAAATGAATGTATGAAAAAACATTCATTAAGCATTTACTAAATACAAAGCACTGTGTTAAGTGCAAGAGATGTTAAAAGAACAACACAGTTTCTACTCCCAATAATAAGGAGAGACAACCCATATAAGAGTTTTAGCTGTAAATCAGATGAAAAGGTGATACCATTTAGTTGTTGCAGTAAAGAAAATGGTAATGCATCAACCATATCCACTTATGGTTGACTTTTTGTTTATTTTTTAGTTTAGAGTTCTGTCCTTTTTTGTAATTCCCAAAGCTTAGCACAGTGCCTGGCACATAGTAGGCTCTTAAATGCTGCTTGACTAATATGCATGAGATTTAATTCACCATATGGGATTTGCAGCTTACTTTTGACAATTAGATTTTCTTTAATTTAGGCTAACTTCAAAATAGTTTGCTATTGATATTCCATGTAACATGCAATATGTATACACACACACATATATGTATATATATGTGTATATATATATATACATATATATGTGTGTGTGTGTGTGTGTATATATATATATACATATATATATAGCATCAAGTGTCTGAGGCCAAATTTGAACTCAGGTCCTCTTGACTCCGATAACAGGTTAGTCAGGAGGAAAAAGTTCAGAAACAAGTGATCAGAAATTCACTGTTTCCTTTGTTAGAGTAGCTCCTACTGGGGTTCCTGAACTTTGCTGGGAGGATCTTCTGATCCAAATCAGAAGATTAACCACATAGCCATGTAAAGATGGAGGTTATTATGAAAGAAAGAATGAAAAAAAAAGCATTTATTAAGCATTTGCTATGTACAAAGCACTGTGCTAAGTTTTGGCGATACATAAAGAAAAGTAAGAAAATCTTTGCCCTCAAGGAGCTTACATTCTAATAGGGGAGACAACGCAAATGAAAGGTGAAATCAACTCAAAAGATGACTATATGAAAGACATCAGTGCTAGTTAAGATAAATCTTGTAGGATCATGTATGATTTTGAATTTATCAGAGAAATAAATTGAGCTAACTCTGGTTGCATCCATGTAGTGTCTATGAGTTAAATAAAGCATGTTATTTTCCAATGATGTTACTAAAAATTAAAAAAAGAGATTAGAAATAACATTGGTTTTCTTGTTAGCATCTTCTCTGGACTGTTAATAAATGATATTTTTAGTTTGGTTTGGCTGAAAGATAGAGGAATGAAAATTGAATGCAACAGAGAGGTTACTTTTCAGAATATCAGTATCTGGTCAACAAAGAGTTAAGAAAAAAGCAACACAGGGCTAGATGAAGCTGTACCAGCTGGGGTTGAACTCACTATATCCAAAGGCATTTAATGGGCATTTAAAAGCTTACAATTGGACCTAAAGCCCTAATGTGTGCTTTGTGAAAAAACAAACCTTTGGAGTATAGAAGTTATTAGAATATCACATGAACCTATAGGAATAGCTACATTTTACTGACTTAATAATAGAAGCAATATGATAGAATAAAACGACTTCCAACAGGATTCGGTGTTGGAACTGAGCTTTAGTAAGCCATGAAGAGTGTAAATTCTTTGCTTTCAAGCAAAACTTGTCCAAATCAAAGATATTCATGGGAGGAATGTTCTCTTCTTTGTTATCTTTATTGTATGCAGAAATTTCTCTTGAAATTTCTCTGCATTGCTACAAATATATTTAATTTTGCTTCTCTAAAAATTAACGTATTATCCCATTTCCTTATTTTTTCTTTTTTTAAAAAAAATCCTCTTTCCTATTGGCAGTCAAGAAAATAAGCTGACACATTATGGGACATATTCTGCCTGGAGAACAAGAAAAGTCCCATAGTTAGGTCAATTTATGGGAAGACTTGGATGAGAAGCACAAAGATAAGAAAGCATGTATGGATTATTATTTAACTGGGCAGAATGAGTATCCATGTATTCATTAAATATGCATGTAAGTTTCTGTGCATTTTTAAAAGTACTAGTACTCTTCCATCTTAATATCTGAATGTGAATCACATATCCCCCTTTCATTTCACCTCTAAAAAGTTTCTAATGGCATTCAATGTTTAAGCGTCCTCAATACTTGGGTTATAGATTTCCTCATTTGCTTTAAAGAATTGTTTTATTTTCACTCTCATGAGCTTGGCTGGTAAAGAAAAAAAATACTACTGTGGCCATGTCTGAAAGTTAAGACATTTTTGGAGCTGAGCTATATGGACATGATGAGCTGTATTATTCATAAATACCAACATATTCAGTAGCAACTCCAAGCTGAGGTTTAGTATATGGATATACACATTTTACATTGCTGTCTCTGTGCCCTTTCAATTTCAACAATGGATCTTTGACTTAGCTCACATAGACTCATATTTGGGTTGATTGTCTTCTGATGTAGTGGAGAGAGGGTGTCAGCGATGCAGCTAGATGAATAGCATACTGATCCTGGAGTCAGGAAGGAAAATGAGTTCAAATCTCACTTCGGATAACTGTGTGACACTGGGCAAGTCATTTAACCTTTCACAGCCTCAGTTTTCTCATCTGTAAAATAGGGATAATAATGACTACTTCCCAGGATTGTTGTGAGAATAAAATGAGATAGTATCCGTAAAATACATTACAAGCTTTAATTTGTTGTTGTTGAGTTGTTTCAATGTATACGACTCTTTGTGATACCTATTTAGAGTTTCCTTGGCAAAGATACTAGAGGGGTTTTCCATTTCCTCCTCCAGCTCATTTTACAGTTAAGGAAACTGAGGCAAACAAGGTTAAGTGACTTGCTCAGGGTCACACAGCTAATAATTGTCTGAGGCCACATTTGAACTCAGGTCTTCCTGACTCCAGGTCCAGTGCTCTATATAAATGATAGATGTTATTTTCTTTATTAGTAATTATAATACACAATATGTATATATATAATTATGCCTAATATAATTGATAATAATACTATTGTCATAATTCTCATCACTAAAATGGAGTCTAAAAGCTAACAATAAAGAAACATGGGACAAGGAACCCAGTATTTTGGAAACAAATGTACAGGTAACTCAATTTAAAGGATTTGTTGTAAACTAGAATGAGCCATTAAGCATTAATGACTTTAATATGTGACAGAGTTATTACAGTAGTAGAAACACACAAGAAAACCTCATACGATGGACCTTAGAGGTCATCGAGTCCAAGCATTATTTTATAGGTGGGAACGTTGAAACCCATGAAGGTTAAATGATTTGTCTAAGGTCACATGGGGTGTCCGTGGCATAGCAGGTATTTGACTTCAAACCCAGCCTTTTGACTGTAAAATGAATTGATAAAGATCAAAGAAGGGAACAATGAATTATATTAAGCAAGATAGAGGAGAAATAACAAAGAATATATAAACATAAAAAGGGATGGAAAAAGCGAGACTTACAAAGAAACAAGTTAATGAGGAGGAAGAATGATGATGGGAGAAGGGAAGAGGAGGAGAGAGGTTATTCTGGGAAAGACACGATAGAAACCACCACCATCTCGTTCTTGCACATCCTCAGTGGGGAATAGCCAATTTTGGACAGTTCCAAGATGATCATTCAACAATAAAAATACCTATTTCTTAGAAGAGCAAACCTTTAAAACGTAACAATCTAAAAGGAAAAAAAATGTTAATATTCTGGAAAATAAACAGATAAAAGGTTGTACATACAGGTAGGCCCGGCATGCCTGCTACTCCTACACCACCGCCAGCCTTGACATCATAGGATTCAAACTGAGGAGAGAAATTCTGGAACAGAAAAAGTAAAGCAAATGTGATTGAATTAAATCAAAACTTCATTTGGATGCCACAGTCAGATCATTTAACAAATGGTTTGACGATTCTATGTGGTTAGAAGAGGGTGTTTTTCTGCTCTTTCAAGCCAGAGCCATGTAGTCAGTCTCTAAAGTTAAATAGGATTGTATCATACAATCATCTGGCTTGTTTCCCATTCCCTATAGTCATAACCTGTCATAACCTACCTCTGGAAGACCAGTTAACTTTATTCCCTAATTTTACATAAGATGAAACTAAAACCTAACAAAGAAAGAAATAAAATACTCAACTTGAGTATTTTATCACATATTAGTTATACTATATATATATTTATCACATATTAGTTATGTTATATATGTGTATATATATATATGCACACACACACACATATATATATCTATAGATATAGATATAGATATAGATATAGATATAGATATAGATATAG